>NC_054475.1:16846599-17446599 GCF_017639515.1 Carcharodon carcharias
GCGCGTGCGTGGGTGCGTTGGGGCGGGCGCGCACGTGTTGGGGTGTTTGTGTGTGTTTGTGTTGGGTTGTGAGTGTGTGTGTGCTGGGGTGTGTGCGAGTGCTTGCGGGGTGTGTCTGTGTGTTGGGGAGTGTGTGTGTGTGTTGGGGAGTGTGTGTGTGTGTTGGGGAGTGTGTGTGTGTGTTGGGGAGTGCGTTCGTGTGTTGGGGCATGTGTGTGTGTGTTGGGGCGTGTGTGTGTGTGTTGGGGCGTGTGTGTGTGTGTTGGGGCGTGTGTGTGTGTGTTGGGGCGTGTGTGTGTGTGTTGAGGAGTGTGTGTGTGTTCAGCAGTGTGTGTGTGTGTTGGGGAGTGTGTGTGTGTGTTGGGGCGTGTGTGTGTGTGTTGGGGCGTGTGTGTGTGTGTTGGGGAATGTGTGTGTGTGTTGGGGAATGTGTGTGTGTGTTGGGGAGTGTGTGTGTGTGTTGGGGAGTGTGTGTGTGTGTTGGGGAGTGTGTGTGTGTGTTGGGGAGTGTGTGTGTGTGTTGGGGAGTGTGTGTGTGTGTTGGGGAGTGTGTGTGTGTGTTGGGGAGTGTGTGTGTGTGTTGGGGAGTGTGTGTGTGTGTTGGGGAGTGTGTGTGTGTGTTGGGGGGTTTGTGTGTGTGTTGGGGGGTTTGTGTGTGTGTTGGGGGGTTTGTGTGTGTGTTGGGGGGTTTGTGTGTGTGTTGGGGGGTTTGTGTGTGTGTTGGCGAGTGTGTGTGTGTTGGTGAGTGTGTGTGTGTTGGTGTGTGTGTGTTGGTGAGTGTGTTTGTATTGGTGAGTGTGTTTGTGTTGGTGAGTGTGTGTGTTTGAGTGTGTGTGTGTTGGTGAGTGTGTGTGTTGCTGAGTGTGTGTGTTGCTGAGTGTGTGTGTTGGTGAGTGTGTGTGTTGGTGAGTGTGTGTTGGTGAGTGTGTGTGTTGGTGAGTGTGTGTTGGTGAGTGTGTGTTGGTGAGTGTGTGTTGGTGAGTGTGTGTTGGTGAGTGTGTGGTGGTGAGTGTGTGTGTTGGTGAGTGTGTGTTGGTGAGTGTGTGTGTTGGTGAGTGTGTGTGTTGGTGAGTGTGTGTGTTGGTGAGTGTGTGTGTTTGTGAGTGTTCGTGTTGGCGAGTGTTTGTGTTGGTGTCTGTGTGTGTCTGTTAGGGGTGAGTGGGTTTGTGTATTGGGGTGTGTTGGAGTGTGTGTGTGTGTTTTTTGGTAAGGGTGTGTGCGTCATGGTGTGTGTATGAGGATCTGTGTGTGCATGTGTGGGGTTAGGGTTAGGGTAAGGGTGTGTGTGTGTGTTGGGGAGTGTGTGTGTGAGTGTCGGGGAGTGTGTGCGCGTGTTGGGGTTTGTGTGCACATGTTGGGGAGAGTATGTGCATGTTGGGGTGTGTGTGTGTGTTGGAGGTGTGTGCGCGTGTTGGGGGTGGCTGCGTGTTGGGGGTGTGTGCTTGATGGGGATGTGTGTCTGTGTGTTGGGGTGTGTCCATGTGTTGGGGAGTATGTGTGTGTGTTGTGAGTGTGTGTGTATTGGTGAGTGTGTGTGTGTTGGTGAGTGTGTGTGTGTTGGTGAGTGCGTGTGTTGGTGAGTGTCTGTGTTGGTGAGTGTCTGTGTTGGTGAGTGTTTGTGTTGGTGTCTGTGTGTGCCTGTTAGGGGTGAGTAGGTTTGTGTATTGGGGTGTGTTGGGGAGTGTGTGTGTGTGTTGGGGAGTGTGTGTGTGTGTTGGGGAGTGTGTGTGTGTGTTGGGGAGTGTGTGTGTGTTGGTGAGTGTGTGTGTGTTGGTGAGTGTGTGTGTGTTGGTGAGTGTGTGTGTGTTGGTGAGTGTGTGTGTGTTGGTGAGTGTGTGTGTTGGTGAGTGTGTGTGTTGGTGAGTGTGTGTGTTGGTGAGTGTGTGTGTTGGTGAGTGTGTGTGTTGGTGAGTGTGTGTGTGTTGGTGAGTGTGTGTGTTGGTGAGTGTGTGTTGGTGAGTGTGTGCTGGTGAGTGTGTGCTGGTGAGTGTGTGCTGGTGAGTGTGTGTTGGTGAGTGTGTGTGTTGGTGAGTGTGTGTGTTGGTGAGTGTGTGTTGGTGAGTGTGTGTTGGGGTCTGTGAGTGTCCGTTGGGGGTGTGTGTTTGTGTATTGGGGTGTGTTGGAGTGTGTGTGTGCGCTTTTTGGTGAAGGTGTGTGCGTCAAGGTGTGTGTGTGTGTGCGGTTCTGTGTGTGTGTTGGGGTGTGCGTGTGGGTGTTGGGGGTGTGAGTGTGTGTGTTTGTGTTTGTGTGTTGGGGTGTGTGTGTTGGGGATGTGTGCCTTTGTTGGGGTGTGTGTGTGTTGGGGTGTGTGTTGGGGCGTGTGTGTGTGTGTGTGTGTGTGTGTGTGTGTGTGTGTTGGGGTCTGTGTGTCTTTGGGTTGTGTGTGTGCTGGTGAGTGTGTGCGCTGGTGAGTGTGTGCGCTGGTGAGTGTGTGTGCTGGTGAGTGTGTGTGCTGGTGAGTGTGTGTGCTGGTGAGTGTGTGCTGGTGAGTGTGTGTGCTGGTGAGTGTGTGTGCTGGTGAGTGTGTGTGCTGGTGAGTGTGTGTGCTGGTGAGTGTGTGTGCTGGTGAGTGTGTGTGCTGGTGAGTGTGTGTGCTGGTGAGTGTGTGTGCTGGTGAGTGTGTGTGTTGGGGAGTGTGTGTGTTGGGGAGTGTGTGTGTTGGGGAGTGTGTGTGTTGGGGAGTGTGTGTGTTGGGGAGTGTGTGTGTTGGGGAGTGTGTGTGTTGGGGAGTGTGTGTGTTGGGGAGTGAGTGTGTTGGGGAGTGAGTGTGTTGGGGAGTGAGTGTGTTGGGGAGTGAGTGTGTTGGGGAGTGTGTGTGTTGGAGTCTGTGTGTGTAGGGGTCTGTGAGTGTCCGTTGGGGGTGAGTGTGTTTGTGTATTGGGGTGCGTTGGAGTGTGTGTGCTTTTTGGTGAGGGTGTGTGCGTCAAGGTGTGTGTGTGCGAGTGTGGGGCTCTGTGTGTGTGCGAGTGTGCGGTTGTGTGTGTGTGTTGGGGTGTGCGTGTGAGTGTTGGGGGTGTGTGTGTGTGTGTGTGTTGGGGTGTGTATGTGTGTGTGTTGGGGTGTGTATGTGTGTGTGTTGGGGTGTGTGTGTGTGTGTAGTTTGTGTGTCTGTGTTGGGGTGTGTGCGCGTGTGTGGGGTGGTGTGTGTGTATGCGTGTGTGTGTGTGTTGGGGTGTGTGTGTGTTGGGGATGTGTGCCTTTGTTGGGGTCTGGGTGTATGTGTGTGTTGGGGTATGTGGGTCTTTGGGTTGTGGGTGAGTTGCGGAGTGTGTGTGTGTGTGTGTTGGGGAGTGTGTGTGTGTGTGTGTGTTGGCGAGTTTGTGTGTGTTGGGGAATGTGTGTGTGTGTGTGTTGGGGAGTGTGTGTGTGTGTGTGTTGGGGAGTGTGTGTGTGTGTTGGGGAGTGTGTGTGTGTGTTGGGGAGTGTGTGTGTGTGTTGGGGAGTGTGTGTGTGTTGGGGAGTGTGTGTGTGTTGGGGAGTGTGTGTGTGTTGGGGAGTGTGTGTGTGTGTGTGTTGGGGAGTGTGTCTGTGTCTGTGTTGGGGTCGGGTTCTGTTTGTGTCTTGGGGTCTGTGTGTGTGTGTGTGTGTGTGTTGGGGAGTGCGTGTGTGTGTTGGGGAGTGTGTGTGTGTGTTGGGGTGTGCGTGTGTATTGGGGTGTGCGAGTGGGTGTTCGGTGTGTGTGTGTGTTTGTGTGTGTGTTGGGGTGTGTGTGTGGGTGTGTTGGGGGTGTGTGTGTGTCTGTGTTGGGGAGTGCGCGCGCGTGTGTGTGGGGTGGTGTGTGTGTGTGTGTGTGTTGGTGTGTGTATGTTGGGGTGTGTGTGTGTTGGGGATGTGTGCCTTTGTTGGGGTGTGTGTGTGTGTGTGTGTGTGTGTGTGTAGGGGAGTGTGTGTGTGTGTGAGTGTTGGGGTCTGTGTGTACGTGTGTGTTGGGGTATGTGTGTCTTTGAGTTGTGTGTGGGTTGGGCAGTGTGTGTGTGTGTTGGGGAGTGTGTGTGTGTTGGGGAGTGTGCCTGTGTGTGTGTTGGGGAGTGTGCCTGTGTGTGTGTTGGGGAGTGTGCCTGTGTGTGTGTTGGCGAGTGTGCCTGTGTGTGTGTTGGGGTCTGTGTCTGTGTGTGTGTTGGGGTCTGTGTGTGTGTGTGTGTTGGGGTCTGTGTCTGTGTGTGTGTTGGGGTCTGTGTCTGTGTGTGTGTTGGGGTCTGTGTCTGTGTGTGTGTTGGGGTTTGTGTGTGTGTGTTGGGGAGTGTGTGTGTGTGTGTTGGGGAGTGTGTGTGTGTGTTGGGGAGTGTGTGTGTGTGCGTTGGGGAGTGTGTGTGTGTGTTGGGGCATGTGTGTGTGTGTGTTGGGGAATGTGTGTGTGTGTTGGGGAATGTGTGTGTGTGTGTGTTGGGGAATGAGTGTGTGTGTGTGTTGGGCTGTGTGTTTGTGTTGGGTTGTGTGTGTGTGTTGGGTTGGGGTATGTCTGTGTGTGTGTGTGTGTTGGGGTGTGTGCGAGTGCTTGGGGGGTGTGTGTGTGTTGAGGAGTGTGTGTGTGTGTGTGTTGGGGAGTGTGTGCGTGTGTGTTGGGGAGTGTGTGTGTGTGTGTTGGGGAGTGTGTGTGTGTGTTGGGGAGCTTGTGCGTGTGTTGGGGCATGTGTGTGTGTGTGTGTTGGGGAATGTGTGTGTGTGTGTTGGGGAATGTGTGTGTGTGTGTTGGGGAATGAGTGTGTGTGTGTGATGGGCTGTGTGTTTGTGTTGGGTTGTGTGTGTGTGTTGGGTTGGGTTGTGTGTGTGTGTTGGGTTGGGGTGTGTGTGTGTGTTGGGGTGTGTGTGTGTGTTGGGGTGTGTGTGAGTGCTTGGGGGGTGTGTGTGTGTTGGGGAGTGTGTGTGTGTGTGTGTGTGTTGGGGAGTGTGTGTGTGTGTTGGGGAGTGTGTGTGTGTGTTGGGGAGTGTGCGTGTGTGTTGGGGAGTGTGCGTGTGTGTTGGGGAGTGTGTGTGTGTGTTGGGGAGTGTGTGTGTGTGTTGGGGAGTGTGTGTGTGTGTTGGGGAGTGTGTGTGTGTGATGGGTAGCTTGTGCGTGTGTTGGGGCATGTGTGTGTGTGTTGGGGAGTGTGTGTGTGTTGGGGAGTGTGTGTGTGTGTGTTTTGCTTTGTGTTTGTGTTGGATTGTGTGTGTGTGTGTGTGTGTGTTGGGTTGGGGTGTGTGTGTGTGTGTGTGTGTTGGGGTGTGTGCGAGTGCTTGGGGTGTGTGTGTGTGTGTGTTGAGGCGTGTGTGTGTGTTGAGGCGTGTGTGTGTGTTGGGGCTGTGTGTGTGTGTTGGGGCTGTGTGTGTGTAGGGGCGTGTGTGCGAGTCAGGGCGTCTGCGCGAGTCGGGGCGTCTGCGCGAGTCGGGGCGTCTGCGCGAGTCGGGGCGTCTGCGCGAGTCGGGGCGTCTGCGCGAGTCGGGGCGTCTGCGCGAGTCGGGGCGTCTGCGCGAGTCGGGGCGCCTGCGCGAGTCGGGGCGCCTGCGCAAGTCGGGGCGCCTGCGCGAGTCGGGGAGTGTGCGTGAGTTGGGGAGTGTCTGTGTTGGTGAGTGTGTTGGGGGGATTTGTGTGTGCTTGGGGCGTGTGTTGGTGAGTGTGTGTGTTGGTGAGTGTGTGTGTTGGTGAGTGTGTGTGTTGGTGAGTGTTTGTGTTGGAGTCTGTGAGTGTCCGTCGGGGGTGATTGTGTTTGTGTATTGGGGTGTGTTGGAGTGTGTGTGCGCGCTTTTTGGTGAAGGTGTGTGCGTCAAGGTGTGTGTGTGTGCGAGTGTGGGGTTCTGTGTGTGTGTTGGGGGGTGTGTGTGTGTTGGGGTGTGCATGTGGGTGTTGGGGGTGTGACTGTGTGTGTGTGTGTGTGTGTGTGTGTGTGTGTGTTGGGGTCTGTGTGTCTTTGGGTTGTGTGTGTGTTGGGGAGTGTGTGTGTGTGTGTGTATTGAGGAGTGTGTGTGTGTTGGTGAGTATGTGTGTGTTGGTTAGTGTGTGTGTGTTGGTGAGTGTGTGTGTTGGTGAGTGTGTGTGTTGGTGAGTGTGTGTGTTGGCGAGTGTTTGTGTTGGCGAGTGTTTGTGTTGGCGAGTGTTTGTGTTGGCGAGTGTTTGTGTTGGCGAGTGTTTGTGTTGGCGAGTGTTTGTGTTGGCGAGTGTTTGTGTTGGCGAGTGTTTGTGTTGGCGAGTGTTTGTGTTGGCGAGTGTTTGTGTTGGCGAGTGTTTGTGTTGGCGAGTGTTTGTGTTGGCGAGTGTTTGTGTTGGCGAGTGTTTGTGTTGGCGAGTGTTTGTGTTGGCGAGTGTTTGTGTTGGCGAGTGTTTGTGTTGGCGAGTGTTTGTGTTGGCGAGTGTTTGTGTTGGCGAGTGTTTGTGTTGGCGAGTGTTTGTGTTGGCGAGTGTTTGTGTTGGCGAGTGTTTGTGTTGGCGAGTGTTTGTGTTGGCGAGTGTTTGTGTTGGTGTCTGTGTGTGTCTGGTAGGGGTGAGTGGGTTTGTGTATTGGGGTGTGTTGGAGTGTGTGTGTGTGTTTTTTGGTAAGGGTGTGTGCGTCAAGGTGTGTGTGTGAGGATGTGTGTGTGCATGTGTGGGGTTGTGTGTGTGTTAGGGTGTGTGTGTGTTAGGGTGTGTGTGTGTGCTGGGGTGTGTGTGTGTGCGTGAGTGTTGGGGAGTGTGTGCGCGTGTTGGGGATTGTGTGCGCATGTTGGGGAGTGTATGTGCATGTTGGGGTGTGTGTGTTTGTGTTGGAGGTGTGTGCGCATGTTGGGGGTGTCTGCGTGTTGGGGATGTGTGTCTGTGTGTTGGGGTGTGTCCATGTGTTGGGGAGTGTGTGTGTGTGTGTGTGTGTTGGGGTCTGTGTGTGTGTGTGTGTGTGTGTGTGTGTTGGGGTCTGTGTGTGTGTGTGTGTTGGGGTCTGTGTGTCTGTGTGTGTGTTGGGCAGCATGTGTGTGTGTGTGTTAGGGCGTGTGTGTGTGTGTTGGGCAGCATGTGTGCGTGTGTGTTGGGCAGCATGTGTGCGTGTGTGTTGGGCAGCATGTGTGCGTGTGTGTTGGGCAGCATGTGTGCGTGTGTGTTGGGCAGCATGTGTGCGTGTGTGTTGGGCAGCATGTGCGCGTGTGTTGGGCAGCATGTGCGCGTGTGTTGGGCAGCATGTGCGCGTGTGTTGGGCAGCATGTGCGCGTGTGTTGGGCAGCATGTGCGCGTGTGTTGGGCAGCATGTGCGCGTGTGTGTGTGTGTGTGTGCTGGGGCGTGTGTGTGTGTGCTGGGGCGTGTGTGTGTGTGTGTTGGGGCGTGTGTGTGTGTGTGCTGGGGCGTGTGTGTGTGTGCTGGGGCGTGTGTGTGTGTGCTGGGGCGTGTGTGTGTGTGCTGGGGCGTGTGTGTGTGTGCTGGGGCGTGTGTGTGTGTGTGTGCTGGGGCGTGTGTGTGTGTGTGTGTGCTGGGGCGTGTGTGTGTGTGTGCTGGGGCGTGTGTGTGTGTGTGCTGGGGCGTGTGTGTGTGTGTGCTGGGGCGTGTGTGTGTGTGTGTTGGGGCGTGTGTGTGTGTGTGTTGGGGCGTGTGTGTGTGTGTGTTGGGGCGTGTGTGTGTGTGTGTTGGGGCGTGTGTGTGTGTGTGTTGGGGCGTGTGTTGGGGCGTGTGTGTTGGGGCGTGTGTGTTGGGGCGTGTGTGTTGGGGCGTGTGTGCTGGGGCGTGTGTGCTGGGGCGTGTGTGCTGGGGCGTGTGTGCTGGGGCGTGTGTGCTGGGGCGTGTGTGTTGGGGCGTGTGTGCTGGGGCGTGTGTGTGTGCTGGGGCGTGTGTGTGTGCTGGGGCGTGTGTGTGTGCTGGGGCGTGTGTGTGTGCTGGGGCGTGTGTGTGTGCTGGGGCGTGTGTGTGTGCTGGGGCGTGTGTGTGTGCTGGGGCGTGTGTGTGTGTGTGCTGGGGCGTGTGTGTGTGTGTGTGCTGGGGCGTGTGTGTGTGTGTGTGCTGGGGCGTGTGTGTGTGTGTGTGCTGGGGCGTGTGTGTGTGTGTGTGCTGGGGCGTGTGTGTGTGTGTGTGCTGGGGCGTGTGTGTGTGTGTGCTGGGGCGTGTGTGTGTGTGTGTGCTGGGGCGTGTGTGTGTGTGTGTGCTGGGGCGTGTGTGTGTGTGTGTGTGCTGGGGCGTGTGTGTGTGTGTGTGTGCTGGGGCGTGTGTGTGTGTGTGTGCTGGGGCGTGTGTGTGTGTGTGTGCTGGGGCGTGTGTGTGTGTGTGTGTGCTGGGGCGTGTGTGTGTGTGTGTGCTGGGGCGTGTGTGTGTGTGTGTGTGTGTTGGGGCGTGTGTGTGTGTGTGTGTGTGTTGGGGCGTGTGTGTGTGTGTGTGTGTGTTGGGGCGTGTGTGTGTGTGTGTGTGTGTGTTGGGGCGTGTGTGTGTGTGTGTGTGTGTGTTGGGGCGTGTGTGTGTGTGTGTGTGTGTGTTGGGGCGTGTGTGTGTGTGTGTGTGTGTTGGGGCGTGTGTGTGTGTGTGTGTGTGTTGGGGCGTGTGTGTGTGTGTGTGTGTTGGGGCGTGTGTGTGTGTGTGTGTGTTGGGGCGTGTGTGTGTGTGTGTGTGTTGGGGCGTGTGTGTGTGTGTGTGTGTTGGGGCGTGTGTGTGTGTGTGTGTGTTGGGGCGTGTGTGTGTGTGTGTGTGTTGGGGCGTGTGTGTGTGTGTGTGTGTTGGGGCGTGTGTGTGTGTGTGTGTGTTGGGGCGTGTGTGTGTGTGTGTGTGTTGGGGCGTGTGTGTGTGTGTGTGTGTTGGGGCGTGTGTGTGTGTGTGTGTTGGGGCGTGTGTGTGTGTGTGTGTGTTGGGGCGTGTGTGTGTGTGTGTGTGTTGGGGCGTGTGTGTGTGTGTGTGTGTTGGGGCGTGTGTGTGTGTGTGTGTGTTGGGGCGTGTGTGTGTGTGTGTGTGTTGGGGCGTGTGTGTGTGTGTGTGTGTTGGGGCGTGTGTGTGTGTGTGTGTGTTGGGGCGTGTGTGTGTGTGTGTGTTGGGGCGTGTGTGTGTGTGTGTGTGTTGGGGCGTGTGTGTGTGTGTGTGTGTTGGGGCGTGTGTGTGTGTGTGTGTGTTGGGGCGTGTGTGTGTGTGTGTTGGGGCGTGTGTGTGTGTGTGTTGGGGCGTGTGTGTGTGTGTGCTGGGGCGTGTGTGTGTGTGTGCTGGGGCGTGTGTGTGTGTGCTGGGGCGTGTGTGTGTGTGTGTGCTGGGGCGTGTGTGTGTGTGTGTGCTGGGGCGTGTGTGTGTGTGTGCTGGGGCGTGTGTGTGTGTGCTGGGGCGTGTGTGTGTGTGCTGGGGCGTGTGTGTGTGTGCTGGGGCGTGTGTGTGTGTGCTGGGGCGTGTGTGTGTGTGTGTTGGGGCGTGTGTGTGTGTGCTGGGGCGTGTGTGTGTGTGTGTGCTGGGGCGTGTGTGTGTGTGTGTGCTGGGGCGTGTGTGTGTGTGTGTGCTGGGGCGTGTGGGTGTGTGTGCTGGGGCGTGTGTGTGTGTGTGCTGGGGCGTGTGTGTGTGTGTGCTGGGGCGTGTGTGTGTGTGTGTTGGGGCGTGTGTGTGTGTGTGTTGGGGCGTGTGTGTGTGTGTGTTGGGGCGTGTGTGTGTTGGGGCGTGTGTGTGTTGGGGCGTGTGTGTGTTGGGGCGTGTGTGTGTTGGGGCGTGTGTGTGTTGGGGCGTGTGTGTGTTGGGGCGTGTGTGTGTTGGGGCGTGTGTGTGTTGGGGCGTGTGTGTGTTGGGGCGTGTGTGTGTTGGGGCGTGTGTGTGTTGGGGCGTGTGTGTGTTGGGGCGTGTGTGTGTTGGGGCGTGTGTGTGTTGGGGCGTGTGTGTGTTGGGGCGTGTGTGTGTTGGGGCGTGTGTGTGTTGGGGCGTGTGTGTGTTGGGGCGTGTGTGTGTTGGGGCGTGTGTGTGTTGGGGCGTGTGTGTGTTGGGGCGTGTGTGTGTTGGGGCGTGTGTGTGTTGGGGCGTGTGTGTGTTGGGGCGTGTGTGTGTTGGGGCGTGTGTGTGTTGGGGCGTGTGTGTGTTGGGGCGTGTGTGTGTTGGGGCGTGTGTGTGTTGGGGCGTGTGTGTGTTGGGGCGTGTGTGTGTTGGGGCGTGTGTGTGTTGGGGCGTGTGTGTGTTGGGGCGTGTGTGTGTTGGGGCGTGTGTGTGTTGGGGCGTGTGTGTGTTGGGGCGTGTGTGTGTTGGGGCGTGTGTGTGTTGGGGCGTGTGTGTGTTGGGGCGTGTGTGTGTTGGGGCGTGTGTGTGTTGGGGCGTGTGTGTGTTGGGGCGTGTGTGTGTTGGGGCGTGTGTGTGTTGGGGCGTGTGCGTTGGGGCGTGTGCGTTGGGGCGTGTGCGTTGGGGCGTGTGCGTTGGGGCGTGTGCGTTGGGGCGTGTGCGTTGGGGCGTGTGCGTTGGGGCGTGTGCGTTGGGGCGTGTGCGTTGGGGCGTGTGCGTTGGGGCGTGTGCGTTGGGGCGTGTGCGTTGGGGCGTGTGCGTTGGGGCGTGTGCGTTGGGGCGTGTGCGTTGGGGCGTGTGCGTTGGGGCGTGTGCGTTGGGGCGTGTGCGTTGGGGCGTGTGCGTTGGGGCGTGTGCGTTGGGGCGTGTGCGTTGGGGCGTGTGCGTTGGGGCGTGTGCGTTGGGGCGTGTGCGTTGGGGCGTGTGTGTGTGTGTGTGCTGGGGCGTGTGTGTGTGTGTGTGTGTTGGGGCGTGTGTGTGTGTGTGTGTGTGTGTGGGGCGTGTGTGTGTGTGTTGGGCATGTGTGTGTGTAGGGCGTGTGTGTGTGTGTGTGTATAGGGCGTGTGTGTGTGTGTTGGGGCGTGTGTGTGTGTGCTGGGGCGTGTGTGTGTGTGTGCTGGGGCGTGTGTGTGTGTGTGCTGGGGCGTGTGTGTGTGTGCTGGGGCGTGTGTGTGTGTGCTGGGGCGTGTGTGTGTGTGTGTGCTGGGGCGTGTGTGGGTGTGTGTGCTGGGGCGTGTGTGGGTGTGTGTGCTGGGGCGTGTGTGGGTGTGTGTGCTGGGGCGTGTGTGGGTGTGTGTGCTGGGGCGTGTGTGGGTGTGTGTGCTGGGGCGTGTGTGTGTGTGTGTGCTGGGGCGTGTGTGTGTGTGTGCTGGGGCGTGTGTGTGTGTGTGCTGGGGCGTGTGTGTGTGTGTGCTGGGGCGTGTGTGTGTGTGTGCTGGGGCGTGTGTGTGTGTGTGCTGGGGCGTGTGTGTGTGTGTGCTGGGGCGTGTGTGTGTGTGTGTTGGGGCGTGTGTGTGTGTGTGTTGGGGCGTGTGTGTGTGTGTGTTGGGGCGTGTGTGTGTGTGTGTTGGGGCGTGTGTGTGTGTGTGTTGGGGCGTGTGTGTGTGTGTGTTGGGGCGTGTGTGTGTGTGTGTTGGGGCGTGTGTGTGTGTGTGTTGGGGCGTGTGTGTGTGTGTGTTGGGGCGTGTGTGTGTGTGTGTTGGGGCGTGTGTGTGTGTGTGTTGGGGCGTGTGTGTGTGTGTGTTGGGGCGTGTGTGTGTGTGTGTGTTGGGGCGTGTGTGTGTGTGTGTGTTGGGGCGTGTGTTGGGGCGTGTGTGTGTGTGTGTTGGGGCGTGTGCGTTGGGGCGTGTGCGTTGGGGCGTGTGCGTTGGGGCGTGTGCGTTGGGGCGTGTGCGTTGGGGCGTGTGCGTTGGGGCGTGTGCGTTGGGGCGTGTGCGTTGGGGCGTGTGCGTTGGGGCGTGTGCGTTGGGGCGTGTGCGTTGGGGCGTGTGCGTTGGGGCGTGTGCGTTGGGGCGTGTGCGTTGGGGCGTGTGCGTTGGGGCGTGTGCGTTGGGGCGTGTGCGTTGGGGCGTGTGCGTTGGGGCGTGTGCGTTGGGGCGTGTGCGTTGGGGCGTGTGTGTGTGCTGGGGCGTGTGTGTGTGTGTGTGTGTGTTGGGGCGTGTGTGTGTGTGTGTGTGTTGGGGCGTGTGTGTGTGTGTTGGGGCGTGTGTGTGTGTGTTGGGGCGTGTGTGTGTGTGTTGGGGCGTGTGTGTGTGTGTTGGGGCGTGTGTGTGTGTGTTGGGGCGTGTGTGTGTGTGTTGGGGCGTGTGTGTGTGTGTTGGGGCGTGTGTGTGTGTGTTGGGGCGTGTGTGTGTGTGTTGGGGCGTGTGTGTGTGTGTTGGGGCGTGTGTGTGTGTGTTGGGGCGTGTGTGTGTGTGTTGGGGCGTGTGTGTGTGTGTTGGGGCGTGTGTGTGTGTGTTGGGGCGTGTGTGTGTGTGTTGGGGCGTGTGTGTGTGTGTTGGGGCGTGTGCGTGTGTGTTGGGGCGTGTGTGTTGGGGCGTGTGTGCTGGGGCGTGTGTGTGTGCTGGGGCGTGTGTGTGTGCTGGGGCGTGTGTGTGTGCTGGGGCGTGCGTGTGTGTGTGTGCTGGGGCGTGTGTGTGTGCTGGGGCGTGTGTGTGTGTGTGTGCTGGGGCGTGTGTGTGTGTGTGTGCTGGGGCGTGTGTGTGTGTGTGTGTGTGTTGGGGCGTGTGTGTGTGTGTGTGTGTGTTGGGGCGTGTGTGTGTGTGTGTGTGTTGGGGCGTGTGTGTGTGTGTGTTGGGGCGTGTGTGTGTGTGTGTTGGGGCGTGTGTGTGTGTGTGTTGGGGCGTGTGTGTGTGTGTTGGGGCGTGTGTGTGTGTGTTGGGGCGTGTGTGTGTGTGTTGGGGCGTGTGTGAGTGTGTTGGGGCGTGTGTGTGTGTGTTGGGGCGTGTGTGTGTGTGTTGGGGCGTGTGTGTGTGTGTTGGGGCGTGTGTGTGTGTGTTGGGGCGTGTGTGTGTGTGTTGGGGCGTGTGTGTGTGTGTTGGGGCGTGTGTGTGTGTGTTGGGGCGTGTGTGTGTGTGTTGGGGCGTGTGTGTGTGTGTTGGGGCGTGTGTGTGTGTGTTGGGGCGTGTGTGTGTGTGTTGGGGCGTGTGTGTGTGTGTTGGGGCGTGTGTGTGTGTGTTGGGGCGTGTGTCTGTGTGTTGGGGCGTGTGTCTGTGTGTTGGGGCGTGTGTCTGTGTGTTGGGGCGTGTGTCTGTGTGCTGGGGCGTGTGTCTGTGTGTTGGGGCGTGTGTCTGTGTGTTGGGGCGTGTGTGTCTGTGTGTTGGGGCGTGTGTCTGTGTGTTGGGGCGTGTGTGTCTGTGTGTTGGGGCGTGTGTGTCTGTGTGTTGGGGCGTGTGTGTCTGTGTGTTGGGGCGTGTGTGTCTGTGTGTTGGGGCGTGTGTGTCTGTGTGTTGGGGCGTGTGTGTCTGTGTGTTGGGGCGTGTGTGTCTGTGTGTTGGGGCGTGTGTGTCTGTGTGTTGGGGCGTGTGTGTCTGTGTGTTGGGGCGTGTGTGTCTGTGTGTTGGGGCGTGTGTGTGTCTGTGTGTTGGGGCGTGTGTGTGTCTGTGTGTTGGGGCGTGTGTGTGTGTGTGTTGGGGCGTGTGTGTGTGTGTTGGGGCGTGTGTGTGTGTGTTGGGGCGTGTGTGTGTGTGTGTTGGGGCGTGTGTGTGTGTGGGGGCGTGTGTGTGTGTGTTGGGGCGTGTGTGTGTGTGTGTGCTGGGGCGTGTGTGTGTGTGTGTGCTGGGGCGTGTGTGTGCGTGTTGGGGCGTGTGTGTGCGTGTTGGGGCGTGTGTGTGCGTGTTGGGGCGTGTGTGTGCGTGTTGGGGCGTGTGTGTGCGTGTTGGGGCGTGTGTGTGCGTGTTGGGGCGTGTGTGTGCGTGTTGGGGCGTGTGTGTGCGTGTTGGGGCGTGTGTGTGCGTGTTGGGGCGTGTTTGTGCGTGTTGGGGCGTGTGTGTTGGGGCGTGTGTGTTGGGGCGTGTGTGCTGGGGCGTGTGTGCTGGGGCGTGTGTGTGTGTTGGGGCGTGTGTGTGTGCTGGGGCGTGTGTGTGTGCTGGGGCGTGTGTGTGTGCTGGGGCGTGTGTGTGTGCTGGGGCGTGTGTGTGTGCTGGGGCGTGTGTGTGTGCTGGGGCGTGTGTGTGTGTGTGTTGGGGCGTGTGTGTTGGGGCGTGTGTGTTGGGGCGTGTGTGTTGGGGCGTGTGTGTTGGGGCGTGTGTGTTGGGGCGTGTGTGTTGGGGCGTGTGTGTTGGGGCGTGTGTGTTGGGGCGTGTGTGTTGGGGCGTGTGTGTTGGGGCGTGTGTGTTGGGGCGTGTGTGTTGGGGCGTGTGTGTTGGGGCGTGTGTGTTGGGGCGTGTGTGTTGGGGCGTGTGTGTTGGGGCGTGTGTGTTGGGGCGTGTGTGTTGGGGCGTGTGTGTTGGGGCGTGTGTGTTGGGGCGTGTGTGTTGGGGCGTGTGTGTTGGGGCGTGTGTGTTGGGGCGTGTGTGTTGGGGCGTGTGTGTTGGGGCGTGTGTGTTGGGGCGTGTGTGTTGGGGCGTGTGTGTTGGGGCGTGTGTGTTGGGGCGTGTGTGTTGGGGCGTGTGTGTTGGGGCGTGTGTGTTGGGGCGTGTGTGTTGGGGCGTGTGTGTTGGGGCGTGTGTGTTGGGGCGTGTGTGTTGGGGCGTGTGTGTTGGGGCGTGTGTGTTGGGGCGTGTGTGTTGGGGCGTGTGTGTTGGGGCGTGTGTGTTGGGGCGTGTGTGTTGGGGCGTGTGTGTTGGGGCGTGTGTGTTGGGGCGTGTGTGTTGGGGCGTGTGTGTTGGGGCGTGTGTGTTGGGGCGTGTGTGTTGGGGCGTGTGTGTTGGGGCGTGTGTGTTGGGGCGTGTGTGTTGGGGCGTGTGTGTTGGGGCGTGTGTGTTGGGGCGTGTGTGTTGGGGCGTGTGTGTTGGGGCGTGTGTGTTGGGGCGTGTGTGTTGGGGCGTGTGTGTTGGGGCGTGTGTGTTGGGGCGTGTGTGTTGGGGCGTGTGTGTTGGGGCGTGTGTGTTGGGGCGTGTGTGTTGGGGCGTGTGTGTTGGGGCGTGTGTGTTGGGGCGTGTGTGTTGGGGCGTGTGTGTTGGGGCGTGTGTGTTGGGGCGTGTGTGTTGGGGCGTGTGTGTTGGGGCGTGTGTGTTGGGGCGTGTGTGCTGGGGCGTGTGTGCTGGGGCGTGTGTGCTGGGGCGTGTGTGCTGGGGCGTGTGTGCTGGGGCGTGTGTGCTGGGGCGTGTGTGCTGGGGCGTGTGTGCTGGGGCGTGTGTGCTGGGGCGTGTGTGCTGGGGCGTGTGTGCTGGGGCGTGTGTGCTGGGGCGTGTGTGCTGGGGCGTGTGTGCTGGGGCGTGTGTGCTGGGGCGTGTGTGCTGGGGCGTGTGTGCTGGGGCGTGTGTGCTGGGGCGTGTGTGCTGGGGCGTGTGTGTGCTGGGGCGTGTGTGTGTGCTGGGGCGTGTGTGTGTGCTGGGGCGTGTGTGTGTGCTGGGGCGTGTGTGTGTGCTGGGGCGTGTGTGTGTGCTGGGGCGTGTGTGTGTGCTGGGGCGTGTGTGTGTGCTGGGGCGTGTGTGTGTGCTGGGGCGTGTGTGTGTGCTGGGGCGTGTGTGTGTGCTGGGGCGTGTGTGTGTGCTGGGGCGTGTGTGTGTGCTGGGGCGTGTGTGTGTGCTGGGGCGTGTGTGTGTGCTGGGGCGTGTGTGTGTGCTGGGGCGTGTGTGTGTGCTGGGGCGTGTGTGTGTGCTGGGGCGTGTGTGTGTGCTGGGGCGTGTGTGTGTGCTGGGGCGTGTGTGTGTGCTGGGGCGTGTGTGTGTGCTGGGGCGTGTGTGTGTGCTGGGGCGTGTGTGTGTGCTGGGGCGTGTGTGTGTGCTGGGGCGTGTGTGTGTGCTGGGGCGTGTGTGTGTGCTGGGGCGTGTGTGTGTGCTGGGGCGTGTGTGTGTGCTGGGGCGTGTGTGTGTGCTGGGGCGTGTGTGTGTGCTGGGGCGTGTGTGTGTGCTGGGGCGTGTGTGTGTGCTGGGGCGTGTGTGTGTGCTGGGGCGTGTGTGTGTGCTGGGGCGTGTGTGTGTGCTGGGGCGTGTGTGTGTGCTGGGGCGTGTGTGTGTGCTGGGGCGTGTGTGTGTGCTGGGGCGTGTGTGTGTGCTGGGGCGTGTGTGTGTGCTGGGGCGTGTGTGTGTGCTGGGGCGTGTGTGTGTGCTGGGGCGTGTGTGTGTGCTGGGGCGTGTGTGTGTGCTGGGGCGTGTGTGTGTGCTGGGGCGTGTGTCTGTGTGTTGGGGCGTGTGTCTGTGTGTTGGGGCGTGTGTGTGTGTGTTGGGGCGTGTGTGTGTGTGTTGGGGCGTGTGTGTGTGTGTTGGGGCGTGTGTGTGTGTGTTGGGGCGTGTGTGTGTGTGTTGGGGCGTGTGTGTGTGTGTTGGGGCGTGTGTGTGTGTGTTGGGGCGTGTGTGTGTGTGTTGGGGCGTGTGTGTGTGTGTTGGGGCGTGTGTGTGTGTGTTGGGGCGTGTGTGTGTGTGTTGGGGCCTGTGTGTGTGTGTTGGGGCCTGTGTGTGTGTGTTGGGGCGTGTGTGTGTGTGTTGGGGCGTGTGTGTGTGTGTTGGGGCGTGTGTGTGTGTGTTGGGGCGTGTGTGTGTGTGTTGGGGCGTGTGTGTGTGTGTTGGGGCGTGTGTGTGTGTGTTGGGGCGTGTGTGTGTGTGTTGGGGCGTGTGTGTGTGTGTTGGGGCGTGTGTGTGTGTGTTGGGGCGTGTGTGTGTGTGTTGGGGCGTGTGTGTGTGTGTTGGGGCGTGTGTGTGTGTGTTGGGGCGTGTGTGTGTGTGTTGGGGCGTGTGTGTGTGTGAGGGGGCGTGTGTGTGTGTGTTGGGGCGTGTGTGTGTGTGTTGGGGCGTGTGTGTGTGTGTTGGGGCGTGTGTGTGTGTGTTGGGGCGTGTGTGTGTGTGTTGGGGCGTGTGTGTGTGTGTTGGGGCGTGTGTGTGTGTGTTGGGGCGTGTGTGTGTGTGTTGGGGCGTGTGTGTGTGTGTTGGGGCGTGTGTGTGTGTGTTGGGGCGTGTGTGTGTGTGTTGGGGCGTGTGTGTGTGTGTTGGGGCGTGTGTGTGTGTGTTGGGGCGTGTGTGTGTGTGTGTTGGGGCGTGTGTGTGTGTGTGTTGGGGCGTGTGTGTGTGTGTTGGGGCGTGTGTGTGTGTGTTGGGGCGTGTGTGTGTGTGTTGGGGCGTGTGTGTGTGTGTTGGGGCGTGTGTGTGTGTGTTGGGGCGTGTGTGTGTGTGTTGGGGCGTGTGTGTGTGTGTTGGGGCGTGTGTGTGTGTGTTGGGGCGTGTGTGTGTGTGTTGGGGCGTGTGTGTGTGTGTTGGGGCGTGTGTGTGTGTGTTGGGGCGTGTGTGTGTGTGTTGGGGCGTGTGTGTGTGTGTTGGGGCGTGTGTGTGTGTGTTGGGGCGTGTGTGTGTGTGTTGGGGCGTGTGTGTGTGTGTTGGGGCGTGTGTGTGTGTGTTGGGGCGTGTGTGTGTGTGTTGGGGCGTGTGTGTGTGTGTTGGGGCGTGTGTGTGTGTGTTGGGGCGTGTGTGTGTGTGTTGGGGCGTGTGTGTGTGTGTTGGGGCGTGTGTGTGTGTGTTGGGGCGTGTGTGTGTGTGTTGGGGCGTGTGTGTGTGTGTTGGGGCGTGTGTGTGTGTGTTGGGGCGTGTGTGTGTGTGTTGGGGCGTGTGTGTGTGTGTTGGGGCGTGTGTGTGTGTGTTGGGGCGTGTGTGTGTGTGTTGGGGCGTGTGTGTGTGTGTTGGGGCGTGTGTGTGTGTGTTGGGGCGTGTGTGTGTGTGTTGGGGCGTGTGTGTGTGTGTTGGGGCGTGTGTGTGTGTGTTGGGGCGTGTGTGTGTGTGTTGGGGCGTGTGTGTGTGTGTTGGGGCGTGTGTGTGTGTGTTGGGGCGTGTGTGTGTGTGTTGGGGCGTGTGTGTGTGTGTTGGGGCGTGTGTGTGTGTGTTGGGGCGTGTGTGTGTGTGTTGGGGCGTGTGTGTGTGTGTTGGGGCGTGTGTGTGTGTGTTGGGGCGTGTGTGTGTGTGTTGGGGCGTGTGTGTGTGTGTTGGGGCGTGTGTGTGTGTGTTGGGGCGTGTGTGTGTGTGTTGGGGCGTGTGTGTGTGTGTTGGGGCGTGTGTGTGTGTGTTGGGGCGTGTGTGTGTGTGTTGGGGCGTGTGTGTGTGTGTTGGGGCGTGTGTGTGTGTGTTGGGGCGTGTGTGTGTGTGTTGGGGCGTGTGTGTGTGTTGGGGCGTGTGTGTGTGTGTTGGGGCGTGTGTGTGTGTGTTGGGGCGTGTGTGTGTGTGTTGGGGCGTGTGTGTGTGTGTTGGGGCGTGTGTGTGTGTTGGGGCGTGTGTCTGTGTGTTGGGGCGTGTGTGTGTGTGTGTTGGGGCGTGTGTGTGTGTGTGTTGGGGCGTGTGTGTGTGTGTGTTGGGGCGTGTGTGTGTGTGTGTTGGGGCGTGTGTGTTGGGGCGTGTGTGTTGGGGCGTGTGTGTTGGGGCGTGTGTGTTGGGGCGCGTGTGTTGGGGCGCGTGTGTTGGGGCGCGTGTGTTGGGGCGCTTGTGTTGGGGCGCGTGTGTTGGGGCGCGTGTGTTGGGGCGCGTGTGTTGGGGCGCGTGTGTTGGGGCGCGTGTGTTGGGGCGTGTGTGTTGGGGCGTGTGTGTTGGGGCGTGTGTGTGTGTGTTGGGGCGTGTGTGTGTGTGTTGGGGCGTGTGTGTGTGTGTTGGGGCGTGTGTGTGTGTGTCTTGGGGCGTGTGTGTGTGTGTCTTGGGGCGTGTGTGTGTGTGTTGGGGCGTATGTGTGTTGGGGCATGTGTGTGTGTGTTGGGGCGTGTGTGTGTGTGTTGGGGCGTGGGTGTGTGTGTTGGGGCGTGTGTGTGTGTGTTGGGACGTGTGTGTGTGTGTTGGGGCGTGTGTGTGTGTGTTGGGGCGTGTGTGTGTGTGTGTTGGGGCGTGTGTGTGTGTGTGTTGGGGCGTCTGTGTGTGTGTTGGGGCGTGTGTGTGTGTGTTGGGGCGTCTGTGAGTGTGTTGGGGCGTGTGTGTGTGTGTTGGGGCGTGTGTGTGTGTGTTGGGGCGTGTGTGTGTGTGTTGGGGCGTGTGTGTGTGTGTTGGGGCGTGTGTGTGTGTGTGGGGGCGTGTGTGTGTGTGTTGGGGCGTGTGTGTGTGTGTGTGTTGGGGCGTGTGTGTGTGTGTTGGGGCGTGTGTGTTGGGGCGTGTGTGTTGGGGCGTGTGTGTTGGGGCGTGTGTGTTGGGGCGTGTGTGCGTGCTGGGGCGTGTGTGCGTGCTGGGGCGGGTGTGCGTGCTGGGGCGGGTGTGCGTGCTGGGGCGGGTGTGCGTGCTGGGGCGTGTGTGCGTGCTGGGGCGTGTGTGCGTGCTGGGGCGTTTGTGTGTGCTGGGGCGTTTGTGTGTGTGTGTGTGTGTGCTGGGGCGTGTGTGTGTCTGTGTGTTGGGGCGTGTGTGTGTCTGTGTGTTGGGGCGTGTGTCTGTGTGTTGGGGCGTGTGTCTGTGTGTTGGGGCGTGTGTCTGTGTGATGGGGCGTGTGTCTGTGTGATGGGGCGTGAGTGTGTGTGTGTGCGTGTGTGTGTGTGTGTTGGGGGCGTGTGTGTGTGTGTGTTGGGGCGTGTGTGTGTGGGGGCGTGTGTGTGTGTGTGGGGGCGTGTGTGTGTGTGTGTGTTGGGGCGTGTGTGTGTGTGTGTGTTGGGGCGTGTGTGTGTGTGTGTGTTGGGGCGTGTGTGTGTGTGTTGGGGCGTGTGTGTGTGTGTTGGGGCGTGTGTGTGTGTGTTGGGGCGTGTGTGTGTGTGTTGGGGCGTGTGTGTGTGTGTTGGGGCGTGTGTGTGTGTGTTGGGGCGTGTGTGCGTGCTGGGGCGTGTGTGCGTGCTGGGGCGTGTGTGCGTGCTGGGGCGTGTGTGCGTGCTGGGGCGTGTGTGCGTGTGTGTGCTGGGGCGTGTGTGCGTGTGTGTGTTGGGGCGTGTGTGCGTGTGTGTGTTGGGGCGTGTGTCTGTGTGTTGGGGCGTGTGTCTGTGTGTTGGGGCGTGTGTGTGTGTGTTGGGGCGTGTGTGTGTGTGTTGGGGCGTGTGTGTGTGTGTTGTGGCGTGTGTGTGTGTGTTGGGGCGTGTGTGTGTGTGTTGGGGCGTGTGTGTGTGTGTTGGGGCGTGTGTGTGTGTGTTGGGGCGTGTGTGTGTGTGTTGGGGCGTGTGTGTGTGTGTTGGGGCGTGTGTCTGTGTGTTGGGGCGTGTGTGTGTGTGTTGGGGCGTGTGTGTGTGTGTTGGGGCGTGTGTGTGTGTGTTGGGGCGTGTGTGTGTGTGTTGGGGCGTGTGTGTGTGTGTTGGGGCGTGTGTGTGTGTGTTGGGGCGTGTGTGTGTGTGTTGGGGCGTGTGTGTGTGTGTTGGGGCGTGTGTGTGTGTGTGGGGGCGTGTGTGTGTGTGTGGGGGCGTGTGTGTGTGTGTGTTGGGGCGTGTGTGTGTGTGTGTTGGGGCGTGTGTGTGTGTGTGTTGGGGCGTGTGTGTGTGTGTGTTGGGGCGTGTGTGTGTGTGTTGGGGCGTGTGTGTTGGGGCGTGTGTGCGTGCTGGGGCGTGTGTGCGTGCTGGGGCGTGTGTGCGTGCTGGGGCGTGTGTGCGTGCTGGGGCGTGTGTGCGTGCTGGGGCGTGTGTGCGTGCTGGGGCGTGTGTGCGTGCTGGGGCGTGCGTGTGTGTGTGTGTTGGGGCGTGTGTCTATGTGTTGGGGCGTGTGTGTGTGTGTTGGGGCAGGTGTGTGTGTGTGTGTGCGTTGGGGCGTGTGTGTGTGTGTGTGCGTTGGGGCGTGTGCGTTGGGGCGTGTGCGTTGGGGCGTGTGCGTTGGGGCGTGTGCGTTGGGGCGTGTGTGTGTGTGTGTGCGTTGGGGCGTGTGCGTTGGGGCGTGTGCGTTGGGGCGTGTGCGTTGGGGCGTGTGCGTTGGGGCGTGTGCGTTGGGGCGTGTGCGTTGGGGCGTGTGCGTTGGGGCGTGTGCGTTGGGGCGTGTGCGTGTGTGTTGGGGGCGTGTGTGTGTGCTGGGGCGTGTGTGTGTGCTGGGGCGTGTGTGTGTGTTGGGGCGTGTGTGTGTGTTGGGGCGTGTGTGTGTGTGTTGGGGCGTGTGTGTGTGTGTTGGGGCGTGTGTGTGTGTGTTGGGGCGTGTGTGTTGGGGCGTGTGTGTTGGGGCGTGTGTGTTGGGGCGTGTGTGTTGGGGCGTGTGTGTTGGGGCGTGTGTGTTGGGGCGTGTGTGTTGGGGCGTGTGTGTTGGGGCGTGTGTGTTGGGGCGTGTGTGTTGGGGCGTGTGTGTTGGGGCGTGTGTGTTGGGGCGTGTGTGTTGGGGCGTGTGTGTTGGGGCGTGTGTGTTGGGGCGTGTGTGTTGGGGCGTGTGTGCTGGGGCGTGTGTGCTGGGGCGTGTGTGTGCTGGGGCGTGTGTGTGCTGGGGCGTGTGTGTGTGCTGGGGCGTGTGTGTGTGCTGGGGCGTGTGTGTGTGCTGGGACGTGTGTGTGTGCTGGGGCGTGTGTGTGTGCTGGGGCGTGTGTGTGTGCTGGGGCGTGTGTGTGTGCTGGGGCGTGTGTGTGTGCTGGGGCGTGTGTGTGTGCTGGGGCGTGTGTGTGTGCTGGGGCGTGTGTGTGTGCTGGGGCGTGTGTGTGTGCTGGGGCGTGTGTGTGTGCTGGGGCGTGTGTGTGTGCTGGGGCGTGTGTGTGTGCTGGGGCGTGTGTGTGTGCTGGGGCGTGTGTGTGTGCTGGGGCGTGTGTGTGTGCTGGGGCGTGTGTGTGTGCTGGGCGTGTGTGTGTGCTGGGGCGTGTGTGTGTGCTGGGGCGTGTGTGTGTGCTGGGGCGTGTGTGTGTGCTGGGGCGTGTGTGTGTGCTGGGGCGTGTGTGTGTGCTGGGGCGTGTGTGTGTGCTGGGGCGTGTGTGTGTGCTGGGGCGTGTGTGTGTGCTGGGGCGTGTGTGTGTGCTGGGGCGTGTGTCTGTGTGCTGGGGCGTGTGTCTGTGTGCTGGGGCGTGTGTCTGTGTGCTGGGGCGTGTGTCTGTGTGTTGGGGCGTGTGTCTGTGTGTTGGGGCGTGTGTCTGTGTGTTGGGGCGTGTGTCTGTGTGTTGGGGCGTGTGTCTGTGTGTTGGGGCGTGTGTCTGTGTGTTGGGGCGTGTGTCTGTGTGTTGGGGCGTGTGTCTGTGTGTTGGGGCGTGTGTCTGTGTGTTGGGGCGTGTGTCTGTGTGTTGGGGCGTGTGTCTGTGTGTTGGGGCGTGTGTCTGTGTGTTGGGGC
This sequence comes from Carcharodon carcharias, assembly GCF_017639515.1. Classification (NCBI taxonomy): domain Eukaryota; kingdom Metazoa; phylum Chordata; class Chondrichthyes; order Lamniformes; family Lamnidae; genus Carcharodon; species Carcharodon carcharias. Next base: position 16,868,501 of record NC_054475.1, read on the forward strand.
GTGTGTCTGTGTGTTGGGGCGTGTGTCTGTGTGTTGGGGCGTGTGTCTGTGTGTTGGGGCGTGTGTCTGTGTGTTGGGGCGTGTGTCTGTGTGTTGGGGCGTGTGTCTGTGTGTTGGGGCGTGTGTCTGTGTGTTGGGGCGTGTGTCTGTGTGTTGGGGCGTGTGTCTGTGTGTTGGGGCGTGTGTCTGTGTGTTGGGGCGTGTGTCTGTGTGTTGGGGCGTGTGTCTGTGTTGGGGCGTGTGTCTGTGTTGGGGCGTGTGTGTGTGTTGGGGCGTGTGTGTGTGTTGGGGCGTGTGTGTGTGTGTGTTGGGGCGTGTGTGTGTGTGTGTTGGGGCGTGTGTGTGTGTGTGTTGGGGCGTGTGTGTGTGTGTGTTGGGGCGTGTGTGTGTGTGTGTTGGGGCGTGTGTGTGTGTGTGTTGGGGCGTGTGTGTGTGTGTGTTGGGGCGTGTGTGTGTGTGTGTTGGGGCGTGTGTGTGTGTGTGTGTTGGGGCGTGTGTGTGTGTGTGTTGGGGCGTGTGTGTGTGTGTGTTGGGGCGTGTGTGTGTGTGTGTTGGGGCGTGTGTGTGTGTTGGGGCGTGTGTGTGTGTTGGGGCGTGTGTGTGTGTTGGGGCGTGTGTGTGTGTGTTGGGGCGTGTGTGTGTGTGTTGGGGCGTGTGTGTGTGTGTTGGGGCGTGTGTGTGTGTGTTGGGGCGTGTGTGTGTGTGTTGGGGCGTGTGTGTGTGTGTTGGGGCGTGTGTGTGTGTGTTGGGGCGTGTGTGTGTGTGTTGGGGCGTGTGTGTGTGTGTTGGGGCGTGTGTGTGTGTGTTGGGGCGTGTGTGTGTGTGTTGGGGCGTGTGTGTGTGTGTTGGGGCGTGTGTGTGTGTGTTGGGGCGTGTGTGTGTGTGTTGGGGCGTGTGTGTGTGTGTTGGGGCGTGTGTGTGTGTGTTGGGGCGTGTGTGTGTGTGTTGGGGCGTGTGTGTGTGTGTGTTGGGGCGTGTGTGTGTGTGTTGGGGCGTGTGTGTGTGTGTTGGGGCGTGTGTGTGTGTGTTGGGGCGTGTGTGTGTGTGCTGGGGCGTGTGTGTGTGTGTTGGGGCGTGTGTGTGTGTGTTGGGGCGTGTGTGTGTGTGTTGGGGCGTGTGTGTGTGTGTTGGGGCGTGTGTGTGTGTGTTGGGGCGTGTGTGTGTGTGTTGGGGCGTGTGTGTGTGTGTTGGGGCGTGTGTGTGTGTGTTGGGGCGTGTGTGTGTGTGTTGGGGCGTGTGTCTGTGTGTTGGGGCGTGTGTGTGTGTTGGGGCGTGTGTCTGTGTGTTGGGGCGTGTGTCTGTGTGTTGGGGCGTGTGTCTGTGTGTTGGGGCGTGTGTCTGTGTGTTGGGGCGTGTGTCTGTGTGTTGGGGCGTGTGTCTGTGTTGGGGCGTGTGTCTGTGTTGGGGCGTGTGTCTGTGTTGGGGCGTGTGTCTGTGTTGGGGCGTGTGTCTGTGTGTGTTGGGGCGTGTGTGTGTGTGTGTTGGGGCGTGTGTGTGTGTGTGTTGGGGCGTGTGTGTGTGTTGGGGCGTGTGTGTGTGTTGGGGCGTGTGTGTGTGTGTGTGTTGGGGCGTGTGTGTGTGTGTGTGTTGGGGCGTGTGTGTGTGTTGGGGCGTGTGTGTGTGTTGGGGCGTGTGTGTGTGTGTGTGTTGGGGCGTGTGTGTGTGTGTTGGGGCGTGTGTGTGTGTTGGGGCGTGTGTGTGTGTTGGGGCGTGTGTGTGTGTGTTGGTGTGTGTGTGTGTTGGGGCGTGTGTGTGTGTGTTGGGGTGTGTGTGTGTGTGTTGGGGCGTGTGTGTGTGTGTTGGGGCGTGTGTGTGTGTGTTGGGGCGTGTGTGTGTGTTGGGGCGTGTGTGTGTGTGTTGGGGCGTGTGTGTGTGTGTTGGGGCGTGTGTGTGTGTGTTGGGGCGTGTGTGTGTGTGTTGGGGCGTGTGTGTGTGTGCTGGGGCGTGTGTGTGTGTGTTGGGGCGTGTGTGTGTGTGTTGGGGCGTGTGTGTGTGTGTTGGGGCGTGTGTGTGTGTGTTGGGGCGTGTGTGTGTGTGTTGGGGCGTGTGTGTTGGGGCGTGTGTGTGTGTGTTGGGGCGTGTGTGTGTGTGTTGGGGCGTGTGTGTGTGTGTTGGGGCGTGTGTGTGTGTGTTGGGGCGTGTGTGTGTGTGTTGGGGCGTGTGTGTGTGTGTTGGGGCGTGTGTGTGTGTGTTGGGGCGTGTGTGTGTGTGTTGGGGCGTGTGTGTGTGTGTGTTGGGGCGTGTGTGTGTGTGTTGGGGCGTGTGTGTGTGTGTTGGGGCGTGTGTGTGTGGGTTTTGGGGCGTGTGTGTGTGTGTTGGGGCGTGTGTGTGTGTGTGTTGGGGCGTGTGTGTGTGTGTGTTGGGGCGTGTGTGTGTGTGTGTTGGGGCGTGTGTGTTGGGGCGTGTGCGTGTGTGTTGGGGCGTGTGTGTTGGGGCGTGTGCGTGTGTGTTGGGGCGTGTGTGTTGGGGCGTGTGTTGGGGCGTGTGTGTTGGGGCGTGTGTGTTGGGGCGTGTGTGTTGGGGCGTGTGTGTTGGGGCGTGTGTGTTGGGGCGTGTGTGTTGGGGCGTGTGTGTTGGGGCGTGTGTGTTGGGGCGTGTGTGTTGGGGCGTGTGTGTTGGGGCGTGTGTGTTGGGGCGTGTGTGTGTGTGTTGCGGCGTGTGTGTGTGTGTTGCGGCGTGTGTGTGTGTGTTGGGGCGTGTGTGTGTGTGTTGGGGCGTGTGTGTGTGTGTTGGGGCGTGTGTGTGTGTGTTGGGGCGTGTGTGTGTGTGTTGGGGCGTGTGTGTGTGTGTTGGGGCGTGTGTGTGTGTGTTGGGGCGTGTGTGTGTGTGTTGGGGCGTGTGTGTGTGTGTTGGGGCGTGTGTGTGTGTGTTGGGGCGTGTGTGTGTGTGTTGGGGCGTGTGTGTGTGTGTTGGGGCGTGTGTGTGTGTGTTGGGGCGTGTGTGTGTGTGTTGGGGCGTGTGTGTGTGTGTTGGGGCGTGTGTGTGTGTTGGGGCGTGTGTGTGTGTTGGGGCGTGTGTGTGTGTTGGGGCGCGTGTGTGTGTGTGTGTTGGGGCGCGTGTGTGTGTGTGTGTTGGGGCGCGTGTGTGTGTGTGTGTTGGGGCGTGTGTGTGTGTGTGTTGGGGCGTGTGTGTTGGGGCGTGTGTGCGTGTGTGTTGGGGCGTGTGTGCGTGTGTTGGGGCGTGTGTGCGTGTGTGTTGGGGCGTGTGTGCGTGTGTTGGGGCGTGTGTGCGTGTGTTGGGGCGGGTGTGCGTGTGTTGGGGCGGGTGTGCGTGTGTTGGGGCGGGTGTGCGTGTGTTGGGGCGGGTGTGCGTGTGTTGGGGCGGGTGTGCGTGTGTTGGGGCGGGTGTGCGTGTGTTGGGGCGGGTGTGCGCGCGTTGGGGCGTGAGTGTGCGCGCGTTGGGGCGTGTGTGCGCGCGCGTTGGGGCGTGTGTGCGCGCGCGTTGGGGCGCGTGTGCGCGCGCGTTGGGGGCGGGTGCGCGGGCGCTGGGGGCGGGTGCGCGGGCGCTGGGGGCGGGTGCGCGGGCGCTGGGGGCGGTGCGCGGGCGCTGGGGGCGGGTTGCGCGGGCGCTGGGGGCGGGTGCGCGGGCGCTGGGGGCGGGTGCGCGGGCGCTGGGGGCGGGTGCGCGGGCGCTGGGGGCGGGTGCGCGGGCGCTGGGGGCGGGTGCGCGGGCGCTGGGGCGGGTGCGCGGGCGCTGGGGGGCGGGGTGCGCGGGCGCGCTGGGGGCGGGTGCGCGTGGCGCTGGGGGCGGTGCGCGGGCGCTGGGGGCGGGTGCGCGGGCGCTGGGGTGCGGGTGCGCGGGCGCTGGGGGGCGGTGCGCGGGCGCTGGGGGCGGGTGCGCGGGCGCTGGGGGGGGCGGGTGCGCGGGCGCTGGGGGCGGGTGCGCGGGGGCGCTGGGGAGGAGGGTGCGCGGGCGCTGGGGGCGGGTGCGCGGGCGCTGGGGGGCGGGTGCGCGTGGCGCTGGGGGCGGGTGCGCGGGCGCTGGGGGGCGGGGTGCGCGTGGGCTGCTGGGGGGCGGGTGCGCGGGGCGCTGGGGGCGGGTGCGCGGGCGCTGGGGGCGGGTGCGCGGGCGCTGGGGGGCGGGTGCGCGGGCGCTGGGGGCGGTTGCGCGGGTGTGGGCGGTGCGCTGGGGGCGGGTGCGCGGTGTGCGCTGGGGGCGGGTGCGCGGGCGTTGGGGGCGGGTGCCGCGGGGCGTTGGGGCGTGCGCGCGGGCGTTGGGGCGTGCGCGCGGGCGTTGGGGAGTGCGCGCGGGCGTTGGGGAGTGTGCGGGTGTTGGGGAGTGTGCGGGCGTTGGGGAGTGTGCGGGTGTTGGGGAGTGTGCGGGTGTTGGGGAGTGTGCGGGTGTTGGGGAGTGTGTGGGTGTTGGGGACTGTGTGGGTGATGGGGACTGTGTGAGCGTGTTGGGGAGTGTGTGCGTGTTGGGGAGTGTGTGCGTGTTGGGGAATGTGTGTGTGTGTTGGGGAGTGTGTGTGTATGTTGGGGAGTGTGTGAGTGTGTTGGGGTGTGTGTGTGTTGGGGTGTGTGTGTGTTGGGGAGTGTGTGTGTTGGGGAGTGTGTGTGTATGTTGGGGAGTGTGTGAGTGTGTTGGGGTGTGTGCGTGTGTTGGGGAGTGTGTGTGTTGGGGAGTGTGTGTGTATGTTGGGGAGTGTGTGAGTGTGTTGGGGTGTGTGCGTGTGTTGGGGTGTGTGTGTGTTGGGGAGTGTGTGTGTATGTTGGGGAGTGTGTGAGTGTGTTGGGGTGTGTGCGTGTGTTGGGGAGTGTGTGTGTTGGGGAGTGTGTGTGTATGTTGGGGAGTGTGTGAGCGTGTTGGAGTGTGTGAGCGTGTTGGGGTGTGTGCGTGTTGGGGAGTGTGTGCGTGTTGGGGAGTGTGTGCGTGTTGGGGAGTGTGTGCGTGTTGGGGAGTGTGTGCGTGTTGGGGAGTGTGTGCGTGTTGGGGAGTGTGTGCGTGTTGGGGAGTGTGTGCGTGTTGGGGAGTGTGTGCGTGTTGGGGAGTGTGTGCGTGTTGGGGAGTGTGTGCGTGTTGGGGAGTGTGTGCGTGTTGGGGAGTGTGTGCGTGTTGGGGAGTGTGTGCGTGTTGGGGAGTGTGTGCGTGTTGGGGAGTGTGTGCGTGTTGGGGAGTGTGTGCGTGTTGGGGAGTGTGTGCGTGTTGGGGAGTGTGTGCGTGTTGGGGAGTGTGTGCGTGTTGGGGAGTGTGTGCGTGTTGGGGAGTGTGTGCGTGTTGGGGAGTGTGTGCGTGTTGGGGAGTGTGTGCGTGTTGGGGAGTGTGTGCGTGTTGGGGAGTGTGTGCGTGTTGGGGAATGTGTGCGTGTTGGGGAATGTGTGCGTGTTGGGGAATGTGTGCGTGTTGGGGAATGTGTGCGTGTTGGGGAATGTGTGCGTGTTGGGGAGTGTGCGTGTGTGTTGGGGAATGTGCGTGTGTGTTGGGGAATGTGCGTGTGTGTTGGGGAATGTGCGTGTGTGTTGGGGAATGTGCGTGTGAGTTGGGGAATGTGCGTGTGAGTTGGGGAATGTGCGTGTGAGTTGGGGAATGTGCGTGTGAGTTGGGGAATGTGCGTGTGCGTTGGGGAATGTGTGTGCGTTGGGGAATGTGTGTGCGTTGGGGAATGTGTGTGCGTTGGGGAATGTGTGTGCGTTGGGGAATGTGTGTGCGTTGGGGAATGTGTGTGCGTTGGGGAATGTGTGTGCGTTGGGGAATGTGTGTGCGTTGGGGAATGTGTGTGCGTTGGGGAATGTGTGTGCGTTGGGGAATGTGTGTGCGTTGGGGAATGTGTGTGCGTTGGGAATGTGTGTGCGTTGGGGAATGTGTGTGCGTTGGGGAATGTGTGTGCGTTGGGGAATGTGTGTGCGTTGGGGAATGTGTGTGCGTTGGGGAATGTGTGTGCGTTGGGGAATGTGTGTGCGTTGGGGAATGTGTGTGCGTTGGGAATGTGTGTGCGTTGGGGAATGTGTGTGCGTTGGGGGAATGTGTGTGCGTTGGGGAATGTGTGTGCGTTGGGGAATGTGTGTGCGTTGGGGAATGTGTGTGCGTTGGGGAATGTGTGTGCGTTGGGGAATGTGTGTGCGTTGGGGAATGTGTGTGCGTTGGGGAATGTGTGTGCGTTGGGGAATGTGTGTGCGTTGGGGAATGTGTGTGCGTTGGGGAATGTGTGTGCGTTGGGGAATGTGTGTGCGTTGGGGAATGTGTGTGCGTTGGGGAATGTGTGTGCGTTGGGGAATGTGTGTGCGTTGGGGAATGTGTGTGCGTTGGGGAATGTGTGTGCGTTGGGGAATGTGTGTGCGTTGGGGAATGTGTGTGCGTTGGGGAATGTGTGTGCGTTGGGGAATGTGTGTGCGTTGGGGAATGTGTGTGCGTTGGGGAATGTGTGTGCGTTGGGGAATGTGTGTGCGTTGGGAATGTGTGTGCGTTGGGGAATGTGTGTGCGTTGGGGAATGTGTGTGCGTTGGGGAATGTGTGTGCGTTGGGGAATGTGTGTGCGTTGGGGAATGTGTGTGCGTTGGGGAATGTGTGTGCGTTGGGGAATGTGTGTGCGTTGGGGAATGTGTGTGCGTTGGGGAATGTGTGTGCGTTGGGGAATGTGTGTGCGTTGGGGAATGTGTGTGCGTTGGGGAATGTGTCTGTGTTGGGGAATGTGTCTGTGTTGGGGAATGTGTCTGTGTTGGGGAATGTGCCTGTGTTGGGGAATGTGTCTGTGTTGGGGAATGTGTCTGTGTTGGGGAATGTGTGCGTGTTGGGGAATGTGTGCGTGTTGGGGAATGTGTGCGTGTTGGGGAATGTGTGCGTGTCTTGGGTTGGGGTGTGTGTGTGTGTGCGCTGGGGAGTGTGCGTGTGTTGGGGAATGTGTGCGTGTGTTGGGGAGCGTGTGCGTGTGTTGGGCCGTGTGTGTGTGTGTTGGGGCGTGTGTGTGTGTGTTGGGGCATGTGTGTGTGTGTGTGGGGCGTGTGTGTGTGTGTGTTGGGCATGTGTGTTTGTGTAGGGCGTGTGTGTGTGTGTGTGTGTATAGGGCGTGTGTGTGTGTGTGTGTTGGGGCGTGTGTGTGTGTGTGTGTTGGGGCGTGTGTGTGTGTGTGTGTTGGGGCGTGTGTGTGTGTGTGTTGGGGCGTGTGTGTGTGTGTGTTGGGGCGTGTGTGTGTGTGTGTTGGGGCGTGTGTGTGTGTGTGTCTTGGGGCGTGTGTGTGTGTGTGTCTTGGGGCGTGTGTGTGTGTGTGTCTTGGGGCGTGTGTGTGTGTGTGTCTTGGGGCGTGTGTGTGTGTGTGTCTTGGGGCGTGTGTGTGTGTGTGTCTTGGGGCGTGTGTGTGTGTGTGTCTTGGGGCGTGTGTGTGTGTGTGTCTTGGGGCGTGTGTGTGTGTGTGTCTTGGGGCGTGTGTGTGTGTGTGTCTTGGGGCGTGTGTGTGTGTGTGTCTTGGGGCGTGTGTGTGTGTGTGTCTTGGGGCGTGTGTGTGTGTGTGTCTTGGGGCGTGTGTGTGTGTGTGTCTTGGGGCGTGTGTGTGTGTCTTGGGGCGTGTGTGTGTGTCTTGGGGCGTGTGTGTGTGTGTCTTGGGGCGTGTGTGTGTGTGTCTTGGGGCGTGTGTGTGTGTGTCTTGGGGCGTGTGTGTGTGTGTCTTGGGGCGTGTGTGTGTGTGTCTTGGGGCGTGTGTGTGTGTGTCTTGGGGCGTGTGTGTGTATCTTGGGGCGTGTGTGTGTATCTTGGGGCGTGTGTGTGTATCTTGGGGCGTGTGTGTGTATCTTGGGGCGTGTGTGTGTATCTTGGGGCGTGTGTGTGTATCTTGGGGCGTGTGTGTGTATCTTGGGGCGTGTGTGTGTATCTTGGGGCGTGTGTGTGTATCTTGGGGCGTGTGTGTGTATCTTGGGGCGTGTGTGTGTATCTTGGGGCGTGTGTGTGTATCTTGGGGCGTGTGTGTGTCTTGGGGCGTGTGTGTGTGTCTTGGGGCGTGTGTGTGTGTCTTGGGGCGTGTGTGTGTGTCTTGGGGCGTGTGTGTGTGTCTTGGGGCGTGTGTGTGTGTCTTGGGGCGCGTGTGTGTGTCTTGGGGCGCGTGCGCGTGTCTTGGGGCGCGTGCGCGTGTCTTGGGGCGCGTGCGCGTGTCTTGGGGCGCGTGCGCGTGTTTTGGGGCGAGTGCGCGTGTGCGTGTATGTTCGGGTGTGCGTGTGTGTGTGTGTTGGGTCGGGCGTGCGTGTGTGTGTCGGGGTGTGTGTATATGTCAAGGTGTGTGTGTGAGTGCGTGTGTGTGGGGGGGATGTGTGTGAGTGCGTGTGCTGGGGGGATGTGTGTGAGTGCGTGTGCTGGGGGGATGTGTGTGAGTGCGTGTGCTGGGGGGATGTGTGTGAGTGCGTGTGCTGGGGGGATGTGTGTGAGTGCGTGTGCTGGGGGGATGTGTGTGAGTGCGTGTGCTGGGGGGATGTGTGTGAGTGCGTGTGCTGGGGGGATGTGTGTGAGTGCGTGTGCTGGGGGGATGTGTGTGAGTGCGTGTGCTGGGGGGATGTGTGTGAGTGCGTGTGTGGGTGGATGTGTGTGAGTGCGTGTGTGGGTGGATGTGTGTGAGTGCGTGTGTGGGTGGATGTGTGTGAGTGCGTGTTGGGGAGTGCGTGTGCGCGTGTTGGGGAGTGCGTGTGCGCGTGTTGGGGAGTGCGTGTGAGCGTGTTGGGGAGTGCGTGTGCGCGTGTTGGGGAGTGCGTGTGCGTGTGTGCGAATGGGGATGCGTGTGCGTGTGTGCGAATGGGGATGCGTGTGCGTGTGTGCGAATGGGGATGCGTGTGCGTGTGTGCGAATGGGGATGCGTGTGCGTGTGTGCGAATGGGGATGCGTGTGCGTGTGTGCGAATGGGGATGCGTGTGCGTGTGTGCGAATGGGGATGCGTGTGCGTGTGTGCGTGTTGGGGAGTGCGTGTTGGGGAGTGCGTGTTGGGGAGTGCGTGTTGGGGAGTGCGTGTTGGGGAGTGCGTGTTGGGGAGTGCGTGTTGGGGAGTGCGTGTTGGGGAGTGCGTGTTGGGGAGTGCGTGTTGGGGAGTGCGTGTTGGGGAGTGCGTGTTGGGGAGTGCGTGTTGGGGAGTGCGTGTTGGGGAGTGCGTGTTGGGGAGTGCGTGTTGGGGAGTGCGTGTTGGGGAGTGCGTGTTGGGGAGTGCGTGTTGGGGAGTGCGTGTTGGGGAGTGCGTGTTGGGGAGTGCGTGTTGGGGAGTGCGTGTTGGGGTGTGTGTGTGCGCGCGTGATGGGGGGGCCGTGTTGGGGGGGGGCCCGTGTTGGGGGGGCGTGTTGGGGGGGCGTGTTGGGGGGGCGTGTTGGGCGGGGGCGTGTTGGGGGGGGCGTGTTGGGGGGGCGTGTTGGGGGGGCGTGTTGGGGGGGCGTGTTGGGGGGGGCGTTGTTGGGGGGGGCGTGTTGGGGGGGGCGTGTTGGGGGGGGCGTGTTGGGGGGGGCGTGTTGGGGGGGGCGTGTTGGGGGGGGGCGTGTTGGGGGGGGCGTGTTGGGGGGGGGCGTGTTGGGGGGGCGTGTTGGGGGGGGCGTGTTGGGGGGGGCGTGTTGGGGGGGGCGTGTTGGGGGGGGCGTGTTGGGGGGGGCGTGTTGGGGGGGGCGTGTTGGGGGGGGCGTGTTGGGGGGGGCGTGTTGGGGGGGGCGTGTTGGGGGGGGCGTGTTGGGGGGGGCGTGTTGGGGGGGCGTGTTGGGGGGGCGTGTTGGGGGGGGGCGTGTTGGGGGGGGCGTGTTGGAGGGGGCGTGTTGGGGGGGGTGTGTTGGGGGGGGCGTGTTGGGGGGGGGCGTGTTGGGGGGGGCGTGTTGGGGGGGGCGTGTTGGGGGGGGGCGTGTTGGGGGGGGCGTGTTGGGGGGGGCGTGTTGGGGGGGGCGTGTTGGGGGGGGCGTGTTGGGGGGGGCGTGTTGGGGGGGGCGTGTTGGGGGGGGCGTGTTGGGGGGGGCGTGTTGGGGGGGGCGTGTTGGGGGGGGCGTGTTGGGGGGGGCGTGTTGGGGGGGGCGTGTTGGGGGGGGCGTGTTGGGGGGGGCGTGTTGGGGGGGGCGTGTTGGGGGGGGCGTGTTGGGGGGGGGCGTGTTGGGGGGGGCGTGTTGGGGGGGGCGTGTTGGGGGGGGCGTGTTGGGGGGGGCGTGTTGGGGGGGGCGTGTTGGGGGGGGGCGTGTTGGGGGGGGGGCGTGTTGGGGGGGGCGTGTTGGGGGGGGCGTGTTGGGGGGGCGTGTTGGGGGGGCGTGTTGGGGGGGCGTGTTGGGGGGGCGTGTTGGGGGGGCGTGTTGGGGGGGCGTGTTGGGGGGGCGTGTTGGGGGGGCGTGTTGGGGGGGCGTGTTGGGGGGGCGTGTTGGGGGGCGTGTTGGGGGGCGTGTTGGGGGGGCGTGTTGGGGGGGCGTGTTGGGGGGGCGTGTTGGGGGGGCGTGTTGGGGGGGCGTGTTGGGGGGGCGTGTTGGGGGGGCGTGTTGGGGGGGCGTGTTGGGGGGGCGTGTTGGGGGGGCGTGTTGGGGGGGCGTGTTGGGGGGGCGTGTTGGGGGGGCGTGTTGGGGGGGCGTGTTGGGGGGGCGTGTTGGGGGGGGCGTGTTGGGGGGGGCGTGTTGGGGTGGGCGTGTTGGGGGGGGCGTGTTGGGGGGGGCGTGTTGGGGGTGCGTGTTGGGGGGGCGTGTTGGGGGGGCGTGTTGGGGGGGCGTGTTGGGGGGGCGTGTTGGGGGGGCGTGTTGGGGGGGCGTGTTGGGGGGGCGTGTTGGGGGGGCGTGTTGGGGGGGCGTGTTGGGGGGGCGTGTTGGGGGGGCGTGTTGGGGGGGCGTGTTGGGGGGGCGTGTTGGGGGGGCGTGTTGGGGGGGCGTGTTGGGGGGGCGTGTTGGGGGGGCGTGTTGGGGGGGCGTGTTGGGGGGGCGTGTGCGTGTGTTGGGGGCGTGTGCGTGTGTTGGGGGCGTGTGCGTGTGTTGGGGGTGTGTGTGCGTGTGTTGGGGTGTGTGTGCGTGTGTTGGGGAGCGTGTGTGTGCGTGTGTTGGGGAGCGTGTGTGTGCGTGTGTTGGGGGGGTGTGTGTGCGTGTGTTGGGGGGGGTGTGCGCGTGTGTTGGGGGGGTGTGTGCGCGTGTGTTGGGGGGGTGTGTGCGCGTGTTGGGGGGGTGTGTGCGCGTGTTGGGGGGGTGTGTGCGCGTGTTGGGGGGGGTGTGTGCGCGTGTTGGGGGGGTGTGTGCGCGTGTTGGGGGGGTGTGTGCGCGTGTTGGGGGGGTGTGTGCGCGTGTTGGGGGGTGTGTGCGCGTGTTGGGGGGGGTGCTGTGCGCGTGTTGGGGGGGTGTGTGCGCGTGTTGGGGGGGTGTGTGCGCGTGTTGGGGGGGTGTGTGCGCGTGTTGGGGGGGTGTGTGCGCGTGTTGGGGGGGTGTGTGCGCGTGTTGGGGGGGTGTGTGCGCGTGTTGGGGGGGTGTGTGCGCGTGTTGGGGGGGTGTGTGCGCGTGTTGGGGGGCGTGTGTGCGCGTGTTGGGGGGCGTGTGTGCGCGTGTTGGGGGGCGTGTGTGCGCGTGTTGGGGGGCGTGTGTGTGCGCGTGTTGGGGGGCGTGTGTGCGCGTGTTGGGGGGCGTGTGTGCGCGTGTTGGGGGGCGTGTGTGCGCGTGTTGGGGGGCGTGTGTGCGCGTGTTGGGGGGCGTGTGTGCGCGTGTTGGGGGGCGTGTGTGCGCGTGTTGGGGGGCGTGTAGTGCGGTGTTGGGGGGCGTGTGTGCGCGTGTTGGGGGTGCGTGTGTGCGCGTGTTGGGGGTGCGTGTGTGCGCGTGTTGGGGGGCGTGTGTGCGCGTGTTGGGGGGCGTGTGTGCGCGTGTTGGGGGGCGTGCGTGCGCGTGTTGGGGGGCGTGCGTGCGCGTGTTGGGGGGCGTGCGTGCGCGTGTTGGGGTGCGTGCGTGCGCGTGCTGGGGGGGTGCGTGCGTGCGCGTGCTGGGGGGGTGCGTGCGTGCGCGTGCTGGGGGGGGTGCGTGCGTGCGCGTGCTGGGGGGGTGCGTGCGTGCGCGTGCTGGGGGGGGTGCGTGCGTGCGCGTGCTGGGGGGGTGCGTGCTGTGCGCGTGCTGGGGGGGTGCGTGCGTGCGCGTGCTGGGGGGGTGCGTGCGTGCGCGTGCTGGGGGGGTGCGTGCGTGCGCGTGCTGGGGGGGTGCGTGCGTGCGCGTGCTGGGGGGGTGCGTGCGTGCGCGTGCTGGGGGGGTGCGTGCGTGCGCGTGCTGGGGGGGGTGCGTGCGTGCGCGTGCTGGGGGGGTGCGTGCGCGCGCGTGTGTTGGGGGGGTGCGTGCGCGCGCGTGTGTTGGGGGGGTGCGTGCGCGCGCGTGTGTTGGGGGGGTGCTGTGCGCGCGCGTGTGTTGGGGGGGTGCTGTGCGCGCGCGTGTGTTGGGGGGGGTGCGTGCGCGCGCGTGTGTTGGGGGGGTGCGTGCGCGCGCGTGTGTTGGGGGGGTGCGTGCGCGCGCGTGTGTTGGGGGGGGTGCGTGCGCGCGCGTGTGTTGGGGGGGTGCGTGCGCGCGCGGGTGTTGGGGGGGGTGCGTGCGCGCGCGTGTGTTGGGGGGGTGCCGTGGCGCGCGCGTGTGTTGGGGGGGGTGCGTGCCGCGCGCGTGTGTTGGGGGGGTGCGTGCGCGCGCGTGTGTTGGGGGGGGTGCGTGCGCGTGCGTGTGTTGGGGGGGGTGCGTGCGCGCGGTGTGTTGGGGGGGGTGCGTCGCGCGCGCGTGTGTTGGGGGGGGTGCGTGCGCGCGCGTGTGTTGGGGGGGTGCGTGCAGCGCGCGTGTGTTGGGGGGGTGCGTGCGCGCGCGTGTGTTGGGGGGGTGCGTGCGCGCGCGTGTGTTGGGGGGGTGCGTGCGCGCGCGTGTGTTGGGGGGGGTGCGTGCGCGCGCGTGTGTTGGGGGGGTGCGTGCGCGCGCGTGTGTTGGGGGGGTGCGTGCGCGCGCGTGTGTTGGGGGGGTGCGTGCGCGCGCGTGTGTTGGGGGGGTGCGTGCGCGCGCGTGTGTTGGGGGGGGTGCGTGCGCGCGCGTGTGTTGGGGGGGTGCAGTGCGCGCGCGTGTGTTGGGGGGGTGCGTGCGCGCGCGTGTGTTGGGGGGGTGCGTGCGCGCGCGTGTGTTGGGGGGGTGCGTGCGCGCGCGTGTGTTGGGGGGGTGCGTGCGCGCGCGTGTGTTGGGGGGGTGCGTGCGCGCGCGTGTGTTGGGGGGGTGCGTGCGCGCGCGTGTGTTGGGGGGGTGCGTGCGCGCGCGTGTGTTGGGGGGGTGCGTGCGCGCGCGTGTGTTGGGGGGTGCGTGCGCGCGCGTGTGTTGGGGGGGTGCGTGCGCGCGCGTGTGTTGGGGGGGTGCGTGCGCGCGCGTGTGTTGGGGGGGGTGCGTGCGCGCGCGTGTGTTGGGGGGGTGCGTAGCGCGCGCGTGTGTTGGGGGGGTGCGTGCTGCGCGCGTGGTGTTGGGGGGGTGCGTGCGCGCGCGTGTGTTGGGGGGGTGCGTGCGCGCGCGTGTGTTGGGGGGGTGCGTGCGCGCGCGTGTGTTGGGGGGGTGCGTGCGCGCGCGTGTGTTGGGGGGGTGCGTGCGCGCGCGTGTGTTGGGGGGGTGCGTGCGCGCGGTGTGTTGGGGGGGGTGCGTGCGCGCGCGTGTGTTGGGGGGGTGCGTGCGCGCGCGTGTGTTGGGGGGGTGCGTGCGCGCGCGTGTGTTGGGGGGGTGCGTGCGCGCGCGTGTGTTGGGGGGGTGCGTGCGCGCGCGTGTGTTGGGGGGGTGCGTGCGCGCGCGTGTGTTGGGGGGGTGCGTGCGCGCGCGTGTGTTGGGGGGGTGCGTGCGCGCGGTGTGTTGGGGGGTGCGTCGCGCGCGCGTGTGTTGGGGGGGTGCGTTTGCGCGCGCGTGTGTTGGGGGGGTGCGTGGCGCGCGCGTGTGTTGGGGGGGTGCGTGCGCGCGCCGTGTGTTGGGGGGGTGCGTGCGCGCGCGTGTGTTGGGGGGGTGCGTGCGCGCGCGTGTGTTGGGGGGGTGCGTGCGAGCGCGTGTTGTTGGGGGGGGTGCGTGCGCGCGCGTTGTGTTGGGGGGGTGCGTGCGCGCGCGTGTGTTGGGGGGGTGCAGTGCGCGCGCGTTGTGTTGGGGGGGTGCGTGCGCGCGCGTGTGTTGGGGGGGTGCGTAGCGCGCGCGTGTGTTGGGGGGGTGCGTGCGCGCGCGTGTGTTGGGGGGGTGCGTGCGCGCGCGTGTGTTGGGGGGGGGTGCGTGCGCGGCGTGTGTTGGTGGGGGTGCTTGCTGCTGCGCGCGTGTGTTGGGGGGGTGTGTGCGCGCGTGTGTTGGGGGGGTGTGTGCGCGCGTGTGTTGGGGGGGTGTGTGCGCGCGTGTGTTGGGGGGGTGTGTGCGCGCGTGTGTTGGGGGGGTGTGTGTGCGCGTGTGTTGGGGGGGTGTGTGTGCGCGCGTGTTGGGGGGGCGTGTGTGCGCGCGTGTTGGGGGGGCGTGTGTGTGCGCGCGTGTTGGGGGGGCGTGTGTGCGCGCGTGTTGGGGGGTGTGTGTGTGCGTGTGTTGGGGGGTGTGTGTGCGTGTGTTGGGGGGGTGTGTGTGTGCGTGTGTTGGGGGGGTGTGTGTGTGCGTGTGTTGGGGGGGTGTGTGTGTGCGTGTGTTGGGGGGGTGTGTGTGTGCGTGTGTTGGGGGGGTGTGTGTGTGCGTGTGTTGGGGGGTGTGTGTGTGCGTGTGTTGGGGGGGTGTGTGTGTGCGTGTGTTGGGGGGGTGTGGTGTGTGCGTGTGTTGGGGGGGTGTGTGTGTGCGTGTGTTGGGGGGGTGTGTGTGTGCGTGTGTTGGGGGGGGTGTGTGTGTGCGTGTGTTGGGGGGGTGTGTGTGTGCGTGTGTTGGGGGGGTGTGTGTGTGCGTGTGTTGGGGGGGTGTGTGTGTGCGTGTGTTGGGGGGGTGTGTGTGTGCGTGTGTTGGGGGGGTGTGTGTGTGCGTGTGTTGGGGGGGTGTGTGTGTGCGTGTGTTGGGGGGTGTGTGTGTGCGTGTGTTGGGGGGGTGTGTGTGTGCGTGTGTTGGGGGGGTGTGTGTGTGCGTGTGTTGGGGGGGTGTGTGTGTGCGTGTGTTGGGGGGGTGTGTGTGTGCGTGTGTTGGGGAGGTGTGTGTGTGCGTGTGTTGGGGGGGTGTGTGTGTGCGTGTGTTGGGGGGGTGTGTGTGTGCGTGTGTTGGGGGTGTGTGTGTGCGTGTGTTGGGGGGGTGTGTGTGTGCGTGTGTTGGGGGGGTGTGTGTGTGCGTGTGTTGGGGGGGTGTGTGTGTGCGTGTGTTGGGGGGGTGTGTGTGTGCGTGTGTTGGGGGGGTGTGTGTGTGCGTGTGTTGGGGGGGTGTGTGTGTGCGTGTGTTGGGGGGGTGTGTGTGTGCGTGTGTTGGGGGGGTGTGTGTGTGCGTGTGTTGGGGGGGTGTGTGTGTGCGTGTGTTGGGGGGGTGTGTGTGTGCGTGTGTTGGGGGGGTGTGTGTGTGCGTGTGTTGGGGGGGTGTGTGTGTGCGTGTGTTGGGGGGGTGTGTGTGTGCGTGTGTTGGGGGGGTGTGTGTGTGCGTGTGTTGGGGGGGTGTGTGTGTGCGTGTGTTGGGGGGGTGTGTGTGTGCGTGTGTTGGGGGGGTGTGTGTGTGCGTGTGTTGGGGGGGTGTGTGTGTGCGTGTGTTGGGGGGGTGTGTGTGTGCGTGTGTTGGGGGGGTGTGTGTGTGCGTGTGTTGGGGGGGTGTGTGTGTGCGTGTGTTGGGGGGGTGTGTGTGTGCGTGTGTTGGGGGGGTGTGTGTGTGCGTGTGTTGGGGGGGTGTGTGTGTGCGTGTGTTGGGGGGGTGTGTGTGTGCGTGTGTTGGGGGGGTGTGTGTGTGCGTGTGTTGGGGGGGTGTGTGTGTGCGTGTGTTGGGGGGGTGTGTGTGTGCGTGTGTTGGGGGGTGTGTGTGTGCGTGTGTTGGGGGGGTGTGTGTGTGCGTGTGTTGGGGGGGTGTGTGTGTGCGTGTGTTGGGGGGGTGTGTGTGCGCGTGTGTTGGGGGGGTGTGTGTGCGCGTGTGTTGGGGGGGTGTGTGTGCGCGTGTGTTGGGGGGGTGTGTGTGCGCGTGTGTTGGGGGGTGTGTGTGCGCGTGTGTTGGGGGTGTGTGTGCGCGTGTGTTGGGGGTGTGTGTGCATGTGTTGGGGGTGTGTGTGTGCGTGTGTTGGGGGTGTGTGTGTGCGTGTGTTGGGGGGTGTGTTGGGGGGTGTGTTGGGGGGTGTGTTGGGGGGTGTGTTGGGGGGTGTGTTGGGGGGTGTGTTGGGGGGTGTGTTGGGGGGTGTGTTGGGGGGTGTGTTGGGGGGTGTGTTGGGGGGTGTGTATGTGTGTTGGGGGTGTGTTGGGGGTGTGTGTGTGTTGGGTGGTGTGTATGTGTGTTGGGGGGTGTGTTGGGGGGTGTGTGTGTGTGTTGGGGGTGTGTATGTGTGTTGGGGGTGTGTGTGTGTGTTGGGGGTGTGTGTGTGTGTTGGGGGTGTGTGTGTGTGTTGGGGGTGTGTGTGTGTGTTGGGGGTGTGTGTGTGTGTTGGGGGTGTGTATGTGTGTTGGGGGTGTGTATGTGTGTTGGGGGGTGTGTTGGGTGTGTGTGTGTTAGGGTCTTTGTGCGTGGGTGAGGACGCTCACATCATGATGCCAGCTAAACATGGGGCAAAGAGGAATCAGCAGAAAACCAACACTGAACAAGCAGTGACTCCAATAATTTTTATCATGGGTACCCTGCACCCACTTCCCCAATTGCCAGTGAAGAATCAATGGTTTGTGAAGCAAAAGAATTGGATGTTGCAATTTCTGTAGTTGCTAAATTTGATATCAAACTCCACCCACCACAACATCAAAACATTACCTAAAATGGCCAATGATCCATTGACTGAAACTCCCAAGTTGATGATTACTCACAAACACCACAGTCCCCTGCTCTCTGCTCATGACCCCACCCTACTCCCCATAAACAATACAATCTCTAATGTTACTGTGTCAGGGACTAACCAGTTGCCTGCTGATTGCACACTGTTTTCTGACCGAGCCGTTGCCGATATGCCGTTACAGTAACAGAGCTAAGGTCAGTTTTCTCGGCCGGCATTCATGGTTAATCATGCTTCCAGGCCAATGCTTCCTTTGTTCGGTTGGTGTTCAGGAATTTTTTCCCTGTCAACGGGCAGAGAATTGCTCCCATAGGGATCAGGCCAGAGTGTGCTCCACTGCCAAGCAGATAGAGGCTGATCATGGAAAAAATTACTTTTAAAATATAAAATGAAGGGGCGGAGGTTTAGTCCATCCCAGTTTTTTAAAGTTGTGTTTGGGCAGCAGAGATGATACCAGGTTATTTCAGCCTTGATATCCTGTTTGCTATGGTACAGCTCATAGAACCAACTATTCTCGAGCACGTCACCCTAGTGACCATTCTTCACTTTTAGTCCAGACACCTATGTCAACCACCTGTTCAACAATAAAGTCCATCTCGCGTACCAGCCTGATCCTTCCTGACCCCAGCATCCACGTGGATACACTTTCCACTGAGCTGACAATACCATTGGACTCTCACCTCAAGGCACATTATTGGACTGAAGCAAATAACCTCGCCTAACATTCCAGAGCAGTGCAGAGGGATCACTGCACTGTCAAAGGGTCAGTACTGAGAGAGCGCCACATTGTCAGAGGGTCAGTATTGAGGGATCGCTGCACTGTCCGAGGGTCATCTTTTGGATTAGATATTAAATGAAGATTCTGCCATCTATTCAGGCAGATGTAACAAATACCTACAGTACAAACTGAAAAAGAGAAGAGGGTTTCTCCCAGTATCAGGGTCTATGCTTATTGCTTCACCAACAGCACCATGAGAAATTAATTGATCTTGTGTTTCACTATTTTTATGCAATATATCACGGTCCACACACAATGACCTCCACATCTGCCTGTATAAGGACAGTCACTGCACTCCAAAGTAATTAATTTTGATGAAGCAGTTGAGGGGATTCGAGAGATAGGAGAAAGCTCTTGAAATATAAACATCTGAAGGAGAGACAGAATGAACAGATATAGTGAAGAATCCCACTCGCACTCAAATCACCACAGAAAACTTTGCCAGATCTCTTGTGGCACAACGACAACAGCTCTTCCAGTGACACCAAGTAACATCGACTTTTCTTTCAAACATTTGTCTAATTTAACAGTTGCTTGGAGACAGTGTGCAAGCACTTGGCATTGCAAAATTCCAACAGCTTCGAGTTCACTGACTCTGATCAGATATGATACAGCAGTTCCAATTAGCCATATATACCCAGTTACAGCTCTGGAGAACAAGCTTCACATTAGCACGGCCATCCATGGGGGTCTCAATAGGGAACACAAACCTCAGCGGGTCATAGAGCTCACGAATTTACAGTAAAACATTAGCATCAGCCCCAACACCACTGAAATGATCTTACTGGAATAGGAGCAGACATTATTCGGAGTTGGTTTCCGCCTACAATCTGCCAACATTTCTCCTGGTAGTCTGAGCCAAAGGCACCAAAAGACATACATCAACTGGTCAATCATTTCATTCATCTTTTGGGGATCTTGCTATGTGCCAAATGGCTGCCTGCAGCAGATTTCAAAGTAGTTCATTGCCTGTAAAGTGCTTTGGGACAAAGTGGTGCATAACCATGCCTCCACCCAGTGCAAGGGGCCACCATTGTTTCTCGGATAGTTCCACATATCCTTACTGAGAATCCAGTGCACAGTCTCCGGATTTCAGAGCCAGCAATCTTGAGAGAAGACAAGAGATAAGCTTTTTTGCTGAAATACTGTCACTGATGAAGGTATCCTCCTTTATCACATCCTGGTTCTCACACTGACAGTCTGAATATATTAGCACAAACTCCACTGGGCTGGAGGTCAAAAATGCTAAAGGGGTGACACTCATTAAGCAGCTCCTTTATTTAAATGCATTCACAAATAATCACATCAAGCCAAATGCAGGATGTGGTATATTTACCTCAGCATGAACCCAGTCACAACACAAACTCCAAGGAACCAGTTTTGAGAGTGCAGCTGATCATCAGCGCACGTTTATTCTGAACTAATATCATTTTAAATGGATGAGAGGAAGAGGGTTAATAAGAAGTAGGAACGTTGAAGGCTTCATCCTTGCACTGCCCAATTTCAGCACCGGTACACAATGAGCTTCAGCTTCCCAGAGCTTGGGAAAGGGAGATGGAATACTTGGGATTCCCAGTCCTGATCAAAAAACGAGTAACACGACCTAAAAGTAAGTGAGCACGGACATCAGGCATAACCAGACACACATCAGCTTCGGAGGCGATAGCCTCTCATATTCAACTTCCCAGGTCCACCATCAGGACTGGTCATTTACAGAATCTCAGAATCTTTATGGCACAAAAGGCCATTCGGTGCATTGTGTCTGTGCTGGCTCTCTTAAGGAGCAAGTTTCACGTACTGCCACTCCCCCCACCCTCTCTCCACATTCCTCCTTTTCGGATAATTGGAAAATGTAGGAAGATTTACAGCACAGAAGGTGGCCACTCTGCCCAATGTGTCTGTGCTGGCTGAGAAACGAGCCACCCAGCCTAATCCCATTTTCCAGCATTTGATCTGTAGCCCTGCAGGTTACGGCACTTGAGGTGCATATTCAGACACCTTTTAGGTGAGCTGGGGGTTTCTGCCTCTACTACCCTTTCAGGCAGCGAGTTCCAGATCCCCACAACCCTCTGGTTGAAAAATTTTTTCATCTCCCCTCAAATCCTTCTACCAATCACTTTAAATCTATGTCCCTAGTCACTGACCTCTCTGCTAAGGGAAATAGATCCTTCCCATCCACTCCATCCAGGCCCCTCACAATTTTGTGCACAGCAATTGAGTCTCCTCTCAGCCTCCTCCATTCCAAGGAGAACAATCCCAGCTCATCCAATCTTTCCTCATAGCTGCAATTTTCCAATCCTGGCAACATCCTCGTAAATCTTCTTCGTACCCCTCTAGTGCATATCCATTTGCCTTCACGACCACCTTATCTACCTGTCCTGACAGCTTCAAGAATCTGTGGACGTTCACCCCAAGATCCCTCATTTCCTCTACACCTCTCAGTACCCTCCATTTTATTGTGTATTCCCTCTGCCTTGTTTGACCTTCCCAAATGCATCACCTCACAATTCTCTGGGTTGAACTCCATTTGTCACTTTTCTGCCCACCTGACCAGTCCATTGATCTCTTCCTGCAGTCGACAGCGATCCTCACTATCGTCCGCAAACTTCTTGATTATGGCCCCCCCCCCCCACACTTAAGTCCAAAGGGGAGTTAGAATGTGGTTGTTCTCTGTGGAATTCACAACGCGAAGTCAGCACCTCAGACAGGTGGGGTGGAAAACAACACATTCGTGATTTAAACCAACCCAGCGTCAGGTGCACAAAATACAGGCCATTCTCAAAAGGAGGGATGCAGCACAACCTCCCTTGTTCAGCATGTGACTGGCAGGTCTGCCAAGTGGGCTTGCTGTACAGCTGGTGCACTGATTATTAGTTGTGTCCCTAATTAACCCTCATTAAAGCAGCTCAAGGGTCCTCTGAAAGAGGAAGTCATTAAGTATTATAATTAGGCATCTCCAAACAGTAAACTCGTAAAGTCTTGACATAAGAGAGAAAGAGAAACATGACCTCAAAATCCCCACCACTAAACAAAACCACCAACTCCTTAATGCAAAGTGTCACAAAATAATTACCAGCACTGAACTTCCTTTTAAATTATGAATCTTGTCACATTAGGTCTTTGTATTCAGAGTGAGGGAGTAGAGGGGAGAGCGATCCTGCTCCTGATTGCTAGCCACTACCTCACTGGAGAATGTAAGTGTGGCAGTCGGGTGAAACCAAGATCAGGCTAGGCGGTGAGGCCACCCTTTACACAATCAAATACCCTGTTGGCACTCATTCTATGGTTATGTAGGTGTAAAGTGGACAGTTGGTTGGGATATGGGAGAAGAACTGCCCCAGCAGAAATCAACGCCTTCAAAAGGAAAGGGCGAGAGACAGTGGAACAAGACACCCTCCGTCTCTTCCCTACCCTCAAAAAAAAATCAAAACATCCAGACAGCAATCTTATGGAATTTTGGAAAGCAAACGTTTACCATGGCCAGTCAATGCCCAGTGGGCGATGAGCCCCAGAAACAGGGCGTTGAATTTTGCCACATTGGCGTGTGCGCCAGCAATTTCACACTGGAGTGCGATGCTTGGTCGCTCAAAGTTTTGATGATTTTTCGGGAGGTGGCATCTCAAGCATGACTGCTCCCCGCCCAGAATTGGCAGGAAGTCCATTAAGCGGCCGATCTCGGGGGTATTTTGCCACATGTGCAATGTTGTCAATGGTGCACCTGCCCCTCACTGTGTCAGGAGCCTGAAAACGGAGTGGCGGTGCCATTGCAGCACCATTTTGTTTGAGGGCTTGAAATTATTTTGAGGGCTTGAAATTGTTTGCCGGCAGCAACTCACAAAGGGGACGCATCCTTAGGCAGCAAGCACGCCCGTGCAGCTACTTCTCTTAATGCTTTCCCTGCTGCAATGGGGAGGCTGCTCCCCTCCCACTGGAAATGCCTCCTTGGCGCCGCTGCTGCTCCTGATGGCCAGGGATCACCCACACCGCGAGTCTCACCAGCCGGTTATGTTAAATGGACCTTCCAACACTGGAGCCCGGCCACTGTCTCTTATTGGGTGGGACTCTCAAGAGGCGGCTTCCTGATTGGCTGCCTTCGGGACTTTCATGTCGGCCATATTGCTATGGCCACGTAAGGGTTCCCGACCGTGAATTCATCAAGTTGTTGGGATCGTGACCCACCAGGAAAATTCAGCCCAATGTGTCTGCCCCTGATTACTGATGTGTTGGTTATGAATACACAGACTGTGGGCAGGACTCTGCTGGGGCAACGTCTCCAGAAAGCTTCGCGGTGCCAATTGAAGGAGGGGGTGCTGGGCAAAAATGATTGCATTAAAGTATGAAAGGAGCAATGACTGCAGGGCATGAGTGCACAGATAGCTCAGTTTCCAGCAATCTGGATTTTGGACAAAGGAAAGAAACAAAATAATCCAAAGGGTTACAATTAATTTTTTTGCTCAGGGCAAAATTCCATCTCTCTTTGTCACGTGTTGGGGCAGGTCAGACCAGCGTTCTGATGCCAGATCTATCCTAGGGTTTAAGGAATTGGTGTGAGGGGGTGGGGTGGAAGAGCAGGGTTTGACCCTGTTCCAGATTTTCCCACCCACCCTGACATCTAATTTTGCCGAATCGTCACACCATCCCAGAACGTGTCAATGTTCCAAAGCATTTCATTGCTTTGGAGAGGGGGAAATGGGATTAAATTATAAAACATGGATGGGGGGAATTTTTGCAACCTCCCACCTGTGCAGTTGGTTCAATGAGGGAAATGGTCTGAAGAACCTCCAAGGTATCAGCTTATGACCACTTCCATCGTCTCTATCAGAAAACAAAAACAATTGTTGCACAGATATCAGAAACCTTTTTTTATGTATTTGCAGTGTCATTGCATAGGTCCGAACTAATCCTCACTCCACCACCATCACCAACCTCAATTAAACTCCAGTTTTGAAGCAGCGTTAGAAACGTTAACACTGTTTCTCTCTCCACAGATGCTGCAAGAACTAAGTATTTCCAACACATTCTGTTTCTATTTCAGATCTCCAGCATCCACAGTATTTTGCTTTTACTCAATTACACTCCATTTGAGCCATTATTGGGATGATCCCTTCCATCCCCTCCCAGTCCAATCACTGTTTATATGGTGGGCGTGTTGGAGTAACATGTGAACGTGACTGTAAATAACAAATGGCAGAAAACGTCCCTGATGTAGTGTATGGCGAGTGTGGTACAGCAGCGTATAGTGTAGTATAACAGTGTATAGTGACATATATCAATTGTTTTGCAATGTACAAAATTACCACCTTCTGCCTCCACAGACCTCTGTAAATACTGACCCCTACGGACCCCCATCAGATGCCCCGTGGAAATGCTGACCCATCAGAGGCCACCTGCAAATATTGAGCCCCATTGACCATTATCAAAGACCCCCATGTAAATACTGACCCCAAATAGGAATCCTGGGGAGGACACCAGCATTTGTAAGGGATTCTGGGAAGGTGCCAACATTTACAGGGGGATCTGTGCAAGGAATTCAACGCTTACACAAAATGTGGAAAAGCAATGGCTGTGTCATGGAATATTGGTGACCTGTTCAACTGTAGAGGCAACACCTCCCAATTCTAATCCTGTTCTTATATGAACTCAAGATACACACTTTCCAGTTGAAGTCATTGGATCATAATTGATGGTTGTTGGAGTGAAGACACGGTTACTCTTTTGCTGTACTTTCAGTCCAGCTACAGTTAAACTACCCGAGACTTTGAATATGTCCCAGTTCCAGACAAGGTTACAGCAGCACTTGCAAATTGGCTTAGTTGCCTCGCAGCTAACGGCAGTGCCCTGCAGTAGTCCCACACTTGATGTTTTTTTCCCTCATTGAGAAGATAAATCACAAATAAATGTAGAAAAGGACAGAACAAGTTCCTTCATCATTCACACAACCGCAGCTTCCTCAAAAATTCTTTTCTTAAATTTTCTCAGATTCTTTTGGTTCATTGCATCAAATACTGGAACTCACAGCTGCTGGAGAACTGTTAGTCCTTAATCTCTTCAGTCTCAGACTTCAACTCTCAGGGCAAGGGAGAGAGGCAGCCGAGGACAACTCTTGCCAGTCCAGTTTGTGGTCATTCAAGACAAAACTAGGTTGGAAGACCCCAGGTCCCTGATCTATGCTGAGTGAACTGATCACAGTTAGAACATTAGCCGAAGTTGTCAACAGACATCACTGGGCCAGAAGGATTGTGGGTTGGTGGAATTTTTAAAAAATCAGTCAAGGCTCCCACCTCCGATTGTCAGATACTTTTCACATGTGGACTTCAGGCGAGGACAGCCAACTATCTCTTACTGGGATGTGAACAGCACTGAGAAGACTGCAGTGTAGGAGTAACATTGAGGCCAGGGCTTCCCTTCACCGATGGACACTAGTGACCCAGACAGTTTACTACAATTCCCAACAGCTTTCAGGGGCACTGTTCTGGTACCAACCTGTAAATTTATGGATATTTTTAAAATTTGATTTCACGACTTATCTTGATGGGAATTGAATTCTGACCTAGTCCAGTATATTAACTGTGACTTGACCGAAATACCCTGATGGGCTAAGAGCTGAGCAGATTACCAACACTCATCATCTGGGGCAAGGTGCCCACAGTGAGCTGTTGCCTGCAAGGTTTATATCAGAACAAGGAATCCACATTTTCAGAACAGGAAATAAATGAGGTCAGTTAAGAGCACACACTTGTCTATCTCAAGACATCTCTTATATCCTAACCAAATCTGTGCTCCTCCCATCACCCCGAAACAGTTCTACCTCACCTGCATGACTGGTGAATGTGAGCTTGGCATCACTCAACCATACCAAGAGATGTAAGGGTTCAATGAAAATTGGGGAAAAGATAGGAAAGGCAATCCACAGCAGGAAAGGCCTTAAACAGTTATAGCACTGTATCGATCAGAAAGAATCCATTTAAGTTTGGAGAGGATGCAGAGATATACCTTATTCCCATTTTAATTACAAGTGACAGCAATTTATTTCATTCAATCTGGGCCATAACAGAACAGGAACCAGAAATCAATCATTAAACTCAATTAAATTTTAATCCTCTATGACTTTACTGAAATCTCAGAAGATCCACAGATACACAACAGGCCAGCGAGTGCTTTCTCAGGGCGTGGACTTGCAATCACAAAGATTATAATAATAACAACTTGCAGGCATACAATATATTTAATTTAACAAATAATTGAACATGGAGGAGCTAAGGAAGGTAACTGAAAGAAAAAGGAGAGGTATACATTTCTATAGTGTCTCTCACGTCCCCAGCACATCCCAAAGTGTTTTCTGTGCAAAGAAGTACTTTTGAAGTGTAGTCCCTGATGTAGTGCAGGAAAGAGAAGCCAATCTGCACACAGCAAATACAACAAACAGCAGCATGATAATAATCAAACCATCTATTTTGTGATGTGGAACAGGGTAAGATATGGTCTTGGACACAGAACTCCCCTGTTCTTCTTCAAATAGTGCCAATTGGATCTTTTACATGCACTTGAGGGGCAATCAGGGCCTCAAGCTTAACATCTCATTCAAAAGACAGCACCTCTGATAGTGCTGCACTCCCTCTGTGCTGCAAGAGTGAAATAGCAGCAAAGTTTCCCTCTCTACTCCTGATTAAGTAAACTTAATGCAGATCAGAAACCAAAGACGAGGCTGCAGCATTCACTCTCGCTGAGCATTTGATGTTGGCACTCCCACCACAGTCAAACAGTAAAATACAGACAAGAACCAGTGTGACAGAATTCTCTGTCTTGGGCTCTAATATAGTGGGAGGCCTTACTTTGATCGTTTTCAAAGAAGCATTTCCCTTTATATAAAACCCACGTTTCGAAAGCTTGACTTCAATGTAATCTATTATAGGAGAATGCATCCTCAGTACACAGATTGTTTCATGCATGAAACGGTCCCTGTTGTTTTGGATTTATTTGATGATACAAAACCAGCTCTTTATTAATTTTATTTTTGTTATAAGGCAGGTTCTTTAGACAGAAAACTGTCTGGAATAGCAAACAACATCAAGAAACCGATCACAAAACTAACTAGGCAACGAGCTCAACAGGGACACTGGCCTTGGTCCCCCTGGATTAGGGAAGGGAAAACAAACTTAACTTTGATCTCTGTCCAATGACCCATTAAGAAATTACAGGCATGTGGATATTTTTTTTCATTCATTTGCAGGATGTGGGCTTCGTTGGCTAGGCCAGCATCCCTAATTGCCCTTGAGAAGGTGGGGGTGAGCTGCCTTCTTAAGTCTCTACAGTCCATGTGGTGTGGGTATATCCACAGTGCTGTTAGGGAGGGAGTGTCAGGATTTTGACACAGCGACAGTGAAGGAACAGCGATATGTTTCTAGGTCAGGATGGTGAATGGCTTGGAGGGGAACTTCCAGATGGTGGTCTTCCCATCCGTCTGTTGCCCTTGTCCTTCTAGATGGTAGTGGTCGTGGGTTTGGAAGGTGCTGTCGAAGCAGCCTTGGTGAGTTTTTGCAGTGCAACTTGTAGATGGTACACACTGCTGCTACTGTGCGTCGGTGCTGGAGGGAGTGAATGTTTGTGGATGAGGAACCAATCAAGTGGGCAGTTTCATCCTGGATGGTGTCAAGCTGGAGTGTTGTCGGAACTGCACTCAGCCAGGCAAGTGGACAGTATTCCATCACACTCCTGACTTGTGCCTTGTAGATGGTGGACAGTACTGTTGCTGAATATTGTCAAGGTCCATAGCCTTTGCAGTATCCAGTGCCTTCAGCTATTTCTTGACATCAGATGGATTGAATTGAATTGGCTGAAGATTAGCACTGGTAATGCTGGGACCCTCAGGAGGAGACGGATATGAATCATCCACTCAGCACTTCTGGCTGAAGGTTGTAGCAAAAGCTTCAGTCTTATCTTTTGCACTGCTGTGCTGGGCTCCCCCACCAAGAAGGATGGGGATATTTGTAGAGTCTGCTCCTCCAGTGACTTGTTTAATCATCCGCCACCATTCACAACTGGATGTGACAGGACTGCAGAGCTTAGTTCGATTCACTGGTTGTGGAATCGCTTGGCTCTATCATTTCTTGTTTATGCTGTTTGACAGGCAAGTAGTCCTGTTATAGCTTCACCCGCTTGACACCTCAATTTTAGGTATGCCTGGTGCTCCTCCTGGCATGCCCTCCTCCACTCTTCCTTGAACCCCTGAGTTGATGATAATGATAGAATGGGGCATATGCCAAGCCATGAAGTTACAGATTATGGGTAAGTACAATTCTGCTGCTGCTGATGGACCACAGCATCTCATGGGCGCCCGGTTTTGAGTTGCTAGATCAGTTCTAAATCTTCCTGTTTAGCACGATGGTAGTGCCACACAACATGATGGAGGGTATCCTCAATTTGAAGACGGAACTTTGTCTCCACAAGGACTGTGTGTTGGTCACTCCTACCGATACTGTCATGGACAGATGGATCTGCGGCAGGGAGGTTGGTCAAGATGTTTTTCCCTTTTGTTGGTTCCCTCACCACCTGCCCGAGACCCAAGGAAAACAGGACTAGCGGCTGGGATCAAGTATACTGAGGTCACCAAGATGGGGTATCGAGTGACTGGCAATGTAGAATCATTCCCCAGTAATAGAATCAGGAGAACAGGAATAAAAATTGTGGATGGAAGGGTGTCAAGAGAATGAGATTTGCTTAAACTCCCTCATTAGACCTGTAACTAGCAATTACCTAACGTGGTTGGTTTAAGGAACTGGAGATAAAAACTTGGAAAACAGAAGCAGGAGTAGGTTATTCGGCCCTTTGAGCCTGCCCCGCTATTCAATATGATCATGGCTGATCCTCCACCTCCTGCTCTCTCCCCATACCCTTTGACTTCTTAAGCGTTTAGAAACCTATCTATTTCCTTCTTTTTCCTGTTTAATACCATCCCCTACCTTACCACTGCTGCTTGGAGGCCTATACACAACTCCCACTAATGTTTTCCGCCCCTTGTTGCTTCTTAGCTCCATCCAGGCTGATTCTACATCTAGATTTTCTGAGTCAATATCCTCTCGCTATTGCCCTGGTTTCATCGTTAACTAACAACGCCACGCCACCTCCTTTTCCTTTCGGCCTGTCCTTCCTAAATATCAAATACCCTTGGATATTCAGTTCCCAGCCTTGGTCACCCAGCAGCCATGTCTCTGTCATCGCAATCATATCGTACCTGTTTGCATCTATTTGTGCTGTTAATTCATCTACCTTATTGGCGATTGCTTCATGCGTTCAGATACAGTGCCTTTAAACTTGTCTTTTTACACTTTTTTACTAGAATTCCCGATCACTATTGCGCTCCCACTTTTTTTTCTCCTCACCCCCACCTGTGCAGCTGAGCCACTTGTGGTGCCTCGCACTTGGCTCTTGCTGCATTCCCCCAAGAAACCATCTTCCCCTAGCAGTATCCAATACAGAAGATCTGTTAGAGAGCGAGATGGACCCAGAGGACTCCTGCACTACCTGCCTGGTGCCTTTACTGTCTGATGGTCATCCATTCCCTTTCTGCCTGTGCGCTCTTCACCTGTGGTGTGACCACCTCACTGTACATGCTATCCACGAAGATCTCAGCTTGCGGGTGCTCCACAGTGACTCCAGCCACTGCTCCAGATCAGAAATCTGGATTTCAAGTAGCTGCAGCTGGAGACACTTCCTGCACACATGGTCACCAAGGACACTGGAAGTGTCCCTAACATCCCACATTGCAAAGAAGAGCATTCCACATAACCGAGCTGCCCTACCATTACTTACCCTTAAATTACTCCCTTTTCTTTTACTAGCTTAGATTTTATTAATAAGGACAGTAGAAATGCTCACCAAGTCCTACTTAACAAGGCCGCTGCTCTTCTTTCTGAGGAAAGGTAGAAAATGAAAGGATCACCTCATTCCCTCTTCATCGAACTCCCTCACTCACCAAACTCCAACTGAAAGCACTCAAATGCAGCACTGTAGATGGCTTGCTTTTACACTCCCTGAACCTAGCTTCTGAAAACCTGTTTAAGCCAGTTATCCAATTAGCTAGCTGCAAGCAGAACCTTAATGAGCCCCTTTAAAGCTGGACGAAAACTCACCTTCTCCCAACCCTAAGAGCATCTTTTAGTTAATTACTTAATTAAAGAGACTAGGCAGTATATCGAAATGAACCCTTAAAACTTCATCACTCGACCAAACTCCAAATGAAGCACTTAAATGCAGCCCAAAACAGCACTCCATCACAATCCACAGCAAATTTAAGATTGATGTACTGCCATCCATGTCATTCAGTAATCAGTTAGCCAAGATACACATCTCTCATCTACACAGACAACCATGAAGCAAAAGCAAAATACTGCAGATTCTGGAAATATGAAATAAAAACTGAAAATGCTGGAAAAACTCAGCAGGTCTGACAGCATCTGCGGAGAAAGAAACCGAGTTAATGTTTTGAGTCTGCACAACTCTTCTTCAGAGCTTCTTCTTCTTCAGCTCTGAAGGCGTGTGGACTCAAAACGTTAACTTTGTTTCTCTCTCCACAGATGCCATCAGACCTGCTGAGTTTTCCAGCATTTTCTGTTTTTACAACCACGATGTACTCCTTTTTGCAAATGGTTTTGCAAATTTTGCAAGGCAAAATGTTTCAACACTGAGGCCTTTCTCATTCCAGGAACCAAGTATCAAGCATTCCCAGGCCAAGAACAGCTAGACCACCCCAACAATAAGCATTAACCCCAACTCAGCACTCCCCCTACCAGTGAGATTTCTGCCATTTCCCACATAATCTATCCCTGTGGCCATCCGAGAAAATTGTGAGGCAATCTATTTCATGTTTGCCTGGTAGAAATTGAATTAAGACTCATTTCACACAGGATGTGCCCAAGAGAGAAAAAACAATCATCCTCCCTCGGTCTAGGATTGATTTAAACCAGAGTTTCATGGATGAAAGGCGCTTTTGCTAACCCACGGACTTAAGCACCCTTTAGTGATCATTAAAACTCTGTAACATATGACAGAATGTATTTGACATTCACACGTGTAGCAGGAAGAACAGATTATAGTCTACGCCTATTAATTCAAAGTCAGGTTTTCTGCTAAAATATTCATATTATACAATAATTAAAGTAAATGAATTAACAGGAGATTGCACAGGAACTTTCAACGGTTAGTCCAAGATTGGACAATTTAGCACAGCTTTGAGTACAACATTCGAAGCTCAATGAATTTACTGCACATACCAATTATCCCTGCAGTTTAATCCAAACAATGTTGGGAATATAAACATTAGCCCAACATTTAGATGCTGTTCTTATCCCTGTAGTGTACTACAGTGGAAAGCGGGAACGCAAGAGAGAGCATGCACACATAACACACACACACAGACACTGCAGCCTTGCAATACCAAAGCACAGAAAGCATATGGACCAAACTAGGATTATTGGGCCTCAACTGAATTTTTTTCTTGACTATTCTAAAGTTGGCCTCATGCCACTGGCAATATAATCCCTGGAATCAAGACACTTTACAGTTCAGAGGTAAGAACTGCCTTAGTAAGTCCAACTGGGGGGGGTGGTGTCGAACGTGAGTGGCCTCGCAGGAGGTAGAAGTTACGACTGGCTGAGTTAGTTGAGCTGCCCTCAGTAAAAACAACAAACTGAAGCAAAATTTTTCATACAATTGACTGCCTGCATTATTCTGGGCCTATCTATTTGTCTCCTGTCTCCATTTCTTGTGCTCACAACTGGCATTGCATGGTCCAGCATGCCTTATCACAGCAAGTATCCTCAACTTCTTACCAAAAGCAGCAAGCACAGCCCAATATAATCAGTCAGATCAATTGTGCTATATAGTAATGGAATACCTTGTGCTTAAGGACCATCTACACCTAGCCCAGGGTCAGTGTTGACATCTGAAAGAAATTTAACTCAATGCAAAAGGGAAACCATTTACTGATCAGTTTGTTGCCTGTTAGAGACATAGCCTTATCAAAGTCTATTCCACAATCACACAGCACAGAAGGAAGCCATTTGGTCCATTGTGGCAATGTCAGCTCTTTGAAAGAGCTATCCAATTCGGCCCATTCTACCCGTCTTTCTCCATAGTCTTGCAATTTTTTTTTCCCCTTTCAAGTACTAATCAGTATCTACTTAGCAAAGTCTTGTTTAATGTAAGTGCTAGAAATAGGTTGTGGAGAAGAAAGGGAGAGGTGAATTTCGACCTATGAAAGATTCCCAAACAAGCCTGGACAATTAGATACATGGGTTTGACCATTAAATCGTGGGACAGCTCCGGAGGTGAAGGGTAAAATAAAGTAACCTTGACGACTAGCAAATTTATTCGCTAAATAAGCAGAAACTTGGTACCGTCAATGCAATAAATATATTAAAATAAACATAAGAACCTTTTGTTAATAATTATCATTCATCAACCACCCTCTTCTCACGAGAGACAAGAGAGAGAAATCAGGGCAAGATCTCTGGGGCAAATAAAATCAGAAAATGCTGGAAAGACTCAGAAGGTCTGGCAGCATCTGTGGAGAGAGAAACAGAGTTAATGTTTTGAATCTGTATGGCTCTGCAACTCCGTTTCTCTCTCCGCAGATGCTGCCAGACCTTCTGAGCTTTTGCAGCACTCTTATTTCAGATCCCCAGCATCTGCAGTATTTTGCTTTTCTTATCAAGGTCTTTGGGGCTCTGTTGGTTCCAAGACAAGATATGGAGTCAAGTCAATCGTCTATGGTGGACTCCCTAATCTGGTAGTTGAATCGGACAGTATCCCTAAACTGTTGGGCTAATAATGTTTATACTCCCGACATTATAATTTGGGCTAAACTGCAGGGATAATTGGTGTGTGCCGTAAATTCATTGAGCTCCAAATGCCGTACTCAAAGCTGTGCTAAACTGTCCAATCTTGGACTTGGTCTAACAGTTGAAAGTTTCTGTACAGTCATCTGTTAATTCAGTTAAATTAATTACTGGATATTGTAAACAGTTTAGCAGAAAACCTGACTTTGAATTAATGGAAATAGACTCTAACCTGTTTCTTCCTGTTACAAAATGTGAATGTCAAATAGACTTTGTCAAAGATTAGAGAGTTTTACTGATTACAATTGTTGACAATTAGCCACACAACCTTCCTACGTCACCTATTCATCTAAAAGGATAGACTGGTCACAAAGACTGCGATTTCTCCTAGTCAGTTCTAGAAAAATCCCCCAATCAAATACCCCAACGGGGCGAAATGGCCCTAGCTGGATGCGTAGTCAGTGGTGGTGGGGAGGGGCAGCTTGAGCAAAGCACTCAAGACCCTGGAAATCATTTTGCAGTCAAACATGGTTATGGAGGTTCCCTTCCATTTCATTCCCAGTCTTTATTTCCAGTTTCTGTCTGAGAGTCTGTGTAGTTCCCAGACCATCAGCCATCCTTGGCCCCCATTCAATCCCACCCCTCCCTCCAACCCCCCACCCTGGCCCCAACACTGTATGTAGTAGGAAGGTTGCCAGTGCTCTGTGCTGGTAAGCCACTTGGTTTTGGTTAGTTAAACGCCAGCAGTACCCCAGCACATACCTCAGGGTCTCTATAGCTTTGCTCTTCGTTCTGTGGACTTGGGCGAGTGTCTCTACAGCACTTGGTATCAGGTAAATACAAAGTGAGATGTTGTGAAGTTCTCTGAAGTTTAATTTAGGAGACTGGTAACAGGTTTCCATGCATTGGGATATTGGGAATAAAACTCCATCTGGGATTATCGGAATACAGTGCGCAATTAAACTATTGATGGACTTATTCTGTATCACTTCCTGTCTGAGATCCTGGAGTTTAGAGACTTCAGTGTATTCACATAAACCCAACTCCAACAGTCCTCATTGTCAAAGGCTGTGACATGATTTTTACAATGTACAGTGCAATATTACAGAAATACCTAGAGCAATACTGGTTCAAGGAAACTCTACTGTCCATACCCAAAGCACAGGCACAGAT
The DNA here is from genome assembly GCF_017639515.1 of Carcharodon carcharias. Classification (NCBI taxonomy): domain Eukaryota; kingdom Metazoa; phylum Chordata; class Chondrichthyes; order Lamniformes; family Lamnidae; genus Carcharodon; species Carcharodon carcharias. Next base: position 16,901,042 of record NC_054475.1, read on the forward strand.
CAGGATTATTCAACATCTTAAACCAATGTAACATTTCTTGTGATGTGTTTCAGATTTTATATAATCCTTTGTAAAGCTGGATATTCAGTTCTCTAGTCTTGTTCTGTACCCTGATCCTTGTGTTGTAGAGGGCTAGTTGTAGGTGGTGAGGAGTTCCAGTCACGATGCATCAAACTGCACCCAGATAAAACAAAACACTTAACCCTCCACCCCCCGAAGACAATGGAGGTGAAACTGGCCTTGTTCAGTAGCACAACATGATAAAACAAATTGGCAGCACCTTTCTACACCCCACCCAATTCCAGTCTCCACTGACCAGCGGAGTGGAAATGGGCTGCCCATTTCCTATTGCTTCATTTGTGCTACATTCAAGACCAATTTCACCCCCACTAACTCATGGGGTCCGAGTTCCACAATTACCAGTCACCCACCACCCCACAGATACCTCCCCCTTACCCACCTTTATCAGGAAAAGCCCAGGCAGCAAGCTTAAAGGCTATTCTACTATCACTGGCATCACAGGGGAATCTAATCCTACTTCCTCAACATCTGTCAACAGACTTTCCACCAAGTTACTGGTGTATGAACAGGAAGGGATGCAGCAAGCGATTTACTATCACTCCCTAGTTTATGGAGTGATGGGACACCGTCAGCTACTGCAATATCCCACCTGTTGCCCTGGCTGAAGTCAGCCCAGGCTGAGGGCTGCAGCGGACACCCTGCATGTGGCTCAGTGCCATACACTTCCTTGAGGGAAAGGCATATTTCTAGGAGGGGATGTCCTGTGCCCCACTGTCGGATGCTGGCTTTCTTGTATGCTAAGGAAACATGTTGCTTTTGGCTGGAAGATGTAGCTGCAGTTACTTGACCCTTAAACCTACTGCTGCAAGTCCCAACAGTCTCTCTCTCTGTCGCCCTCACACCAAACCCAGCCTACCCACCCAAACCCATGCTGTAGCACACAAACGTCTCAAATCGATCGTATGAAGGCTGACTTGTTTTTTTTTCCCAATCTCAAACTAATCGCTGCATTGTGAATTGTAGAATAATCTGTGTGCTTGCCTGAGACAAACAACAGACAGGCATTGTCACACGTATTTCCCACCGTGTGAATCAGCAGTTTATAGAGGACAAACGCAAATTACTATGGGATTTTAACAATATGATTTGAAAAGTAATTTCCTAGAGATTAATTTTTCAGTATTAAACGCAGGGTGGGTAATAGCATTCATTGCACGGTTAACCCCATATATGACGCTAGATTGCTGTCATTATTTTCCTGGGATTAAAACTCTACTGTATAGACAATGCTGCAATCTGAATGGAATAGGAACAGACATCAAACCTACCCTTGACTTGTGTGTCATACTCGGTAATAATCTCCTTGTCCTTCTTGAATTTAGCAGGCGATGTCATGACTGCTCGACTAGAAATTGTTTTTCTTCCACTAAAAAAAGAATTGCAGATGCAGTGATCAGACGCTAATCCTGTTGCTGGCGAATTTATTCTCTCCCCGCCTTTCACTCAATCAGTCCATAAGGAGGGTTAGTGCGAATCGAGTCCCCGCAGGAACTGAAATCAAGACGGAAACTGACCATGGAGGGATTTTTATATATATATATATATATATATATATATAGAAAGACAAAACCAGAACGATAGACAACAGCACTAACTGCAGCGAATCCCCTCAAATCAGCGAAGGTCCTTCAAACCAGGCAGGGAGGGAGGGAGGGAGGCAGGGGATGGGTTAGAAAATAATTAAAAAGCCTTCAGCTGGTGGAGATCACAGGGAGAGAGGGGAGTGTGCGAGAATGTAGGGCAGTGTTTCTTTGTATCCCGGCTCAGCATACTGCAATCCTAGACCAGGCGAATTCCAATACACACCATGGCAAACACTTCGGCTGATTCATCTGTATATTTATTTTTTATATATATAAATGAATGGGTTTTGTTTTAAGAGAATCAGCGCTGGTAGTAAAACCGTAATTATTGCAGGGGGGTGTTTTTTTTTTACAAACAAAAGTCCTGGTTGGTTGGTTGGTTGGTTGGGGGGGGAGGTGAAGAGATGATGAGAATAACTGAAGTTTTTCTTAAGTTCCCTACACAAAAAAAAGGTGATCCAGAGAGCGGTCAGAGCAGAAAAGGGCGAACGGAGCCCCCGAAATGTTGCAGTTTTGTATCCCGCCTGTAACAATCACTGGAGCTGAAATGTGTCCGGGGGATGTAGCGAGAATGAGGCGGGTAGCAATTCAGCCCAAACGTATCGCGTTCCTCCTCTTTTACAAGATGTTAAAATCTTTTACAGCAAAATTAACTCGCCTCTGATTTATAGGTTGTGTTGAGAAAGAGGGAGGAAGGAGAGGGGGGAAATCTTCCGTGATTGAAGGAAACGCAAAGGTCCCAATGACCAGGGGGGGTGGGTGGGGGGAAAGAAACTCTCCAAATGACGAAACCTCCAACAGAAGCAGTTTTAGGAACACAATTTTTTTTCTTCAAATCGCTGCTTCGGATTCATCTCCGGATCACCCCCGCAGAAAACTCACGCCAAGACTTCCCGCTTCCAGTAAACTTCCACAAAACTGACATTTGTTTTTTTTTTCTTGTCCAAGTTCAGGAACTTTTTCAAACTTCCTTCTTATTGATTCTGCTCTCGCTTCCCTCCTCCTTCTCCTCCTCTCTTGTTTCCTCGATCACATTATTTGCTCTGCCTTCTTCCCAGTGTTAATTTGTGCCTCTCATTTCCCGTTCGCCTTCTCAACTCTGCTTCCCGCAGAGGTTTAAAGTTGCTGGGGTTTTTTTTTTGGCCACTGCGACTTAATTGAACGAGAAGCTGCAGTTTTGGACAAGAGGTACCTCCATTCTCCCACTGGAGGTGGGAGAGCTGATCCTTAATATTTGCTGCACAAAAATATACCTTCTTATGCAGTGAGCAGCGCTTCCTTCTGTCTCGGAGTGGCACTGTAGCAAATGGAAGCTGCTGAAATGAATGGAGTAAAAAATCCTTCACCCTCCCCAAAATGAGAGGGCCATATCATTTAATGTACTGATTAGTTATCAAAGCACCAACTCATTCGGGTGCTGTAAGCTTCATGTGCAGTTATTTATCTTTTTTGCCCCATTTGTGTCTACAAGAGAGAAGCAAAAATTCGAGTGGCATGTTTGAGTGCCCTCACTGAATTAAATGGGTCTTATTTTTAATCTGCTGCATGATGTGAATTACAGCTTTCTCTGCATTCAGTCATCTGAAACCCAGGAAGAGTTCAACTTCTGCACAGATTCCTCGACAGCAAGCGTTGCTTATATTTAAATAGCATTGCTAACCTAAAAATATGTCCCAAAACGCTTCACAGGAACGTTATAAAACAAAAATATGACGCTGAGCCACATGAGGAGATGTTAGTCCAGATGGACAAAAAGCTTTAGCAAAGTGGTAGGTTTCAGGGGTATAAGCCAAGTAGAGGGGAAGGCAGCTTTATGGAGGGAATTCCAGATCTTAGGGTCCAGACAGCTGGAAGCACAGCCACCAGTGATGGAGTGATTAAAATCAGGGGCGTTAAGAAGATCAGAATGAGAGGAGTGCAGAGATCTCAGAGGGTTGTAGGACTGGAGATTACCGATATAGGGAGCGATGAGGCCATGGAGGGATTTGCAAACAAGAATGAGAATTTTAAAATCACGGTGTTGCTTGACCGGGAGCCAATGTAGGTCAGCAAGCACAGGGGTAATAAGGGAATGGGACTTGGTGCGATAAGGAGAGAAATGCTTTGGAACTGTGTCAATTTGGAACTGTGACAATTAAAATGAGTGTTTAATATGGTAGGTGGCATGCACACTTTCCATGTAATTTGTACATCGCCAGCATATTGCTGAAGGTTCCAGTATAGGAGTCCAGGTCACGCACCTGCAGCAGACAGTACACCTCTGCATGTATATTTAGGAGGCCCAGTGCCTGTTCTAGCTGGGAATTAGGTTGCCCTATCACAGCCTGTGCAGGACCTGCTGTGCATTGGATAATCAGGACTCCAAATGGCATGATCAGTGGCCCATAAAGGATAGCCTGAGGCCACTACCAGGAAGATATCATTGTAAAAAATACTTAGTTAAATGTGGAACAAGAGAAAGATTTGCATTTATATGCCACCCTTCATGGCCTCAGGATGTCTCAAAGCTTTTCACAGCATATTAAACCTAATCTTTAAGTGTAGTCACTGGTGTAATAAAACCAAATTTGGTCATCTCTCCTAATATCTCCTTATGTGGTTCAGTGTCAATCTTTTTTCTGTGAAGCAGCTTGGGAGGTTTTACTATATTAAAGGTGCTATATAAATGCAAGTTCTTGTTGTGACGCAGGAAATGCAGCAGCCGATTCTTACAGAGAAAGGTCCTACAACAGTAAAGAATAAAATGACCAGATAATCTCTTTTCAATGATGTTGTTTGAGGGATAGATATTGGCCCGGGATACCTGTTGTCCTTTGAAATAATGCCATGGGATCTTTTACATCTACCTGAGAGGGCAGACAGGGTCTCGGTTTTACAAAATATAGCATGGAAACAGGCCACTGGGCCCAAAAGGTACATGCTGCTTTATGCTCTCCATGAGTCTTCTTACATGCTATCTTCGTCTAATTCCATTAACATATCCTTATGGACTTGAAATTGATTGATTTTTACTCGCCAAGGCTATTCCTATGACCTCATCCAAAAGACACAGCTCTAAAGGTGCAGCACTGGGAAGTGTCCATGAGAGGAGAACCGGGGGGGCTTCACAGTTTAAAGCAGCGAGAGGAAAGCCAGGATTTTCACAGTTTAAAACAGCGAGAGGAGAGCTGGAATTTTCACAGTTTAAAACAGCAAGAGGAGAGCTGGGATTTGCACAGTTTAAAACAGCGAGAGGAGAGCCGGGATTTGCACAGTTTAAAGCAGCGAGAGGAAAGCCGGGATTTTCATGGATTAAAACAGTGAGAGGAGAACCGGGGTTTACACAGTTTAAAACAGCGAGAGGAGAGTCGGAGTTTTCACAGTTTAAAACAGCGAGAGGAGAGCCAGGGTTTACACAGTTTAAAACAGCGAGAGGAGAGCTGGGATTTTCACAGTTTAAAACAGCGAGAGGAGAGCCGGGGTTTACAAAGTTTAAAACAGCGAGAGAAGAGCTGGGATTTTCACAGTTTAAAACAGCGTGAGGAGGTCTGGGATTTTCACAGTTTAAAACAGCGAGAGGAGAGCTGGGATTTTCACAGTTTAAAACAGCGAGAGGAGAACCGGGGTTTTCACAGTTTAAAACAGCGAGAGGAGAGCCGGGGTTTACACAGTTTAAAACAGCGAGAGGAGAGCCAGGGTTTACACAATTTAAAACAGCGAGAGGAGAGCCGGGGTTTACACAGTTTAAAACAGTGAAAGGAGAGCCGGGGTTTACACAATTTAAAGCAGCAAGAGGCGAGCCGGGATTTTCACAGTTTAAAACAGCGAGAGGAGAGCTGGGATTTTCACAGTTTAAAACGGCGAGAGGAGAGCCGGGATTTTCACAGTTTAAAACAGCGAGAGAAGAGCTGGGGTTTACACAGTTTAAAACAGCGAGAGGAGAGCCGGGGTTTACACAGTTTAAAACAGTGAAAGGAGAGCCGGGGTTTACACAATTTAAAACAGCAAGAGGCGAGCCGGGATTTTCACAGTTTAAAACAGCGAGAGGAGAGCTGGGATTTTCACAGTTTAAAACGGCGAGAGGAGAGCTGGGATTTTCACAGTTTAAAACAGCGAGAGAAGAGCCGGGGTTTACACAGTTTAAAACAGCGAGAGGAGAGCCAGGGTTTACACAATTTAAAACAGCGAGAGGAGAGCCGGGGTTTACACAGTTTAAAACAGTGAGAGGAGAGCCGGGATTTTCACAGTTTAAAACAGCGAGAGGAGAACCGGGGTTTTCACAGTTTAAAACAGCGAGAGGAGAGCCGGGGTTTACACAATTTAAAACAGCGAGAGGGGAGCTGGGATTTTAACAGTTTAAAACAGCGAGAGGAGAGCCGGGGTTTACACAGTTTAAAACAGTGAGAGGAGAGCCGGGATTCTCACAGTTTAAAACAGCGAGAGGAGAACCGGGGTTTTCACAGTTTAAAACAGCGAGAGGAGAGCTGGGATTTTCACAGTTTAAAACAGCGAGAGGCGAGCCGGGATTTTCACAGTTTAAAACAGCGAGAGGAGAGCCGGGGTTTTCACAGTTTAAAACAGCGAGAGGGGAGCTGGGATTTTAACAGTTTAAAACAGCAAGAGGAGAGCTGGGATTTTCACAGTTCAAAACAGCGAGAGGAGAGCCGGGATTTTAACAGTTTAAAACAGCAAGTGGAGAGCCGGGACCACACGAAGAGTGGGCCTGTGTGAGAAGGGCAGCGACGGCGGGCAATAAAACAGAGAGAGAGAGAGAGCCCCTTCAACCTGGTTCTACCTGTCAGAGCTGAAGTGTGACGTCACAGGAAAACAGGTATGTGATTGGCGGGTATCTCTTCCCTGTCTCTTTTGATTGGCCAATAAATCAGGAGGCGTTATTATAGTTGAAAAGTACAGTTAAGAAATTCACTTTTAAAATATTTATCATCCAAATTAATTAATTAAATAGAACAGAGATGGCTGGGCAGGTGATGTGTTGCAGCTGTAGTATATGGGAGCTGGTGGACACCGGTGCGATCCACGGTGACCACATCTGTAGCAAGTGTTGGCTGCCCGAGAAACTTTGGCTCAGTGTTGATAAACTGGAGTCTGAGATGTGGACACTGCGACACATCTGGGAGGGGGAGAGTTACCTGGATGCTGTGTTTCAGGAGGCAGTCACACCCCTTAGATTCATTACATCAAATTTGGTCCTTGGTCAGGGACAGGAGGGTGTGACTGCGAGTGAGGCAGGTATGGGGATCCAGAATTTAGCTTTGGAGGAGCCTCAGCCAGTGCCCTCATCCATTGGGCATAAGGTCCTTGCTCCCGGTGTGGACAAGGGCACAGACTGCAGGGAACATGAGCGAACTGACCACAGCACCGTGGTACAGAGCGCTATTCAAGTGGGGGGAGAAAAGAGAAATGTGGTAGTAATAGGGGATAGCACAGTTAGGGGAATAGATTTTGTTCTCTGTAGCAAAGACAGAGAGTTCCGAAGGCTGTGTTGCCTACCTGGTGCCAAGGTTAAGGACATCTCTTCTGGGCTGGGGAGGAACTTGGAGTGGGAGGGGAAGGATCCAGTTGTCGTGGTCCAAATAGGTATCAACAATATAGGTAGGGCTAGGAAAGAGTTTCTGCTGAGGGACGACAAGCAGCTAAATTAAAAAGCAGAACCACAAAGGTAGTAATCTCTGGATTACTGCCTGAGCCATGTGCAAATTGGCATTGGGTAAATAAGATTAGAGAGGTAAATGTGCGGCTCAAAGATTGGTGTGGGGGAAATGGGTTCCGATTCATGGGGCACTGGCACCAGTGCTGGGGAAGGAGGGAGCTGTTCCATTGGGACCGGCTTCATTTGAACCATGCTGGGGCCAGTGTCCTGTCGAATTGTATAACTAGAGTTGTAGACAGGGCTTTAAACTAATTAGTGGAGGGGAGGGTTCAATTGAAGGGAAGTTTAGACAATCAAAACTAATTGAGAGAGCAGAGGTGCAGGGTAGTGAGGAAGCTAACGATGATCAAACTATGACAGGAAGGGGAAGGTAATATAAGAATAGTGCAGCAGAAATCAGAACCAGAATGAGTAATAAAGGTAAAAAGTCAAAGCTTAAGGCTCTATATCTGAATGCACGCAGCATTTGTAACAAGATAGATGAGTTGATGGCACAAATAGAAATAAATGGATATGACATGATAGCTATTACAGAGACATGATTGCAGGGTGACCAAGATGGGAACTCAATATTTGACATTATGGAAAAATAGGCAGAAAGGAAAAAGAGGTGGGGTAGCTTTGTTAATAAAGGAAGGTATCAGTGCGGTGGTGAGTAGTGATATAGGTGCAATAGATTGTGATGTGGAATCAGTTTGGATGGAAATAAGGAAAAGCAAGGGGAAGAAGTCATGGGTGGTGGTCGTCTATAGGCCCCTGAAGAGTTGCCTCACTGTAGGGTTGAGTATAAATCAGGAAACAATCAATGGAGGCATGTAAGAAGGGCGCTACAATTATCATGGGTGATTTTAATCTGCATATTGACTGGACAAATCAGTTTGGCAGGGGTAACATGGAAGACAAATTTGTAGAGTGCATCAGGAGTTGTTTCTTAGAGCAATGTGTTTCAGAGCCTACCCGGGAGCAGGCTATTTTAGATTTAGTAATGTGTAATGAGGTAGGATTAATAAGCGATCTCATGATTAAGGATCCTCTAGGGGGTAGTGATCATAACATGGTAGAATTACAAATTCAGTTTGAGGGCGAGCAACTCGGGTCTCAAACCAGTGTCCTCAACTTAAATAAGGGAAACTACAGAGGTGTGAAGAAAGAGTTGTCTAAAGTGGGCTGGGAAAATAGACTAAGGGGAAGGTCAGTGGATGAGCAGTGGCAGACATTTAAACAGATATTTCATAACGCTCAGCAAAAAAATTATCCTGATCAAAAAGAAGGACTCGATGAGGAGGATGAACCATCCATGGTTAAGAAAGGCAGTCAAGGAGAGTATCCAATCAAAAACTAAGGCATACATAGCAGCAAAAACTAGTGGTAGGCCAGAGGATTAGGAATTTTTTAGGAACCAGCAGTGGATGACTAAAAAGCTAATAAAGAAGGAGAAAATCATTATGAAATTAAATTGGCAAGAAATATAAAAACAAACAGCAAGAGCTTCTACAGGTATATAAAAAGAAAGAGAGTGGCTAAAGTGAGCGTGGGACCCTTGGAGGATGCGACTGGAGAATTGATAATGGGGAACAGGGAAATGGCAGATAATTTAAATCAATATTTTGCATCGGTCTTCACAGTGGAGGACACTATAAACATCCCAAAGATATCAGAGAAGCAAGGAGCTAATGGGAGGAAATATCTTGTAACAGTCTCTATCACGAGGGACAAAGTATTTGACAAACTAATGGGACTAAAGGCAGACAAGTCACCAGGACCTGATGGCCTGCATCTAAGGGTTTTAAAGGAAGTGGCTGCAGAGATAGTGGAGGCATTGGTCAAAATATTCCAGAACTGGATTCTGGGAGGGTCCCAGCAGATTGGAAAACCGCTAATGTGACACCCCTGTTCAAGAAGGGAGGGAGACAAAAAGCAGGAAACTATAGGCCAGTCAGCCTGAAATCTGTCGTTGGGAAAATGACCGAGTCCATTATTAAGAAAGAAATAGCAGGACGTTTAGAAAAGCTTAACACAATCAAACAGAGTCAACATGGTTTTGTGAAAGGAAAATCATGTCTGACAAATTTGCTAGAGTTCTTTGAGGATATAACAAGCAGAGTTGATAAAGGTGAGCCAATAGATAAAGTGTATTTGGATTTCCAGAAGGCATTCGATAATGTGTCACATAAAAGGTTATTGCACAAGATAAGAGCTCATGTTATTGGAGGTAATGTATTAGCAGAGATTGAGGATTGGTTAACATAGAAGACAGAGAGTCAGGATTAATGGGGTTTTTTTTCAGGTTGGAAAGACGTAACTAGTGGAGTGCCACAAGGATCAGTCCTAGGGCCTTAATTATTTACGATCTATATTAATGACTTGGAGGAGGGGGCAGAGTGGAATGTATCCAAATTTGCTGATGATACAAAAATAGGTGGGAGGGCGTGTTGTGATGAGGACATAAGGAATTTGCAAGAGGATATAGGTAGGTTGTGTGAGCGGGCAAAATCTTGGCAGATGTAATGTAGGAAAGTGTGAGGTCATGCACTTTGGTAGGAAAAATCAAAAGGCAGGCCATTATTTAAATGGAGAGAGACTCCAAAAAAGTGCAGCACAGAGGGATCTGGGAGTTCTTGTGCATGAAACACAAAAAGTTAGCATGCAGGTGCAGCAGGTAATTAAGAAGGCAAATGGAATTTTGGCCTGTATTGCTAGGGGGTTGGAGTTTAAAAATAGGGAAGACTTGTTACAACTGTACAGGGTGTTGGTGAGGCTGCATCTGGAGTGCTGTGTACAGTTTTGGTCCCCATATTTAGGAAATGATACACTGGCATTGAATGTGGTTCAAAAGAGATTTACTAGGCTGATTCTTGGGATTAAAGGGTTGACTTATCAAAAGTGGCTAAACAGGTTAGACCTTTATTCATTAGAGTTTAGAAAAATTAGGGGTGATCTTATTGAAACATACAAGATTCTGAGGCGGCTTGACAGGGTAGATGTTGAGAAGATGTTTCCATTAGTGCGGAAATCTTGAACTAGGGGACATAGTTACAGAATAAGGGGACACTCATTTAATACTGAGATGCGAAAGAATTTCTTCTCTCAGATGGTAGTGAATGTCTGGAATTCTCTACCCCAGGAAGTTGTGGAGGCTAGATCACTGAAAGTATTTCAAGAAGAGGTAGATAGATTTTTGAAATATTAAGGGAGTTGAGGGCTATGAGGAGCTGGCACGGAAGAGGAGTTGAGGCCTGGGGCAGATCAGCCATGATCTTATTGAATGGCGGGGCAGGCTTGAGGGGCCTAATGGCCTACTCCTGCTCTTATTTCTTATGTCCTTATGCATTATAGGATCAAATTTCTAGAGTGGGATTTGAACTCACAACCTTCTAACTCAAAGAAACTGTTATCCAGTAGGCATGGTTGGCACCTACTCCTGCTCTTTCCAGCTCCATAACAGGCCTGAAGACCATTGCCAGATTCTTTCTTGGTCCCATTCCAATTGCCTCCCACCCATATCTGTAGGCCACCTTCTGCAGTCCCCCACCCAACCCTGGTCTCATTTAAATGAGGTCTGAGGACTAAATTTGATCAGCCTTTGAGCCTCAAAACGACCAGTTCTGGTGCGGGGATTGCTCCTAATTTCTCCTCCTTGCACCCTCTTCCTTGAGTTCTTCTTCCACTTTATTCAGGCAACCTGTTTGTGAATGCTCCACTAAGAGCTTCGTACGCTGTCTTTTGACTCATGTTCTAGTGTTACTTTATACACAGAGCAGGACCATCCTTACACTGTTCCTTGGGTCAGAATGATGACCACTCATCTGTGGTCTGGAGATTTCTAATATGCAACAGTTTCCGTCAGGGTTTCCCAATCACCTCGGTGTCACATTTTGCAGACAAACAGAAAGCCAGAGCTTCGTATTACACTGCGCACAGAGAATTCCTCAAGGCCAATGAGAAATGAGAATCATTTCAAATTGACAGAGCAGGTGGAGAAAAATATCTGCTCATCCAAAACGCTGCTGCCCATATCCTAAATTACACCAAATCCTGCTCACTGCATCATCCCTCAACTCACTGACCTACCTTTGCTCCTAGTCCAGCTAGTCCTCAGTTTTAAAATTCTCATCCTTATTTTCAAATACCTCCGTTGTCTCACCCCTCCCTATCTTTGTAACCTCCTCCAGTATCACAGCACTGAGATCTCTGTGTTACGCTAGTGCTGGCCTCTTCCGCATCCTCGACTTTCATTGTTCCATCACTGGTGTTCAGTCCAAAGGAATTATATCCGTAAACCTCTCACCCCTCTCCACCTCACTCTCCACCTTCAAGATACACCTTAAAACCTACTCCATATGTGGTTCAGAGTCAAATTTTGTCTGATAACATTCCTGTGAAGCAATCTTGGGATATTTTACTATGATAAAGGGACTATATAAATGCAAGCTGTCATTGAGATGGGATTGGGGCCAAAGGCCTTTCAAGGTAATTAATATTGATCAAACTTAACTCAAGAAGTGGAAGAGGGTTGCCTAGAGTGGACATGTAACTCAGAGCTGTCATGCATTTGAACCGAATATGGTTAGATCTGAATATTATTAAATGGTGAAATGTTAGGAAAAGTGGAGGTCCAAAGTGATTTATAAATCCATGTACACCAGTCACTAACATCTTGCAGTCAGGCACAAAAAAAACAATCAAAAAGGCTGAGAGAATGTTCGCCTTTATAATAATAGGGCCAGAATATAAAGGTCAGGGGTGGGGGTGTGGAATTTTGCTACAGCTGGACAAAGCCCTGATTAGGCCACATCTGGAATCTTGTTTACAGTTCTGGGCACCACACATTAGAAAAGTTATATTGACTTTGGAAGCTGAGAGATGACATAAACTGGGCTTGTATTCCATGGAATATTGAAGGATAAGAATTGATTTGATTGAGGTTTTTTAGGATTTTGAAAGAAGTTGATAGGGTAGGTAGAGATTCTGCTGGTGGGGAAGTCTGGGGCGAGGGGACATAACTTTAAATTCAGAGCCACGCTATTCAGGAGAGAAGTTAGGAAACACTTATTCACACAAAGGGTGTTAGGACTGTGGAACTCTCTCCCACGTAAAGCAGTAGATGCTCGCTCAATTAATAACAAAATCTGAAGTCCATGGATTTTTGCTAGGTATAAAGTACCTAAGTATAAAAGGACACAGATCGAAGGTGGAGGTAGGATACAGATCAACCACAATCATAATGAATGGTGGGTTCAGCCTTGAGGGACTGGGTGGTCTCCTCTTGTTCTTAGCTGCAGCCAGCAGATGCTGAGGAATAGAGGTACAGGAAAGATACAACAGCATCACCTAGTGTCAGGAGGCCGGTAGTTCCAGCATAACAAGCAAATATAGGGTTTTCCATCATAAAAAATTGAAATAAAAAGCACTATTTAAAAATTGTAGCATGAAAAGCAAGGTTAATGTAGATAAAAACACTGCACACTATTTATAAAACTTTTAATATATTATAGATGGATTGAAGCAATGTTGTAGCAGTGGCACATTATCCCTCCGCTACCTCCTTGATCTCACTGCAGCATTTAACACATTCAACCGCATCATCTGTTATGACCACAGCCGGTGTTAATTACTGTGCAAACCAAATCCCAGAGGAAAACTTGGCTTATGGGCCACAACCTTTTACTTTGTATTCTGATAACAAGAAGAAGTTACCAATCTCAGCAGTAAGAGGTCCAGTAACGCTTCTGGGTTTTAAATTACAAGTCAAAGTTTTATTAACAAAAAGAAAAGAAAACTTAAGCACACAAGATTACAGTTATACAATTAAGGTTAGTCTAACAAAACATTCCACCAAAACTCTCCACTTGGTCAAACCCACAAGTAAACACCTTCCAGGCAACACTCTCTTATAGATGTTTAAATATGAAAAATCCAGTAATATCACACAAGGCAAACTGCTGTAGCTTCAATAAAGATGTCCCATATGACCTTTACCCTCTTCCATTTTGCGGTGGAATCCACTTCAGGGTAAAACTACTTGCTGCAGCCCAAGAATTCTCAACAGCTCAGACAGCACCAGCTATCTCCAGCTTAACAGCTACAAAGCCATCTCTACCTCTCTCTCTCTCCAGCTCCACAACTGTCCCCAGTAACTCTAATATACCTTTTTTCATTTTCATCTTCGTTTTGTTGTTCTCACGCACTTTTTTGAAACTCAAATCCTTCCAAATATAAGATCTTTCATATTTCCATCTTGTCTTTGCTTTTGGGTCAAAAATATCATATCCCCACTACTTGTTTACCTATGAACTTCTGCAAGATGCAAACATTTTCCTTGATACCTCTGACTCCCCTTTGAAATTCAGATAACCTCCCAACTTATATAAAAGTGTAAATATTAGATCTAACCTACTGTGCCTCAACTTAACACCTTTATCTTTTACATGTTTCCAAACTCCCAGATACCCTGATTCTTAACAAACTTTTGCCCAGCTTAATTAAATCACACACACAGACTTCTTTACAGAATAACACAATATTCCGTAAAATATTAAAGAAAACAACCATTCTCACATATCCTCCTTCAACGTCTCCCTTTCTCTATTGTCCAGCTCTATGTGACCATAAGACCATAAGATGTAGCAGCAGAAGTAGGCCATTTGGCCCATCGGGTCTGTACAGTTTAAGAAGGCTACCCTATTTTTATACTCCACTCCCTTTGAAATAAAGGCCAACATTCCGTTTGTCTTCTCTATTACCTGCTGAACTTGTATGCTAATTTTTTGGGATTCGTGCACAAGGACCCCAAATCCCTCTGTGCTGCAGGTTTCTGCAGTCTTTCTCCATTTAAATGATATTCAGCTCTTCTATTCTTCATTCCAAAGTGCGTAACCTCACATTTTTCCACATTATATTCCATTTGCCAAGTTTATGCCCACTCACTTAATCTGTCTATATCCCTCTGTAGACTCTTTATGTCATCCTCACCACTTGCCTTCCCACTTATTTTTGTGTTATCCGCAAACTTGGCGATAGTACATTCACTTCCCTCATCTAAGCCATTAATATATATTGTAAATAATTGTGGCCCCAGCACTGATCCCTGTTGCACTCCACTAGTTACAGGTTGCCATCCTGAAAATGCCCCCCTTATCCCAACTCTCTGTCTTCTATTAGTTAGCCAATCCTCTATCCATGCTAATATATAACCCCCAACACCATGGGCTCTTATCTTATTAAGTAGCCTTATGTGCAGTACCTTAGTGAATGCTTTTTGGAAATCCAAATATATTACATCTACTGGTTCCCCTTTATCTAGTTTGTTACCTCTCAAAGCATTCTAATAAGTTTGTCAGGCATGATTTCCCGTTCATGAAGCCCTGCTGACTCTGCTTGATTATATTATGCATTTCTAACTATTACATCCTTTACAATAGACGCTAAAATTTTCCCAAGATGGATGCTAAGCTCATTGGCCTATTGTTACCTGTTTTTTGTCTCCCTCCCTTTTTGAATAAGGGTGTTACATTGGCAGTTTTCCAATCCTCTGGGACTTTTCTAGAATCTAAGGATTCTTGGAAGATTACTACCTGTGCATCCACTATCTCTGTAGCTACTTCCTTTAATATCCTAGGATGCAACCCATCAGGTCCAGGAGACTTATCAGCCTTTAGCCCCATTAGTTTCCCTAGTACTTTTTCTCTAGTGATAGTTATTGTATTTATTTCCTCCCCCACTTCTGCCCCTTGATTATTTAATATTTTTGGATTCATAATAGTGTCTTCTACCGTGAAGACTGATGCAAAGTATTTATTCAACTCCTCTGCCATTTCCTGGTTCCCCATTATTATTTCCACAGCCTCATTCTCTAAGGGGCCTACATTCACTTTGGCCTCTCTCTTCCTATTTATATATTTAAAGGAGCTCTTACTGACCATTTTTATATTACCTGCTAGTTTACCCTCAAAGTTTCTTTTCTCCCTCTTTATTACTTTATTGGTCATCTTTTGCTGTTTTTTAAAACTTTCCCAATCCTCTGGCTTACCACTAATCTTTGCCACGTTGTACAATTTTTCTTTCAATTTGACACTATCCTTGACTGCCCTCACTTGGTCGCATTCTTACCCACCCAAAAATAGTCAGAGCATCTTCAACAAGATCTCTTCCCATTGTCTACAGAGATCTCAAGAATCTTATTTTTTTTGTCTTTATTCTTTCATGGGATGTGGATGTCACTGGCAAGCCCAGCATTTAATGTCTCTCTCTCATTGCCCTTCAACTGAGTGACTTGCTCAGCCATTTTAGAGGGTATTTAAGAGTCAAGCACATTGCTGTGGGTCTGGAATTGCATGTAGGCCAGACTGGGGAAGCACAGCAGATTTCCTTCCCTAAAGGGCATGAGTGAACCAATTTGTGTTTTTATGACAATTGACAATGCTTTCATGTTCCCCATTACTGAGCCTAGCTTTTAATTCCAGTTGTATTAATTGAATTTAAATCCCCCCAACTGACATGGTGGGATTTGAACCCATGTCCCCAGGGCATTAACCTGATCATATGGATTACTAGTTCAGTAACATTACCACTACACCACCATCGCCCCCCAAATATTTATTAATGCGTCACTTCTTTTTTTCACTTACATGCCACACGCAGTAACATCATCAACAAACATGGGGTCAGCTTCCTGTTTGTATACAAAGAGAGGTAGGAAAGTATGTTGTAAAGAAGACATAAGGAGTTTGCAAATGGATATAGATAAATTGGGTAAGTGGGCAAAAATCTGAATGGGCAAATGGAGTATAATGTGGGAAACTGTGAAGTTGTTCACTCTGGCTGGAAGAATAAAAAAGCAGACTATCACTTAAACCGAGAACAGCTGCAGAATCCCGAGGTGCAGACGGATCTAAGTGTTCTAGAGCATGAGTGACAAAAAGTTAATACACAGCTACAGCAAGTAATTAGGAAGGCTACTGGAATGCTATCCTTTATTATGAGAGGAATTGAACATAAAAGTAAGGACGTTATGCTTCAGTTATACAGGGCATTGGTGAGACTGCATCTTGAATGTTTTGTGCAGTTTTAGTCGCCTTATTTAAGGAGGGATGTAAATGCTTTGGAGGCGGTTCAGAGGAGGTTTACTAGATTAATACCTGGAATGAGCGGGTTGTCTTATGAGGAAAGGTTGGACAGGCTGAGCTTGTTCCTGGGAGTTTAAGAGACTGAGGGGTGGCTTTATTGAAGTATATAAGATCCTGAATGGTCTTGATAAGTTGGACATGGAAAGGATGTTTCCTCTTGTGGGTGAGTCCAGAACTAGGGGACACTTTTAAAATTAGGGATCGCCCTTATAGGGCAGGTATGAGGAGAAATTCTTTCTTTGAGGTTTGTGCGACTTTGGAACTCTTTGCCTCAGACGGCGGTGGAGACAGGTCACTGAATATTTTTAAGACGGAGGTAGAACGATTCCCTTGCCTAACAAGAATCTAAGGTACACAGGGATAGATGGGAACATGGAATCCAAAACACAAACAGATCAGCCATGATTTTATTGCATGGTGGAGCAAGATTGAGAGTCAAATGGCCTAATTCTGCTTCTATTTCATATGTATGTTCATAGGTATACAAATAACACCCAGTTCTACCACTTCACCTCCTTTAATCCTTTCACTCGATAGTGCAGGACTGCTCGTCCAACCTTGGAAGAGTCTTAACTTCCTTCAACTCAAAAGTCATTGTTTTCAGCCCCTATCACAAACCCACTTCCCTGCCATCGATTCTATTCCCTTCCCAGCTGCTCTCTGAGGTTGAAGCAGTCTGTTTACAACTCTGGTTGTCCTGAACGTGCCTACCTACGTCGGTCCCAGGATCAATTCTCAGACTGCACTGAGTTTTCCAATCTCAGCTGCAATGGTTTTGGGTTAAAGAAAGAAAGAACTTGAATTTATTTGGGCCTTTGATGAAGCCCTACACAGTCAATGGAGCGTGTTTGAAATGTCATCACTGTTGCAATATAGAAAGTGCAGCAACCAATTTACAGACAGCAAGGTCCCACAAACAGCAATGAGATAGTCATCAGATCATCCATATTAGTGATTACATAGAATGTACAGCACTGAATCAGGCCATTCAAGCCAAACATGCTTTGCCAATGTTTATTTCCACCATGATGTTGTTTGTTTGATAAATATTTGCCAGGACACTGAGGAGAGCTCACTTGCTTTCTTTGAAATAATGCTTTGGGATCATTTACATCTAACTGGTAGGGCAATTGGAACCCCGGTTTAATGTATCATATGAACATAGGAACAGAAGTAGGCCATTCAGCCCTTCAACCCTGCTCCACCATTCAATACGATCATAGCTGATCATTCACTTCAATGCCTTTTCCCCATGCTATCCCCATATCCCTTTATGTCATTGGTATTTAGAAATCTGTCAATCTCTGCTTTAAACATACTCAATGATTGAGCTTCCACAACCCTCTGGGGTAGAAAATTCTAAAGATTCACAACCGTCTGAGTAAAAACATTTCTCCTCAACTCGGTCCTAAGGGGCTTCCCCCTTATGTTGAAATTGTGTCCCCTGGTTCTAGACTCCCCAAAGAGGGGAAACATCTTACCTGCATCTACCCTGTCTATTCCTTTAAGTATTTTGTATGTTTCAATGAGATCACCTCTCATTCTTTGAAACTCTAGAGAATACAGGCCCAGTTTGTCCAATCTCTCTTCACAGGACGGTCCCACCATCCTGAGAACAAGTCTAGTGAACTTTCGTTGCACTCCCTCGATGGCAATAATATCCTTTCTAAGATAAGGGGGCTAAAACTGAACACAGTATTCCAGTAACCAAGCTTCTAAACAAATGAAGCAAGACTCAAATCCCATTGCAATAAAGGTTAACGTACCTTTAGCCTTCCTAATTACCTGCTGCACCTGTATGTTAACTTCCAGTAACTTATTGACAAGGACACCCAGGTCGCTCTGTACATCTACACTTTCTAATCTCTGACCATTTAAGAAATACCCTGCACATCTGTTCCTCCTACCAAAGTAGATAATGTCATATTTTTCCAAATTATATTCCATCTGGCATGTTCTTGCCAACTCACTAAGCCTGTCCGAGTCCTCTTGAAGCCACTTTGCATCTTTCTCACAACACATATTCCCACCTAGCTTTGTGTCATCTGCCAGCTTGGAAATATTACATTTGATCCCCACATCCAAATCATTGATATATATTGTGAGCAGCTGGGGCCCAAGTACTAATCCTTGCAAAACCCCACCAGTCACAGCCTGCCAGTATAAGAATGACCGTTTATTCCTACATTCTGTTTTCTGCCTGTTAAAACAAATTCTAAATCTATGCCAGTGTATTATCTCCCATCCCATGTGCTTAAGTTTTGCAAACCAACCTCCTGTGGGGCATTTTATCAAAATCCTTCTGAAAATCCAAGTATATTACGTTCACCTACTCCCCTATATCGATTCTGTTAGTAACATCCTTAAAAAAACTCCCAACAGGTTTGTCAAACATGATTTCCCACTCATAAATCCATGATGATTATACCCAATCAGACCATTATTATCCTATTAAACATATCACATCCTTCATAACAGATTCCAGCATTTTCCCTACTACTGATGTAAGGCTCACAGGTCTACAGTTCCTCATTTTCTCTTTCCCCCCTTCTTAAATGGTGGGGTGACATGGGCTACCTTCCACTCTTCAGGAACCATTCTAGAATCTATTGAATTTTGGAAGATGATCACCAATGCATCCACTAACTTTACTAATACTAATTTCCTTCAATTCCTCACTCTCTCTAGTCCCTTGGATCTCTAATTCTGGGAGATTTCTTGTATCTTCTTCAGTGAAGACAGACACAAAGTAATCATTGAGCTTCTCTGCAATTTCTCTATTCTTCATTATAAATTCTCCTGACCCTGCCTGTAATGGGCCCATATTTGCCTTGGCCAAATGCAGAAGCTTTTACAATCCGTTTTTAGCCACTTTACATTCATATTCTATTCTCCCTTTCTTTATCAGTTTCTAGGTCCTCCTTTGCTGTATTCTCAAATGCTCCCAATCCTCAGGTTTACTACTATTTCCAGTAACTTTATAAGCCTTTTCTTTTAATCTTAAACAATGTGTATCTTCCTTTGTTGACTGACTTTTCTTTTTGGGTTTTGGGCCTTGAAGGAATCTACTATTGCAACAAACTATGTAATAATTCTTTAAAGACTTTGCCTGTGTACTGTCATACCTATTAATGTATTTTCCCAATCCACCTCAACCAATTTGCCCCTCATACCTTCATAAGATGAGGTGGCGGCATAATGGTATTGTCACTTGGACTAGTATTCCAGAAGCCCAGGTTAATGCTCCAGGGACACGGATTCAAACCCCACTCTGGCAGATGGTGAAATCTGAATACAATAAAAGTCTGATAATGAGCATGAAGCCATTGCTGATTGTTGTAAAAACCCATCTAGTTCACTAATGTCCTTTAGGGAAGGAAATCTGCTGGTCTACATGTGACTCCAGAACCACAGCAATGTGGTTGACTTTTAGAATGCCCTCTGAACAAGGGCTATTAGGGATGGGGATTAAATACTCGCCTCCCCACATCCCATGAATGAATAAAAGAAAAAGGATCATTTCCTTTGTTCAAACTTAACACCCTCACTTTCAAACATAATGTAACATTCTACATATTATGGTCACTCATCCCTAAAGATTCTTTTACAATAGGATTATTAATTAGCCCTTTCTCGTTACATAATACTAGCTCTAAAATAACCTGTTCTCCAGTCGGTTCCTCAACATACTGCTCCAGAAAACCATCCCTAATCTGCTCCAGATATTCATCCTCTGTAACATTAGTGCTCATTAGGTTTTGCAGGCTATATGCAGATTGAAGTCACCCATGTTTACTGTACTACCCATGCTACATTCTTCTCTAATCTCCTGATTTATACCATGCTCCACACTACCACTACAGTTTGGTGGCCTATAAGCAAATCCTACCGATGTTTGCTGCCCCTTGGTGTTTCTTAGCTCCACCCAAACAGGTTCCACATGTTGTTCTTCTGATCTGAGATCCTCCCTTACTAATGTACTGATCCCATCCATTATTCAACCAGAGATCAAGCTATTTTGGATTTCATAATGTGTAATGAGGCAGGCTCAATAAGTGATCTCAGAGTAAAGAATCCCCTAGGAAACAGTGACCATAATATGGTAGAATTTAGCACTCAGTTTGAGATTGAGAAACTTGGGGTCGGAAATGACTGTGCTAAACTTAAATAAGGGTAATTACAAAGGAAAGAGGGCAGAGTTAGCTGTTTAGCAGAAAAGACAGTTGATGAACAATGGCAAACGTTTAAAAAAACAGTTCATTATTCACAACAAAGATATATCCCAGTGAGGAAGAAAGATTCTAGGAAGGGGATAAACCAATCATGGTTAACCAAGGAAGTTAAGGACAGTATCAAATTGAAAGAAAAAATGTACAACGTGGCAAAGATTAGTGGTAAACCAGAGGATTGGGAAAGTTTAAAAAACCAACAAAAGATGACCAAAAAATAATAAAAAGGGAGAAAATAAACTTTGAGGGTAAACTAGCAAGTAATATAAAAATGGACAGTAAAAGCATCTTTAAACATAAAAACAGGAAGAGAGAGGGCAAAGTGAACATTAGCCCCTTACAGAATGAGGCTGGGGCAATAATAATGTGGAACCAGGAAATGGCAGAGAAGTTGAATAAATACTTTGCATCAGTCTTCACGGTAGAAGACACTAATAAGATTTCAAAAATACTAAATAACCAAGAGGCAAAAGTGGGGAAGGAAATAAATACAATAACTATCACTGGAGAAAAAGTACTAGGGAAACTAATGAGGCTAAAGGCTGATAAGGCCCCCTGGACCTCATGGGTTGCAATCTAGGATATTAAAGGAAGTAGCTACAGAGATAGTGGATGCGCTGGTAGTAATCTTCCAAGAATCCGTAGATTCTAGAAAAATCCCAGAGGAGTGCCCACCTGACCTACCCTCCCGCCTGTCGTGTCCAGCCGCATTCAACTCCATTGGGAACGCTGAACACACGTCCTTCCTTCCGTAGCAGCCTTCCAGGGGCTGGCAGGGCCATATTTAAACCGGCCGCTGAGTCGCCATTGGAGCCGGCAGCTGACAGGCCCCTGCCCGCCCCTTCCTGGCCAGTGTGGAGCCTCGTTTCAAACTGGGCGGGCCTTAATTGGCCCGCCAGCGTGAAATCGTGGTTGGGGGCCGATTGCGGGTGGCGGATTATTTCCCAGCCGCTCCCAGGCCCACCCGCCTCACGACCTCAAAATCCTGCCTTGTGTCTTCAGGTGGGGGAACGAATAAACTGTCATGCAATGTTACAAGGAAGCAATGAATCTGGGCAATTGAACTGAAATGTCTTAATTTACTCTTTTAGTGGTAAGGTTATTTAACTTCTCTTTCCTCTCACTCCCACCCTCTTGTCCTGAGCTCCAGTCTAATTCCTGAATATAGGCACGCGAGCACATCTGGCTGCGGCACGGCCAAGCACTGCGGGGGAGGGGGGGGGGGGGGGCGGTATGGGAGAGCTGCCTTGGCTGGCTTTCTCCATGACCCTCTCTCCTTTTTCCAACAAGGAATTGTGGAGATTCTCCCTGCCTGTCCGTGTGCCAATCCCCAATGCTGGAACCAAGACCACGAAATCAATAGAGTGGGGGAAACTCCTGGCAGGAGATGGGCCTTTGCAACACTGTGAAGCACCAGGTCTGCTCTGCTCTACTGAACTCAACCCTGTGTTGTGAGAGCCACCGCTGGGAAAACACATTTTTTGTCAGTTACTGGACTGCGCAGCTCAAGGGAATTCCAGCTGTCAAGTTATAAAAATAAGTGTGAATTCCCTGAAAGCCTGAATGGGAACTTCAAGCTGAATGGCTCCAATGCAATTTTTTTTAAGTTACAGCACATTTTCCAGATGGAAAGTGGTGGATGGATAGCAGGAGTGGGACTTCCCTTTGAAAGCAATGATTTGTATTTATTGAGTTGCTGTCCATACCTCAAGCTGGAGCAAACTGCCTTGTCAGTCACAGTCCAGGGACAATACCACTATGCCACCGCCTCCTTTTTACTGGACTAGTAATCCAGAGGCCCAGGGTAACGCTCTGGAGACCCGGGTTTGAATCCCCCACGGCAGGTGGCGAAATTTGAATTCAATAAAAATCCGGAATTAAAATCATATGATGACCACGAACCATTGTCAATTGTCACAAAAACCCATCTGGTTCACTAATGCCCTTTAGGGAAGGAAATCTGCCATCCTTGCCTGCTCTGGCCTACATGTGACTCCAGACCCACAGCAATGTGGTTGACTCTTAAAATGCCCTCTGAACAAGGGCCATTAGGGATGGGCAATAAATGCTGGCCTAGCCAGCGATGCCCCACATCCCGTGAACAGATAAAAAAAAACACCTTTTCAGGAAGTAAATAAACCTGCAGGCTGGCCTTGTGTTGGATTATTGTGGTCACTGTCAACAGGGAAAATGTTCCCTCCAAATCCCACAAAATTTTTTCAAATGTTAAACAGTATTTAAATGTCCATACAGCATGATGGGTCACCAATCTGTCACCCCCTCACCATCACAAGCTATCCCATCCACTCCCACTCTCCTGGTCTACCTCGTCAATGTAACAATTCCTCGTTACAGTCTTGCCAATCAATGTTCACTGGACAAAGCCTGATCCCAGGTTGGAACTCAGCTTGAAAGTTTCTAACTTTTATTTGTTTGTTTAGATACATGGAGGGTAGCTACTGAACAGAGTCACAGGAGTCAGCTGATGAACTTTTAACATAAGCATAAACCATTTATTCAACAAGAAAAGATGAACTACATTACAATAATCCTTCCTACACAATTAGTACTTTACAAATATATACAGATTTGTAAGGATAGCACAGTTACCAATTGGCTATCTTATACTCTAATGTTCACAGTAAGTACACAGCCTATATAAACCAATAGGCACCCTGTGGTCAGACACACTACGCTCTGAAAGTGACAGTGTCGCCAGATGCCACTCCAGATAGATGCTGTGGATCACTCCTTAACTGCTCCCAGACGCTTGTCACACCATAAGCTAACCAGTCTCACTGAACTCCATCAGTCACACCAGGGTTTCCAATCTCCACTCTTGAAGGACTCGCTTTGGAATCTTCTCCCAAACCGATGCTTTCTCTCAGCCTTCCGCAAGGGTTCACCTCCAGGATTTCAAACTCTCCTTCTGATGTTCCTTTCCCTTGGGTCACCACATGCATTCAAGCTTTCTTCTATGCACTCTCTCTCACCGACTCAGCTATCAACAGTACACCACTGCTTCACATGCCTATAGCAAAGAGTTACAGACCTTCAGCCATCTCTTTGGACCTTTTTGCCTCTTGCAAGCTGTTCTTGCTTTAAATCTACTTTCTGCCGCTTTTGTCTTTTTAAATCTGAAGCTTGGAGTTTTTCTCTCTGCCCCTCACTCTTAACTTCACTTAACAGCACTTTTTCCAGGTTCCTGTCCTTCTTTTGACTAGAAAGTCTGCTTGGGGCTTTTCCCTGTTTCTGTCTCAGTCCTTTGGCCTTGGGACCCTTTGGTTCTTTTGGGAAAGCTGCTCTCACTCTGCAGTTCCCTCTCCCAGTGTCCAGTCTCTCTGGAGTCCTGGCTTCAAACTGAACTCAAAATTGATGTTTCTTTAATTTTTCTGTGCGTGTCTGTGGGAGGGACCTGCCTCTTTGGAACCATGTTGCTAGGCAACAGCACTGTCTTTTCTACTCTTGTTTGTTTAACTTAGCTGCAACAGTCGTAAACCTCTCATCAGAAATGCAGGCACCTTTTAAAGTTAAACGAAAACACAATTGGGCCTTTCTAAATACACAGATACAGAAGTACAAATCAAACTTAAACATTAAAGCCAGAACACATTCCCAACACCCACAAATACCAATATAGCTTGCTTAAACCAGCTCTATTTCCTAACACCCCTGAGTGCTGAGGCCCTACATTACCCTGGGAGTGGGTGCGATCGGATCACTCTGATAGATTACAGACAGTAGAATCTGTAATTTGTGTTGTTCAGTGCACCGAGCAATGCATTTATTTACATATTTTATAAACAGATGGATGTTACTGTCACCACTAAGCACCCAGTAATTTACAGCACTCTTTAATAATTATGAGTGAATGACCCACTGTGTGCACTCAGATGCCACAGGCTACAACAGCATCATAACAATCACCAGGGGAAATAGTGAGGTGTAAATGAGCACATGCAGGCCAACTAAAGGTAATCACATAACAACTACTGTGAAACACGTTTGGACATAAATGGGGGTAATTATTTATGTGCACCGCCCCAATTGATATGTGATTTAGAGCAGTTATGAAATTAAATTTAACATATGTGCTTTTACATTGCTTTAATTCAGAGTCAGGGAAAGACCCTTCTGCCATTCACACAGCTGAATCCAGGTGTCAAAGGTGTTCCAAAGAAGAATCATATTGGATTTGAAAGGTTAACTCTTTCTCTCTCCACAGATGCTGCCAGACCTGCTGAGTTTTTCCAGCACTTTCTGCTTCATCTGGGCAGCAGATTAATAGCCCCAGTTTCCTAGGTCAATGCGTCAATGCCAGAATTAAGGAGCTGGATTAATTGGCGGTATAACTTTGTGACTTAAATTTAAGAATTCTTATTAATACAAGGTAAAAGCAGCTAAAGTAAGACCGCAAACAAAAATGCAACTGGTTTAAGCAGCTTAACCTTTGATTAGTTAGTGGGTAGCAATAAGGACATAAGAAATAGGAGCAGGAGTAGGCCATTCAGCCCCTCAAGCCTGACTCACCATTCAATAAGATCACGGCTGATCTGCCCCAGGCCTCAACTCCACTTTTGTGTCAGCTCCTCATAGCCCTCAACTCCCCGATATTTCAAAAATC
The DNA here is from genome assembly GCF_017639515.1 of Carcharodon carcharias. Classification (NCBI taxonomy): domain Eukaryota; kingdom Metazoa; phylum Chordata; class Chondrichthyes; order Lamniformes; family Lamnidae; genus Carcharodon; species Carcharodon carcharias. The sequence continues at coordinate 16,926,334 of NC_054475.1, forward strand.
TATCTACCTCCTCTTTAAATACTTTCAGTGATCTAGCCTCCACAACTTCTGTCGAAGGGTCATGAGGACTCGAAACGTCAACTCTTTTCTTCTCCGCCGATGCTGCCAGGCCTGCTGAGTTTTTCCAGGTAATTCTGTTTTTGTTTTGGATTTCCAGCATCCGCAGTTTTTTTTGTTTTTAGCCCCCACAACTTCCTGGCGTAGAGAATTCCAGACATTCACTACACTCTGAGAGAAGAAATTCCTTTGTATCTCAGTTTTAAATGAGCGTCCCCTTATTAACAATGTCCCCTAATTCAAGATTCCCCCACCAGTGGAAACATCTTCTTAACATCTACCCTGTCAAGCCCCCTCAGAATCTTGTTCGTTTCAGTAAGATCACTCATCATTCTTCTAAACTCTAATGAATAAAGGCCTAACCTGTTTAGCCATTTTTGATAAATCAACCCCTTCATCCCAGGAATCAGCCTAGTGAATTTCTTTTAAACTGCCTCCAATCCTTTCTTAAATACGGGGACCAAAACTGTACACAGTACTCCAGGTGCAGCCTCACCAATACCCTGTGCAGTTGTAACAAGATTTCCCTATTTTGAAACTCCAATCCCCTAGCAATACAGGCCAAAATTCCATTTGCCTTCTTAATTACTTGCTGCACCTGCATGCTAACTTTTTATGTTTCATGCACAATAACATCCAGATCCCTCTGTGCTGCATTTTTTTGGAGTCTCTCTCCATTTAAATAATGGTCTGTCTTTTGATTCTTCCTACCAAAGTGCATGGCCTCACACTTTCTTACATTAAACTCCATCTGCCAAGTTTTTGCCCACTCAGCTAGAGTGTTGCGTGCAGTTCTGGAATCCGCATTAGAGGAAGGATGTGATTGCAATAGAGACAGTGCAGAGGAGATTTACCAGGATGTTGCCTGGGCTGGAGAGTTTAGTTATGAGGAGAGATTGGATAGACTGGGGTTATTTTCCGTGGAGCAGAGGAGATTGAGGGGGGGCATGATTGAGGTGTATAAAATTATGAGAAGCATAGATAGGGTAGACAGGAAGGAGCTTTTCCCCTTGGTGGAGAGATCAATAACCAGGGGGCATAGATTTAAGGTAAGGGACAGGAGGTTTAGAGGGGATGTGGGGAAGAATTTTTTCACCCGGAGGGTGATGGGAATCTGGAACTCACTGCCTGAAAGGGTGGTAGAGGCAGAAACCCTCATAACATTTAAGAAGTATTTGGATGTGCACTTGCAATGCCATGGCATACAAGGCCATGGGCCTAGTGCTGGAAAATGGGATTAGAATAGTTAGGTGCTTGTTTGACTGGCGCAGACTCGATGGGCTGAAGGGCCTTTATCTGTGCTGTAGACCTCTATGACTCTATGACTGTCTATATCCCCTTGCAGATTCCTTATGTCCTCATCATGACATGCCCTCCTCCCTAGTTTTGTATCATCAGCAAATTTAGATACATTAAACTCTGCCCCCTCCTCCAAGTCATTAATATAGATAGTAAATAATTGAGGCCCTGGGACCAATCCTTGTGGTATTCCACTAGTTACGTCTTTCCATCCCGAAAAAGACCCATTAATCCCGACTCCCTGTCTTGTGTGGCCAGATTTTTACCTTGTCGGGTGGGCCCGGGAGCGGTCGCAGAAGTTCGTGAGTGCGCACAATGAAAGCTCCCTGAGGCACAGAGCTGTCTCAGGGAGCTGAAGATTTAAAAACACAGAAATAAAAAATTTACCACTGTTAAAAACATGTCCCCTCATGTGACTCGGTCACATAAGCAGGGGCATGTTAGGAATGAAATTTTTAAAATTATTTAATTTATAATTGCTGTTGGAAACGGCTGAGGCCTCCTAAATATCCAAAGGCTGCCTTTTAAAGTTGGACGGCGAAAAATTTCAGTCAATTATTACTTTAATGGCCTTAATTGCGCCCGCCGACCGAAATGTCACGCAAGTGCACAATGATGTCGGGATGCTCGTCTGACATCATTGTGCGTCATTTTACACTCAAGCGGCTTGAGCGCACACCCGTCCGCTCAGCGCAAATTTGTGCCTTTTGTGTTAACCAACCCTCAGTCCATGCTAACACATTACCCCAATACCATGAGCTCTTATGCTGTTCAATGACCTTTTATGTGGCACCTTATCAAATGCCTTCTGGAAATCCAAACATACTACATCTACCGGTTCCCTTTTATCAACTCTGCTTGTTGTAATCGCAAAGAACTCTAGCACATTTGTCAAACATGATTTCCCTTTCACAAAACCATGTTGACTCTGTTTGATTGTGTTAAGCTTTTCTAAACGTCCCTCTATTTCTTCCTTAATAATGGACTCGGGCATTTTCCCAGTGACAGACATTAGGCTGACTGACCTATAGTTTCCTGCTTTTTGTCTCCCTCCCTTCTTGAACAGAGGCGTCACATTAGCAGTTTTCCAATCTGCTGGGACCCTCCCGGAATCCAGTGAGTTCTGGAATATTTTGACCAATGCTTCCACTGTCTCTGCAGCCACTTCCTTAAAAACCCTTAGATGCAGGCCATCAGGTCCTGGTGACTTGTCTGCCTTTAGCCCCATTAGTTTGTCAAATACTTTGTCCCTCGTGATAGAGACTGTTACAAGATCTTTCCTCCCATTAGCTCCTTGCTTACCTGATATCTTTGGGACGTTTATAGCGTCCTCCATGTGAAGACCGATACAAAATATTGGTTTAAATTATCTGCCATTTCCCTGTTCCCCATTATCAATTCTCCAAGGGTCCCACACTCAATTTAGCCACTCTCTTTTTATATACCTATAGAAGCTCTTGCTGTTTGTTTTTATATTTCTTGCTAATTTACTTTCATAATTAATTTTCTCCCTCTTTATTGACCTTTTAGTCATCTGCTGCTGGCTCCTAAAATCATCTGGCCTACCACTAGTTTTCGCTGCTCTGTATGCCTGAGTTTTTGATTGGATAGTCTCCTTGACCACCTTTGTTAAGCACAGGTGATTCATCCTTCTCATTCAGTCCTTCTTTTTTTTAAACCAGGATAAACTTTTGCTGAGCGTAATGAAATATCTGCTCAAACGTCTGGCACTGCTCATCCACTGACCTTCCCCTTTGCCTATTTTCCCAGCCCGAGTTGCTCGCCCTCAAACTGAATTTGAGATTCTCTCACCTCTGAATTAGAATGTTGTGGCTTTCACTTCAGAGACCTGAGGACCACATTAAGGTTGCCGGTCCAGTGGAGCACAGGAGGAATGATGCGCAGTCGGAGGCACTGGCCGGGATTTTATGGCCCCATTGCGGGTGGGACCCGCCGTGGGCGAGGTGGTGCTCCAGACTTGTGACGGGACCGGACAATCCCGGAGGTGGGCGGGGTGCGGAAAATCCCACCCACTGTCTTTCAGGTGAGACATTAAATTGAGTCTGCCCTCTCAGGTGGTTGTAAAAAAATCCCATGGCACTATTTGAAGAAGAGCAAGAGAATTCCCCCCGCCAGTGTACTGGCCAATATGTATCTGTCAACCAATGTCACTAAAAACTGATCATCTGGCCATTATTTCATTGCTAATTGTGGGATCTTGCTGTGCACGGATTGGCAAAAAGAGAAAAAAAAGCCTAGGCTAATAAGGGGAAAATTCCTCTGCGACTCCCTCAGATAATTGAAACTGGTCTAGGAGATCCCACGGGCCAAGTGATATTTGTCTTTTGGAACAGTGACTACATATCAAAAGTACTTGGGTGTAAAGCACCTTTGGATGCCCCGAGCTTGTGGAAAGTGCTAAATAATTGATTTCTTCAAAACAAAATGCTCCCAAGATGCCTTAAGCAGATGAGTAAGGGAATAGATAAATGGGAAAAAAAGGAATTGGATATGAACCATGAAAGGAGAATTAGAAGAAGCGAATGAAGCTTGGTCTAAAAAATGAGTTTTGAGAAGGTTTTACTGATGGATATGGAAATTCAGAAGCAAACAGTTTTGGAGAGAGCTTTAAAGAGTAGGCTCAAGGCAACTAGATGGTCTGTCACTAATGATGGGTGAAAATAGGTGAGACCTGCTCGATGAGTATTTTAGATTCAATTTATTTGTGGTGAGGAGTTAGTGTCAATCAGAGAGGACTGTGATGGTGAGTGCCTAGCCAGTTGTGTTCATTCCACAAGAAGTGGCTGACAGCACTAAACAAAATGGTGCATAGAAACATTTTAGTGGTGGTGTTGAAGACCCACGCAGAGCTAGTCACTTCCTTAGTCAAGTTTTCCAGTAAGCTTGGACACTTATTTCGCCACGTGACAATGTGGAAGACTACCTAGTTATGTCCTATTCATAGAAAACAGGACAAATTTAACGTACCAATTACTATACCATCAGTCTCTTCCCAGGCATCAGAAAATTGATGGAAGGAGTTACCAGAAATGCCATCAAGCAACAGTTTCTCACCAATAACATACTTGTCCAGAATCACTTAGCTCCAGATCTCATAACAAACTTGATCTAAACATGGGCACAAAACTGAATGCCAGGAGAGAGGTGTGAGTTACTGCCGTTGATATTGAGGCTGGAATCAACCAACTGTGACACCAAGGAACCCTAAAGGAAACTGAAGGCAATCAGGATGAAAAGGAGAATCATTCAGTGGCTCATAGTTCATAGAATAGTTACAGCCATTCAGCCTGTTGTGTTAGTGTTGGCTTTGTGAAGGAGCTATTCACTAAGTGCCATTCCCTCACCTTCTCCCAGTAACTCTGCACATTCTTCCTTTTCAGGTAATAACCCAATTCCCTCTTGAATGCCTCGATTGAACCTGCCTCCACCACACTCCCAGGCTGTGCATTCCACGTCCCAACCACTCGCTGCGTGAAAAAGTTTTTCCCAATGTCTCCATTGCTTCTTTTTCCAATTGCCTTAAACCTAGGGCCTCTGGTTTTTGATCCTTCCAAAAATTGGAGCAGTTTTTCCCCATCCACTCTGTTAAGAACCCTCGTGATTTTAAACATAAGAACTAGGAGCAGGAGTAGGCAATTCAGCCCCTCGAGCCTGTCCCGCCATTCAATACGATCATGACTGATCTCATTTCAGCCTCAACTCCAATTTCCCGCCCTCTTCTCATAACCTTTCAACTTGTTACTAATTAAAAATCTGTCTATCCCCTCCTTAAATTTATTCAGCGTCCCGGCATCCACTGCACTCTGAGGTAGTGAATTCCACAGATTCACGACACTTTGAGAAAAGTAGTTCCTTCTCATCTCTGATTTAAATCTATCACCCCTTAGCTGAAAACTATGGCCTCTCATTCAAGAATGCCCCACAAGGGGAAACATCCACTCCACATCTACTTTGTCTATCCCCTTTAGCATCTTATATACCTCAATTAGATCTCCTCTCATCCTTCTAAACTCCAGCAAGTATAAGCCTGAACTGCTCAAACTCTCCTCATAAGACAAGCCCCACATCTCTGGAATCAATCTAGTGAACCTCCTCTGAACTGCCCCCAATGCAACTACATCCTTCCTCAAGTAAAGGGACCAAAACTATGCTCCAGGTGCGGTCTCACCAATGCCTTGTACAGTTGCAACAACACTTCCTTATTTTTATACTCTATTCCTTTAGCAATAAATGCCAAAATTCCATTTGCCTTCCTTATTACCTGCTGTACCTGGATACTAGCTTTCAGCAATTCATGCACGAGGACACCCAGATCCCTCTGCACTGATGCATTCTGAATTTTCTCTCCATTTAAATAATAAGTCCTTTTTATTCTTCCGGCCAAAATGGATAACCTCACAGTTATCCACGTTAAACTCCATCTGCCAAATTTTGGCTCATTCACTGAACCTGTCCATATCCCTTTGTGAATTTCTTATTTCTTCATTGCAAATTACTTTCCCACCTATTTTGGTGTCATCTGCAAATTTAGCTATAGTACCTTCTATCTCTGAATCTAACACATTAATATAGATTGTAAATTGTAAACACCTCTATCAAATCTCCTCTCAGCCTTCTCTTCTCAAAGGAAAACAGTCACAACTTCTCCAATCCATGCAAGTAACTGAAGTTCCTGATAGCTGGAATCACTCTCGCGAAACTTTTCTGCACCCTCCCTAATGTCTTCACATCGTTCTTAAAGGGTGATGCCCAGAACTGGACAAATGCTCCGTTTGAGGCCAAACCAGTGTTTTATACCAGTTTAACATAAATTCCATATGGGTCGCCTGTCATTACAGCTCGGGACATTGCTGCACGAGTTTCTTTGGATCGACCACCTTCCTTTGGCTCGTTACTGACCTTCCCTCCATCAGAAAGTAAACAGTGGGGCTGTTTGCTGATGATTCTACAGGATTGACAACTCCTTTGACAATTGAGGAGCTCATACCAGTCCAGAAGATCAGGATAACATCAATAATTGGGCTGACCAGTGGCAGGTAAGATTCTTTTTTCTCATTTGTTCGTGGGATGCGTATATCACTGACAAGGCCAGCATCTGTTGTCCATCACCAGTCGAGAAGGTGGTGGTGAGCTGCTTTCCTGAGCCACTGCAGTCCACGTGGCGAGGGTACAGTGCTGTCAGGCAGGAAATTCCAGGATTTCCACCCAGTGATGATAAAGTGAAGGGGATATAGTTCAAGAAGGCCCACCACACCTTTCCAGGGCAACTCATGATGGACAATCAATGCTACCTTGTTTGTATCAGCCACATCCCAAGGACAAATAGAGAAAAATACCCAACACTCTGAGCACAAGGAAAATGATGTCCAAAAATTGGAACCTGGTCAGGAAAATATTAAGAGCTCATCTCATGGTGTTATATATTGATAATCCAATGTGGTCTCCTATCCTTGTGGCCAACTTTATGATGAAGAAAAATCATGAAATTAAATCAAAATTAAAGAAAAATCATTGTGCCTTAACTCTGTTTCACTCACCACAGATATTGCCAGACCTGCTGAGTACGTCCAGCATTTTCTGCTTTTATTGATCTTGCTGTACCTCATACACTCCAAATAAGTCTTTTAATGTTGTAGTTTTTAGATATTTTCTAGAGCAGATTCACAGAAGTGTTATAGGGTAAATGAAGTTAGGTGCAGTTCCACAATTGCCGGTGTGGAGGCGCAACAGAGCTCAATTCAGAGTAACCTCCCGTTGAGCCTGAGGGTGCCGCTCTTGTCTTCATTCGCTTTCCTCGTCAGACCAAAGAAGGCAGTGAGGACACGCCTATAGAATCAATGCGCCAATCAAAGGAGAGTAGGGCATGCCTTGGGCGGGATGATAGTTTGATTGACAACAGGATTATCCATTCAAGTGGAGAATTTTGGATGATTGGCGTGCTGGCAGCCAATCAACTATTTAATTGGTCCCATTGCAATCGTTAGTAAATCTGGTCTAAGGGATCGGAAATATTTAATATTTTAAATCAACATTAAATTAGAATCGGTACGCGCAAAGAATCGTTTTAAAAATAGATTCCATGCTTGAATTTTATGAATTTCTGCCGTTTTATTTACTTTAACCTACAATTTGAGAATTGCATTGCAATGTGGAGGTCGCTGAGGCTCGATTCTCACCCCGTGCCCATTAACCGCCGTTGTTTAAACTGGCCATTGCATTTAAAAGACACCGCGTCAACCAATCGGGGCCGCCGCCCTGGCTCAGCCAATAAGAAGCGGGATCGCGAATTTGAATGCGGGCGAACGTTCCAGCGTCAACGGTCAAAATGAAGGGGCGGGGCCAAGAGGAAACTGGCAGTCAGTGTAAATCAGTCAGTGTATACTGAGGGGTTAAGTGTATATAGGTCAGTGTACACTGAGAGGTCAGTTAGTGCATGTCAGTGTAAATCAGTCAGTGTAAATCAGTCAGTGTATCCTGAGGGGTCAGCCAGTGTAAATCAGTCAGTGTATACTGAAGGGTCAAGTGTATATAAGCCAGTGTAAACTGAGAGGTCAGTTAGTGCATGTCAGTGTAAATCAGTCAGTGTATCCTGAGGGATCAGCCAGTTTAAATCAGTGTATACTGAGGGATCAGCTAGTGTAAACTAGTCAGTGTATAGTGTATAGTCAGTGCACATCAATCAGTGTCCACTGAGGGGTTAGTGAGTGCATATCAATTTGTGTACGCTGAAGGGTCAGTGGATGCATGTCAGTGTAAACCATTCAGTGTAAATCAATCAGTATACACAGGGATCAATCAGTGTACACTGAGGGGTCAGTCAGTGCATAGCAATCAGTGTACACTGAGTGCATTTCAGTGTACACTGAGGGGTCAGTCAGGGCATAGCAATCAGTGTACACTGAGTGCATATCTGTCTATACTGAGGGGTCAGTCAGGGCATAGCAATCAGTGTGCACAGGTATAGAGAAGTCAGCCACTGTATACTGAGGGAGATGATTGTAATACTGAGAGATGCATAGAGAGAAAGAGGCAAACGAAGGTTGAAGGGTAGGGTGTAGAGAGAGAGAGAGAGAGAAAGAACTGAGAGAAACAGATCCAGCAAACCTTAGGGGTTCTGGACAGATCCTTAATGGTGGGTCAGTGACGCTGTGTACACAGTAAGGGGGTAGAGGTATAGCTCCTGCTGGAAAGATCCAGGCAGGCACACGTGATTAACGAGGGACAGGGAGACTTGTCAAACATGCATTAATGGTCAGAGCTACAAAACCCGCCAGGAGTTGCTGGGTGGTCCACTGCGGCAAATCCGCTTTTTTTTTAAAAAAAAAAATTATCTTTTAAAGTAAGTCGTTATCAAGTTTAGAAACAGGGCTGGGAGATGTCGGCGCTGACGTTTAAGAATAAGCTGGTTGCGCTGCTGTGCTGCAAGTTCTGCGATAATGTGCTGTGTGCCCGAGGCATGAAGGCTGTCCTCCTGGCTGACACAGAGATGGAACTTTATTCTACTGATATCCCCCCAACAAGGTAAGGATCAGATGACATTGCTCACTCACTCTCTCACTCTCTCTCTCTCTCTGCTATTGCACTAAGCCCATCTGTAGTCCTGACATTTTAATGGTTTCTTCACGCCTTGTTGACCCGCAGACTTGGTGAGAAGGTGAAACTCGCTTACCACCCACCACATTGGAACGATTGAGGTGAACCGTGTCGACGTGTTTAAAGGGAAGCTGCATAAACACACACGAGGCAGACATGAATAAGAGGGGATATGCTGAAGGGGTGAGATGAAGAGGGGGGGGGGTGTGGGGGAGGCTCCTGTAGAGGCATGGACCAGTTGGGCTGAACGGCCTGTTTCTGTGCCGCCAATACTATGTAATGACATGTTTACAATGGCACAATCTGTATCAGATGTGAATCAGTGGGTAGCATTCTCCCCCTTTTGAGTCCAGAAAGTTGTGGGTTCAAGTCTCACTCCAGAGGCAACAAAAATCTAGGCTGGCACTCCAAGTGCAATGCTGAGGGAATGCTGTACTGTCAGAAGTGCTGCCTTTTGGATGAGATGTTAAATCAAGGCCTTGCCTGCCTTCTGAGGTTGTTGTAAAATATCTAATCTCACTACTTGAAGAGCAGGGAGTTCCCTCCTATGTGCCCTGGCCAATAATTATTCCTCAACCAATTATTTGGCCATTATATGGCTGTTTTGTGGGAGCTTGCAGTGTGCAAATTGACTACCACGTTGCCTACATCATAACAGTGACCACACTTCAACAGTATTTCATTGGCTGGAAGGAGCTTTAGGACATTCTGAACTTGCGAAAGGGCTATACATAATTTTTTTTTTCAATTTTCTGCCAACTAACTTGATCAGAGCTTATTTAGAAATTTATAGATGGTGCATCTGTTAGCTTAGAGATAAATGTTCTTTTCAGTGGCAATGCTAAGTTATTTAAAACAGGAAGGCTGTGCTGAGTTACCTGATATCAGTCTCAGCATTCCTACACTGGAGAGTGAAAGCTATTTGCCAGGATTCCCTCTCCTATTTGCTGCTGGAAAATGTGCATGTGGACAGAATCTGTTTAAATGTGGTGCAGGCGATGGTGCAGTGGCATTGTTACTGGATTGGTAATCTGGATTCAAATCCCACCATGATAGGTGGTGCAATTAAGATTAAAATGAAAATATTCTGGAATTAAAAGTCTAATGATGACAATGAAGCTATTGCTAATTGTCGTAAAAACCCATCGGGTTCACCAATGCCCTTTAGGGAAGAAAATCTGCCACCCTTACCTGGCCTGGCCCCACAGCAATGTGGTTGACTCTTAAATGTCCTCTAAACAAGGGCAATTAGGGATGGGCAATAAATGCTGACCTAGCCAGCGATGCCCACAACCCAAGAATGAATTTTTTTAAAAATTGTGATTCCTGCCTCTCATGTGCCAACAGTCTTAGGCTTGCAAGTGTAAAGATATCTGGGCAAGTTACTAGAAAGCTGTTGGTGCCTGTGAAATGATATCCCCAAAAAAGGTCACATCTTTTAAGGAGGAACAACATTGCTTTGAAAAAAATATGTATACAAGACATTTAACCATTGTGATTAAACTGGTATGATAAGCAGAACAAACAGCAGTACAATACAAAGTAAGAATGAAGAAAAAGCTTGCGTTTAAATAATGCTTTTCCCAATCTGGGGATGTCCCAAAGGGCTTCACAGCTATTGAAATAACTTTGGAATGGGAGCCACTGTTCTGATGTTGAGAAATGCAGACCCAAGGTCCCACAGACATCGATGGGATGTCAGGTTTCCAGGTAATCTCATTTACGATGTCAGCTGAGGGACAATTATCGATCAGAAGTCCCTGTCCTCCTCCTAACTGTGTTGTGGGATCTTTTACGTGAGAGATCAGTTTAACATGTCCCCCGAAAGGCAGCACCTCTGACGGTGCAGCACTCCCTCAGTTCTGCACAGGAATGTAAGCCAGGATTATGCGCTCGAGTCTCTGGAGTGGAGCTATGTCGCTAAGTGGACAGAGTGCTATTTCTGAGACAAGGTTGACACTAACAAGGACCAGTGTCAGCTCTAGCTGTAGTGTGCAGTGCTTCACTCTCAGTGGGCTTAATATCCCAATAAAGGCAATCCTGTAACACAATTAACCTGATATTAGTGTAGTCAGGCACCTCAATACCCTCTTGTGGTTGGGTTTTCTTTTAATCTTCTTGAAAGCCAAGATAATTAATTTGGGACATTGCAACATGGGGTTAATCATGTTGCTGTTGTGAATGACATTTGTCCTAGGGATGCCCAATGACTCCTTATATGACTCCAAAGCAAACTATTGACTAGTTTCTTAAAAGCAAGGTTATTGCCCTGCAATTTGTAACAAAATAGTGGCTCATGCCTTCAATGTTCATTCCATTTGTGAAGGAAGCTTTATAACTAAGCAGAATGCATGTATTCAGTAATTTTCTGTGAAGTTTCCATTCACATAAAATATCAGGTCCAGTTTTCTGTTATTTTGTTGAAGAGATGGAGTCATTTTAAGTCTTTAAATCAGAACTTCCTCTACATGTTGGCATGGTCTTAGCCTTGCTTTCTTATGATTCACGACAGAGCACCATCAGCTGGGCAGTTATGAGGCCTGAGCTGCTTTGAATCCAGCTGATTACACTTTGCCTGTAATATTTTGGTTGAGTAGCATATCTCCAATATATGGAAACTACTTGCCACATGTGTCAACACACATTGCGTCAATTCAGATAATATTTTTCCTCCTCTACCTTTCAACCTGAGGGATAAAGAATGAAAGGAGTTTCCACAATTAGTATTATTAACGTTGGTGTACTGTATTAAACTTTTTAAAAATAAAGTATTTGAATTAGAGTGTATAGCCTTTATGCCAGCATTATCCTTCCCAGAGGTGGCCTATACATGTGATATTAAGGCACATCACCCTGCTAACAACATTATTTTGCAGAGTTTCTGACCCTTCTGAATTTCACAACAGCACCTTCATTGGTATAGTGCTTTTAATATAATAAAATATCCAAGATGCTTCCTCCCCCACCATCTCAGGCAATGCATTCCAGATCCTGACTACTCACTGCATAAAAAAAGTTTTTCTTCATATCAGCTTTGTTGCTTTTGCAAATCACTTTAAATTGCTATACTTTGGTTCTCAACTCTTCCACCAATGTAATAATTTTTTCTCTATTGCTAAAAAGGGAGATATGTTGCCAGAGCTTTGCATTTTGTACTTATCAGGACAAACACAAGAATGCCAAATTTCAAATGATCACAACAATTTATATTATAGGAGAAAAGGGTGTTGACTGGTTGGCAAGTCGACACCAGTTGGCCAAGGTGTTACTATGAAGAAAGCAACGGGCTCCCCAATCTCCTGGGTGATTCAAAAAAGGTGCAAGACTTGAGCATATTCCTTTTGTTTGCACAGAATGGGTTCCTGCATATGAATATAAATTGCTTCTAGCAAGTGTAAATGAACCATGTTATGAGCTTGATTGATTTTCTCAAATTGGTTGATGAATTTCACTGCTGGTGCGATGCCAGGTATGTTGGCAATATGTCTCAGCGATTGGCTGATCAAATCAAACAGCATGTTCCTTCAGTTGTTTGTAATAGACAGAGTACAGAATGTACTCTACCAGCCCTCGCTTGGAAAACCCAGAAAACAACGTCGACTGTTAGGTGTGATTCCACGATTGGGTAGCACTTGCTGAACGATCTGAGTGCATTAATAACCACACTAACAACCAATTTAAGATAACCAGTTAAGGTCATAACATTGTTCATTTACACTTGCTATAAGCGACTTACATTCATATTCAAGGACCCATTCTCTGCAAACAAAAGGAATATGATCAAAATATAAATATAAAAACAAAAAACTGCGGATGCTGGAAATCCAAAACAAAAAAGAAAAGAGTTGACGTTTCGAGTCCTCATGACCCTTCAACAGAAACTCTTTTCTTCTCCGCCGATGCTGCCAGACCTGCTGAGTTTTTCCAGGTAATTCTGTTTTTGTTTTGGAATATGATCAAGCCTTGTGCCTTTTTTGAATCACTCGGGAGCCTGGGGAGCCTATAGTTCCCTGTTGCTTTCTCCATGACAATGCCTTGGCAAATCAGAGTTGATTTGCCAACCAATCAGCATCCTTTGCTCCTGTAATATAAATTGTGATCAATTGAAATTTGGCATTCCTGCCTTTGTCCTGATGAATGCAAGATGAAAATGTTCAGCAAAATGTCCCACTTTTTAGCAAGATTTAAGTTTTGTGCTACCAAGTGACTGTTTTCTCTATCTACTCTGTCTAGAACCCTCATGATTTTGAACTATTCTATCAAATTTCCTCTCAACCTTCTCCAAGGATTAGAGTTAAGACATTCAGCTTCAATGTTCCCTCTAAGCTGTACAGCTGCTCAGCAGCCTGATAGTGCCTGTGCAGTCTGGGCACAAGTTGTCCCCTTTAAATTACCGCCACACAAAGAAATGGAATGGGGCTGTGTACTCACACAAATTGCACACTCTAGGAAAAAAAATTAGAGGATACATTGCCAGCTCCTCCAATCTATCCACGTAACTGAAGTCTCTCATCCCTGGAACCATTCTGCACCCTGTCTAAATCCCTCACCTCCTTTCATAATGTATAACATCAGATTGTGGTCCTGATTCTTTGATGCCCTAATCACAACTTGCCTGTCAGCAAGGTACTGAGTATCTTTCAACCAAGAAATCCCATGTACTATTGCCAAAATGCAAACAATTTGCAATTTTCTTTCTCTTCACCGGAGTGTGCTTCAGTTGGCAATTGCAGCCCTCTGGCACCTGTCCAAATTGCTTATTCTTTGTCTGGGTAATTTGATAAGGCTACCACTGCTGAAGATCCAATGTCACACCAGTACAAACTATAGTAAAGGTTGCTGGATGGCAATCAGGATCAGGAACCCTGCAGACTAAGTCAAGAAGGGCACATGTACTATGGCTGAGATTATCTACAGAAAAAAAATTATAACTGATAATGGGTGCATTACTTTGGCTCTGAGATTGGTGTGAACACTGGTGTGGCAGACTATGGACATGTTGGGCCAATTATTCTGGTTGGGAACGTCCCACTAACTGATGCAGATTGCAGCTGTTATTTCACGCTGACTTGTTCTAAATTACAGGGCCGTGGACTTTGTTGGAAATTGCTACTCCACAGAAAGCTGCAAATGTAAAATAAAAGACATTGCATGTTTAAAATGGTAAGTATGTTCTCAGCTGTAATTGGAAGTTATAAGTGAATGGCTGTGGAAGAACGAATGTCTGGATTTTGCGGTATCTCATGACAAGAATAGCTACAGCTACAGTAACTCTTCCAGAGGGGTGTGAGGTGGGAAGGCTACCAAAGTGCTGCAGGAAGGCAGAAGGTGGCATTCCTGCTGCCAGTCCATTTTGCCAATGGCAACAAAAGTGGCAGACTAACTGCCGGCCGTAGCCAATTGTAACCAATTAAGTGGCCAAATTAAGGGCCTTTTCCCTCTTCCACTGACACTTTACTGGCCGCTGCGGGACCCTCCACTGCATGGGGAGAATGTCTGATGAACCCCAGCAGGCTCCGGAGAGTTGGGTGGGACCTCCTTTGTGGGCGTTCTTTGGCCCACGAAGGGGCCCATGTCATCAATGGCTACTCCCATGGCCACAGAGCCTCCTGCTTTCAGCTACCCCCCCCCCACCTTTCGCTTACTGGTACCTCGGCACCTCCCAGACCCCAAATGTCACACTTTGAGGATGCTTGTCCATTGCTGCACCATCATCCCTCAGGTACAGTCCCAGCAGTGGCCACTGCTAGTGGACCCCATACCATTGAGGTAAAATCCAAACCATAGGAACAAAAGTAGGCCATTCAATGGTTTAAGCCAGTTTCGCCATTCAGTTAGTTCATGGCTTAACTCCATCTACTCATCTTGGTTCCTTATCCCTTAATATGCTTGCCCAACAAAAATCTAGCAATGTCCCCTAACATCTCATATTTTCTTTCATGCTCTTTAGGTGCCATCTTGACTCAGAGTGTTGGCACTCTAATCCCTGTCAGAAGTTCATGGGTTCAAATCTCCCTATAGATTTGAGCACATAACCTGGGTTAACACTTAGTGCAGTGAAGGAGTGTTGCACTGCTGGAGGTGCCATCTTTCAAATGAGATGTTAAACAAGTTCCTGCCTGCTGCTCAGGTACTCAGAGAAATCTGAAGCACTATTGGAAGAAGAGCAGGAACTTCAAATGGTGTCTTTGGCAACACAGCCATTCATTTAACTATTTGTGAGACCTTGCTGGGAGCAAATTGACTGCTTATGAGTGACGATCTTCAAACAAACATACAGGATCAGAGATTTTATAAATGGGACATAGAGGTACATCAGCAAAGAAGTAATACTATACCTATGCAAATTAGTGGACATTAGTGGACAGTTCAAATATTATGCCCAGTTTTGGGTCTCAAACTTCAGGAAGTAAGTCAACCCTTTGGGTTGCGGGGCTGGCACCATAACTGCTCATTCTATTCAAAAGCAAAATACTGCAGATGATAGAAATCTGAAATAGAAACAGAAAATGCTGGAAATGACAGTGGACTAGCAGCATCTGTGGAGTGAGAAACAGCATTAACATTTCAGGCTGATGATCTTTTTTCAAAACTTCTGATGTAAGGTCACTGACCTGAAACATTAACTCTGTTTCTAGTGTTCTCTAACTTTCTCCTTTCCAAATAATTTCATGTTTGTAGTGTGGGTTGTGTGCATCTCTCACGTTGATTTCTGCTATTGATTCCACGAGTATCCATTTTCATATGCTGGCTTCTCATTTGATAAATGTGCTACTTATAGCTTCCATAAATATATGTATTTTTTTAAAAAATGCTTCTCAGTCGCATTAATAACCTACTCCATATGCTTACCATGAATAGTGCTTTATTGACTCCAGTTTTGCTCGGGTTCTTTGATGTAATTTGTCTGAGTGTGGCATCAAAGAGCCCTAGCAAATCTGGAGTCAATGGGAATCATAGGGAACACTCTCAACTGGTTGCAGTCATACCTAGCACAAAGAAAGATGGTTGTGGTTATCGGAGGTCAATCGTTTCAGTCCTGGGACATTGCTGCAGGAGTTCCTCAGGGTAGTGTCCTAGGCCCAACCATTTTCATCAACGCTGATTCATCAATGACCTTTCCTCCATCATAAGATCAGGAGTGGGGTGTTCACAGATGATTGCACAATGCTCAGCAGCATTTGCGACTCCTCAGATATATGACGCCACACAAGGGCCAAGCAATGACCATCTCCAACAAGAGAGAATCTAACCATTTCCCCATGACATTCAATGGCATTACCATTGCTGAATCCTCCACTACCAACATCCTAGGAGTTACTATTGACCAGAAACTGAACTGGACTAGCCATATAAATACTGTGGCTACAAGAACAGGTCATAGTCTGGGAATTCTGTGGTGAGTAAGTCACCTCCTGATTCCCCAAAGCCTGTCCACCATCTACAAGGATCAAATCGGGTGTAATGAAATATTTCCCACTTGCCTGGATGAGTACAGCTCCAACAACACTCACGAAGCTTGACACCATCCAAGACAAAGCAGCCCACTTTATTGGTACCCCATTCACCACCTTCAACATTCAGTCCCTCTACCACCGACACACAGTGACAGCAATGTGCACCATCTACAAGATGCACTGCAACAACTCACCAAAAGCTCCTTCAACAGCACCTTCCAAACCCGCAACCTCTATCACCTAGAAGGACAAAGGCAGCAGACGCTTCACACTTGCAAGTTTCCTTCCAAGTTACACACCATCCTGACTTGGAACAATAGTGCCATTCCTTCGCTGTCGCTGGGTCAAAATCCTGGAATTCCCTTTCTTAATAGCACTGTGGTGTACTTACCCCACATGAGCTGCATCAGTTCAAGAAAGCAGTTCACCGCTACCTTCTCAAGGGCACTGAGGGTCGGGCATAAATGCTGACATAGCCAGCAACATCTACATTCCATTAAAGAATGAATGTTAAAAATTCTAGAATTTATGTCAATTCCCTTTGAAATCAAGAATATTGAGAAGTGAACGATAAGTTCATGTTTGGATGCCATCCATTATCTTAATTATGATAAAATAAGTAAACAAAAGTCTTGTATTTATATGGTCTTTAATGTCTTGCATAGTGAATTACTTTGAAATGCAGTGATGTGTAGGCAAATGTGGTGCCCATTTTGTGCAAAGCAAGATCCCACAAGACCAATGAATGATTTTTTTTTGACTCCACATCCTATCCATAACCAAGACTGTTACTTCAACCCATATTTCAGCTTCACAACCAATGAAACTCATGTGTTTTTATCCCTAGACTAAATTTTTCTAATGTCCTCTACACTTCATAAACCCAACTTGACCAGAATGCAGCTGCTCACAGTCCTTTTGTAGCTGTTCTCATTGACTTATGTTAGCTCCTTCCTGCAATGCATTGAATTTAAAATTCTCTTCATCAAGTTTTCCAATGCCCTTGCCACATACTTCCTCCAACCCTAGGTCCTTCAGTTCTCTGATTTGAAGAAATTTATGCTTTCTGACTTTCCTCCTACTCTTTAATCTCTCCCCGCAACCCACCGCCCCCCCCCACCCCACCCCCCAGCCTAAACTCCTCACCCATCCCACACATTGGTAGCAGTCTTCACCTACCTGGTCCTGTTTGAATATCCTTCCTGAATCCTTGCAGCTCTTCACTTCTTTCTCCACCTAATCCTTCTTTACCTTTCAATCTGTTTCAGGCATTGGTCCCTTATGGATTTTTCCTTCCCCTTGTATAATTTGTCTTGGGATGTTTTCTATGTTGAATATTCTATATAGATGAAAATTGTTAGAGGTAGCTTCAGTTCTGAGAGCTTCAGTTCTGAGCTTTGGAGAGCAAATGCTACTGTCCACTTTCATCCTCTATTCTCCTAAGGATGCTGATTCCGTACTGGGGTTGGTTGGGGGTTTGTTTCCACAGGTACTATCTACTGTGGCACTCCATCCATTTTTCATGTGTGAGGGTTAGCAGGCTATTCAGCTATGGAAAGCAGCTCAACTCAATCGGATCCTGTTCACAGAACAAACTAGCAGAGTATAAAAGCAAAAAACTGCGGATGCTGGAAATCCAAAACAAAAATACCTGGAAAAACTCAGCAGGTCTGACAGCATCTGCGGAGAGGAACACAGTTAACATTTCGAGTCCGTGAAGAGTCATACGGACTTAAAACGTTAACTAGCAGAGTAACTTGATATGGAACTGAAACCTTGGCTGACTTGACACTGACTTGGGGCTGAAACCTGAAACCTTATGGTCTGTGTGGCTTAGTACTATACCAAGCTGTGCCATATCCAATTGGACTGCTAGTCCCTCAGCACCTTTGAAGCTCACTTCCCAGTTTTCCTTAGTACTAATGTGTGCATTTCAGGACTCTTGTCAAATGTTCTACTTTAACTATATAGTAAATGTATACCATGGATTGGTTCTCAATTTTCTGTCACACAAGAAGTTCATGGCTGAGTTTTGTGCAAGGGAAATGGGCAAGTTGCGGTTTGTAAAGGATTCTATTGCAACAGCTGTGAATGTTGATCAGACAAATCATCACTTTCTCTCATTTTCAGTGGTAATGCTGTTGGCTACCATGTGGTTGTCCCTTGCAAACCGTGTTTGCTTTCCTGTAACAATGGCCATTTCTGGATGTTTCACAGCCAGGTGATCTATGCTGTCAACAGACTGGATTCCTCTGGTAAGCACATTATCAAGCTGAGTGTGGAAAACCGCAGTATTGTGCCTCCATTGTCCAGACAGCTTGTGTTGTATACACGTAGGGAGCTGAGAGCTGTTATTATTGGTGTGTGAAAGGTTATTTTGTAAATGTTGTCCTTGAACTCAAATGCTACAGTATTACAGACATTTAAATTTTTGCATGTTGCACTTTACTACAGGTAGTAACACCTGTTACATATGAACAAGGAGCAGGAGTAGGCCATTCAGTCCCTCAAGCCTGCTCTGCCATTTAATGAGATCATGGCTGATCTGATAGTAACTTCCAATCTACATCTCGCCTACCCCTGGTAACCTATCACCCCCTTGCTTATCAAGAATCTATCACCTCTGCCTTAAAAATATTCAAAGATTCTGCTTTTCAGGAAGCGAGTTCCAAAGACTCATAACTCTCTGTGATAAAAAATTTCACCTCATCTCTGCTTTAAATGGATGACTCCTTATTCTTAAACAGTGACCCCTAGTTCTAGATTCTCCCACAAAAGGAAACATCCTCTCCACATCCACTCTGTCAAGATCCCTCAGGATCTTATATGTTTCAATTAAATCGCCTCTTACTCTTCTAAACTCCAGCGAGTACAAGCCTAGCCTGTCCGACCTTTCCTCATAAGAAAACTCGCCCATTCCAGGTATTTGTCTGGTAAACCTTCTCTGAACTGCTTCCAATGCACTTACATCCTTCCTTAAATGGAGTGACCAATACTGTACACAATACTCCAGTTGTGGTCTTACTTGTGCCCTGTATAACTGAAGCGTAACCTCCCCACTTTTGTATTCAATTCCCCTTGCAATAAATGATAACATTCTATTAGCTTTCCTAATTACTTGCTGTATGTGCATACTAGCCTTTTGTGATTCATGCACTAAGACATCCAGATCTCTCGGCATATCAGAGCTCTGCAATCTCTCACCATTTGGATAACAAGCTTCTCTTTTTTTCTTTCTACCAAAATGGACTATTTCACATTTTCCTACATTATACTCCATTTGCCACATCTTTGCCCACTCGCTTAACCTATCTATATCTTTTTGTACCCTCCTTATGTGCTCTTCACAACTTACTTTCCTACCTATCGTTGTGTCATCAGCAAATTTGGCAACCATCCCACCCATCCCTTCAACCAAGTCATTTATGTAAATTGTAAACAGCTGAGATCCCAGCACTGATCCCTATGGCACACCACTCGTTACATCTTGCCAACCTGAAAAGACCCACTTATGTCTACACTCTGCTTCCTGTTAGCAAGCCAATCTTCTATCCATGCCATTTTGTTATCTCCTATACCATGAGCTTTTATTTTCTGCAGTAACCTTTGATGTGGAACTTTATCAAATGCCTTCTGGAAATCTAAGTACAGTACATTCACTGGTTCCCTTTTATCCACAGCGCATGTTACTTCCTCAAAGAACTCCAATAAGTTGGTTAAACATGATTTCCCTTTCACAAAACCATGTTGTCTCTGCCAGATTACCTTGAACCTTTCTAAGTGCCCTGCTATAACTTCTTTAATAATAGCTTCTAACATTTTCCCTATGACAGATGTTAAGCTAACCGACCTGTAGTTTCCCACTTTCTGTCTCCCTCCCTTTTTGAATAATGGAGTTACATTTGCTATCTTCCAACCTAATGGGACCTTCCCTGAATCTAAGGAGTTTTGGAAAATTAAAACCAATGCATCAACTTTCTCATTAGCCACTTCTTTTAAGACCCTCGGATGAAGTCCGTCAGGACCCGGGCACCACTTGTCAGCCCGCAGCTCCAACAATTTACTCAATACCACTTCCCTGCTGATTGTAATTTTCCTGAGTTCCTCCTGACCTTCCATTTCCTGATTTACTGCTGCCTCTGGGATGTTACTTGTATCTTCTATAGTGAAGATTGAAGCAAAATACTTGTTCAATCCATCTGCCATTTCCTTGTTTTCCATTATCAATTTTCCAGATTCACTTTCTATAGGACCAACGCTCACTTTGTTAAAAACAAAAAAACTGTGGATGCTGGAAATCTAAAACAAAAACAGAAATACCTGGAAAAACTCAGCAGGTCTGGCAGCATTGGGGGAGAAGAGCAAAGTTGACGTTTCGAGTCCTCATGACCCTTCAACAGAACTAAGTAGAAATGGGAAAGGGGTGAAATATAAGCTGGTTTGGGGGGCGGGGGGGTGGGTGGGGAAGAAGGGGTGGAGGGTTGTTGGGACAAGCAAGCAGTGATAGGAGGAGATAATCAAAAGATGTCACAGACAAAAGAACAAAGAGGTGTTGAAGGTCGTGATATTATCTAAAGAATGTGCTAATTAAGAGTGGAGAATAGGACAAGCAAGCTCTAATGGGGGTGGGGGTGAAATAAACAGAGGGTGGAATACATTTAAAAATAATGGAAATAGGTCGGAAAAGAAAAATCTATATAAATTATTGGAAAAAATAAAAGGGAGGGGGAAGAAACGGAAAGTGGGTGGGGATAGAGGAGGGAGTTCAAGATCTAAAGTTGTTGAACTCAATATTCAGTCTGGAAGGCTCACTTTGTTAATTTGTTTCCTTTTAAAATATTTATACAAACTCATTATTTGTTTTTATATTTCTGGCTAGCTTTCTCTCATACTCTCATTTTTCCCACCTTATTAATCTTTTAGTCATCCTTTGCTGTTCCTTATATTCTGTCCAATCTTCTGGCCTTCCACCTAACTTTGCACAATTATGTGCTTTTTCTTTAAGTTTGATACAATTTTTAACCCTTCTAGTTAACCACGGATGGTGTGTCCATCCCTTGGACTTTTTGTTACTCGTTTCTTACTGTTCTCCTAATAATCTTGAGGAACTGTCTGTTTTAAGGATTATTGTTTCTAATGGTGTAACAACAGATTGCTGAAACCTACATGAATCCTCACTCACAAAATTGTGTAGGTACTTGCAAAATGTGATTTTATCACATCTCAAATTTTTAATTCATGTGCCAATGTATTGCATGGAGTAATGGATTCCTAGCTGTCCATAAAAAATGGTCCTCATTCCTGGCTTTCAAAGGAAGGAGTGACTAGACATGGTTGGGAGACTACTCTGGGATTCTGCTGTTATCCACCTGACCCACTGGTTACCGATCATCACTGTAGAAACCAGAGAGCAGGGTATTTCACCATAAGGGGCTGGTACATGTCACAGAGACCTAAAAAAAAATTCTGATACCTGATATTTAAAATAATCACAACTGTTCTATGGGATTAAATATTATCATTTAACTCCTGGATTCACCCCACCATGCATAACTAATTCAAGACTATTTGATATTTTCACCAGTTTTAAAATATTTTATGGGGCAGATTTACAAATTTCCTGGTGACTTAATGTACCATATGGTATGGCACTGAGCCTTACAGATCAGGGAGACCCCATGTTCAATCTGCATCGTACTGTTGGCTGCCTTGATATAGGAGAGCTATAAGGGTACTATAATTATCCACAGCACCCCAAGCATTCAGGAAATAAATTACATTGCTTCCCATTCCTGATTACTACCGAGTTGCCATCACCTGTCCCTCCATTCAAGGATGACTTCTACTCAGGGTCTTGAGTTTCTGCCATAGGTCTTCATGTGACTGAAAAGGCAGATTCTCAACCCACAGATCTTTGGGCAAATGGGGCAGAATGGCCCATTAGGTAGTGGGATCCAGAGTTCAGGATTTTCTTCTTTTTATTTCCTTCTGTATCGCCACTCTGCCTCATCATTAAGATGTTAAGACACAGTGTGATCCAGCTTGTTGCACAAGTTGTCACCATTCTGAATGATTGGTAGCAAGCTCCTCCCAGCCATTAATGTCAATGCTGCCGCACTTCAAGGAGACCTTCAGAGCATCTTTGAAGCATTTTTTTTGTACTGACCTGGAACATGGGCCATTTGAAAGAAGAGAAAACAGGATCTGGCAGGCGAGACAGTTTTTTGTTATCTGAACACAATGTCTTGTCTATTGAAGTTGGTTTTTCAGGATAAAATCAAAATACTATGAATGCTGGAAACCTGAAATAAACAGAAAATGCTGGAAAAGCTCAGCAAGGCTGGCAGCACCTGTGGAGAGACAAACAGAGTTAACGTTTCAAATCCATATGACTCTTCTTCAGAGCTCTGGACGTAGCTTCAAGAAGGGCACTCGTGTTTGTTCGACAGTCTTCCCATTGAATCCGGAGGAAGTGGCAGAGGAATTGCTGATGGAATTGCTCCATGTGTTGCTGATACACAGTCTAGGTCTCATTGCAGGCAACTGCTCTGTACACCAGGACTTTTGTTGATTTGCAAAGGTCTTTATTGTCAATCACTCGCTGCCATAGTTTGCAGAAGGCCGAAATGGTGCAATTGATGCAATGTTGGATCTCCTCACCAATGAGAGAGGTGGCTGCCAAGATATG
The DNA here is from genome assembly GCF_017639515.1 of Carcharodon carcharias. NCBI lineage: Eukaryota > Metazoa > Chordata > Chondrichthyes > Lamniformes > Lamnidae > Carcharodon > Carcharodon carcharias. The sequence goes on from NC_054475.1 coordinate 16,949,449, forward strand.
GGACGTGCTCAACATATTCCAAAATAGTAATTTGGTAGTACAGAACTTAAATATTGCTGAACAAAGAGGCTTTTTTTGTCAAAGCTTTTCATCTTACGCTCATCCGGACAACTTACAAGAAAATACCAGTGTCATGGAAACAACATATTTATACTGTATGAGAAGAGAGTCCTGATTAGTTGGCAAGTGGACTCTAATTGGTAGAGGCGCTGCCATGGAGAATGCATCAGTTGACAGTGACTGACAGTTAACTGCCAAGCATTGTTTGAAATTTAAACCAGGCAGCTTGATCCTGGTTGGTCAAGACAATTACGCCGGGCTTGTAGTGCAGCACATTTGCGTGTACTGGAAGCTACATATATTAATACACAGGGTCCTATTCTGTGCAGATAGATAGTACACACATTGGGCAGAATTTCGCTCTTGGTGGGCCGGCGGGCCCCACCGGCTCGGTGGTGGGCGGCGGCCAAACTCCGCCGCTGAAACGGGGCCCACCGCCATTTTGAGTGGGCGGGCCAATTAAGGCCCGTCCAGCAGCCTGCCCAACAGGAAGCGCTATGCATACGAAAAGGTCGACTGCTCCTTGAGACCAAGTGCTGTCTCAGGGAGATTACTAACAGGTTAAAAAACTCCAAAAATAGAAAAATATTAAAATTATTAACATGTCCCCCTCATGTGACAATGTCACACGAGATGGGACATGTTAATAAGAAACACATAAACTTTATGAAACCTTTTAAAAACGGACATGAAACCTCATCCCGCCAGTGGATGAAGTTTCATGTATAATCAGGAGCCCGCTGGGGCTCTTGGTCTGCCTGCCAGCCTTAAGTTTGGACGGGCAGGTCTTTAACAATCTTAATTAGCCTGTTAATGGCCTTAATTGGCCATTGACACGTTGGCGGGCGGACAGCTGGTTTTGCTGTCTGCCTGCCTTCCTGAAAATTTAAAGGGACCGGGATGATGTCGGGGGTTGCTCCCGACGTCATCCCACGTCATTTTCCCCTCGGCGAGTGGGCCCCACCCCCAAATCGCCGACGGGAAATTCCTGGCCATTGTATCTGTTTCAGCTAAACAAAATAAGTGACAGCCATTCACTGATTCATTCCCCAGGGCAATGTCTTGACCAATCAGATGTCCTGATGAATGCAACACAAAAAGCTTTGACAAAAAAAGTTTCTTTTTTCAGCAATATTTATATTCCAAAATCTCTCCTTCAATAAATATGAGAGGTGGAATATTTAGCTGACCAGGTCTAGGTAGTTATAAGTGACACCTGCTGGAAACTGCATATGTGGATATCCACTGTCAACAGAGTCAGGTTTAATTTTAATGTCCTTAACAGTCTTGTAGTCTGTTAAAATCTGGATAAAGAGTAGTACCTAATGGCTGAAACAGTAGCCCAGAATGAATCAACATCTTCAGTCAGTGGAGGAAGGGAGCACTTAAAAAAAAACTCACAATTTTTTACATGCAGTTAAGGCATTGAATCATGAGATCAAAGACAAAGTTACGGATGGGTGACAGTGGGAGAAAGCAAGGGTTTTCTATCTGATACAATAAAAGCCTGAACCTACAGTTTTAAAAAAAATGTGTGTGCACATTTGTGGGCGATCTAAAAAGATCAGGCTTGTTTGGAGAAAAAGGAAATGATCTGAATCTTTCAAAAGATTAGTGTTTCCCTTGCAATCTGGATAAATTCCAGATCTATAACATTTATCTAACACAAAACAGAGGTCAGCTCCACTTTTTTTTAACAAAACTGCTTCAGAATGTTTTTAAAAATCATGTGGTTTTACAGCACTTTAGCTCCATAGTGCAATCTGTTCATTTGATTCCAAATCCTTTTCCCAAAAAATTAATTCAAATGAAACATGATTCTTTTTTTTTAAAAAAGGGCCTTTGTTTTTCCTTGAGGAAGATTTTGAATTAATGGGCATAACAAGGTGGAGGGAGAGGTACAATGGTTGAAGACCTTGCTATGAATGCTTCAGTACTGGGGAATGTGACAGAAGTTTGGGGCTGGATAATTTATAGGTAAGGTGGAGGCAGGCCTATGAGGGACCTTCAGGTTAAGATTTTGAAGTCAGTGCCCTGGGAGGTGGTGACTCAGTGGTAAGCACAATTGGCAAGACTCTAGGATGGTGATAGGACCATAGAATGGTTACAGCACCAAAGGTGAGATGAGAGTTACTGCCCTTATCATCAAGGCAGCATTTGCCCAAGTGTGGCATCAAGGTGCCCTGGCAAAACTGGAGTTACTGGGAGTCGTTGTTGGGGGTGGTGGGGAGAACTCTCCACTGATTGGAGTCATATTTAGCACAAAGGAGGATGGTTGTGGTTGTTGGGGTTCAATCATCTCAGTTCCAAGAAATCACTGCAGGAGTTCCTCAGGGTAGTGTCCTAAGCCCAACCATCTTCAGCTGCTTCATCAATGACCTTCCCTCCATCATAAGGTCAGAAGTGGAGATGTTCGCTGATGATTGCACAATGTTCAACACCATGAAGCAGTCCATGTCCATATGCAGCAAGACCTGGATAACATTCAGGCTTAAGCTGATAAGTGGCAAGTAGCATTTGCACCACACAAGTGCCAGCCAATGACCATCTCCAACAAGAGAGAATTTAACCATCTTCCCTTGGAATGCAATGACATTACCATTGCTGAATCCCCCACTATCAACGTCCTGGGAGTTACTATCGATCAGAAACTGAACTGGACCAGCCATATTAATACTGTGGCCACAAGAGCAGGTCAAAGGCTAGGAATCACACAATGAGTAACTCACCTCCTGACTCCCCAAAGCCTGTCTACCATCTACCAGGCTGAAGTCAGGAGTGTGATGGAATACTCTCCAACTGCCTGGATGAGTGCAGCTCCAACAACACTCAAGAAGCTTGACATCATCCAGGATAAAGCAGCCCGCTTTATTGGCAACCCATCCACTACTTTCAATATCCACTCCTTCCACCACCGATGTACAGTGGCAGCAGTATGTACCATCTTCAAGATGCGCTGCAGGAATTCACCAAGATGCCTTCGACAGCACCTTCCAAACCCACGACCACTACCACCTAGAAGGAGTAGGTGCGTGAGAACACCACCTGGAAGTTCCCCTCCAAACCACACACCATTCTGAATTAGAACTATATTGCCATTCCTTCACTGTCACTGGGTCAAAATCCTGCAAAATCTCTTCCTAACAGCACCATGGAAGTGCCTAAACCTCATGGACTACAGCATTTCAAGGAGGCAGCTGACCACCACCTTCTCAAGGGTAATTAGGGATGGGAATAAAAATGCTGGCCCTGCCAGCGACGCCCACATCTGTGAAGGAATAAAAAAAAGAGGCCATTCAACTCACTGAATCCTGCTGGCTCTCTGCATGTCATGTCATTCTACTCCTCCACCCTTTCCCTGTAACCCTGCAATTTTTTTTCTGTTACTTATCCAATTTCCTTTTGAAAGCCTCGATTGAATCTGCTTCCACCACACTCTCAGGCAGTACATTGCAGACCATAATCACTCGCTGCATGAAAAATGCTTTTTCATCTTGTCGGTTCTTTTGGCCAATTACTTTAAATCTGATTGTCAAACTTTCCACCAATGGCAAGTTTCTCTCTACCTACCCTGTCTAATTCCCTCTTGATCTTGAGTACCACTATCAAATCTCCTCACAATTTTCTCTGAGGAGAACAATCCCAGCTTCTCAATCCATCCAGGTACCTGAAGTTCCTCATCCCTGAAACCACTCTTGTAAATCTTTTCTGCACCCTCTCTAATGCTTTAAAATCCTTCCACAGTACTCCAATAGGGGCTTGACCAGTGTTTAATAAAGGATCCCCATAGCTTCCTTCTTTTTGTACTCTGCCTTTATTTTTAAAACCTAGGATCCCGCATGCCTTTTTAACGATGTTTTCAATCTGCTCTTCCATTTCAATGATTAGTGCACATTTCCCTCCAGTTCTGTGCTGTGGAGAAGGGTCATATGGACTCGAAACGTTAACTCTGTATCTCTCTCCACAGATGCTATCAGACCTGCTGAGCTTTTCCAGCACTTTCTGTTTTTGTCTCCAGTTCTTTCTGTTCCTGCATCCACTTTAGAATTTAGAATTGTACCCTTTATTTTGTAAAGAGTACACCACCAGCTGGAAGTTCCCCAACAAGTCACTCATCATCCTGACTTGGAAACTCATCTCAGTTCCTTCACTGTCGCTGGGTTAAAATCCTGGAACTCCCTTCCTAACAGCGCTGTGGGTGTACTTACACAACAGGGACTCCAGCAGTTCATGGACGCAGCTCACCACCACCTTCTCAAGGGCAACTAGGGATGGGCAATAAATGCTAACCCAGCCAACGAAGCCTATATGTGAATGAACAATAAAAAAAAATTGCCTCTCTCCATTCCTCCTACCAAAATGTATCACCTCACACTTCTCTGCATTAAATTTCATCTGCCTGTCTATATCATAGTGAAGTCTATCATTATCCTCCTTAAAGTTCACAACACTGCCAAGTTTTGCCTCCTCTGCAAATTTTAAAATTGCGGCTCCACACCCAAGTTTAGATCATTAATATACATCACAAAAAGCAGTGGTCCTCTGATCAACCCCAGATGTAGGCAGTGGAGTTATGGATCCTCTAGGGTTTTTTTCTCACCTTGGATATCGTGTAAGTACTTAGGGGAAACTGATAGCTAATATTAACAGTGCAACTTATTTGATTTCAGGTATTGATTTGCTTCTGTGGGGGAATTTACCAGATACAGAAGATGAAGAGAATGTATATAACCTATCTGATGATGAGTGTATCAGATGATGTAACAAAGAAATCAAGAACTTCAAATTTTGTGCTTTTTTCTTATGTAAATCTACTTTGTCATCATTTCAAAGTTTCTAAACATTTTAGAATCAGCCGCATGAATTCACTGCAATTTGTGAACTGGAATCAGCTTGTTTGAAGTTCTTGTCACCAGGGAAGGATGTGAATGTTTGCACCCTGGAAGTTGTCAAGTGAACACCAGAAAGGATTAGTGAGCAAGTGCCCAATTTTGTGCTTTGCAGCTTTCTAGACACTTGTGATGGATGGCAGCGAAGTCCTTTGCCTATCGTTGAACATGAACATTGGTTTACCCTCACACTGGACAGGCTCTGCACAGCTAATAGCCAGATTTCACAACAGATGTGACATACAAGTGAAGTTGGTGCTTTGGCTGCATGTGGTGTAACACTGGAGTTGGGAAGCTCTCTGCCTTCCCTCCAAATTCTGTTATCAATGATTAATCTGATGTGAAAGCTGCCTTTTTGGCAGGCATCTTATTTGCACTCAAAAGAAGCCAAAAATAGAAAAATTGTTTTAATAGGGAAGCTGAGCAGGAATTTACATTTATTTTAGAGAGAAATTTCCTCTGGAAATTATGATTAAATTGTCTGTCAGTGTTCCCTACCCAGGCTAATGTATATTACAAAAATGGCCAAGAGTGGCTGCTCTAAATGGAGTTGTTCCCCTTCAGCAGAGGAGAAACCTTCATTGCCGCATGAATAAATTTTGTTTGTACATAAAATACAGAATTTCAGCTATTTGATAGGAAAACAATTTCTGGTTTGTTTGAAACCACAAAGGTCACATATCATTAGTACAGATGCCCATCATATATATTTTGCAGTCTATTTCAGAACTCTGAGCATTTAGCTGTCAAATTAATTTGCTTCAGTAGTACTTTGCTTTGCTTTATAGTTTTCCAAAGTAATAGGGATTTGTACAAGCTTCCCAGCTGTGACGACAGCCACCAAATACAATTGGAAACTAGATGTGCACCCTTAGGTTTTGCTTTGAAAAGCAGGTTTGGCTGACTTCAGCACCTTGTGGGTTTCTGTGCATGTCATGCAAACTTCTGCCCTCAGAACTACAGTGGGTTGGAGGAACAGTGCCAGCTTCTTGAATGTTCACAAAAATCAAAGTGACTTTCAATTCAGTTTAATTTTGAAAACATTAGTTGAAATTTAAAGGCGGTACAAAATGCAAATGCTTTTTATCGGGTTCTATTCAACAGCACTTACTAATTTTTCCAGGAATGTTGCATAAAAATGATAATCTGCAAGCTACAGTGATCAGAGGTGGGGGAGGTGGGAATGGGGCAGGGGGGGCAGGGTGGTGGGATTGTCACTGGACAAGTATTCCAGAGACCCAGGGTAACCCCACCATGGCAGATGGTGAAATTTGAATCCAATAAAAATCTGGAATTAAAAGTCTAATGATAACCATGAAACCCCATTGCTGATTGCTGTAAAAACCTACCTGGTTCACTAATGTCCTTTAGGGAAGGAAATCTGCCATCCTTACATGGTCTGGCCTACATGTGACCCTAGACCAAAAGCAATGTGGTTGTCTTTCAACAAGCGCAATTAGGGATGGGCAATAAATGCTGGCCTAGCCAGTGACGCTCACATCCCATGAATTAATTAAGCCAAGTTTCTTTCTATTCATTATTACTCAACAAGTACATGTGTGTGAATGGGATAGAAGTACAGCATTGGGTTGCTGTGTTTCCCATTTTTGCTTTTAGTAAAATAACCCATTGCCATTCATTGTCTGGTCTTATTTGAAAACAACAATAGGAGGATCACCACGGCTTTGGTACTGAATCCAGTTCGGTTGATGTCTCCAGGAGAGAGGTGGAGAAAATTGGTGCCAAAACACTTCTTTTGATTCAGAAATTAGAACTTGTTCAGTGTCTCATGGCCCCTTCAACCAAAGTGCAATGCTACGCAGAGTTGTAATTTGCACAAAAGTGACCCAGTATCTGAAAAGGGCTACTTGTGCTAATGAATTCCTTCTGGCAATGTTCTGTCTGTTTTCTTTTATTGGCCCTTTTTTTTTGAAAAGAAAGGAAATCCTAATATATTTTATATTTGTGTCAGGATTTTTTTGGATTGAGTTGGCGTGAGGGAAGAAAACCTTTGTATTGGGAATGCAGAGTGAATGAATTTGAGGTGGTAGAGTGGGAATGAATAGGTGTTTGATGATGCGATATTCTGTTTATTTGCTGTGAATATATGTGTATTTTTTATTTTCCCAGTTGGCCAGTATATTTGGAGCCAGGATCCCTCAAGAGTAGCATTATTCTGTTTGTACATTAGGCAATTTCAGACTTTTTTTCCTCCACACTTCCCTTTTTGTGGTTGCACTAAATATATAATAATAGGTCCTAGAGACAATTACTTGGCTTCAACAGATTGAAGAGTGTACAGAATGCATTTATTGTGAATTGTTTTTAATAATATATTCTATATTGTGAATGCCTTGGTTAAAGTCAAATGCTTTGAATTTCAAGGACAGGTCCAATATTGTAGAGCTTGAACATTTTCAAGAGGGCATTAAAACCCTTCCCAACATTCTTGCAGTTTTTTTGCAGGAAGTTATAATGTGAGTGTTATTAGCTGGAATGGCCAATTCTGATACATTAAGAATTACGGTTTTCCACTGCAGGGATAATTTATTCTTCCAGTTCAGAAGGTTTGTGCACTGACCTACTGTGATTAAATTCAGGAAATGTACAGCAGATCCACAGAGAGGTCAAGTTAACTGTTGGTGGAGACGTTTTGCTAGAATTCAGTTCTGATGAGAAGTCTCCATTTCTTAATGTTTTTTTCTCCCCCAATGCTGACATGTTTCCAGGATTTTCTGCTTTTTTTTGTGTTTTGATTTACCAAAAATGTAATGTTCTACTGTGTGTCTGTACTCTGAGCTTTGAGTCTCCTCTTAATTTTGCTGTGATTATATTCATTCTGGAGGAACTGTAGCATTTGGTACATGAACCCTTTTTTGTTTAAAATACATGACTTTTTGCTGTACATTTCAGTAAAACTTCTTTGCACTCCAAAGGCTGAGTATTGTTTATTTACTCCCTCATTTCCCCCTCCCCCCTCATTCTTAACCCCCTCACACTCCTCAGTCATCCAAAGGCCTATTATAACAATTCAGTGGCTCTCATGGTCCTGTTTTTGGTACCAGCACAAATGATCAGATTTATTGATTTCAGTTTCAGAACTTGCTGTGGTGTGACTTGAACCCGTAACCATGGTTACTTGATCTAGATTCCTTGGGCTGAATTTTGCGTTTGTTGGGCGGGCGGGCCCGACTGAATCCGCGGCGGGTGGGGAGCCAATTCCTGCCGATGAAACGGGCCGCGCCGCCATTTTGCACGGGTGGGCTAATTAAGGCCTGCCCAGCGTGTTTCAGACTCCTGTGTTCAGCGAGAAATTCAAATCGGTGGTGGGTGTGTTCAGACTGTCGATTCCAATGGGGAACCGGCAGTCTGTATACAGAACGGCCAGGCAGCCTCCTTTAGGCTGTTCACCATGGCCAGCGACCGGGCACCAGAAGAGGTGAGGGCAGAGGAGGAGGAGGGGGCAGGCTGCAGGGTAGGCCAGCGGGGGGCCAATGTGCCCCTCGGTTCTCCGATGCCTGCCTTGCTGACCTCCTCAAAGAGGTGTCAAACCATCGGGAGGTGTTGTTTCCGGAGGATGGGAGGACGAGGGCCCCCCACGTGACCAGGCAGGCATGGCAGGAGGTGGCAGAGGCTGTTAGCTCTCATGATGATGTGCGGCGCACAGGAACCCAGTGCCGCAAGCGCTTCAATAAATTGTTGTGCTCTGGAAGGATGAGTACCGTGTCAGCCTTGGCCATTTTACCCAGCAGGTAGCCTTAGCCTTTGAGGCCCCCCCCCCTCCCCCGATGTCTTAGTGTCGTTACTGCATTGGGCATTTGGCGTACGCTGGATGGGCAAACAGATATTGACCATGCTTACATCAGCCTTAGTGGTTGAGGAGAAGATGGGTTCTCCCCGCAGCATATGTTGGTGTTTGTTGCGTTTGAGTAGTCTGCAGGCAACCTGCAGGGGAGGCAGCTAGACACTCAGAACTCCAACACATGTCTTATTGATGGTGATGAGATGGTGGAAAGGGAGCCTCAAGGTGTCGTGGCCAAGAGCCATCTGCTGGCCTCAGCGCTGCACCTAGTTGCGCCTCCTTGCCATGGGCGCTAAGACCCGCGTGTTTTTCAAAGTGATGGACGCCGAATGTGTCTAAGGTGGCCTTTGGAGGAGGGGGTTGGGAGCAGCCGTACTATCTTCTGGCAACTGATCACCAGTAGTGTGGACAGGAGCCGCTGGAGGCCTCAGATGGGCCACTGTGGTTGGGGTGCATCGTGCGCGTGCAGAGTGCATTAGCGATAAGCCCCAATAAATGCTCTCCTCTGTTCTGCAGGCAAAAACTGAGAACAATAGCCGGGACCATCAATGGACTGGTGATGGGCAAGCCGTGCTGCAGCACCTCACCACTTATGAGGAGCAGGCCATGGAGCTGGGGAGGAGGCAGGCGGCCAGGTCAGCTGGTATCAGCGAAGCTGGGGTGCAGCAGCCAGGTATTTGAGAGACACAGTCCCATCCACTCTGTCTCCCCACCATCCAAAGCACTGATGATTGCTGCAATCGTTAATGCAGCAACACTACTCATTCACAGACTGATACAGCCAGACGTGCGGGTCATACACAAAGGTCCCTCGGCCCCTTGAGGATGCGCGTCTCTAGCACTTTCCATAGTCACTTTATCCCATTCGTGACCACTATCCCCATTGCCTAACATGCCTTGGCATCACTGCTGCACATCCAAAGACTTACTGCATCTTAGGAGGGTTTGTATCTCCACCACTCTTTCAGCCAGTGCGTCCCACATTACTCTGTCCAAAAGGTCCTCAGCACCTCACCTGTCAATCTCATGGCACTCAAATAAATGCCACCACGTTAGTCATCACTGCGCCAAGGGGTAATGTTGCCTTCTGTCCACCTGTTCTATGCCCCTCATAACGGTATGAAGGTTAATAATGTGACCTGTCAATCTCCAGTGCGCCATGGCAAATGTGACAAGTGTATGCAATGTTTCCTCATAACTCCAACTCTCCAGGCCAGCATGCATCCAGGTCAGGAACCTCTGCATTCTCCCCACTCCAATACAATCCCTCCCATGAAGCGCAGGTCACAGCTGAACGCAGAAGTGTAGATGTGGCCTCGACAGCGTTTTCTGCACTTGCAACATGACCTACCTTTTCCTACATTCTATTCCTCGGCTAATAAAGGCATGTCTGACTTTGACCTTGTTAAATGCCTTATGTTCCTGTTCTGCTACCTTAACAGGTCTGCCCAGCAAGGTCCCTGTAATCGTCGTGACTTCCCACGGTCCTACCATTACTCATCTATTCCCGTATCTTGCTTGTCTTGCCCAAGTGCTCAACTGCACATTTATCCACAAAACATTCCATGTGGCATTCCTTAGGCCATCTGACCAGCCTGTCTGTATGCGCGTGTAATGTTTGGGCCTCCTCTTGACTTTTTACCACCCCACCAATGTTCGTCTCCTTAGGTTCTTGAAGGGTGAGCGCATTATGAAGCTAGGGAGGCAAGAGATGAATGGTATTACTGACTGAACGCTAAGTGATGCACTGTCCTTGTTGTTAATTTCAGCATCACCACCACATGGCCGCCACCAACAAGTCCAGAGCCGCCGCTCCATACCTGAGGGCCAAGACTTGCAACTTGCATCACATCATTTCAGCAAGCCAGGCACCAGCGCAGCGACAAACAGTTCGGTGGGGATTATGACGTCAGCTAGTGTCCCGGGGCACAGCGGAGAGGGCACTTCACAATCACTGGAGGAGATGGCACGGACAGATAGTTCCGATGGCGCCAGCAGCCAGAGGACTGCAGGGGCCCAGACACATGCTGAGTCGGGCTGTGATGATGTGCCTCTGGAGATGTCAGCCATGCAGCAGCTGCAGGACAAGCGGCAGGGTGTGAGCGAGCTTCTGGTAGGGTTGCATGAGGGTGGGCTTCACTTGGTCTCTGTGGTGGCGGAATCCAAGCAGAGTGTCAATGATGGCATGAACCTCAGGACAGAGCTTCAGGCTTCCTCCACTGAGAGATTGGCAACTCTCATGGAGAGGGGCTTCCATCAGATTGAGAATCTTCTGATTGGGTTACGCTCTGACCTGCAAGCCCTCACAGCGCTAATGGCCACAGGTGGTCATTCGCAATATGGGACATGTTGTAGGCACCAAGTATTACAGCTCGGTGCCCATCCATCTGCGGTGAGCAGCGAGGTCCAATGTGACCCCACGTTGGTGCAGCAGCTGCCTGTCATCGCTGTGAGCTCCTCTCAGGGCGCTCCAGATGAGGGCAGCAGCTCGTCCGCCCCTCTGCCAGTGACCTTTGTTCTGTTGAGGCTGCGACAATTGGGGAGGTGCCAGTTCTGGAACTGGCCACTCCTTCCCAGGTGGGGCCAGCACAGGCTCCACGAGCCAGAGGTCACCAGCCAAGGTCATCGAGGCCAACAGGACAGCAGAGTCAGCAGGCTGTCTCGCAAGCCAGTCCAAGCAATGGGGCAGCACCTAGATGTAGCACCCGGAAACGTAAGCATAAGGCACGTTAGGCACTCCACGGGTTTGTCACTGGTGATTTTGTGTTGGCCCTAGATTAGGGAATATATCATTATGTACATCAGAGCGTCATTTGTGCTTTATTTTGGTGGCAATAAAGTCCACTTTTCTGACCATGGCTGAGGGTGTTTCCTTTGTGCTGCATTTATATGTTTCACCGACATATCATGAGTGTTTGAGTGGATATTGATGTTTCTGTACTAAACCCTTAGTTGCTACTGATGAGGTGGAAGATGTAGCACCTAAGTGCCGCGTGTGGAAGCACCAGGTATTGCTGGTCCTGCAGGTCCATGTGTGTGGAGCTAGCTGAAGGTTCATTGGATTAAAGTGTGCCTGATGTCCCTGCATCCTTGGTGTAGTAGCAGGTCGGCATGCTGCCCCTTATCATTGCCCTGTGCTTCCTCATCCTCTGAGCCACTGCTGGATTCATCATGTGCAGCCTCATCCACTGCATCAAAGTCTTCATCGTCAACTGCATCCCCCCTTTCCAGCGCAAGATTGTGCAGAGCGCAGCATGCTACCACTATCACAGATTCACGATCTGGGGGGTACTGGAGTGGTCCAGGCAACGGAAACGCATCTTGAGAAGACCAATGGTTCTTTCCATCACAGCCCTTGTGATGCTGTAGTTCCTATTGTAGCGCTCCTCAGCTTCTGTTCTTGGTTGGCGGAGAGGCATCATGAGCCACCTTCTGAGGGGATAGCTCTTGTCACCCACCAGGCAACCATCCAGCCGAGCCGGAGCACTGAAGAGCACCGGCACCGGGGAATGCTGAGGATGTAGGCATCGTGGGAGCTGCCTGGGTACCTTGCACAAACTTGGAGAATTTGCATCCTGTGGTCACACACTATCTGCACATTCATGGAGTGGAAGCCCTTCCTGTTGACAAAGGCACCAGGCTCACCTGCTGGCGCCTTGATGGCCACATGTGTGCAGTCTGTTGCACCCTGGACACGGGGGAAGTCAGCAATGGCTGCGAAGCCTCTGGCTCGCTCTGCCTGGTTTGCCTGGTCACAGCGGAATTGGATGAAAGTCAATGAACAGAGCGTCTGTAACCTGCTTGACACAAATGTGGACAGCTGATTGGGAGACACCACAAAGATCACCCACCGAGCCCTGGAAGGAGCCACATGCAGAGAGGTGGAGCGTTACTGTGACCTTCAGAGCCTCTGGCATGGGGTGTCCACCCACCCAGTTGGGGGAGATCTCAGGGCCAATCATCTGACAGATAAAGTTCACTGTCCCCCATGACAGTCGGAGCCTCCTTCGGCACTGCACCTCAGTCATATTGAGGTAGCTGCTTTGCCGCCTGTATACCCTGGCAGCAGGATAATGGTGTCTTCTGCGGCACCTTCCACCTTGGACAAACTCTTGGCCCTGCGCCCCTTGTGTCTGCGCCTGGCCTCCCAAAGGTGGCTCCCCTGGAGGCTGCTTGTCCACTCCTGGCCTCCTCCTTATTCTATCCCTCCCTTCCTCCTCAGAGGAGCTGCCTCCAGTGGAGATGTCAGAACCCATACCCCCAGGCTAAATGAAAGCCTCCGGAAAGCTGCAGGCCCGATAAAGATTACTGACTGCTGAGCTGAAGCTTCAAAGTACAGAGAAAGCTGTTGGAAATCGATCTGAGCTGCTAATAATCACACAGGCAAGTTTAAAACACTTTCTGCAATAAATACTTCAGATAAAACATTAACAACCCCTCTGAGCCCACATATCCCGCCTGTGGGTGAGATTTGTTAAAAGATCAGTTACCCGCCTGCCCATTGGGCCCGTGTGCCAAGGCAAAGATCACACGGGCTAAGGTCTTTAATTAATGGCGGGCGTGCATCGCACTTTATAGCGCCCGCCCAGCTAAATATCGTGATGCTGCACACTGACCTCGGGACCCTCGCCCGACATCAGCGCGCGACATTTTAAGCGCTGACATGTGGGCTTCACCACCTGCACGTCAGCCATAAAATTCTGCCCCTTGTTTTTATTAACAGTGGGTGTTATAGCAGAATGACCATTAAATACATTCCCTGCTACTGATTTGTTCATACTGAAGAACTAATAACTGGTGCAATCATTGGAACCTTTGTTCGAAGGCTTCATGACAAACACATTGAATTGTAAAATGTAGGTTAAAAAATATGCCTGGAAACGATAACTCTTTAATCAAATACACCTCTAAACAGATTGCACACATTGAACAGCTTGCACTAGCCAATGATATATTACGTGAAGCTGTTTTTCAATTCCTTGCATACTGTAGCAGGGTTTTTAAAAACCCAACACCACGTTATGTTTCAGATGAAAAATGTTTCATTTTCCATATTACCATTTGTTTGGATGAAAGATTAAACTGAGATTTAATTTGCTTGACCCAGTGGTACCCATTCACAATCCCATGTCTTTATCTGAAGAGCAGCGAGGGTTTCTCTTTTCTTCTCTTTCTTTAGTTTGTTATTTGAATTTCCTGATCCTGGAAATTTGTAAGGGGCTGATCTTAGTTTGTTGGTGAACAAATCAAAATCACAACTCTGAGTATAAGGCTTGATGCATATGCATATCATTAAAAGCATGGACTTAAAACTTTATACAGGGTGCTAAGGTTCCAGAATACTCACTTTAGCAGCTATGTAGAAAAGAGCTCAGGTACTGTCTTGATATTCATTTGACTGCTTCACATTTATACTGTTCCTGGTGGGAATTCAGCCTTGCCTCCCCTATACATTCCCACTTACATTCCACATTCTTCTATTATGTCTTCTCTACAGCTGCACCTCTTTCTCCTAGACACAGAGGTTTTAGATTTACATGAAACTGCAGCACAGAAACAAGCTGTTTGGCCCAATTGGTCTTTACAGGCTTTTACGTTCGACTGAAAACTCCACGCCCCTCCCGCTCCTGACCCTTCTTCATCTTACACTTATAAGCATCTTGTTAACTCATTAATAGCTAGAAACAAAGGAATAGGAAAAGGCCGTTTAACCCCTCAAGCCTGTTCTGCCATTCATTGAGGTTTTGGCTGATCTGTGACCTAATCCCATATCCTGCCTTGGCCCCTTATATCCCTTATTTATTATCTTTGGATAACAAAAATTGATAATTTATCAATCCATGATCTATCTCAGATTTAAAATGAACAATTCAACTGACACCAATTACCATTGGCAGCAGACACATGGGGAACACCACCACCTGGCAGCTCCCCTCCAAGCCACTCACCATCCTGACTTGGAAATATATCGCCGTTCCTTCACTGTCACTGGGTCAAAATCCTGGAACTCCTTCCCTAACAGCACTGTGGGTGTAGCTACACCACATGGACTGCAGCGGTTCAAGAAGGCAGCTCACCACCACCTTCTCAAGGGCAATTAGGGATGGGCAATAAATGCTGGCCTAGCCAGCAACACTCACATCCTGTAAATTAATTAAAAAAAAATAGTGGCCAGGAAACTTGAGAAAGCTCCCATGCTTTCCTTCAAAATTGTGCCATAGGGATATTTACGTCCAGCTGATGCTTCAGTTTAACAAATGATCTAACCGTGCAGCACTCCTGCAGTTACTTTGCAAACAGCAGTCTGGATTTTACACACGAGCCTGTGGAGTGGGACTGCAGAATCAGAACTTCATGGACTCGGAGCCAAGAGTACTACCGACTGAAACACAGCTGGCACTGTGAATCTATTGAGAAAAATATGTGTTACAACTGGGATGGGAGGAGTGCACTGTCTCTAGTTTCACTACTCCACGGGTCACAACATACATTTAATGATTTCTCCAGCTAGCTTTATGGCCAAATATGTGCTTTATCTATTAATCTCAGAATGACCACTCAATGTCCTGGTTTCTTTAATAAACAACAAAATTATTAGTTTGTTACAAAACCAGACTTGTCAAGCAGAAAGGCAAACATACAGCAGGAAAACGTAAGCACAATAATTACTCTTTCTAAATACCCTAACTCTCACACATGTACACAAACACACCAACTAAAAGAATAATAAAATAAAATAGAGGAATTCTGCCAAATGGTTAAAAGCCAATGGTTCAATAGTAAAGGATAGATGGTGGAGTCCTTGAAATGGTGTCCAGGTTATACAGTTGATGTCTTGACACTGGTCTGCAAAACAATCGATAACTCTCGCACTACTTCTCAGGAGGAAAACTTGTAGTCAGTTGATTTCAGAACAAAAGCATCTTTGGAACAACTTCCATTCACTTTTTGCTTTGGACTGGGTCAGAAGCTTAAGGAGCTGTTGTCTTCTTTACCCAAACAGTTGACCCTTCTTGTTTCATCCAAAGCAAAAAAGCCTGGCAGCTTTTAAAACACAGTTTCCCAAAGCCATAAACCACCTTGTAAACAGTCCACCAGGGTCAAGAGGTTTCCAGCTTCTTTAAAACTGCCTAATTCTTGTAAAATGCTGTCTTTTCCAGGAACAGCGGCAGCCAGAGTCCTCGCATTAACCCTTGAAGGCACAGTGTCTTTTAAAAAACACAAATTCTTCCAAAATATTCTTAATCCTTGAAGATGAACCATTTTCTGAGATTAAAGTGTTTTTGGCCTACCCAAGTGTTGAACCTGGATCTCACAAATGCTCATGCTGAATTTTAGCACAATGCATTGCAAAGAAGAAAAGTTTGTTTTACATTTTTGATGTGTGCTCTGTGTTGGAAACTGAGGTTAGGCTATTAGTCCCACCTAGTGGACATTCTCAGCCAGAGCATTTAAACAAACCTGTTCATTCCTTCTCTGTGGTGAAATAAAGATTTGGATGTGCTGCTGCCGGAGTTGAGTGTCCAGTGAGCAGCGCAGCAAGTGGCCGTCCCTGGAGTCTTGCCTTCCCCCAGCTCACAATGATTTGGACAGGAATCAAATTCCTGGTTTCTGAATGCGTTGATGAGAAAAGAGAAAAAGAGAACAAATACTGGGTAGAATTTTCCCCCTGTTTGTGGGGGGTGGGGTTGGGGAGTTGTGTGGGGGCGGGGCAGGTGTGGACCTGATCGGCGCCCCCAATCAGGTCTGCGCCAGCATTTTACGTGGGCAGGGCAATTAAGGCCTGCCCAGCGTGCCACACGCCCAGAAGCGCTGAGTGCTCCCTGTGCAGTGGGGTTGGGGCCTGCTCCCTGAATTGGGGCTTGTGCTCTTTCGTGTATGCGCCCGAAAGATCACACAAATCTCCCTCAGGCACAGAGCTGCATCTGGGAGATTAGTTTAAGTTCCAAAAATTTAATAAAGAAAAGAAAAAAATTTAAGACATGTCCCCTGATGTGACAGCGTCACATGAGCTGGGACATGTCGACGAACTTTAATGAAAAAATTTATTTAATTTATAAACCCTTCATGAAACCCCATCCTGCCCGTGCTTGAGGTTCCATGAAAAATGTGAAGGCCGCCTGGGCTCTTCGCCTGCCCCACCCGCCAACCTTAAGATTGGATGGGCAGCTTTCTCAATAGGCTTAATTAGTTCATTAATGGTCTTAACAGGCCTTTGACAGTTCTGTGGGCTCGCAGAACTGAAAATCTAAATGACGCGCGGTGATGTCGGGACGCATGCCCAACGTCACCCCGCGCCATTTTACGCCTTGGTGAGTGGGCCCTGCCCCCGCTCACAGAGCCGAAGATTCAGCCCGCTGTTTCAATGGAGATTATTATGGTCTCTTCATCTCTTATCTTTCTCCCCTTTCCTTTGTATGCAGTGTGACTCAGTTTCCTCACTGAGCAAGGAGATTTTCGGTTCGAACACTACATTAGAACTCAAAGACCTGATCTAGGCTGAAGCTCATTGCTGTACTGAGGCAGTGCTGCATTGCCAGAGATATCGCTGTCCCTTAAGTGAATCCCTGTCTACCTGTCCTAGTGTTTCAGTTGGACTTAAGAGCCCTCAAAGGCCATGTTTACCCTCGCCACCATTCCTCCTATGATCAATGCCACCAATAAAGCCAAATTCCTCCCTGGTCTCACCCTTCCCTAACTCTAACATCCTGCACCCCCCCCACAATATCTGGGCTTTTACAATTCTGGATCTTGGCATGTATGATTTTTTAATCACTCTACCATTGGTGACCATGCCTTAGCTGCCTGGGCCCTAAGGTCTGAAATTCTCTCGCTAAACCTCTACATCTCTCTATCTCTTTCTCCTCTTTTAAGACCCTCCTTAAAACCTATCTCGTTAACCAAACTTTGGGCCATCTGTCCTAATATCTGTTCTAATATCTCGTAGCTCAATCTGAAATTGTATACGCTCCTGTGCAGTACCGTGGGATGTTTTACTCCATTAAAGGTGCTATATAAATGTGTGTTGTTAACGTATCATTCACTTAATTCTTGTACGTAGGATTGTGCTGCTGTGTATATCTAAATCACCGCACATTAAAGCAACACACATGTGAAGCACTTTAAGATATAATGGATTGGTCAGGTGGGCAAAAAAATGGCAAATGGAATTCAACCCAGAGAAGTGTGAGGTGATGCATTTGGGGAGGTCAAATAAGGCAAAAGATTACACAATAAATGGGACGATACTGAGGGGTATAGAGGAAGTGAGAGACCTTGGAGTGAATGTCAACAGAATCCGGCAGGTAGCAGGACAGGATGAAAAGGTGGCTAAGAAGACATATGGAATCATTTTGTTTATTAGCCGAGGCATAGGATATAAGAGCAGGGAGGTTATGCTGGAACTATATAAAACATTAGTTAGGCCACAACTTGACTGTTGTGTGCAGTAATAGTCACCTCTACAGAAATAATGTAATTGCTCTAGAGAGAGTGCAGAGGAGATTTACAAGGATATTGTTAGGACTGGAAAATTGCAGCGATGAGGAAAGATTGGATAGGCTGGGGTTGTTCTCCTTGGAACAGAGGAGACTGAGGGGAGATTTGATTGAGATGTACAAAATTGTGAGGGGCCTAGATAGAGTGGATGAGAAGGACCTATTTACTTTAAAAGTCAGTGACTAGGGGGCATAGATTTAAAGTAATTGGTAGAAGGATTAGAGGGGCGGGGGTGAGGAATTTTTTTTTCACCCAGAGGGTTGTAGGGGTCTAGAACTCATTGCCTGAAAGGGTAGTAAAGGCAGAAACCCTCTCAGCTCATTTAAAAGGTGTCTGGATATGCGCCTCAAGCGCTGTAACCTTTAGCCAGGCTACAGGCTAAATGCTGGGAAGTGGGATTTGTGGCATTTCTCGGCTGGTGCAGACATGATGGACAAAGTGGCCTCTTTCTGTGCTGTAAATTTTCTATGATTTTATATTTCTAAGATACATGATTATTTCTTCTACAAATCAAATACTTCTCTTTTAATTTATTGAGGAGTTAATAGGAGGCTTTTGCTAGAGCTATGAATGCTGGGAGAGCCTTCTCTCCAGGTTACTTCCTTATGTGTTGCCTGTGGCTGAGCTTGGTAGCACACTTGCTTCTGAATTACAAGGTTCTGGGTTCAAGCCCCACTCTTGGGCTTGAACATAAAAATCAAGGCTGCTACCCTGGCAAAGTGATGTCAGTGACCTGGTAATTAGAGGCCCAGCCTAATACTCTGTGGACATGGGTTCAAATCCCATTATGGAAGCTGATGAAATTTAATTAATAAATCTGGAATTAAAGCTCGCCTCAGTACAGGTGACCATGAAACCATTGTTGTAAAAACCCACCTGGTTTACTAATGTCCCTTTAGGGAAGGAAACCTGGCCTACCTGTGAGTCCAATCCACGTCAATGTGGTTGAGTCTCCACTGAACTGGCCTAGCAAGGCATTCACTTGAAGGGCAATTAGGGATGGGCAACACATTCTGTCCTTGCCAGCGACACCCATGTCCCATCAAAGAATTTTTTAAAACCCATTGGAGTACCAAGGGTGCACTGCACAGTCTTTTGGATGAGATGTTAAACTGAGGTCCTGCTCAGATGGATGTAAATGATCCCATATGGCACTATTTTGAAAAAGAAGAGGGGATTTGTTCTTGGTGCCCTGGCCAATAATTACCCTTGAATCAATATCACATTAAACAGATTATCTGGCTATTATCAATTGCTGTCTGTAGGAGCTTGCCATGCACATACTGGCTGCCAAGTTTCCTACATTAAAATAGTGACTACACTTCAAAAGTACTTAATTGACTAAGCACTTTGAGACATCCAGCGGTTGTGAATCAGTATTTAAATGCCTTTCTGTTTCTTGCTTTCTCTCATGCTCGAGTGTGAGAAACTGTGATAGTACGATTTACTAGGAGAGTGGAAGCATTGCAATCGTCAGACAGGAGGCTAGGAGATCACAATTAGATGTGTGGAATGGTCCTTCATGGTAAGAGAGAATTGCTGGACTTGCTCACCACTGGCATGATTCAGTACACTGAAAACAGAGGAAGAATTGCACGAGGAACAGACAATGGATAGAAAACCAAACCAAGATTGATAAGTAACCAGTCAAACCTAAGCACAGCACTGCAACTGCAAGCAGACTGAACTGAAATTTCTGTCTGGTGAGGATTCAGCTTTCAAAGAGTTAACACAATGAGAAAATAAATCAAGCAGAAAATAGAACACATTTCCAATCGCACTGTATTCACTAATGTTAATGGGAGTGAAACATATGCTCGTGAATCTATTTGCATTCAGAAAATATGCCGCCCCCACAGGCAACTCCTGTGCAATTTAAATACAATTTCAATAACTGATTAACTACATCCGGAAGATGATATACATGCTGGCTACAGACTGCATACAAGATGCAGAGGCACATATTTAGTGTGAAAGAGTGTGAGAGTCAAATTAGATGCAGTGAATCAGTCCTGAGGATCCTGCCCTGATCTCATCCCTCCCTGGCTCTGTAATGTCTCCCACCCCCTTGTAATGCTCTGAGCTCTCTGCACTCCTCCAATTCCAACCTCTTAAGATTCCTGTTTTTAATCGCTCCACCGTTGGCAGCCGTGCCTTCAGCTGTGTCAACCCTAAGCTCTGGAATTGGCTGCCTAAACCTCTCCATTTCTCTCATACGAACATACAAATATGCGGGCAGAATATTGCGCTCATCTGGTGGGCGCACGCCCAACCCCAGCAAGTGTAAAATGACGCGCGATGACATCGGGGGAGCACTCACGCAATGTTTCGATCGCCGGGCATTCGCAGGAGTCGGCAGTGCGCCTGCCGACAATTAAGCGGCCTATTAAGGCTCTTAAGAAACTAATTGACTTGAATTTTTCGCTGCCTGTCCAACCGTTTGGTTGGTGGGCGGGCAAAAAGGCCAAGCGGCCTTTGCATTTTTGGGGAATCCTCAACCACGGGCGGGATGAGGTTTCGTCCAGTGATTTAAAAAAACCTTTTTGCACTCGTATTTTACATGTCCCTGCTCATGTGACAGAGTCACATGAGGGAACATGTTTTCATTATTTTAAAATTCTTTATTGATATTGTTAAGAATCTTCTGCTGCCTCAGGGAGCTTTTACTGCACATACCTGCATGTATGCATGAATATAGCGCTCGCACTCCTCTGGCCTCCACCCTGGCAGCGCTGCAGCGCGTGTTTCACGCTGGTGCCTGCTCGACAAGGGCAAAGTTCTGTCCTATAAATTAAGATCAGAAGTAGGCTATTCAGCCTCTTGAACCTGCTCCGCCATTCATGGCTGATCTGATTGTGGCCTCAAATCCACTTTCCTTCCTAACCCCAATATCCTTTGACTCCCTTGTCAATCAAGAAGCTATCTAATTCAGCTTTAAGAATATTCATTGACTCTGCCTCTACTGCTCTCTGGGGAAGAGAGTTTCACAGACCAACGACCCTCTGAGAGAAGAAATTTCTCCTCATCTCCAACTTAAATAGGAGACCCTTTATTTTTAAATCATGTCCCCTAGTTCTAGTCTCTCCCACAAGGGGAAACATCCTTACAGCCTCCAAAGTCCCTTCAGGAAATTATATGTTTTAATATGTCTCACTCTTCTAAACTCCAATGGATACAAGCCCAACCTGTCCTTGAAAGAATTATGCTCTTTCTTAAACAAGGAGACCAAAACTATACACAATACTCTAGATGTGGCCTCACCAATATCTTAACCAACTGTAGCAAAACCTCCTTACTTTTATATTCCATTCCCCTTGCAATAAATGACAACATACCATTTGCATTCCTTATCACTTGCTGCACCTGCATACTAATTTTTTGCAATCCATGTATCAGGACATCCAGATCCCTCTGTACCCCAGAGTTCTGCAATCTCTCCACATTTAAATAATATTTTGCTTTTTTATTCTCCCTGCCAAAGTGGACAAGTTCACATTTTCCCATATTATATTCTATCTGCCAAATTTTTGCCCACTCACTTAAACTATCCATATCCCCTTTCATCAGTGAATTTAGCAAACATACATTTAATCCCGTCATCCAAGTAATTAATATAGATTATAAATGGTTAATGCCCCAGAACTGACCCCTGTGGCATTTCACTTGCTCTATCATGCCAACTCAAAAATGACCCATTTATGCCTACTCTCTGTTTCCTCCATCTCTCTCTCCCCTCTTTCTCTTCTTCTTCGGCAGCCCCTCTGGATTAAGGATGATCCCACAACCAATGGATCAGACCTAAGCTCTGCATTCCTGTCACATCCAGTCGTGAATGGTGATGGACAATTAAATAACTCACTGGTGGAGGACACTCCACAAACATCAGTGCAAAAGACAAGGCTGAAGCATTTTCAGACATCTCCAGCCAGAAGTGATGAGTGGATGATCCATCTCGGCCTCCTCCAGAGGTCTCCAGCATCACAGATGCCAGTCTCCAGCCAATTTGATTCACTCTACCTAATATCAAGAAATGGCTGAAGGCGCTGTATCCTGCAAAGGCTATGGGCCCTGACAATATTCCGGCAATAGTACTGAAGATTTGTGCTCCAGAAGTTTCTGTGCTCCTAGCCAAGTTGTTCCAGTACAGCTACAACACTGGCATCTACCAATGATGTGGAAAATTGCCCTGTTATGTCCTGTCCACAAAAAGCAGGACAAATCCAACCCGCCAAACTACCTTCCTACTACTACTATCAGTCTACTCTCGATCATCAGTAAAGTGACGGAAGAGGTCGTTGACAGTGCTATCAAGCGGCACTTCCTCAGCAATAACCTGCTCACTGAGTTTGGGTTACACTGGGGCCACACAGCTCCTGACCTCATTACAGTCTTTGTCTAAACATGGACAAAAGAGCTGAACTCCAGAGTTGAGGTGAGAGTGACTGCCCTTGACACCAAGGCAGCATTTGACCGAGAGTGACATCAAGGAGCCCTAGCAAAACTGGGCCATATTTGGGCCGTAACCTCTGAGATCCCTAATGTTGGATTTAGAGGGTACACCAAAGATGCGCTGAGGAATCTCTCTGGGAAGCTCCTGGGTAAAGGTTTGCACAGCAACTGACCAGAAGTGCACACTTCCTCTGGACAATTGCACTGCGCTGGGAACCACCTGAAAATGAGGTTTGAATCGCAAACTTTGGATGGTTCTGCCAAGATTATACCAATAGTTACCCAGAAAAAGTTACAAGAATTAAAACCTCTTCTAACTTCTGAGCAACTATTGTAAAGACCCAGACTGATACCCCCACTGGACTCCCCCCACATCAAACCTAATCCCCCCTCCTTCACCATTCCACACCCCCCCCCCCCCCCACCCACCAGGGACTCTCCCTTCCCTGACTAAACACAGCACAGCCGTACGGTATTCCCCATCTGCTGAGCTCCCCATGGGATTCCCCCACCCGCACTGGACTCCTCACACGACAGCCCTCTCCCACGGGCCTAAGTCTTACCCCCCACCGACCTGACCCCCCAATCCCGCCATGTCCAACCCACACTCCCCAAAATTACAAACCCCCATCCCCCCAAATGTCCGACCCCACCTCCCCCCCCCCAACTTCCCCCCCACCTCGATGTCTGACTCCCCCCTGAATGTCCAGCCCGCTCCGCCCCCTCTCGATGCCCGATGCCCCACAACCCCACCGATGTCTAACACCCACCCCACTTGCTCCAGATGTCCGCCCCTCAGCCCCCCACCCCCCAAATGTCCAGCCTGCTCCACCCCCTCCTGATGTCTGATCATCCCACCAGCCTTCCCGATGTCTGACCCACCTCCCTCCCCAACCCCACGAATGTCCCGTCTGCTGCACCTCCTCCTGATGTCCGACTCCCCAAATCACCCTTGATGTCCAATCCCCTCATCCCATCCCCACTCGACCTCCGAACACCCCCACCCCCAAAATCGTTTTCACTTACCTTAGGCACTTACCTTCTCCCCGGCCCATCAATTTCAATGGGACTTTAAACTTAACAGCTTTACAGCAGCCAGTGCACGGAAGAAATTTGGCATAGGTAAGTGGGCACGGAGTGGCAGTCCGACGCCGATTGCCATTCCGAGGAAGCTACGGCCCAATGGGAACCAGGTGGAAAGCTCTCCGCTGGTTGGAGTCGTACCTGGCAGAAAGGGAGGTGTTTGTGGTTGTTGGAGGTTAATCATCTCAGTCCTGGGACATCGCTGTCGGCATTCCGCAGGGGGTCATGGCGGCAGTGGGACAACAGCAGGTTCCCCATCCTGATACCTTCTCCGTTACATTGCCAGCCTTGCTGCCTCTCAGTGAGTCTCCAAAGGGCTGGGAAAATTCAGCCCTATGTTACCGGGGAGGGAGTGGAGCGTGGTGAGTGTGGTCCACTTAAAATAATTTGACTTCCTCTAGTCCAGAAAGACTTTTATTTAAAGTTAGAAGAACAAATGCAAGCGCTTCACTCACATTTCTGTGACACAAAGGATCGACTACCTCTCATCAAGCTCAACAGTTTGGAGAAAGATTCAGTCACTGTCTTTTTTGGTTGATAACTATCCATGTCAAAGTGCATTATACTTCACCTTGTCTGGTGCTGACAACTAACATAATTCCTTTTCATACAGATTTATTGCAGGTTCTCAACCTTTGGGAAGCTCTTTATTCAAATGAATTCTGAGCTGTGAGTTGTTTACAGCAGCAAATGGTGAAGTATGAAGAAGCTTCCTCTAAAAATAGATGTCACTTATTTACCTGTGATTGTGTGATTATTTTAATCTGCTGGCTAGTGTTTGATTCTGCCTGGGTCACGTTTCTGATCTTGTGTTTACAGTTCTGTTGAAAATAACCAAAGGCTGTTTCGCCCCTCAAACCTATCGCAATCAAATTCTGCATTGTTCTACTCAGTTTATGAATTATTTTCTCCCCTACAACAACATTTATATTGCATTTATATAACATTTTTAACACAATAAAAAATGTCTCAAAAACAACAGCTTATATTTTATTGCACTTTTAGAGTAATTGAATGTCCTAAACCCTTCACAGGAGTGTTATTGGCTGAGAGACAGAAAACAGAGAGTAGTGGTTAATAGATGTTTTTCGGGCTGAAGTAAGGTTTGTAGTCGAGTTCCCTAGGGGTCAGTGTTGGGATCCCTGCTTTTCCTGATGTATATTAATGACTCAGATCTTGGTGTACTGGGCACAATTTCAAAATTTGCAGATGATACAAAACTTGGAAACATGGTGAACTCTGAGGAGGGTAGTGCAGAACGTCAAAAGGTGAACAGGTGGCAGATAAAGTTCAATGCAGAGAAATGTAAAGTGTTTCATTTTGGTAAGAAGAACATGGTGAGACAATACAAAATAAAGTGTACAACTCTAAACAGGGTTCAGGAGCAGAGGAACCTGGGCATATATGTGCATAAGTCATAAAAGGCGGCAGGTTCAGAGAGTGGCTAATAAAGCATACAGTATTCTGGGCTTTATTAATAGGGGCATAGAGTATATGAGCAAGGAGGTTATGTTCAGCCTCAGCAAGTATCAGGTCTAGCGCCCAGACCACTGAAGGCACGGCCACCATAAGTGGAATATTATCAGATTAAATAATGCCAAGAGTTGCTGATCCTTGCTGGGATACATTCCCAAGGGCATTGTCTGCTCTCTGGTATCTCCCCCCAGTATCCATTGTTCATTTGTAAACGTAAATGGTGAAGGTGTTAATGGTTCTACTATCTTTACCCCTGGCAATATAAGCCTACCCGCTTGAACTTACTGTTAGCTTAAAACCTTAACTAAAAGAAATTTCAGATCATTAAAGGAACTTAGTCAGCTTGACCAGTTATAGAAATGACCAGCTAGCAGTTTCCATACCAGCAAAGTTATCTCAGGGTATATTATATTAACAGGTGTATTATTGCAGAATAAACTCTTTTTAAGTTTGCCAAATCAGCACCTAGAATCTTAAACAAAAACAGAATTACCTGGAAAAACTCAGCAGGTCTGGCAGCATCGGCGGAGAAGAAAAGAGTTGACCTTTCAAGTCCTCATGACCCTTCAACAGAACCTTAGAATCTTAATTTAGAATTCTAGGATATTGTTATCTATATGTGAGCTCATGAGGATATAAGTATGAGACTACAGCTCTTATATATTTGTTTATGAATATTTAGTGTAAGAACCAATTATAGTTTACATTATAGTAATGAAAACTATGTCACAGAATAGATGGTAATTAAAGCTAGTTATAACATGACAATTTTACTTAAGGTGACTTACAATTTTTGAATCCACCTTAATAAACAATTTGGATATGCAAACAAATGTTGATTAAAGAAGATTATACTTACAATCCATTATAATTTCTTAATAGTTTGAACTGTCTATGTTTCAAACCTTTAGGGGAATTCTAATTTAGAACCGCTTGTGTCCTAAGATGGCTGACTTATACCCTTCCAGGCTGTGTTGGCTTTTTAAGAAAATTCAGCTGTTACCAGGCAAGCTCTGTCCATTGTTTTACAGAAAAACAAATTTTTAAATAATTCTTATCAAACTTAAGAATTGTCGAGGGTCATGTCAGTTATTAACTTGTCTGGAGTTTATAGGTGGCTGGCTGTTTGGCTGCCCTCCAACAATAAGGAAATCCAAGGCCCTTGAATGAATTCCTGCACTTTCTCATAGATAAAGACAAAAACAAAAAACTGCGGAAGCTGGAAATCCAAAACAAAAACAGAAATACCTGGAAAATCTCAGCAGGTCTGGCAGCATCGGCGGAGAGGAGCAAAGCTGACGTTTTGAGTGGGGCCATGAGGACTCGAAACGTCAACTTTGCTCTTCTCTGCCAAGGCTGCCAGACCTGCTGAGTTTTTCCAGGTATTTCTGCTTTTGTCCTGCACTTTCTCTGTTGATTAGCTATTTAGCAATGATTCAAATGCTGCATTGTGTATTTTAATTCCCTAATCCAATTAACACCTCAATTTCTTCATTAAAGGTGTTACTTCTTTTACAAAGGTTGTCAAGTTTTTCAACTATGGATGGCATCCAGTTCCAGTCCTGACCTGACATAAGGTGACATCAGTAGGTCCACAGCCATCCTGCACATCTCCTCCTTGGCATCTCAGCCCTGCTTCCATTTCCCTTTCCTGGCTGCTCGTTCATGTTGTATCCAATGATGTGCTGCCATCCTGGTGCCCCAGTTAACCCTAAATTGAGTTTCTAATCTCTGATTAATTCCCTGCAAAATCACCTCCCCCAGCTTCCCAAAGGTATCTCAACCTTCTGCTGCTGAAAACCTCATCTGGTCCTTTGTCACATGCCAGCATTGCCCCTCCATTTCTCTCAAGTGATTTGCGAGCTTCCTCCTACACAAAGTCAAACCCACCTAGGCCCCCGTCGTGCCTGTTCCCTGCTCTCAGCATCACCCTCACTTGCCGTCGGGCCTGTACAGTTCAGATGCTGATCTGTAAATCTGTATAATTTATCCCCCGCCACCCATGGTAAACCTGTTCCTGCATCTTTGTATAATCTCTGAACCTGGTTCTCTGTCTCCAGAGGCTCTGGGTCAGCCTGATGCAAAATGTGACCCAATTTCTAATACCAAAACCGATGTTGCCCTCTACTGATTGATCATGAAGTTTACAAACAGTCAAGGTAATGAATCTCAATTTCTTGCTGAATAATTTTCTGCAGTGTTCTGTGAATTGATGGTGTTTCCCTGTGGAAGAGGATTCGGATGATGTTTGTCCTGCTTAATCAGAAAGAAGAGATCGAAGCTCAGTCACTTGTACATCACTCAACTCATTAAGACATCCCACAGCCTAAAACAATGTGGAGCGTGACGGTCTGTTATTTAAAGAGTGGGGAGAAGGAAAGAGAGAAAGACATGCATTTATATAACAGCCTAGCTTATCCCTCAGAGAAGAACTTCACATGCAACAACAACTTGCATTTATACGGCACCTATAACGTAGTAAAGTATTCCAAAAGGGTTTCAATGGAGCGTTATCTGGCAAAAATTTGAACTGAGCCGCATAAAGGCCAGGAATTTGCCCTCGTCGGGCAGGCTCGGCAGGGGAGGGCGGGAGTGGTTGGGAAGCCGAGCGCTGCCTGCGATCGGAGCTCAGCCACTTGTACATCACTCAGCTCATTAAGACACCCCACAACCTAAAACAATGTGGAGCGTGACGGTCTGTTATTTACCGTGTCTGTGGTTTCACGCTGGCGCTCAGCGCTGCCTGTGTGGGGGCGTTGGGAGGTGGGGGGGTGGGGAAGACTGAGTGGGGAACTTCACACAGAGCTGCCTCAGGAAGCTGAAGATATAAAAAAATCAAAAATAAAGAACGCAAAAATGTTTTTAAAAAAAAGTCCCCTCTGTTACATGAGCAGGGACATGTTATCAATGAAAAGCTAAAATTTTTATTTAATTTTTATTTGCTTATGGAAACCTCATCCTGCCCATTGTTGAGGTTTCCCAAAGAGTGCAAAGGCTGCTTGGCCTTTTCACCTGTCCACCAGCCGTAAAGTTGGATGGACAACGAAAAGTTACATTTAATTGGGGCTTAATAGGCCTGTTAGTGGTCGGCAGGCGTGCTGCTGACTCCCGCGCGTGCCCACCGACTGAAATATCGGGACACTCGTCTGATGCCATCGCGCGCCATTGTATGCTCACTCGGGTGTGTGCCTGCCTGACAAGCTAAAGATTCTGGCCAAAGAAATATTAGCACAAGTGGCCAAAATCTTGGTCACAGGGGTAAGGGAGTGAAAGTAGCGAGGTGGAGAAGTTTCGGGAGGGAATTCAGAGCGTTAGGGTTCAGGCAACTGAAGGTATGACTGCCAATGCTGTTGGGGGTGACTAAAGTTGGAGATGCTCATGAGACTGGAATTGGAGAGGTGCAGGGAGCTCGGAAAGTTGTGGGTCTGGAGGAGGTTAGAGAAATAGGGAGGGGCGAGGTTGTGGAGGGATTTGAGAAACACCTATGAGGATTTTAAATCCGAGGTGTTTCTAGACCATGAGCCACTGTGTGTCAGTGAGCACAAGAGTGATGGCTGAATGGGATTTCGTGCAAGTTAGGGTGTGGGCACAGGAGTTTCGGATGAGCTCAAGTTTTATGTTAATACAGGGAAGATAAGTGTTGAAAGGGAACTGGACTGCCCCATCTCCCTCGGGTTGTCCCAGTCATACTTTCTATGGAATATTCCAATCCATTCTCACGATCACATGACATTGGCCCATTTGATTTCATCCTTTCAGTATACTAGCTCTAATAACTCCCTACTATAGGGCCAAACTGTTTCTTAAATGAGTTAATCAATTAGTCAAATATTCTTCCCTTTTCACCTTAATGTAGGTGTCCAGTCATCAAGACCTTTTTAAAGAGAGTGGGGCCTTGACTCTGTCATCCTGGTGTTTTGTCGAACTGGATTTCCATGGCAAAAACAGAGTTTTGTCATTATTCTGAGCCACATCACAACAGATTGGATTGGGCCTTTAATAACTGGATTATAGGATGTACTGGCAGAGATTGTCTCCATCAATGGAGAGAAACTGGCAGAGAGAGACATTGGCAGAGACACTGGCAGACAGTAAATTGACAGAGAGACACTGACACAGAATGTACTGACAGAGAGACACTGGCAGAGAGTGTACTGGCAGATAGACACTGGCAGAGAGACACTGTCAGGGAATGTACTGGCAGAGAGACACTTGCAGAGAATGTACTGGGAGAGACTGAACTGGTAGAGAGGGTCTCCGTCAATGGAGAGACATTGGCAGAGAATGTACTGGCAGAGAGACTTTGGCAGACAGACATTGGCAATGAGTGTATTGGTAGAGACTCACAGGCAGAGAGTGTACTGGCAGAGATTGTACTGATAGAAAGTTTCTCTCTCAATGGAGAGACACTGGCAGAGAGACATTGGGAAAAAGACACTGGCAGACTGTATTGTCAGAGAGACACTGGCAAAGAGTGTACTGGCAGAGAGACACTGGCAGAGAGTGTACTGGCAGAGAGACACTGACACAAAATGTATTGGCAGAGTGTGCACTGGCAGAAAGACACTTGCAGAGAGACATTGTCAGGGAGCTTACTGGCAGAGAGACACTGGCAGAGAATGTACTGGCAGAGAGTGTGCAGGCAGAAGGTATCTCCGTCAATGGAGAGACACTGGTAGAGAGTATACTGGCAGAAAAACACTGGCAGGGAGACATTGGCAGAGAGTGTACAACACAGAGATACTGGCAGAGAGTGTCTCCATCGATGGAGAGACACTGGCAGAGAGATACTAACAGAGAATGTCTCTATCAGTTTTTTATCAATGAGGTCAAGCAATTTGACCCCAAATTTTGAAAAGATTGCCAAATTTACTGGCAGAAAATGGCTCTCTGTCTCTTCAGTGTTGGTGAAGCATGGAAACCAACTAGTCAATAAGTTCATCCCAAAATGACCCAAAGATTTAAGGAGAACGAGAAGATTTGGGAAGAGTTTTTGTTGAAAATTGAACTTTCTACTGTCCATTGGAATTTTTGTGTATCTTTTATCAATAAGGACGGAGGGA
This sequence comes from Carcharodon carcharias, assembly GCF_017639515.1. Lineage (NCBI taxonomy): Eukaryota > Metazoa > Chordata > Chondrichthyes > Lamniformes > Lamnidae > Carcharodon > Carcharodon carcharias. The sequence goes on from NC_054475.1 coordinate 16,979,769, forward strand.
TTGATAAAAAATGCCACCTCAAACATTCCATCCACTTTGCCCAGCAATTCAATCAGTTGCAGAATGAAGTGATTTCTATAGTCAATCCATTAACTCACTTTTCACACAGGAAGGAAGAAGCTATAATAATATAATAATAATAATCATCATAATCATCTCTCTGGTTTGTCCAAATTGAGAAGACTGTTAAAAGAACACATGAGATCCTTTATAAATAGACACATAGTGAATGGGCAAATGCATGGCAGATGCAGTATAATGTGGATCAATGTGAGGTTATCCACTTTGGTAGCAAAAATAGGAAGGCCGATTATTATCTGAATGGTTATAAATTGAGAGAGGGGATAGTGCAACGAGACCTGGGTGTCCTCCTACACCAGTTGCTAAAGGTAAGCATGCAGGTGCAGCAGGCGGTAAAGAAGGCAAATGGTATGTTGGCCTTCATAGCCAGAGGATTCAAGTACAGGAACAGGGTTTCTTGCTGCAATTGTACAGGGCCTTGGTGAGACCACACCTGGAATATTGTGTGCAGTTTTGGTCTCCTTATCTGAGGAAGGATATACTTGCTATAGAGGGAGTGCAGTGAAGGTTTGCCTGACTGATTCCTGGGATGGCGGGACTGACATATGAGGAGAGATTGAGTTGGTTAGGATTATATTCGCTGGAGTTCAGAAGAATGGGGGGGATCTCACAGAAACCTATAAAATTCTAACAGGACTAGACAGGATAGATGCAGGAAGGATGTTCCCGATGGTGGGGAAGTCCAGAACCAGGGGTCACAGTCTGAGGATATGGGGTAGACCGTTTAGGACTGAGATGAGGAGAAATTTCTTCACCCAGAGAGTGGTGAGCCTGTGGAATTCATTACCACACAAAGTAGTTGAGGCTAAAACATTGTATGTTTTCAAGAAGGAGTTAGATATAGCTCTTGGGGCGAAAGGGATCAAAGGATATGGGGAGAAAGCAGGAGCAGGCTATTGAGTTGGATGATCAGCCATGGTCATGGTGATTGGTGGAGCAGGCTCGAAGGGCCAAATGGCCTTCTCTTGCTCCTAGTTTCTATGTTTTTACGTTTCTATAGAGTTCAAAAGTAAGGAACTTATGCTAAACCTATATAAGTTACTGGTGGGATCTCAGCTGGAGTATTACGTTAAACTCTGAGCACCACACTTTAGGATGGATGTCAAGCCCTGGGTGACAGTGCAAAGAAGATTTATCAAATAAACACCAAGATGAGGCACTTCACTATTGTGGAGAGACTGGAGAAATTTGGATTGTTCTGAGTAATGCAGTGAAGATTAAGGGGAAGTTTAATAGAGTTGGTCAAAATTGTGAGGGTTTTGATAGAGTAGGTACAGGGAGGTAGGAGGGTAGATAATCAGAGAGCACAGATTTAAGATAAGTGGCAAGGCAACCGGAGGAAATGAGGAGAATTATTTTCATGCTTAGAGTTGCTTATGATTTGGAACCTGCTGCCTGAAAGGGCGGTGGAAGCAGATCCAATAATGACTTTCAAAAGGGAATTGGATAAGTATTTGAAAAATTTGAATGGCTAAGAGGGATGGAGTCTGATACTTTGCTGATCCCATGCGAATAAGTTTCCCATTAAAAAGAATGTTTAAACATTTGAACTGTTTTCTGATTGCATATAATCATATACTCTGGAGTAACCTTCTCCTCGGGCTCCTGCTGCCCTGCTTTGGCCTTAGGGGTTATTTATGTGATCATTTTTCTTGAATTATCTAACATAAACTAACTCAGTTATAATGACTCATTAAACTTTTAGATCACCTTAAAGGTATCAAAGAGTGAGTAATGTGCAGTTTGTTGTATAACCAATAATTACTTTAACACAGATTATTCACAGTTGGAGATAAGATGCTTGCCAATTTAATTGCATGGTTTTAGAGCTGCCATTATACTGCAATAACTCCATTCAAAATTACAGCCTTATCAGAGCTCAATACCTTATGATAAAAACAAAAAAACTGCGGATGCTGGAAATCCAAAACAAAAACAGAATTACCTGGAAAAACTCAGCAGGTCTGGCAGCATCGGCGGAGAAGAAAAGAGTTGACGTTTCGAGTCCTCATGACCCTTCGACAGAACTGGAACAGTTCTGTCGAAGGGTCATGAGGACTCGAAACGTCAACTCTTTTCTTCTCCGCCGATGCTGCCAGACCTGCTGAGTTTTTCCAGGTAATTCTCAATACCTTATGGATCTTTTTATAATTCAAATTTGAATCTCACTCTGATCTGTTGTTTGTATTGTACTTTGCGATACGAGGAGGTGTTATCAGGATTATGTTTTTGCAGTTTATACAATGGGCTAGTCAGCTCTTTTTGTTCAACTCTGCAAACATTTCTGTGGCAAAAAGCCAGCACAGGTGCAACGGGGTGAATGGCTTCATTCTGTAGAACATGCCTCTGTATTTCTCAGACTGAATAACTGGTGCTAGGGTATGTTTTCAACAAACTGCTCATCACCTTCTTTTCTAGTAACGGTAAATTCAACACTCACGTGCCTGGCTTGCATTGCTCAGAACCTAGGAGACTGAGGGGCGATCAGATCAAGGTGTTTAAAATGGTTAAAGGATTTGATAGGGTGGGTATGGAGAACTATTTTCTCTGGTGGGGGAATCAAGAATTAAGGGATATAATCTCAAAACTGGAGCTAGGCCATTCACTAGTGAAATCAAGAAGCATTTCTTCACGAAAAGGGTAGTAGAGATTTGGAGCTCTTTCCCTCAAAAAGCTGTGAATGACTGGGTCACTTGGAACTTGCAAGAATGAGATTGTTAGATTTTTGTTGGAGAGGCGATCAAGAGGTAGGTGGTAAAATGGAGTTGAGATGCAGATCAGCTACGACCTAATTGAATGATGGTGCAGGAGCGAGAGACTGAATGGTCTACTGCTGTTCAAAACTAACAGGCCATTGGCACTGAACGGCCCCCTCCTGTTCCTAATGTTCCTATGTGGCAACCTTCAGAAGGCAGCCATGCCTAAAGGCAATCAGTGTTACACTGCTGCACTCCAGCCACTGATCCTTACTCCTGTTGAGTGAGGCTCACTTCTGAGTTCAGCAGCACTGGGTTTACCCTGCCCTGGTTTACTTTGGTTCCTTTAACTGTTAGACTCCTGAAGGAAATAGTACTGGACACAATCTAACATTCTTATTTATACATTGCCTTTGACCTTCAAGCTGCTCTTCAATTCAGTTATTAGTTTCCAAAAATGGAATCTTCTCCCCTTATCTTATCAAGATTAAACCATTATGACAGGCAACCTGACCCATCAATCACCCTGTACCAACTTTGATGTTTTTCCTGAAATTATGCAAACTTGTGTAAGTAACGTGAGCAGAAAATGATCACCTGGTGGGTTATGAGTCCGCTGAGTTCATTTAGAAAGAACTCTTGCCTTTAAGCCCCAAAGTGAGATCTGAGCTGTCGTTCCCAGGGCCATTACTGAGGTAGTGCTACACTGTCAGAAGCATGTCTTTTGGATGGCACTATATATAGGGTCCTGCATGTCTCTTCAGGCAATGAAGGTTGAATGTTAAAGTTCCCCATGATGCCATTGGAAGAACAGCAGGGCAGCCCATGACCAATATGTTTCCCTCATGCTAAAACTAATGAAGCGGTCATTTATTGTTGCTGCTTCTGGACTGTCACTGGTACAGAATGGCTGCTGAGTTTGCCATTGCAGTAAGAGCAGCATTGTGTGGAACACAACTATGATATAAATGGATATATTAGTTTTATTTTATTCTTTCGTGGGATGTGGGTGTTGCTGGCTAGGCCTACATTTGTTACCCATCCCTAATTGCCCTTGAGAAGGTGGTGGTGAGCCACCTTCTTGAACTGCTGCAGTCCATGTGGTGCGGGTACACCCACAGTGCTGTTAGGGAGGGAGTTCCAGGATTTTGACTCAGTGACAGTGAAGGAATGGTGAGATATTTCCAAATCAGGGTGGTGTGTGGTTTGGTGTTCCCATGTATCTGCTGCCCTTGTCCTTCTAGGTGGTAGAGGTTGTGGGTTTGGAAGGTGCTGTGTAAGGAGCCTTGATGAGTTGCTGCAGTACATCTTGTAGATGGTACACACTGCTGCCACTATGTATCGATGGTGGAGGGAGTGAATGTTGAAGGTGGTGGATGTGGTGCTGATCAAGCGGGCCCTTTGTCCTGGATGGTGTCAGGCTTCCTAAATGTTGTTGGAACTGCACTCATCCAGGCAAGTGTCAACAGTCAACAGCATAGAATCTGGCCATTATGCCCAATTGGTCTGTACCTGTATTCATGCTCAACACAAGCCTCTTCCCACTCTGCTTCCTCTTACCCCTAACATCATAACTTTTTATTGTTTTTTTCCTCCTGTGCTTGTCTAGCTCCCCCTTGAATGCTTTGTTGGTATTTGCTTCAACTCCCTGTGGTAATGAGTTCCACGTTCTTACCTATCTCTGGGTAAAGATGTTTGCGCTGAGTTCCCTATGGGATTTATTAGTGACTGTCTTATATTTATTGACTTAGTTCTGATCTCGCCCACAGGTGAAGCATATTCTCCACATCTAGCCTGTCAAACATATTCATAATTTTAAAGACCTTTACTAGATCACCCCTCAGTCTTCTTTGCTCAAGAGAAGAATTCCAGCTGGTTCAATCTTTCCTGATAATTATAAACTTTCAAATAAATTATAAACTGTTAAAACCCTTTTGCACCTTCTTCAGTGTTTCTATATCTTATAATGGAGTACTGTGTGCAGTTCTGGTCGCCACATTACAGGAAGGATGTGACTGCACTGGAGGGGGTGCAGAGGAGATTCACCAGGATGTTGCCTGGGATGAAACATTTAAGTAATGAAGAGAGGTTGGATAGACTCGGGTTGTTTTTGTTGGAGCAGAGAAGACTGAGGGGATGACCTGATCGAGATTATGAGGGGCATGGACAGGGTGGATAGGGAGCAGCTGTTCCCCTTAGTTGAAGGGTCAGTCACGAGGGGACACATGTTCAAGGTGAGAGGCAGGAGGTTTAGGGGAGATGTGAGGAAAAACTTTTTTACCCAGAGGGTGGTGATGGTCTGGTATTCGCTGCCTGGGTGGGTGGTGAAGGTGGATTGCCTCACATCCTTTAAAAAGTAACTGGATGAGCACTTGGCACATCATAACATTCAAGGCTATGGGCCAAGTGCTGGTAAATGGGATTAGGTAGGTAGGTCAGGTGTTTCTCACGTGTCGGTGCAGACTTGATGGGCCAAAGGGCCTCTTCTGTACTGTGTGATTCTGTGATTCTGTGAATATGGAGAACTGTACACATTACTCCAAGTGTGGTCTGTCCAAGGTTTTAAACAATTTTAATGTAACTTCTCTGCTTACAAATCCTATCCCTGAAGAAATGGAGCCCCCAGTGCCCTGATTGTGTTTCTATAGCCTGAGTTGCTACTTCTAATGCTTTCTGTAGCATGCAGGATGACGTGCAGTCTTGGAGTTCACTGGTTGCCTTTCCTAGTGCATTCCCAGCTCATGTTTAACTCCACATATTTACACATCAGTCCCTATTAGAATGATCTAGTTATATTTCTTTAGTAAGAGGTGCTCATGTGTTAAATGGAAAGGTGCTGATGTTCTTCTGATACTTTACAGCAAACTGCATGCATCAGTCAACCTATTGTACTGGAAGCTTGCTGTTAGACTGAGATTGCTTCTGGTGTAACTGATAGCAGGCAAATTTCAGGAGATTATCTGACTTTCATTTTGACTGTTTAACAATCAGGAGGAACGTGCATGATTCTTTCAGAAATCTTTTGTTCTTCCTTCTCTTTCTTTCTCCACTCTCCCCTGCTCCCCCGGACAGCAGGGGGTGTTATCCCCTTGCCTAAGTAGCCTTTCCTCATTTGAGAAGCTAGAATATTAGGCTATGGGAGGTTTCACAATTCCCTCCCCAACTCGTATCCAATCATAAGCACCGTTTCCAAAGGGGTCATCGATTAGAGATCAGGAGCAGAATTCCTGGCTGATTTATCTCCCCCGCCCCCACCCACCTCAATCCCTGCCTCACTGCACCAACCACCCCCCCTCCCCCCACCAACCACCTCACCCCACCTCAGTCTGTGGTGCTGAGGCCATTGTCCTGCTTATACCACTCCTGGCTCTGCCTGGGATCAGCCTGAGTGAGGATAGAATGTGGGAATTTCCTTTTCTGCTTGGCTCAGTAAACGTACAGCAGCCAAAGTGCTTCAAGGTGATTCATTGTTTAGAATGTGCTTTGGGCTGTTTCTGACTGATGTGATAGGGTTCTATAATAATGCTTGCTTATGCAAGCAGGCAATACATTGAACCGACGGCAAAGAAGGAATAGTGTTACAAATTGGATTTGGACTGTCTTTACGTGGATGGATCACTTGACTGCGACTCCGGCATCGAATCAGAACATGACAATGGCAAACATAGCCCAGTCAACTGTGCAAACTCCTCCTCATTAACATCTGGGCCCTGCTGCCAAAGCTGGGAACGCTGTCCCACAGCCCAGTCAAGTAACAGCCTGACACGGTAGCCTGAATCTTCAAGCAGGGGTCAGGAAAATTCCAACCCCTCCACCTCAGGTATAAGTGCCTGCAAAGGCAAGGGTCTTCATTGTTGGGGTGGGGTGGGGGCCGTGGGGGGGTAGGTGTGGGCTGGAGTCAGGCCAGCTGACCTGGGAAGAAGTTTGGAGGCAGCCACAAAGACTGCTGGGTGCCAAGGTAGGCTGCTTAAAAGGCCAGCCTTGGTGCTCTGAGAATTTGTCTCAGTTAGAATAAAAACACACAGGCTTTCCAGCCCTTACCCCTCATCCCCCACATACTACCCATGTCCCATCCATGCCACCCCATGCCCCCATGTCAGGCTATGCCCCCCACCATGTCTCCTCATGCTGCCTATGCCAAGCTATAGCACTACCATGTCCGTTGACCCACTATACACTATACAGAACCAATGAACCTTATAATGACGGTAGGATATATAAAATAATGCTTTACAAAAAGTAATTCATTTATTACTTTCCACCATATTAAAAAAACGTGATTTCACTACAAGGCAATAAAAGTGTCAATCATTCAGATCCTTTAAAGTATCAAAAACAAAAACCACAAACCTTTGAAACCACTTAAGCTTGTGTAAACAAACATTGTGAAACTGACAGCAGAAATCAGAGAGCCTGATCTGTCAATCAAGAAATGTTTTCTCTGGGATGCAGCCCCAGTCATCCTGACTTGGTGAAAGTTCAGCCCAGTCATACAGATTCAAGGCTTCTTAGACAGAACTTCCCAAACCTACGACCTCTACCACCTAGGACAAGGGCAGCAGAACACCACCACCTGCAAGTTCCCCTCCAAGTCACTCACCATCCTGACTTGGAAATATATTGAAATTCCATCACTGTCACTGGGTCAAAATCCTGGAACTACGTCTCTAACACCAGTGTGCGTGTACCTACACTACATATGCTGCAGCGGTTCAAGAAGGCAGTTCACCACCACCTACTTAAGAGCAATTAGGGTTGGGCAATAAATGTTCACATCTGAAAGTAAATAATAGAAACAAGAAGTTTTCATACAGGCCTATGTAATAAAGAAGCGAGTTGTTTCAGTCAGGCTGTGTGTTGCTAACTGGAGGAACAACACCTCATCCTCATCTTCCGACTAGGCACTTTACAGCCTTCCAGATTGAATATTGAATTCAACAACTTTAGGTCTTGAGCTCCCTCCTCCATCCCCACCCCCTTTCTGTTTCTTCCCCCTTCCTTTTGTTTTTTCCAATAAATTATATAGATTTTTCTTTTCCCACCTATTTCCATTATTTTAAAATATTTTTAAATCTTTTATGCTCCCCCCACCCCCACTAGAGCTATACCTTGAGTGCCCTACCATCCATTCTTAATAAGCACATTCGTTTAGATAATATCACCAACTTTAACACCTATGTGTTCTTTTGTTCTGTTGCCTGTGCCATCTTTTGATGATCTGCTTCTATCACTGCTTGTTTGTCCCTACAACCACACCACCCCCTCCACTTCTCTCCCCCCACCCAAACCCCCCCACCAACCCCACCCCCCACACACCTTAAACCAGCTTATATTTCACCCCTTCCTTGGATTCACCTAGTTCTGTTGAAGGGTCATGAGGACTCGAAATGTCAACTCTTTTCTTCTCCGCTGATGCTGCCAGATCTGCTGAGTTTTTCCAGGTAATTCTGTTTTTGTTTTGGATTTCCAGCATCCGCAGTTTTTTTGTTTTTATATCTGTGTGTTGCTGCCCTCTACCTACAGAGGACTGTATAGCTGTGATTATCTCTCGATTTCACTGAACATTTAATGATTTACATTCTCTCTCCTTTGTCCTATTGTTACATCTTACTTAATAGTCTTGACAGCAGCTGATTAAAGAAAGTGCTTAGCAATTTCTCTGGAATTTGTGCTTTTCGGGATGCATTTGCTGCAGTTTGTTTACCTCAGCATTCTCCCTTGAGCACCTAGACTGTGTGTGTTGGATGGCGGAGGAGAGATTTCCACGTACAGTTCCTCACATGACTGATACCTTTACTCCATCATTGGGGTTGGAACCTGACAGAAAGTGCACATATGGAGGAGGATCAGGAGCGGGGACTGATTTGAGGTCAGTTGAACAGTTCTTCATGTCACCTTGGCCATGGGAACAAGAAAGGATTTTCAAATCCCTTCACAGCCTCGCCCCACCCTCGCTGAATGAACTCTTGTAGCCGTATGGCTCAGCACCTTACTAACCACTCGACTGGACCCTGGATTATTGCCCACTCCCTGCTCCCTCCATCAAACCATCCATGTTGATAGCTCCAGTGCAGTATGAGGGAATGCTGCACTGCTAGATATGCCGTCTTTCATGTGAGATGTTAAATTGAGACCCTGTCTGCCCCTTCAGGTGAATGTTAAAGATCCCATGGCACTATTTTGAGAAGCAGGGGAGATCTCCTGGTATCCTGGCCAATATTTATGCCTGAACCAACATCACATAAACAGATTACCTGGTAGTTATCACATTGCAGTTTGCGTAATCTTGCTCTTTGAAATTGACCGTTGTGTTTTTGACATTACAACAATGATTACCTTTCACAAAGTACTTCATTGGCTGTAAAAAGCCTTGTGATCATGAGGTTGTGAAAGACACTCTATAAATATAAACCTTTATTTTTATAGCTCACTAATCTGCACAGTTTCATCTTCTTTTCCGATCCGTCCAATTGCCCCATTATTGGCAACAATACCTTGGTTTGAATATTTTTATACACTCAACACAACAAGCAGCCTCTATTAAACATGAGCTCATACAAGAACACATGTCTTAACTTGCACCAAGTACTATTCATCTATCACCACTGTGCACACTGACCTACACTGACTCCCTGTCCGGCAATGCCTCAATGTTAAAATTCTCATCCTTGCTTTCAAATGCCCCCATTGGCTCACCCTTCTCTATCTTGGTAACTTCCTCCAGTCCCACTTACAGGAACCTATATTCCTCGAATTCTGGCCTCTTGTGCATCCTCAGTTGTCATCGCTCCATTATTGATAGACCTGCCTTCGGCTGCCTAGGCCCTAAACTTTGGAATTCCCTCTCCGCCTCTCTATCTCACTTTACTCCTTCCAGGGATTCCTTAAAACTTTATTTTATGACTAAGCATTTGATCACTTGCCATAATATCTGTTAATGTATCTTGGTGCTAATAATCACTCCTGGAAAGCACTTTGGGACATTTCACTACATTAAAGGTGCTATACAAATGCAGCTGTGGAAATGACTGGATGTACACATTCTACAGAAACTAATCCCATTTATGTTTTTTTAGTTCACTCATGGGATGTGGGCATTGCTGGCTAGGCCAGCATTTATTGCTCATCCCTAGTTACCCTGTTCAGAAGGCATTTGACAGTCAACCACATTGCTGTGGGTCTGGAGGCACATGTGGGCCAGACCAGGGAAGGGCAGCAGATTTCCTTCCCTAAAGGGCATTAGTGAACTAGATGGGTTCAGTCGGCAATGGTTTCATGATCATCATCAGACTTTTACTGTCTTACTGCCAAAATAGTTTTCGATTATGTCTAAACTGTGATAATTCTGTCAGTCCACTTTATGTTTGAGTGTGCAAGGACCTCGAGTGGCATTGCTCACACAAAAAGGTTAAAAAGAAATTAGGATCCAACTGGATGTAGGGAAACATCCTTAAATATGATAAAATGCAAATTCTAGTGGGTGAGACTTTCCTGTGACACTGCACCGCTAGAGATTTCTGGCCATCCCCTTGGTCCTGTCCTGGGTCTAAATTTGGAGCAGAAATCAGGACCAGTCTGAAGATCTGTCTCAGGCCTGGGGAAGATGATCAGTGTGGCACCTTCCTGCAGAGTTCATGGGGCTGAGATTCTGACTCAACATTTAAATGGAATGTTAATGCAATGATTTTTTTTCATCCCCGCTACGTTGTACAATTTTTACCTAAGTCAGTAAACTAGGTCACAAACTTTGACCCCGCCGACATGTACATTTGTCAAGTGCATGTACAGTGGTCTGGGACTGGATCTCTTGGGAGCTGATGGCTAAATGAGGTGGGAGGAGATGGTGTAGTGGTATTGTCACTGACTAGTATTCTAGACAGCCAAGGTAATGCTCTGGGGATCGGGGTTCAAATCCCACCATGGTAGATGGTGAAATTTGAATTCAATCCAAAGTCTGATAATGACCATGAAATCATTGCCAACTAAACCCCTTTAGGGAAGGAAATCTGCTGTCCTTATCAGGTCTGGGCTACATGTGACTCCAGGCTCTTAAATACCCCCTGGATAAGGGTAATCAGGGGTAGGCAATACATGCTGGCTTTGCCAGTGATGCCCATGTCCAATGAATAAAAAAACCACTTGTAGTACCAGGCCAAGCAATGAGCCTCACCACCATCCAGATGACATTGGCTTGGCACACCAAAGCCCAGGGGTCAATATAATTTATAGATATAATATTGTGCCTTGTGTTTGATAAGGAAGGAATGACATAGTGATCATACAATATAGGGAATATCAATTAAAAAATAAAGAACCACAAATTGTAAATGTGTCAGTTCATATATACAGCTAAAACCATGCCACTGAATTTACACTTGTACAATTTACAATTGTCAGTTTGTGTTTATAACCCTGTATTTATAACTGTATGTTGTGGTAATCTAAGATGCAATATGCTTTAAGAGATTGTAAGCAGATTGACCACGTGATTGTATTGCTCAATTGCTGTGTATCACGGGCTACATTGTTAATCAGTAGTTTTAGAATGGGTTTGGTTTTAAGAAGCACACATTAGTTCTCCATCACTTCTGTAACTAAACAGCATGTGCTTCATTTCAAAATGGGCTCTTTGTTAAAATCATTTTGATTACCAACTCATTTATCAGTAGATAGGCATGCAACCGCGCTTGCTGAACAAGCAACCGGATAGGAGGAACACAACAGCAGGCAACGAGGCCAAACGTGACCAGTCAATGACACCAAGGAAAGCCGCAGGAATTGAACAGAAGCAAATCGGCCGTACCTTGTAAGTACAGCCTTCATCATAGTCGTCCGAGTTTTCTCTCTCCAGTATGCCACAGTTTGGCCATATCAAACCTTTTGATCAGACCACCGATGACTAGTCAGGTTATATTGAACGCCTTGTTTTTGGTCAATGACATATCAGGGGAGGAGGGGAGGAGAAGAGGTGAGCGATCCTCTTATTCATGTGTGGCAATCAAACATACGGCCTGATTCGTAGTCTAACAGCATCCAACGCCCCAGATTTCAAGAGCTTTGATGAGTTGGTAAAGCTTGTGAAAAGCCACTTTCAGCTGAAACTCTTGGTAACAATGCAGCGTTTTAAATTTAATTCGAGGTGTCACGCCCCTGGAGAGACAGTCGCTTGCTATATAGCAGCCTTAAAACAACTGACAGAGCACTGTGAGCTCGGAACATCAATTAACAATATGCTAGTATATATTAGTATGTGAGATTAGTGAAGACGCCATTCAAAAAAGGTTGTTGTCAGAAATGAATTTAGACTTCAGCAAGGTCCTGGAGTTGGTGCTCCCAATGGGGAGCACAGCCAGGGATTCAGAAGCAATCAAGGGAGCACCAAATAGCGCTGTCCTTCATATCAGGAGGGAAACACCGGTTAGAAATGGTGCAAAAGTGCAGGGCTCCAGGGAAAGGCAGGAAACAACCATCATTAACAGACCAACAAAAAGCATTGGTTTAACTGAGAAAACTTTCAATTATAATGACAGAGATGGAGCCAGATAGCCTATAAATGAATGACAATTTAAAAGAGTTGAATGTTTCTTCTGCCATCGTAATGGACACATTATGCGACATTGTAAAATCATAGATGTTTTCAGCACAGAAGGAGGCCATTTGGCTTATCGTGTCCGCACAGGTCAACAAAGACCTGACTACACTAATCCCATTTTCCAGCGCTTGGCCCATAGCCCTGGAGGCTATGGCAATGCAAGTAAATATCTAAATTCACCTTAAATGTTATGAGAGCTTCTGACTCAACCACCCTTTCAGGCAGTGAGTTCCAGGCTCCCACCACCCCCTGGGTGAAAAAATTTCCCCTCAACTCCCCTCTTAGCCTTCTACTTCTTACCTTAAATCTATGCCCCCTGGTTATTAACCCCTCTACTAATGGAAAAAGTGCCTTCCTATACTCCCTATCAATGCCCCTCATAATCTTATACACCTTTATCAGGTCCCGTCTCAACTTTCACTGCTCCAAGTGAAACAACTCCAGCCTATTCAATCTTTCCTCTTATCTCAGACTCTCCAACCCAGGAAACATCTTGGTAAATCTCCTCTGCACCCTCGCCAATGCAATCACATTCTTCCTATAATGTGGTGACCAGAACTGCATGCAGTATTCCAGTTGTAGCCTAACCAATGTTTTATACAGTTCCAGCATAAGCTCCCTGCTCTTGTACTCTGTCTCGGCTAATAAAGGCAAGTACCCTATTTGCTGCCTTAACCACCTTATCTACCTGCCTTGTTACCTTCAGGGATCTGTGGATATGCACACCAAGGTCCCTCTGATCTTCAGTACTTCCCAGGGTCCTACCATTCATAGTGTAATTCCTTGCCTTGTTAGCCCTTCCCAAGTGCATTACCTCACATTTTTACGGGTTGAATTCCATTTGCCACTGCTCTGCCCACCTGACCAACCCATTGATATCCTCCTGCAGTTTACGGCTATCCTCCTCACTATTTACCACCCTAGCAATTTTCGTGTCATCTGTGAACTTTAGCACACTCCCTACATTGAAGTCCAAATCATTTATGTGCACCACAAAGAGCAATGGGCCCTGTGGAACCCCACTGGAAACAGACTTCCAGTCACAGAAACATCCCTCTACCATCACCCTCTGCCTCCTAATTCTCAGCCAATTTTGGATCCAATGTGTCACTTTGCCTTAGATCTCATGGGCTCGTACGTTCTTGACTAACCTGCAATAAAAGACCTTATCAAAAGCCTTGCTAAAGTTCACGTAGGCCACATCAAATGCATTACCCTCATCAACACTCCTGGTTACCTCTTCAAAAAATTTGATCAAGTTTGTCAAACACGACCTTCCTGTAACAAATCCATGTTGACTCTCCCTGATTAATCCATGTCTCTCCAAGTGCAGATATATTATGACCCTCAGAATTCTTTTTAGTAACTTCACTGAGGTTAGACTGACTGGCCTGTAATTTCCTGGTCTATCCCTTCACCCCTTTTTAAATAATGGACAGCGTTAGCAGTCCTCTGGCAACTCACCTGTGACCAGAGAGGATTTGAAAATTACTGCCAGGGCCCCTGATATCTCTTCCCTTGCCTCCCTCAACAGCCTGGGATACATCTCGTCCGGGCCTGCGAATCTATCCACTTTTAAGACCGCTAAACCTGTTAGTATCTCCTCTCTCTCTATGTTTATTTCTTCTAATATTTCAGAGTCCTCCACCCTGAAGTCTATCCCTGCGTCATACTTTTCCATTGTGAAGACTGATGCAAAGTATTCATTGAGGACTGTACCCATGTCTTCTGGGTCCACACACAGATTACCTCTATGGTCCCTAATTGGCCCTAATCCTTCCCTAGTTATTCTCTTGATCTTTATTTATTTAAAAAACCCCTTTGGGTTTTCCTTTATTCTACCCACAAATGCTTTCTCATGCGCTCTCTTAGTTTTCCTAATTTCCTTTTTAAGTTCCCCACTGTACTTTTTATACTCCTCAAAGGACTCTTCCATATTGAGCCCTTGGTATCTGCCATGATCTTCTCTTTATTTCTTAATCCTAATCCTTATGTCCCTTGACATCCAGGGTTCTCTGGACTTGATCCCCCCGACTTTGTATTTACGGGAACATATTTGCCTTGCACTCTCATTATTTCCTCCTTGAATGCCTCCCACTGCTCTGACACAGTTTTATCTGCAAATAGCTGCTCCCAGTCCACTTGGGCCAAATCGTATCTCATCTTAGTAAAAGCAGCCTTTCCCCAATTTAGAACTTTTATTCCCGGTCCAACCTTATCCTTTTCCATAACTATCCTAAATCTAACTGAGTAATGGTCACTATCTCCAAAATGCTCCCCTACTTCCACCTGCCTGGCTCATTTCTGAATATGCGATACAGAACTAGCCCCTCCCTTATTGGGTTTTCTACGTACTGGCTAAAAAGTTCTCCTGGATGCAACTTAAGAATTTTGCTCCCTCCCTACCTTACACACTAAAATTATCCCAGTTAATAATTGGGTAGTTAAAATCCCCTATTATTACTACCTTATTATTCTTACACTCCTCTGAAATTTGATTATATATTTGACCCTCCATCTCTCCCTGACTGTTTGGGGGCCTATAGTACACACCCGACAGCGTGTTTGCCCCTTTTGTGTTTTTACTTCTACCCATATGGCCCCATTTGATGATCTCTCAAGATATCATCTCTCCTCACTGATATAATTGATTCTTTGATCAATATTGTGGCCCCCCCCCTCCTCTCCTATCCCCCCCATATCTCGTCTGAATACCTTATAACCAAGAATGTTGAGTTGCCAATCCTGCCCCTCTTTTAACCAAGTCTCAGTCATAGCTATGATATCATACTCCCACGTGGCTACCTGTGCCCTCAGCTCATCTATCTTATTACTCAGGCGCCTTGCATTAAAATATTCCATTTATCTTTGTTAAACTCACTTCTTTCTTACCTAGTCTTTGTTTCCCTCTGCCTTCCAGACTCATCAATGTTTTAATTCTAATTCCATCTCAGTTTTTCTCCCCTCTGAACTACTTTTCAGGATCCCACTGTCCCCGTCCCCCCACCCCCACCCTGCCAATTTAGTTTAAATCCACTCCAACAGCTTTGGCAAACCTCCCCTCGAGGATGCTGGTCCGGTTCCTGTTCAGATGTAACCTCTCCAACTTGTACAGGCTCCACCTCCCCCAGAAACGGTTCCAATGCCCCAGGAATCTAAAGCCCTCCCTCCTGCACCATCTCTCCAGCCACAAATTCATCTGCCCTATCCTCCTGTTCCTATACTCACTGCAGTGTGGCCCTGGGAGTAATCCGGAGATTACTACCTTTGAAGTCCTGCTTTTCAATTTCCTACCTAACTCCCTAAAATCTGCTTGCAGGACCTCTTTTGTCTCTCTTCCTATGTCATTGGTCCCAACATGGACCATGACCTCTGGCTGTTCACCCTCCCCCTTCAGAATGCCCTACAGCCGTTCTGTGATATCCTTGACCCTGGCACCAGGGAGGCAAAATACTATCCTGGAGTCATGTTTATGGCCACAGAGGCGCCTGTCCACTCCCCTCAGTAACAAATCCCCTACCACTATTGCCTTTCCACACTTCTTCCTCCCCCCCCCCCCCCCCCCCCCCCCCCTGAGCAGCTGGACCACCCACAGTGCCATGGCCCTGGCTCTGGTTGGCCTGGACAGAGGAACCTTCACTCTCACCAGTTTCCAAGGCTGAAAAACGGTTTGCAAGCGAGATGCACTCGGGGGGATTCCCTCACTACCTGCCTGGTCCCCTTCTTCTGTCTGGCAGTCACCCATTCCCTCTCTGTTGCACTTCCTTAAGCTGCGGGGTGACCACACCCTGAAACGTGCTATCCACGAACCTCTCAGCCTCATGAATGCACCGCAGGGCCCTCACCTGCTGTTCAAGCTCCAAACCCCGGAGCTCGAGTTGCTCCAGTCAGAGGCACCTCCTGCACACATGGTCATCCAGACCGCCAGGAGAGTCTAGGGTTTCATGCATAGCGCAGGATGTGCAAATCACGGGACTGAGCTACCTAGACATATCTTAACTGAATAGAATATCGTTCCTTGCTTTTATTTTACCTTCTTTTTTTGCAAAAATATACTTTATTCATAAATCTTCAAAAACATTTCGAACATTTCAAATCACCATTGCAAAAATACAAACAGGTTCAACTTTTGCAAACTGAAACACAAGGTGTATCAGAAAAAAAAACCAATGAATATTTCAATCATTGGCAGACATACATTTAATCTGTACAGCCTGAGGGGCTCTTTACAGCTCCCGGCCCCCCAGTGCACTGTGGCAGAAAGGTCTTAGGCAGTGACCCTTCCCCATTGCGCCTTTGCGTCGGCTGCCCCAAGCTTAACTGTGTCCCTCAGCACGTAGTCCTGGACCTTGGAAAGAGCTACACTCGGTCGGGGACAACTCTTTGCGCTGAAAAACCAACAGGTTTTGGACAGACCAAAGAGCGTCTTTCACCGAGTTGATGATCCTCCAGCTGCAGCTGATGTTTGTCTTGGTATGTGTCCCTGGGAACAGCCCGTAGAGCACAGAATCCTGTGTCACAGAACTGCTCGGGATGAACCTCGACAGCAACCACTGCATCCCTCTCCAGACCTTCTTTGCGAAGACACAATCTACAAGGAGGTGAACAACGGTCTCTTCCCCACCACAGCCACCTTGAGGGCAACGTGCAGAGGAGGTGAGACTCCTGGCGTGTAGGAAGGATCTTACAGGGAGGGCCTTTCTCACCACCAGCCAAGCTACATCTTGGCGTTTGTTGGAAAGTTCTGGTGATGAGGCATTCTGCCAAATTACTTTGTCAGTCTGCTCAGGGAACCATCCCACAGGATCTACCCTCTCCTTTTCCCTCAGGGCCTTTAAGATGTTACGTGCCGACCACTGCCTGACGGACTTGCGGTCGAAGGTGTTTCTCTGCATTAATTTTCCCACGAGGGACAGGTGGTACGGCACGGTCCAACTACTTAGAGCGTTCCGCGGCATCGTGGCCAGACCCATCCTTCGCAACACCAGGGACAGGTAGAACCTCAGCATGTAGTGACACTTGGTGTTTGCATACTGAGGGTCTACGCACCGCTTGATGCAACCGCACACAAAGGTGGCCATCAGTATGAGGGCGATGTTGGGCATGTTTTTTCCCCCTTTATCTAGAGGCTTGTACATCGTGTCCCTGCGGACACGATCCATTTTCGACCTCCAGATAAAGCGGAAGATGGCTCGGGTGATCACCACCACACAGGAGTGTGGAATGGGCCAGACCTGCGCCACGTACAGCAACAGCGAGAGTGCCTCACACCTGATGACCAGGTTCTTACCTGCAATGGAGAGGGAGCATCGCTCCCACATGCCCAGTTTCCTTTTCACCATAGACACTCGCTCCTTCCAGTTTCTAACGCGTGCCCTGGTCCCTCCAAACCATATACCCAGCACCTTCAGGCCGTCAGTCCTAATGGTGAAGGGGACAAAGGATCGGTCAGCCCAGTTCCCAAAGAACATGGCCTCGCTCTTCACACGATTTACCTTGGCTCCCGAGGCCAGTTCGAAACGGTCGCAGATGTGGATGAGTCTGTGCACCGACAGCGGATCAGAGCAGAAGATGGCGACATCGTCCATGTACAGGGAGACTTTGATCTGAGTGCCTCCACTACCTGGGATCGTCACTCCTCTTATGCCCGGATCCTTCCTGATGGACTCAGCAAAGGGTAATATGCAACGCATGAAAAGAAGAGGTGAGAGAGGGCAGCCCTGCCTGACTCCAGATTTAGTAGGAAAGCTATCTGTTTCCCACCCATTGATTGAGACTGCACTACTGATGTTAGTGTAGAGCAGTTGGATCCAATTGCGAATTCCCTCCCCAAACCCCATTTTGGAGAGCACATCCACCATGTAGGTGTGCGATATTCTGTCAAAGGCCTTCTCCTGATCCAGACTGATGAGGCAGGTATCCACACCCCTGTCCTGCACATAGGCAATCGTATCCCTGAACAGCGCAAGGCTGTCAGAGATCTTCCTGCCCGGCACAGTGCAGGTCTGGTCAGGGTGGATCACCAATTCCAGAGCGGATTTGACCCGATTGGCGATGACCTTGGACAGAATTTTATAGTCCACATTCAACAGTGAAATGGGTCGCCAATTTCTAATTTCCTCCCTTTCCCCCTTGTGCTTGTAGATGAGGGTGATAATTCCTTTCCTCATGGATTCTGACATACTGCCGGCCAGGAGCATACTCTCGTACACTTCTAGCAGGTCTGGGCCGATCCAGTCCCACAGAGCCGAATACAACTCCGCCGGCAAGCCGTCGCTTCTGGGAGTTTTACTCTTCTCGAAGGACTCAAGGGCCTCAGTCAGTTCGTCAGGAGTTAGCGCTTTGTCCAGACTCTCCCGTGTACTGTCATCTAAGACCTCCGTGATAGAGGACAGGAAGGACTGGGAGGTCGTGCTGTCTGTGGGCTTTATGTCATACAATCCGGCATAGAAGGATTTGCTAGTCCTCAAAATGTCAGACTGCAATGACTTAACTGAGCCATCTTCTTCCTTCAGGCTGCTGATCACAGAGCTCTCTCTGTGTACCTTTTGGAAGAAGAAACGTGAGCACGTCTCATCCTGCTCTACAGAGCGGACTCTGGAACGGAAGATGATCTTGGAGGCCTCTGAGGCAAAGAGTGAGGCTTGCTGGCTCTTCACCTCTTGGAGTTCCTCCTTGATATCGACCCCCATCGACCGCAGCCAGAGCAGATTCTGCATGTTTTTCTGGAGTCGGGACATTTCCCTCTGTTCCTTTCTAGCTTTCTGGGTGCCTTTGAGGACAAAAAACCTCTCGATGTTTCCCTTGATCGCTTCCCACCAGTGTGTCAGGGACTGAAAGTGGGGTTTCATGGTTCTCCAACCTTTGTAATCCCTCTTGAGCTCCTCAATGCTCTCTGGGGTCAGCAGTTGCACATTTAGCTTCCATACCCCCCTGCCAACCCTCTGGTCCTTCTCTAAGTGGCAGTCAGCCAGTAGGAGGCAGTGGTCAGAGAAGAACACCGCCTTGACGTCGGTGGATCTGACTGCAAAAGCGCGGGACACAAACAGGAAGTCTATCCTGGAACAGATGGACCCGTCAGGCCGCGACCAGGTGTATCTACGCTGCGTTCCATCTGCAGGGTTGCTGAAGACGTCGTGCAGCTTGGCATCCTTTACTGTTTCCATCAGGGATCTGGACGTAGCGTCCAATCTGCTGTCGGCCCTGCCGGATCGTCCAGCCGCATCGATGATGCAGTTGAAGTCACCGCCCAGGATGACCGGCCTGGAGGTTGCCAGCAGCTGTGGGAGCTGCTGAAAAACCTCCAGCCGCTCAGCCCCTTGTGACGGGGCGTAGACATTAATTAACCGGAGTGGAGCATTCTTATACATTACGTCTGCTACGAGGAGGCGCCCGCCCACCACCTCCTTAACCTGGGAGATGGTGAAGCTGCCTCCCCGCAGCAGAATCCCAAGGCCGGAGGAACGAGAGTCATTTCCTCCCGAACAGATCGATGGCCCATGGGACCACCATCGTGACCATTGCCTGTAGGAGCTGAAGTGCGGTATCGCACACTCCTGCAGAAACAACAAGTCAGCTTTGACCTTGGCAAGGTAGTCCAAGGTCGCAACACATCGCGTAGTAGATTTAATGCTACGCACATTTATGGATACAATCTTTACACCCATTTTAAAACAGTTAGTCGCTTACCAAACCTGTTGTCTCTGAGAGTTCCAGACCTTTGGTCTGCTCCTTCATGCCCGTGGTGTGCTCAAATTGCTTCACTTGGGATGGGCTGAGGAAAGTGTCCTGAACCTCCCCATTGGAGATGTTCTGCTCGGGTGGCATCTGGGGGTCCGTGCAGAGAGCGGGGTTTGAAATGTCCTCTGTTGGAGAAGCTTCTCCAATCCTCTCCCCCTCTGGGGCGTTGCTGCTCCCGGCTTCCCGGAGCTGGGGTGCGCTGAGCGCCTCACTGCTCCCAGATTCCTGGGGTTGTGGTGCACTGGCCTCTTTGGGTTGTGGGCCAAGTTGGGGTGCACTGGTCTCCTCATTGTCACCAATGTTCTGGAGCTTGGGTGACTCGTCCTCCAACTCCCTAGCGTTTTGCCGCTTCTTCTGTTGGCGCCGCCCTAGCACTTCTTCGTCTGAAGAGCTGCTGCTCTTGTTATCCGTGTCGGATAGGAGACGCCTCTTGACTCTTGTCTGGGAAGTGGCTTGGTTTCTTTTTAGCCCCTTCTTCCTTTTGGCTCTCTTCACCAGCTGCCACTCCCCCTGCTGCTTTCCCACTGCTGCCTCCTCCTCCTCCGTTGATTCACTCTCCTGAGGAGTGGGAGGTTCAGGGGGCAGTGCTGTTAACTGGCTGTCTGCTGCCTCAATTTTTTCCTCCACCTTGTCTCTCTCTGTGTCCTCCTTTGTCCCGATGTTTTCTCTGGGGGCCTTGGTGGTTGGTGTGACACGAGGCATTTCTTCTGCTTCCCCCTCTTTGGCTTTAGCTGCCTGTGCATAAGTACGGCAACATTTGGGACAGGTCTTGTAGAGGTGACTTGCCTCGCCACACAGGTTGCAGCACTTAGCCTGTTTACAATCTTTTGTCTGGTGCCCTTCCTTTTTGCAGTTGGCCGCCACATGACCAGACTTGCCGCATGAGCGACAAAGTTTGGGTTGCCCAGCGTAGACAAGGTAACCACGGCTTCCCCCGATAGCGAATCTGGAAGGGGGGTGGAAAACGGCTCCCTTACCATCGGTCTTGAGCGTTACCTTAACCTGGCGTTTACATGTCCTGATTCCCAAGTTATCTTTAACTTCAGTGCAGCTCCCAACCTTATCGAAGTACCTGGTAAGGAAGGTGAGCACGTCAGCGACAGGGATGTAGGTGTTGTACAGATGCACCATCGCAACCCATTCACGATGCAACGGTAGAACAAAGAGCGGCTCCGCCGTCAGGATCTTCATTTCTGGCAGGTCTTTCTTTTCCTCAAACACCTTCAGGAGTTTGACACAAGCTGCCACTTGCTTGAAGGTCACATCAAAGAAACCAGCGCTGGGAAAATCCTGTAGGCAGTAGATATCTGCAGCCTCAAAACCACACAGCTTGAATAAGATCCTCTTCGTGAAGAAGGTCCTATCCATTCCTGTTCCTTGCTCGCTACCCTTCACCATGATTCGGATGGTGTTAGGTACCCCATGGTAAGGGGTTTGACTGGTTAGAGCCATTGCTCTTTCCCTGGCAGAAACATGATGAAGGTCTCTCCCCTGCCAGGTAAGTATTTTACCTTTACTCCTACTTGAGTATAGACTAGATGCTTGATCCTTTAGATAGACTAAATCCTCTAGGTGCTGCTGATTGCCTGTCCTGGGGTCCTCCTCTCACGCTCTCTTCTAAGTGCTGCTGACTGCCTGTCCTAGGGTCCTCCTCTTGCACTTCATCACTTAATCACAGATTAAGACAAAAATTTTAGCAAAAAGGTAGAAATTGTGAAATCAACATAATAGAGGAACCAGAAGAAACAGAGTCAGATATTTACTCACTATATCACAAAAATGGATAAAAGAGAGCCAACCTACGTGACAGTGAAAGCCAACGAGAAATCCATCCGAACGGGGGTGAATACAGGGGCATCCATGACAGCTAAAGGGGATCATATGTTCAAATATCTGAATGGGGGAGACAATCCATTAAATCTGGATGATTCAGATGCTAAGTTAAAGACGTATACTGGTGATGACATAAGAGGTATACCCAAGGTTCCAATACAGTATGGAAATCAGTCTCTTAATCTACCCCTAATAGTGGTATCGGGGGGGTGGGGGGGGGGGGGGAGGGGTGGATGGGTCCACATCTACTTGGTTGGAACTGGCTTAAGGAAATAAAGTTGGAATGGATTTTTCAACTCAGAATGAAGGATTTGCAAGAATTATTCCAGAAATATGCTTCTGTTTTCAGGGAGGAGCTTGGGAAGATTCAGGGACTGCAAGCTAAAATCCCCATAGTTGATGTTGAATTAGACAGGCTGGGAAGGTTGGGAGTCTTACAACCTGTACAATTTTCTGAATGGGCAGCAGCCATAGTTCCAGTATTAAAGCCTGACCAGAGTGTGCGGATATGCGGGGACCACAAGATGACCGTTAACAAAGTGGCCAGACCAGACAGGCACCCTATACTGAAAATTGATGAATTGTACTCCAAGCTGGCCGGGGGAACCACTTATACGAAGCTCGACATGAGCCACGCTTACCAGCAAGTCGAACTAGAAAAGGCCTCTCGGGACTTTGTGACTATCAACACACATCGGGGGTTATACCAATAAACCCGGTTACCCTTCGGAGTCTCATCGGATTGTGCCATTTTCCAGCGGATTATGGAAAATTTACTTGAAGGGCTGCCCAGGTTATGGTTTAAGTCGATGATGTCCCTAGTAACAGGACTAACTGCTGGAGAACACCTGGCTAGCCTGGAAGAGGCATTGAAGCTTTTCTCACAGCAGGAGTACGTTTGAAAAGAGAAAAATGTATCTTCCAAGCAAAAGAAATGTTTTACCTAGGCCATAGGGTCAACTCGCCATCACCCAGCGGAAGAAAAGGTGAGAGCTATTTGTGAGGCGCCAGCACCGAGAAACACCACAGAACTCAATTCCTCCTTGGGAATGATTAACTATTATGGCCATTTTATCCCAAATTAATCAACAGTACTGACTCCATTATATGGTTTGCCCTGGCAAGCTCCACAACAAGAAGCTTTTATGATGGTAAAGCAGTTGCTACGTTCATTGGCCCCATTGGGAATTAGTTTTGACCTGTGATGCAGCACCTTACGGAGAAGGGGCAGTACTCTCCCACTGGATGGTGGGTGACCCACACGGCCCATTGGTTATGTCTCAAGTACACTCAGTGCTGCAGAACGATGATACTCACTAATCGAGAAAGAAGGCTTATCCCTTATATTTGGCATTAGGAAGCTCCACCGATACATTCACTTTACCATTGTATCTGACCACAAGCCACTACTTGGTTTGTTCAGCGAAGACAAGGCAATGCTCTCAATTGCCTCTGCACGCATCCAAAGGTGGGCACTGATTCTAGCTGCTTGCAAATATATTTTTATCCACCGGCCGGTTATCCAGATTGCAAATGCTGATGCCCTGAGCCGATGACCTCTAAAGGACAGCAAAGTGAACGTCCCAATTCCCCAAGAACTTGTCTTCTTATTAAACTTTCTGCATTCACCACCAGTGCATGCCAAACAAATAAGAGAGTGGATAGACCGCGATCCAGTTTTATCTTACGTAAGGGGACAAGTCTTACAGGGATGGTCTAACCAGCCAAAGTCTGACGAAATGAAGCCTCATTTTAACAAGAGATATGAGCTCACCTGCCAGGATGGCATCTTGCTGTGGGGAGCGAGAGTCATTGTGCCTCTGAGAGGAAGAAAATCATTAGTGACCAAATTACATAGTGCTCACCCCGGCATCTCTAGAATGAAAATTTTGGCGTGCAGCTACTTATGGTGGCCAGGGATGGGCACAGAAATCGAAAACTTAGTCAAGAGCTGCATACAATGCAAACAGGTACAGAAATTGCCCCCTTCTGCTCCATTGCATCCCTGGGAATGGCCAGGAAGGCCATGGGTCTGCCTCCACATTGATTATGTGGGGCCTTTGTTGGGCACAATGTTCCTCCTGATCATAGATGCTCACTCGAAGTGGATGGATGTGTACGAGGTGAGATCACCCACATCTGCCGCTCACATAGACAGATTGCATCAGAGTTTTGCGATACATAGGTTACCAGAGGTAATAGTGTCTGATAATGGAACAGCATTCCCCAGCGGGCAAGTCCAAAGATTTACAAGTCTCAATGGCATAACACATGTTAAGACCTTGCCACACCACCCTGCATCCAATGGTTTAGCCGAGAGGGCAGTCCAGACCTTCAAGTCCGGAATGAAAAAACTGGATGGAGACTTTATTGCAACTAGATTATCACGCTTCCTATTCAATTATATTACTATGCCACACATGCAGGGTTATTGATGAAGAGATGTGTCCGAACACATTTGAGCCTCATAAGGCTGAATTTAAGGGGGAGGATAGAGAGAAGTCAGGAGGCCCAGAAAAATGGACATGATTACCACAGTCATGAAAGAAACTTCACTATTGAAGACACAGTTTTTGCAAAGAACTTTGGAGATGGGCTCAAATGGTTATCAGGTGTAGTTAGTGCAGTGGCAGGACCCCTTTCCTATCACATATCGGTTGAATGTCTGAGGTACAATGTACCTTTAAGAGAATGTAAGCAGATTGACCATGTGCTTGTATTACCCAATTGCTGTGTAGCGCGGGCTACATTGTTAATCAGTAGTTTTAGAATGCGTTTGGTTTTGAGAAACACGCATGTGTTAGTTCTCTGTCACTTATGTGAATAAACAGCATATGCTTCATTTTACAACGGGCTCTTCATCTACATTGTTTTGATTACCAACTCATTTATCAGTAGATAGGTGTGCAACCATGCTCACTGAACAAGCAATTGGATAAGAGGAACGTAACATATGTTTACAGCCCTAAGTGTGTTTATAGTCCTCAAAATGTAAGTATGCGTTACAGGCCGATATTTGTGTCAGTGTGCATTTAGAACTTTTTTTGTAAGTGTGTTTAGTGCCCTGTTTTTGCCGGGGTGTGTTTATAGCCGTGTAATTGTCACTGGGTGTTTACAGCCTTGTAATTGTGAGTGTGTATGTCAGTGTATGTTTACACCACTATATTAGCCAGTGTGTGTTTACAGCCCTTTGTTTGTCAGCGCGTGTTTGCAGCCTGGTACATTTGTGTTTATAGCCCTGTATTTGTCAGTGCGTGTCTATAGCACAGTATTTGAAAATGTGTTTTTGCTGCCTTGCAGTTAATCAGTATGTATCTATAGCCCTGTATTTATCAATGTGTGATTGCAGCCCTATATTTGTCAGTGTGTGTTTACATCTCTGTATTTGACAGTGTGTGTTTACAGCTCTATATTTGTCAGTGTGTGTTTACAGCTCTGTTTTTCTAAGTGTGGTTTCAGTCCTGTATTTGTCAGTGCATGTTTAGAGCCCTAAATTAGGCATTGTGTGATTTGTAACCCTTTATTTGTCAGTGTGCGTTTACATCCCTGTAGTTGTCAGTGTGCGTTTACAACCCTGTATTTGTCAGTGTCCGTTTACAGCCCTGTTTTTGTCAGTGTGAGTTTACAACCATGTGTTTGTCAGTGTGCATTTACAGCCCTGTTTTTGTCAGTGTGCATTTACAGCCCTGTTTTTGTCAGTGTGCATTTACAGCCCTGTTTTTGTCAGTGTGCGTTTACAGCCCTGTTTTTGTCAGTGTGCGTTTACAGCCCTGTTTTTGTCAGTGTGCGTTTACAGCCCTGTTTTTGTCAGTGTGCGTTTACAGCCCTGTTTTTGTCAGTGGATGTTTACAGCCCTCTATTTGTCAGTGTGCGTTTACAGCCCTGTTTTTGTCAGTGTGCGTTTACAGCCCTGTATTTGTCAGTGTGCGTTTACAGCCCTGTTTTTGTCAGTGTGCGTTTACAGCCCTGTTTTTGTCAGTGCGCGTTTACTGCCCTGTATTTGTCAGTGGATGTTTACAGCCCTGTTTTTGTCAGTCGATGTTTACAGCCCTGGATTTGTCAGTGTGCGTTTACAGCCCTGTATTTGTCAGTGGGCGTTTACAGCCCTGTATTTGTCAGTGTGCGTTTACAGCCCTCTATTTGTCAGTGTGCGTTTACAGCCCTCTATTTGTCAGTGTGCGTTTACAGCCCTCTATTTGTCAGTGTCTGTTTACAGCCCTGTTTTTGTCAGTGGATGTTTACAGCCCTGTTTTTGTCAGTGGATGTTTACAGCCCTGTATTTGTCAGTGTGCGTTTACAGCCCTGTATTTATCAGTGGGCGTTTACAGCCTGTATTTGTCAGTGTGCGTTTACAGCCCTGTTTTTGTCAGTGTGCGTTTACAGCCCTGTATTTGTCAGTGTGCGTTTACAGCCCTGTTTTTGTCAGTGTGCGTTTACAGCCCTGTTTTTGTCAGTGTGCGTTTACAGCCCTGCTTTTGTCAGTGCGCATTTACAGCCCTGTATTTGTCAGTGGATGTTTACAGCCCTGTTTTTGTCAGTGGATGTTTACAGCCCTGGATTTGTCAGTGTGCGTTTACACCCCTGTAGTCAGTATTTGTTTACAGCCCTGTATTTGTCAGTGTACGTTTACAGCCCTGTTTTTGTCAGTGTGCGTTTACAGCCCTGTTTTTGTCAGTGTGCGTTTACAGCCCTGTTTTTGTCAGTGTGCGTTTACAGCTCTGTTTTTGTCAGTGTGCGATTATAGCCTTGTTTTTGTCAGTGTGCGATTACAGCCTTGTTTTTGTCAGTGTGCGATTACAGCCCTGTTTTTGTCAGTGTGCGTTTACAACCCTGTAGTCAGTGTCATTTTACAGCCCTGTATTTGTCAGTGTACATTTACAGCCCTGTTTATGTCAGTGTGCGTTTAGAGCCCTGTTTTTGTCAGTGTGCGATTACAGCCCTGTATATGTCAGTGGGCGTTTACAGCCCTGTATATGTCAGTGGGCGTTTACAGCCCTGTATTTGTCAGTGTGCGTTTACAGCCCTGTATTTGTCAGTGTGCGTTTACAACCCTGTTTTTGTCAGTGTACGTTTACAGCCCTGTTTATGTCAGTGTGTGTTTACAGCCCTGTTTTTGTCAGTGTGCGTTTACAACCCTGTAGTCAGTGTTTGTTTACAGCCCTGTATTTGTCAGTGTACGTTTACAGCCCTGTTTATGTCAGTGTGCGTTTACAGCCCTGTTTATGTCAGTGTGCGTTTACAGCCCTGTTTTTGTCAGTGTGCGTTTACAGCCCTGTTTTTGTCAGTGCGCGTTTACAGCCCTGTATTTGTCAGTGGATGTTTACAGCCCTGTTTTTGTCAGTGGATGTTTACAGCCCTGGATTTGTCAGTGTGCGTTTACAGCCCTGTATTTGTCAGTGTGCGTTTACAGCCCTGTATTTGTCAGTGTGCGTTTACAGCCCTCTATTTGTCAGTGTGCGTTTACAGCCCTCTATTTGTCAGTGTGCGTTTACAGCCCTGTATTTGTCAGTGTGCATTTACAGCCCTGTATTTGTCAGTGTACGTTTACAGCCCTGTTTTTGTCAGTGTGCGTTTACAGCCCTGTTTATGTCAGTGTGCGTTTACCGCCCTGTTTATGTCAGTGTGCGTTTACAGCCCTGTTTATGTCAGTGTGCATTTACAGCCCTGTTTATGTCAGTGTGCGTTTACAGCCCTCTTTATGTCAGTGTACATTTATGTCAGTCTGTGTTTACAGCTCTATATTTGTCAGTGTGTGTTTACAGCTCTGTATTTCTAAGTGTGGTTTCAGTCCTGTATTTGTCAGTGCATGTTTACAGCCCTATATTAGGCATTGTGTGATTTGTAACCTTTTATTTGTCCGTGTGCGTTGACAACCCTCTTTATGTCAGTGTACTTTCACGGCGGTGTTTTTGTCAGTGTGCGTTTACAGCTCTGATTTTGTCAGTGTACGTTTACAGCCCTGTTTTTGTCAGTGTGTGTTTACAGCCCTGTTTTTATCAGTGTGCGTTTACAGCCCTCTTTATGACAGTGTGCATTTACAGCCCTCTTTACGTCAGTGTGCATTTACAGCACTGTTTATGTCAGTGTACGTTTACAGCCCTGTTTTTGTCAGTGTGCGTTTACAGCCCTGTTTTTGTCAGTGTCTGTTTACAGCAATGTTTTTGTCAGTGTGTGCGTACAGCCCTGTTTTTGTCAGTGTGTGTTTACATCTCTGTTTATGTCAGTCTGTGTTTACAGCTCTATATTTGTCAGTGTGTGTTTACAGCTCTGTATTTCTAAGTGTGGTTTCAGTCCTGTATTTGTCAGTGCATGTTTAGAGCCCTAAATTAGGCATTGTGTGATTTGTAACCCTTTATTTGTCAGTGTGCGTTGACAACCCTGTATTTGCCAGTGGGCGTTTACAGCCCTGTATATGTCAATGGGCGTTTACAGCCCTGTATATGTCAGTGGGCGTTTACAGCCCTGTATATGTCAGTGGGCGTTTACAGCCCTGAATATGTCAGTGGGCGTTTACAGCCCTGTTTTTGTCAGTGTGCGTTTACAGCCCTGTTTTTGTCAGTGTGCGTTTACAGCCCTGTTTTTGTCAGTGTGCGTTTACAACCCTATAGTCAGTGTCTGTTTACAGCCCTGTATTTGTCAGTGGGCGTTTACAGCCCTGTTTATGTCAGTGTGCGATTACAGCCCTGTTTTTGTCAGTGTGCGATTACAGCCCTGTTTTGTTCAGTGTGCATTTACAGCCCTGTTTTTGTCAGTGTGCGTTTACAACTCTATAGTCAGTGTCTGTTTACAGCCCTGTATTTGTCAGTGGGCGTTTACAGCCCTGTTTTTGTCAGTGTGCATTTACAACCCTGTAGTCAGTGTTTGTGTACAGCCCTGTATTTGTCAGTGGGCGTTTACAGCCCTGTATATGTCAGTGTGCGTTTACAGCCCTGTTTATGTCAGTGTGCGTTTACAGCCCTGTATATGTCAGTGGGCGTTTACAGCCCTGTATATGTCAGTGGGCGTTTACAGCCCTGTATATGTCAGTGGGCGTTTACAGCCCTGTTTTTGTCAGTGTGCGTTTACAGCCCTGTTTTTATCAGTGTGCGTTTACAACCCTATAGTCAGTGTCTGTTTACAGCCCTGTATTTGTCAGTGGGCGTTTACAGCCCTGTTTATGTCAGTGTGCGATTACAGCCCTGTTTTTGTCAGTGTGCGATTACAGCCCTGTTTTGTTCAGTGTGCATTTACAGCCCTGTTTTTGTCAGTGTGCGTTTACAACTCTATAGTCAGTGTCTGTTTACAGCCCTGTATTTGTCAGTGGGCGTTTACAGCCCTGTTTATGTCAGTGTGCGATTACAGCCCTGTTTTTGTCAGTGTGCATTTACAACCCTGTAGTCAGTGTTTGTGTACAGCCCTGTATTTGTCAGTGGGCGTTTACAGCCCTGTATATGTCAGTGTGCGTTTACAGCCCTGTTTATGTCAGTGTGCGTTTACAGCCCTGTATATGTCAGTGGGCGTTTACAGCCCTGTATATGTCAGTGGGCGTTTACAGCCCTGTATATGTCAGTGGGCGTTTACAGCCCTGTCTATGAAAGTGGGCGTTTACAGCCCTGTATTTGTCAGTGTACGTTTACAGCCCTGTATTTGTCAGTGTGCGTCTACAGCCCTGTATTTGTCAGTGTGCGTTTACAACCCTGTTTTTGTCAGTGTACGTTTACAGCCCTGTTTTTGTCAGTGTGCGTTTACAACCCTGAAGTCAGTGTCTGTTTACAGCCCTGTTTTTGTCAGTGTGCGACTACAGCCCTGTTTATGTCAGTGTGCGTTTACAGCCCTGTTTTTGTCAGTGTGCGTTTACAACCCTGTAGTCAGTGTCTGTTTACAGCCCTGTTTTTGTCAGTGTGCACTTACAGCCCTGTATTTATCAGTGTACGCATACAGCCCTGTTTATATCAGTGTGCGTTTACAGCCCTGTTTTTGTCAGTATGCACTTACAGCCCTGTTTTTGTCAGTGTGCGTTTACAGCCCTGTTTTTGTCAGTGTGCGTTTACAACCCTGAAGTCAGTGTCTGTTTACAGCCCTGTTTTTGTCAGTGTGCGACTACAGCCCTGTTTATGTCAGTGTGCGTTTACAGCCCTGTTTTTGTCAGTGTGCGTTTACAACCCTGTAGTCAGTGTCTGTTTACAGCCCTGTTTTTGTCAGTGTGCACTTACAGCCCTGTATTTATCAGTGTACGCATACAGCCCTGTTTATATCAGTGTGCGTTTACAGCCCTGTTTTTGTCAGTATGCACTTACAGCCCTGTTTTTGTCAGTGTGCGTTTACACCCCTGTAGTCAGTATTTGTTTACAGCCCTGTATTTGTCAGTGTACGTTTACAGCCCTGTTTTTGTCAGTGTGCGTTTACAGCCCTGTTTTTGTCAGTGTGCGTTTACAGCCCTGTTTTTGTCAGTGTGCGATTACAGCCTTGTTTTTGTCAGTGTGCGATTACAGCCTTGTTTTTGTCAGTGTGCGATTACAGCCCTGTTTTTGTCAGTGTGCGTTTACAACCCTGTAGTCAGTGTCATTTTACAGCCCTGTATTTGTCAGTGTACATTTACAGCCCTGTTTATGTCAGTGTGCGTTTAGAGCCCTGTTTTTGTCAGTGTGCGATTACAGCCCTGTATATGTCAGTGGGCGTTTACAGCCCTGTATATGTCAGTGGGCGTTTACAGCCCTGTATTTGTCAGTGTGCGTTTACAGCCCTGTATTTGTCAGTGTGCGTTTACAACCCTGTTTTTGTCAGTGTACGTTTACAGCCCTGTTTATGTCAGTGTGCGTTTACAGCCCTGTTTTTGTCAGTGTGCGTTTACAACCCTGTAGTCAGTGTTTGTTTACAGCCCTGTTTTTGTCAGTGTGCACTTACCGCCCTGTATTTATCAGTGTACGCATACAGCCGTGTTTATGTCAGTGTGCGTTTACAGCCCTGTTTTTGTCAGTGTGCGTTTACAGCCCTGTTTTTGTCAGTATGCGTTTACAGCCGTTTTTGTCAGTGTGCGTTTACAATCCTGTATTTGTCAGCGGGCGTTTACAGCCCTGTTTATGTCAATGGGTGTTTACAGCCCTGTATATGTTAGTGGACATTTACAGCCCTGTATATGTCAGTGGGCGTTTACAACCCTGTCTCTGTCAGTGGGCGTTTACAGCTCTGTATATGTCAGTGGGCGTTTACAGCCATGTATATGTCAGTGTGCGTTTACAGCCCTGTATTTGTCAGTGTCCGTTTAAAACCCTGTTTTTGTCAGTGTGCGTTTACAGCCCTGTTTTTGTCAGTGTGCGTTTACAGCCCTGTTTTTGTCAGTGTGCGTTTACAGCCCTGTTTTTGTCAGTGTGCGTTTACAACCCTGTAGTCAGTGTCTGTTTACAGCCCTGTATTTGTCAGTGTACGTTTACAGCCCTGTTTATGTCAGTGTGCATTTACAGCCCTGTTTATGTCAGTGTGCGTTTACAGCCCTGTTTTTGTCAGTGTGCGTTTACAGCCCTGTTTTTGTCAGTGTGCGTTTACAGCCCTGTTTTTGTCAGTGTGCGTTTACAGCCCTGTTTTTGTCAGTGTGCGTTTACAACCCTGTAGTCAGTGTCTGTTTACAGCCCTGTATTTGTCAGTGTACGTTTACAGCCCTGTTTATGTCAGTGTGCGTTTACAGCCCTGTTTATGTCAGTGTGCGTTTACAGCCCTGTTTATGTCAATGGGCGTTTACAGCCCTGTATACGTCAATGGGCGTTTACAGCCCTGTATACGTCAGTGGGCGTTTACAGCCCTGTATACGTCAGTGGGCGTTTACAGCCCTGTATACGTCAGTGGGCGTTTACAGCCCTGTATACGTCAGTGGGCGTTTACAGCCCTGTATACGTCAGTGGGCGTTTACAGCCCTGTATACGTCAGTGGGCGTTTACAGCCCTGTATACGTCAGTGGGCGTTTACAGCCCTGTATATGTCAGTGGGCGTTTACAGCCCTGTATACGTCAGTGGGCGTTTACAGCCCTGTATACGTCAGTGGGCATTTACAGCCCTGTACACGTCAGCGGGCGTTTACAGCCCTGTACACGTCAGCGGGCGTCTACAGCCCTGTATACGTCAGTGGGCGTCTACAGCCCTGTATACGTCAGTGGGCGTTTACACCCCTGTATACGTCAGTGGGCGCTTACGGCCCTGTTTTTGTCAGCGTGCGTTTACAGCCCTGTTTATGTCAGTGTGCGTTTACTGCCCTGTTTTTGTCAGTGTGCGTTTACCGCCCTGTTTTTGTCAGTGTGCGTTTACTGCCCTGTTTTTGTCAGTGTGCGTTTACTACCCTGTTTTTGTCAGTGTGCGTTTACAGCCCTGTTTTTGTCAGTGTGCGTTTACAGCCCTGTTTTTGTCAGTGTGCGTTTACAGCCCTGTATTTGTCAGTGTGTGTCTGTAGCCCTGTAGTTGTCTGTCCGTGTTTACAGCTCTATATTTGTCAGTGTGTGTTTACAGCTCTGTATTTCTAAGTGTGGTTTCAGTCCTGTATTTGTCAGTGCATGTTTACAGCCCTATATATAAGGCATTGTGTGATTTGTAACCCTTTATTTGTCAGTGTGCGTTTACAGCCCTGTAGTTGTCAGTGTGCGATTACAACCCTGTATTTGTCAGTGTCTGTTTACAGCCCTGTTTTTGTCAGTGTGCGTTTACAGCCCTGTATTTGTCAGTGTACGTTTACAGCCCTGTATTTGTCAGCGTACGTTTACAGCCCTGTATATGTCAGTGGGCGTTTACAGCCCTGTTTATGTCAGTGGGCTTTTACAGCCCTGTATATGTCAGCGGGCGTTTACAGCCCTGTATATGTCAGTGTGCGTTTACAGCCCTGTATATGTCAGCGGGCGTTTACAGCCCTGTATACGTCAGCGGGCGTTTACAGCCCTGTATATGTCAGCGGGCGTTTACAGCCCCGTATATGTCAGCGGGCGTTTACAGCCCCGTATATGTCAGCGGGCGTTTACAGCCCTGTATATGTCAGCGGGCGTTTACAGCCCTGTATATGTCAGCGGGCGTTTACAGCCCTGTATATGTCAGCGGGCGTTTACAGACCTGTATATGTCAGCGGGCGTTTACAGCCCTGTATATGTCAGTGGGCGTTTACACTCCTGTATATGTCAGTGGGCGTTTACACCTCTGTATTTGTCACTGTGTGTCTGTAGCCCTGTAGTTGTCTGTCCGTGTTTACAGCTCTGTATTTGCCAGTGTTTTACAGCTCCATATTTGTTTGTGTGTTTTTACAGCCCTGTATTTGTCAGTGAGTGCTTACCGCTCTGTATTTGTCTGTGTGTGTCTACAGCCCTGTACGTGTCAGTGTTTTTTACAGCCTTGCATTTGTCACTGTGTGATTACAGCCCTGTGTTTGTCAGTGTGTGTTTACAGCTCTGAACTCTGTGTGTTTCTATTGCCCTGTATTTGTCAGTGTGTGTTTACAGCTCTGTAGTTGTCAGCATGTATTTACAGTGCTGTATTTTTCTGTTTTGTCTTTAGCCCTGTATTTGTCTGTCCGTGTTTACTGCTCTGTATTTGCCAGTGTTTTACAGCTCCATATTTGTCAGTGCGTGTTTACAGCCCTGTATTTGTCAGTGTGTATTCATGGCCTGTATTTGTCAGTGTGTGTTTACAGCTCTGTATTCACCAGTTTGTGTCTATAGCCCTGTATTTGTCTGTGTGTGTCTATAGCCCTGTACTTGTCAGTGTTGTTTACAGCCTTGCGTTTGTCACTCTGTGATTACAGCCCTGTATTTTTCACTGTGTGTTTACAGCTCTGAACTCTGTGTGTTTCTATTGCCCTGTATTTGTCAGTGAGTGTCTATAGACCCGTATTTTTCATTGTGTGTTCACAGCCCTGTATTTCTCAGTGCGTTCCTGTATCCCAGTATTTTTGTGTTTACAGCCCTGTATTTGTCAGTGCATGTTCAGTGCTCTGTACTTGTCAACTTTTAATTCAGCCCTGTATTTATACAGTGTGAGCCTATTGCCCTGTATTTGTCAGTGTGTGTTTACAGCCCTGAATATGTCAGTGTGTGTTTAGAGTTCAGTATTTGTCAGTGTGTGTGTTTACAGCCTTGCATTTGTCAGAGTGTGTGTTTACAGCCTTGCATTTGTCAGTGTGTGTGTTTACAGCCTTGCATTTGTCAGTGTGTGTGTTTACAGCCTTGCATTTGTCAGTGTATGTGTTTACAGCCTTGCATTTGTAAGTGTGTGTGTTTACAGCCTTGCATTTGTCAGTGTGTGTGTTTACAGCCTTGCATTTGTAAGTGTGTGTGTT
This sequence comes from Carcharodon carcharias, assembly GCF_017639515.1. Taxonomy (NCBI): domain Eukaryota; kingdom Metazoa; phylum Chordata; class Chondrichthyes; order Lamniformes; family Lamnidae; genus Carcharodon; species Carcharodon carcharias. The sequence goes on from NC_054475.1 coordinate 17,013,994, forward strand.
TACAGCCTTGCATTTGTCAGTGTGTGTGTTTACAGCCTTGCATTTGTCAGTGTGTGTGTTTACAGCCTTGCATTTGTCAGTGTGTGTGTTTACAGCCTTGCATTTGTCAGTGTGTGTGTTTACAGCCTTGCATTTGTCAGTGTGTGTGTTTACAGCCTTCCATTTGTCAGTGTGTGTGTTTACAGCCTTGCATTTGTCAGTGTGTGTGTTTACAGCCTTGCATTTGTCAGTGTGTGTGTTTACAGCCTTGCATTTGTCAGTGTGTGAGTTTACAGCCTTGCATTTGTCAGTGTGTGTGTTTACAGCCTTCCATTTGTCAGTGTGTGAGTTTACAGCCTTGCATTTGTCAGTGTGTGAGTTTACAGCCCTGTTTTTGTCAGTGTGTTTAGAGTTCTCTATTTGCCAGTGTGTATTTACAGCACTGTATCTGTCATTGTGTGTCTATAGACCTCTATTTGTCAGCATGTGTCTATAGTCCTGTATTTGTCAGTGTGTTTCTCTAGCCCTGTATTTGTCAGTGTGTTTCTCTAGCCCTGTATTTGTCAGCGTGTTTCTCTAGCCCTGTATTTGTCAGCGTGTTTCTCTAGTCCTGTATTTGTCAGTGTGTGTTTGCAGCTCTGTATTTGTTAGTGTATTTCTATATCCCTGTAAATGTCAGTGTGTGTTTACAGTCCTGTATTTGTCAGTGTGTTTCTGTATCCCTGTAAATGTCAGTGCGTTTTTACAGTCCTGTATTTTTCAGTCTGTGTTTAGAACTCTGTATCTGTCAGTGTGTTTCTCTAACCCTGTATTTGTCAGTGTGTTTCTCTAGCCCTGTATTTGTCAGTGTGTTTCTCTAGCCCTGTATTTGTCAGCGTGTTTCTCTAGCCCTGTATTTGTCAGCGTGTTTCTCTAGCCCTGTATTTGTCAGCGTGTTTCTCTAGCCCTGTATTTGTCAGCGTGTTTCTCTAGCCCTGTATTTGTCAGCGTGTTTCTCTAGCCCTGTATTTGTCAGCGTGTTTCTCTAGCCCTGTATTTGTCAGCGTGTTTCTCTAGCCCTGTATTTGTCAGCGTGTTTCTCTAGCCCTGTATTTGTCAGCGTGTTTCTCTAGTCCTGTATTTGTCAGCGTGTTTCTCTAGCCCTGTATTTGTCAGCGTGTTTCTCTAGCCCTGGATTTGTCAGCGTGTCTATAGTCCTGGATTTGTCAGCGTGTCTATAGTCCTGGATTTGTCAGCGTGTGTCTATAGTCCTGGATTTGTCAGCGTGTGTCTATAGTCTTGGATTTGTCAGCGTGTGTCTATAGTCCTGGATTTGTCAGCGTGTGTCTGTAGTCCTGGATTTGTCAGCGTGTGTCTATAGTCCTGGATTTGTCAGCGTGTGTCTGTAGTCCTGGATTTGTCAGCGTGTGTCTATAGTCCTGGATTTGTCAGCGTGTGTCTGTAGTCCTGGATTTGTCAGCGTGTGTCTGTAGTCCTGGACTGGTCAGCGTGTGTCTGTAGTCCTGGACTGGTCAGCGTGTGTCTGTAGTCCTGGATTTGTCAGCGTGTGTTTGCAGCTCTGGATTTGTCAGCCTGTGTTTGCAGCTCTGGATTTGTCAGCGTGTGTTTGCAGCTCTGGATTTGTCAGCCTGTGTTTGCATCTCTGGATTTGTCAGCCTGTGTTTGCAGCTCTGGATTTGTCAGCATGTGTTTGCAGCTCTGGATTTGTCAGCCTGTGTTTGCAGCTCTGGATTTGTCAGCGTGTGTTTGCAGCTCTGGATTTGTCAGCGTGTGTTTGCAGCTCTGGATTTTTCAGCCTGTGTTTGCAGCTCTGGATTTGTCAGCGTGTGTTTGCAGCTCTGGATTTGTCAGCGTGTGTTTGCAGCTCTGGATTTGTCAGCGTGTGTTTGCAGCTCTGGATTTGTCAGCGTGTGTTTGCAGCTCTGGATTTGTCAGCGTGTGTTTGCAGCTCTGGATTTGTCAGCGTGTGTTTGCAGCTCTGGATTTGTCAGCGTGTGTTTGCAGCTCTGGATTTGTCAGCGTGTGTTTGCAGCTCTGGATTTGTCAGCGTGTGTTTGCAGCTCTGGATTTGTCAGTGTATTTCTATATCCCTGTAAATATCAGTATGTGTTTACAGCCCTGTATTTGTCAGTGTGTTTCTCTAGCCCTGTATTTGTCAGTGTGTTTCTCTAGCCCTGTATTTGTCAGTGTGTTTCTCTAGCCCTGTATTTGTCAGCGTGTTTCTCTAGCCCTGTATTTGTCAGCGTGTTTCTCTAGCCCTGTATTTGTCAGTGTGTTTCTCTATCCCCGTATTTGTCAGCGTGTTTCTCTAGCCCTGTATTTATCAGTGTGTGTTTAGAGCTCTGTATTTCAGTGTGTTTCTCTAGCCCTGTATTTGTCAACGTGTTTCTCTAGCCCTGTATTTGTCAGTGTGTTTCTCTAGCCCCGTATTTGTCAGCGTGTTTCTCTAGCCCTGTATTTGTCAGTGTGTGTTTAGAGCTCTGTATTTGTCAATGTGTTTATAACCTTATATTTGTCAGTGCTTGTGTAGAGCTCGGTATTTGTCAGTGTGTGTTTACAGCTCTGTGTTTGCCAGCGTGTGTCTATAGACTTGTATTTGTCCATGTGTGTTTACAGATCCATATTTGTCAGTGTGTATTTACAGCTTTGTATTTGTCAGTGTCCCTTTATAGCCCAGTAATTGCCATTGTGTGTATACAGTCCTGTATTTGTAAGTATGTGTCTATAGACCTGTATTTGTCTGCCTGTGTTTACAGCTTTGTATTTGTCAGTGTGTGTTTGGAGCCCAGTAGTGGTCAATGAATGTTTACAGCCCTGTTTTTGTTAGTTTTTATTTACATCCCTCTATTTGTCAGTGTGTGTTTACAGCCCTGTGTTTATCAGTGTTTGCGTAGAGCTCGGTATTTGTCAGTGTGTATTTACTGTTCTTTTGTCAGTGTGTGTGTATAACCCTGTATTTGCCAGTACTTGTTTACAGTTCTGTATTTTTGAGTATGTGCTTATAGCCCTATGTTTGTCAGTGTATTTCAATATCCCTGTACTTGTCAGTGTGTGTTTACAGCCGTGTATTTTTTAGTGTGTGGCTATAGCTCTGTATTTGTGAACATGTGTACACATCCCTGTATTTGTCAGTGTGTGTCTATAGCCCTGTGTTTGTCTGTCTGTATTTACAGTGCTGTATTTGTCATGTTGTGTTTATAGCCCTGTATTTGTCAGTGTCTGTTTACAGTTCTGTATTTGTCAGGGTATGTTTATAGCCCTGTATTATAAGTGTGCCATTATAGCTTTGCATTTGTCAGTCTGTGTTTACAGCTTTGTATTTTTCAGCGCATCTTTGGAGCACAGTATTTGTCAGTGTGTGTTTGCAGCTCTCTAGTGTCAGTTTGTGAATATGGCCCTGTATTTGTCAGTGTGTGTTTACAGCTCTATATTTGTCAGCGTGCATTTACAGACCTGTATTTGTCAGTGTGTATACACAGCTGCATATTTGTCAGTGTGTGTTTACAGATGTGTATTTGTAAATGTGTGTTTACAGCTCTGTATTTGTCGGTGTGTGTTTTCAGTCGTGTATATGTCAGTGTGAGTTTACAGTGCTGTAGATGTCAGTGTGAATTGACAGTCCTGTATTTGTCAGCCTGTGTTTACAGTCATGTATTTGTCAGTGTGACTATATATGTCTGTATTTGTTTGTTTGTGCTTACAGCCCTGTATTTATCAGTGTTTGTGTAGAGCTCTGTATTTGTCAGTGTGTGTTTACTGCTCTGTGTTAGTCAGTGCCTATTTACAGCTTTGTAATTGTCAGTGTGTGTGTAAAGCTCTACATTTGTCAGTGTATTTCTATCCCTGTATTTGTAAGTGTTTGTTTACAGGCCAGTATTTGTCAGTGTATATTTATAGCCCTGTATTTGTTGGCATGTTCCTACAGCCCTGTATTTGTCAGTGTGTATTTATAGCCCTGTATTTGTCAGTGTGTGTCTATAGCCCAGTATTTGTCAGTGTGTGTCTATAGCCCAGTATTTGTCAGTGTGTGTCTATAGCCCAGTATTTGTCAGTGTGTGTCTATAGCCCAGTATTTATCAGTGTGTGTCTATAGCCCAGTATTTGTCAGTGTGTGTCTATAGCCCAGTATTTGTCAGTGTGTGTCTATAGCCCAGTATTTGTCAGTGTGTGTCTATAGCCCAGTATTTGTCAGTGTGTGTCTATAGCCCAGTATTTGTCAGTGTGTGTCTATAGCCCAGTATTTGTCAGTGTTTGTCTATAGCCATGTATTTGTCAGTGTGTGTCTATAGCCCAGTATTTGTCAGTGTGTGTCTATAGCCCAGTATTTGTCAGTGTGTGTCTATAGCCCTGTATTTGACTATTTTTCAGTGATTTTTTTTTATAGCTCTGTGTTTGTCAGTGCGTTTCTACAGCGCTTTATTTTTCAATGTGTTTTTGCGGCTCTCTGTTTGTCAATGTATATCTATAACCCTGTATTTCTAAGTGTATCTTTATAGTCCTATATTTGTCAGTGTGTGTTTCCAGCCCTGTATTTGTCAGTGTGTAACTATAGCCCTGTATTTGTCAGTGTGTGTTTACAGCTCTGTGTTTGTCAGTGTCTGTTACAGCTTTGTTTTTGTCAGTGTGTGCATATAGCTCTGTACATGATGATGCTTGTTTGCAATCCTGTATTTGTGAGTGTGTCTTTATAGCCCTATATTTGGCAGTGTATTTCTAGATCTCTGGACTTGTCAGTCTGTGTTTACAGCCCTGCATTTTTCAGTGTATATCTGTAGCTCTGTATTTGCCAACATGTATTTACAACCCTTTATTTCTCAGTGAGTGTGTCTATAGCACTGTATTTGTCTGCCTGTGTTTATAGCTCTGTATTTGTCAATGCGTGTCTGTAGACCTGTATTTGCCTGTGTGTGTTTACAGCTCTGTATTTGTCAGTGTTTATTTAGAGCTCTGTATTTGTCATGTTTGATTACAGCCTTGTATTTGTCAATGTGTGTTTACATCCCTGTACTTGTCAGTGTATGTTTACAGCCCTGTATTTTTTAGTGTGGCCATAGCTCTCTATCTGATAAGGTGAATTTACAATCCTGTATTTGTCAGTGTGTGTCAATAGCCCTGTATGTAGCCTGTATTTGTCAGTGTGTGCTTATAGCTCCGTATTTGTCAGTTTGTGTTTTCAGCTCTGTATTTGTCAGTGTATGTTTATAGCCCTGTATTGGAAGTGTGCCTTTACAGTCCTGCATTTGTTAGTGTGTGCTTACAGCCTTGTATTTGTCAGTGTGTAATTACAGCCTTGTATTTGTCAGTGTGTAATTACAGCCTTGTATTTGTCAGTGTGTAATTACAGCCTTGTATTTGTCAGTGTGTAATTACAGCCTTGTATTTGTCAGTGTGTATTTACAGCCTGTATTTGTCAGTGTGTGTTTACAGCCCTGTATTTGTCAATGTGTGTTTATAGCTTTATATTTGTCACTGTGCCTTTACAGCTCTGCATTTTACAGTGCCGTTTACAGCTCTGTATTTGTCAATGTGAGTTTACAGCTCTGAATGTGTCAGTGGGTTTTTTTTTGCTCTGTAATTGTCAGTGTGTGTTTATAGCCCTTTGTTTGTTTCTCTGTATTTACTGGTCTGTATTTGTCAGTGTGTGTTTACAGCCTTGTATTTGTCAGTGTGTGTTTACAGCTCTGAATTATTCAGTGCTTTTTTATTGCCCTGCATTTGTCAATGTGTGTTTACAGCTCTATACTTGTCAGTGTGTGTTTACCACCCTGTCCTTGTCAGTGTATGTTTACAGCCCTTTATTTGTCAGTGTATGTTTACAGCCCTGTATTTTAAAGTGTGTGTACAGCCCTCTTTTGCCAGTCTGTGTTTACAGCACTCCAAATATCATTATATTTACAGCTACCTATATGTCTGTGTGTATCTATCACCATGTAATTTTCAGTGTGTGTTTAAAACCCTTTATATGTCAGTGTCTGTTTACAGCCCTGTATTTGTCAGTGGGTGTTTACAGCCCTGTATTTGACAGTGGGTGTTTATAGCCCTGTATTTGTCAGTGCGTGTTTACAGCTCTGTATTTGTCAATGTGTGTTTGCAGCCCGGTATTTGTTAGTGTTTGTTTACAGTCCTGTATTTGTCAATGTGTGTTTTCAGCCCTGTATTTGTCAATGTGTGTTTGCAGCCCTGTATTTGTTCGTGTTTGTTTACAGCTGTGTATTCAATGTGTTTTTGCAGCTCTGTGTTTGTCAATGTGTATCTATAACACTTTTTTTCTAAGTGTACCTTTATAACCCTATATTTGTCGGTGTGTGTTTACAGCTCTCTACTTGTCAGTGTGTAACTATAGCCCCGTATTTGTCAGTGTGTGTTTACAGCCCTGTATTTGTCAATGTGTGTTTACAGCCCTGTATTTGTCAGTGTGTGTTTACAGCCCTGTATTTGTCAATGTGTGTTTACAGCCCTGTATTTGTCAGTGTGTGTTTACAGCCCTATATTTGTCAGTGGGTGTTTACAGCCCTGTATTTGTCAGTGGGTGTTTACAGCCCTGTATTTGTCAGTGTGTGTTTACAGCCCTGTATTAGTCAGTGTGTGTTTACAGCCCTGTATTTGTCAGTGGGTGTTTATAGCCCTGTATTTGTCAATGTGTGTTTGCAGCCCTGTATTTGTTAGTGTTTGTTTACAGCCCTGTATTTGTCAATGTGTGTTTGCAGCTCTGTATTTGTCAGTGTGTGTTTGCAGCCCTGTATTTGTCAATGTGTGTTTTCAGCGCTGTATTTGTCAATGTGTGTTTGCAGCCCTGTATTTGTTCGTGTTTGTTTACAGCTGTGTATTCAATGTGTTTTTGCAGCTCTGTGTTTGTCAATGTGTATCTATAACACTTTTTTTCTAAGTGTACCTTTATAACCCTATATTTGTCGGTGTGTGTTTACAGCTCTCTACTTGTCAGTGTGTAACTATAGCCCCGTATTTGTCAGTGTGTGTTTACAGCCCTGTATTTGTCAATGTGTGTTTACAGCCCTGTATTTGTCAGTGTGTGTTTACAGCCCTGTATTTGTCAATGTGTGTTTACAGCCCTGTATTTGTCAGTGTGTGTTTACAGCCCTATATTTGTCAGTGGGTGTTTACAGCCCTGTATTTGTCAGTGGGTGTTTACAGCCCTGTATTTGACAGTGGGTGTTTATAGCCCTGTATTTGTCAGTGCGTGTTTACAGCCCTGTATTTGTCAATGTGTGTTTGCAGCCCGGTATTTGTTAGTGTTTGTTTACAGTCCTGTATTTGTCAATGTGTGTTTTCAGCCCTGTATTTGTCAATGTGTGTTTGCAGCCCTGTATTTGTTCGTGTTTGTTTACAGCTGTGTATTCAATGTGTTTTTGCAGCTCTGTGTTTGTCAATGTGTATCTATAACACTTTTTTTCTAAGTGTACCTTTATAACCCTATATTTGTCGGTGTGTGTTTACAGCTCTCTACTTTTCAGTGTGTAACTATAGCCCCGTATTTGTCAGTGTGTGTTTACAGCCCTGTATTTGTCAATGTGTGTTTACAGCCCTGTATTTGTCAGTGTGTGTTTACAGCCCTGTATTTGTCAATGTGTGTTTACAGCCCTGTATTTGTCAGTGTGTGTTTACAGCCCTGTATTTGTCAGTGGGTGTTTACAGCCCTGTATTTGTCAGTGGGTGTTTACAGCCCTGTATTTGTCAGTGTGTGTTTACAGCCCTGTATTAGTCAGTGTGTGTTTACAGCCCTGTATTTGTCAGTGGGTGTTTATAGCCCTGTATTTGTCAATGTGTGTTTGCAGCCCTGTATTTGTTAGTGTTTGTTTACAGCCCTGTATTTGTCAATGTGTGTTTGCAGCTCTGTATTTGTCAGTGTGTGTTTGCAGCCCTGTATTTGTCAATGTGTGTTTTCAGCCCTGTATTTGTCAATGTGTGTTTGCAGCCCTGTATTTGTTCGTGTTTGTTTACAGCTGTGTATTCAATGTGTTTTTGCAGCTCTGTGTTTGTCAATGTGTATCTATAACACTTTTTTTCTAAGTATACCTTTATAACCCTATATTTGTCGGTGTGTGTTTACAGCTCTCTACTTGTCAGTGTGTAACTATAGCCCCGTATTTGTCAGTGTGTGTTTACAGCCCTGTATTTGTCAATGTGTGTTTACAGCCCTGTATTTGTCAGTGTGTGTTTACAGCCCTGTATTTGTCAATGTGTGTTTACAGCCCTGTATTTGTCAGTGTGTGTTTACAGCCCTGTATTTGTCAGTGGGTGTTTACAGCCCTGTATTTGTCAGTGTGTGTTTACAGCCCTGTATTTGTCAGTGGGTGTTTACAGCCCTGTATTTGTCAGTGTGTGTTTACAGCCCTGTATTTGTCAGTGTGTGTTTACAGCCCTGTATTAGTCAGTGTGTGTTTACAGCCCTGTATTTGTCAGTGTGTGTTTACAGCCCTGTATTTGTCAGTGTGTGTTTACAGCCCTGTATTAGTCAGTGTTTGTTTACAGTCCTGTATTTGTCAATGTGTGTTTGCAGCCCTGTATTTGTTCGTGTTTGTTTACAGCTGTGTATTCAATGTGTTTTTGCAGCTCTGTGTTTGTCAATGTGTATCTATAACACTTTTTTTCTAAGTGTACCTTTATAACCCTATATTTGTCGGTGTGTGTTTACAGCTCTCTACTTGTCAGTGTGTAACTATAGCCCCGTATTTGTCAGTGTGTGTTTACAGCCCTGTATTTGTCAATGTGTGTTTACAGCCCTGTATTTGTCAGTGTGTGTTTACAGCCCTGTATTTGTCAATGTGTGTTTACAGCCCTGTATTTGTCAATGTGTGTTTACAGCCCTGTATTTGTCAGTGTGTGTTTACAGCCCTGTATTTGTCAGTGTGTGTTTACAGCCCTGTATTTGTCAGTGGGTGTTTACAGCCCTGTATTTGTCAGTGTGTGTTTACAGCCCTGTATTTGTCAGTGTGTGTTTACAGCCCTGTATTTGTCAGTGTGTGTTTACAGCCCTGTATTTGTCAGTGTGTGTTTACAGCCCTGTATTTGTCAATGTTTGTGTACAGCCCTGTATTAGTCAGAGTGTGTTTACAGCCCTGTATTTGTCAGTGTGTGTTTACAGCCCTGTATTTGTCAGTGTGTGTTTACAGCCCTGTATTTGTCAATGTGTGTTTACAGCCCTGTATTAGTCAGTGTGTGTTTACAGCCCTGTATTTGTCAATGTGTGTTTGCAGCTCTGTATTTGTCACTGTGTGTTTGCAGCCAAGTATTTGTCAATTTGTGTTTGCAGCCCTGTATTTGTCAGTGGGTGTTTACAGCCCTGTATTTGTCAGTGGGTGTTTACAGCCCTGTATTTGTTAGTGTTTGTTTACAGCCCTGTATTTGTCAATGTGTGTTTGCAGCTCTGTATTTGTCAGTGTGTGTTTACAGCCCTGTATTAGTCAGTGTGTGTTTACAGCCCTGTATTTGTCAGTGTGTGTTTACGGCCCTGTATTTGTCAGTGTGTTTTTACAGCCCTGTATTTGTCAGTGTGTTTTTACAGCCCTGTATTTGTCAGTGTGTGTTTACAGCCCTGTATTTGTCAGTGTGTGTTTACAGCCCTGTATTAGTCAGTGTGTGTTTACAGCCCTGTATTTGTCAATGTGTGTTTGCAGCTCTGTATTTGTCAGTGTGTGTTTACAGCCCTGTATTTGTCAGTGTGTTTTTACAGCCCTGTATTTGTCAGTGTGTGTTTACAGCCCTGTATTTGTCAGTGTGTGTTTACAGCCCTGTATTAGTCAGTGTGTGTTTACAGCCCTGTATTTGTCAATGTGTGTTTGCAGCTCTGTATTTGTCAGTGTGTGTTTGCAGCCCTGTATTTGTCAATGTGTGTTTGCAGCCCTGTATTTGTCAGTGTGTGTTTACAGCCCTGTATTTGTCAGTGTGTGTTTACAGCCCTGTATTTGTCAGTGTGTGTTTGCAGCCCTGTATTTGTTAGTGTTTGTTTACAGCCCTGTATTTGTCAATGTGTGTTTGCAGCTCTGTATTTGTCAGTGTGTGTTTGCAGCCCTGTATTTGTCAGTGTGTGTTTACAGCCCTGTATTTGTTAGTGTTTGTTTACAGCCCTGTATTTAATGTGTTTTTGCAGCTCTGTGTTTGTCAATGTGTATCTATAACCCCCTTTTTCTAAGTATATCTTTATAACCCTATATTTGTCAATGTGTGTTTACAGCTCTCTACTTGTCAGTGTGTGACTATAGCCCTGTATTTGTCAGTGTGTGTTACATCGCTGTACATGTCTGTATATGTTTACAGCTCTGTATTTGTCACTGAACATTTACAGCCCTGTAATTTTCACTATGGCCAAGATTTCCCGGTCAGCAAGTGGGGGGGGCGGGGTCCGCTTGCCAACACGTAAAATGACACGTGGTGATGTCAGGCGGAACTACCAACATCATCACGTCCCATTTAAATTTTCAGGTAGGTGGGGGTGCAGCACAATCAGCTGTGCACCCGCCGACCTGTCAATGGCCAGTTGAGGGCATTGACAGAGTCATTGAAGTAATTAATGGACCTGTCTGTCTAACCTTAAGGTTGGCGGGCAGGCCAGGAGCCCTGGCGGGCATTAGAAAAAGCTTTCATGTAGGTTTTTAAAAAATTTAGTTAAACAGAATCTAAAAGTGATGGACATGTCCCAACTCATGTGACAGTGTCACATGCGGGGACATGTCAGGGAAATTTTTTTTTCTATTTTTAACATTTTTTACTGTAGAGCCGATCTCCCTGAGCAGCACTTAGCCTCAGGAGATCTCGGTTTAGGGATTCCCCATCGCCCGCACAGGCAATGCATAGTGCTTCCATGCAGGTGTCACGCTGCCTTAATTGGCCCACCCACATAAAATGGCGGCGTGCCCCTGTTCAGGGCGCCGATCGGAGGCGTGCCCGCTCCTCAACTTCCCCAATGGGGGTGAAAATTCTGCCCTATGCGTACAGCCCTGTTTTGTCAGTCTGTGTTTACAGCACTCCATTTGTCACTATGTTTACAGCTCCTTGTTTGTCAGTGCATATCTATCGCCCTGTAATTTGCAGTGTGTCTTAAAGCCCCTGTGTATGTCAATGTGTGTTTACAGCCCTGTATTTGTCACTTGGTGTCTGTCGACCTGTATTTGTCTGCGTGTGCTTACAGCTCTGTATTTGTAAGTGGGTTGAGAGCCCTGTATTTGAATGTCTGTGTTTTCAACCCTGTACTTGTCAGTGGGTGTTTACAGCCCTGTATTTGTCAATGTGTGTTTACAGCCCTGTATTTGTTAGTGTTTGTTTACAGCTCTGTATTTGTCAGTGCGATTTTACAGCACTTAATTTTTCAATGTGTTTTTGCAGCTCTGTGTTTGTCAATGTGTATCTATAACCCCCTTTTTCTAAGTGTATCTTTATAACCCTATATTTGTCAGTGTGTGTTTACAGCTCTCTACTTGTCAGTGTGTAACTATAGCCCCGTATTTGTCAGTGTGTTTTACAACCCTGTATATGTCTGTGTATGTTTACAGCTCTGTATTTGTCAGGGAACATTTACAGCCCTGTAATTTTCACTATGGCCAAGATTTCCTGATTTCCTGGTCGGCAAGTGGGGGGGCGGGGTCCGCTCGCCGACGCGTAAAATGACACGCGATGTCATCAGGTGGAACTCCCAACATCATCACGTCCATTTAAATTTTCAGGTAGGTGGGGGTGCAGCACAATCAGCTGTGCACCCGCCGACCTGTCAATGGCCAGTTGAAGCCATTGACAGAGTCATTGAAGTAATTAATGGACCTGTCCGTCTAACCTTAAGGTTGGCGGGCAGGCCAGGAGCCCTGGTGGGCATTAGAAAAAGCCATTCCCCAGCGGGATGAGGTTTCATGTAGGTTTTTAAAAACGTAATTAAACTGAATTTAAAAGTGTTGGACATGTCCCAACTCATGTGACAGTGACAGTGTCACATGAGGGGACATGTCAGGGAATTTTTTTTTTCTCTATTTTTAACATTTTTTACTGTAGAGCCGATGTCCCTGAGCAGGAGGTCTCGGTTTAGGGATTCCCCCCCCACCACCCACACAGGGAGTGCATAGCGCTTCCATGCAGATGTCACGCTGGGTGGGCCTTAATTGATCCGCCCACCTAAAACGGTGGTGTGCCCCTGCTCGGGGTGCCTTTGCGCGCCCGCTCTTTAACTCCACCCCCCCCCCCGCCCCCAAACGGGGGGAATATTCTGCCCTATGTGTACAGCCTTGTTTTGTCAGTCTGTGTTTACAGCACTCCATTTGTCATTGTGTTTACAGCTCCTTGTTTGTCAGTGCGTATCTATCGCCCTGTAATTTTCAGTGTGTGTTAAAACCCTTGTGCATGTCATTGTGTTTTTACAGCCCTGCACTTGTCAGTGTGTGTTTACAGCTCTGTATTTGTCACTTTGTGTCTGTTGACCTGTATTTGTCTGCATGTGTTTACAGCTCTGTATTTGTAAGTGGGTTGAGAGCCCTGTATTTGCCTGTCTATTTTATAACCCTGTACTTGTCAATGTGTGTTTACAGCTCTGTATTTGTCACTTTGTGTCTGTTGACCTGTATTTGTCTGCATGTGTTTACAGCTCTGTATTTGTAAGTGGGTTGAGAGCCCTGTATTTACCTGTCTATTTTATAACCCTGTACTTGTCAATGTGTGTTTACAGCTCTGTATTTGTCAGTGTTTGTTTGCAGCCATGTTTTTGTCAGTGTGTGTCCAGCCTTGTACTTGTCAGTGTGTTTTGAGAGCTCTGTATTTTTCAGTGTGCGTCTACAGTCCTGCATTTGTCAATGTGTGTTTACAGCTCTATATTTGTCACTGTGCCTTTACAGCTCTGTATTTTTCAGTGTGTGTTTACAGCCCTGTATTTGTAAGTGTGCGTTTACAGCCCTGTATGTGTCGGTGTGTTTTTATTGTTCTGTAATTGTCAGTGTGTGTTTAAACCCTCTATTTGCCTGTGTGTGTTTATAGGTTTGTATTTGTCAGAGTGTTTATAGCCGTTGCTGAGTTTTTCCAGCAATTTTTAATCTTTGTTTCAGATTTCCAGCATCCGCAGCATTTTGCTTTTATCTTACTGTATTTGTCAGAGTGTTTATAGCCCTTTATTTGTTTGTCTGTGTTTACAGGTCTGTATTTGTCAGTGTGTTTACAGGTGTATTTGTCAGTGAGCATTTACAACCCAGCATTTGTCCGTGTGTGTCTATAGCCCATTATTTTTGGGGTTATAGCCCTGTATTTCATAGTGTGTGATTACAGACCTGTATTTGTCAGCTTTTGTTTTCAGCCCCTTATTTGTCAGTGTGTTTACAGCTCAATATCTCTGTGTGTCTAGAGGCCTGCATTTGTCTTTGTCTTTATATCCCTGTTTTTGTCCGTGAGTGTTTACAACCCTCTGTTTGTCAGTGTGTTTTTACAGCCATGTATTTGTCAATGTGTGTTTATAGCCCTATCTTTGTAAGTGTGCATTTCCAGCTGTGTATTTGTCAGTGTGTGTTTACAACCCTGTATCTGTCAATGAATATTTAGAGCCCTCTAGTTGTAAGTGTGTGTTTACCGACCTGTATTTGTCAGTGTGTTTACCGACCTGTATTTGTCAGTGTGTTTACCGACCTGTATATGTCAGAGTGTTTACCGACCTGTATATGTCAGAGTGTTTACCGACCTGTATATGTCAGAGTGTTTACCGACCTGTATATGTCAGAGTGTTTACCGACCTGTACATGTCAGAGTGTTTACCGACCTGTATATGTCAGAGTGTTTACCGACCTGTATATGTCAGAGTGTTTACCGACCTGTATATGTCAGAGTGTTTACCGACCTGTATATGTCAGAGTGTTTACCGACCTGTATATGTCAGAGTGTTTACCGACCTGTATATGTCAGTGTGTTTACTGACCTGTATATGTCAGTGTGTGCTTACAGCTCTGTATTTGTCAGTTTGTGTTTGCAGCCTGGATTTGTCAGTGTGCATTTACTGCCCTATATTTGTCAGCATGTGTTTACAGCTCTGTATTTATCTGTATGTTTTTAGAGCTCTGCATTTGTCAGTGTGTTTTTACAGCTCTGTATTTGTCAGTGTGTGTTTACTCCTCTGTATTTGGCAGTGTGTGTCTACCCCACCCCCCCTGTATTTGTCAGTGTGTGTTTACAGCTTTTTATTCATCAGTGGGTGTTTACAAGCCTGTATTGGTCAGTGTATGTTTACAGCGATGTATTGGTCAGTGTGTGCTTCCAGCTCTTCAGCTTTGTATTTGTGAGTGTGTGTTTAGAGCTCTGAATTAGTCAGAGTGTGTTTACAGACCTGCATTTGTCAGTGTTTGTTTAGAGCCATGTTTTTGCCAGTGTGCATTTACAGGTTTAAATTATTCAGTGCGTGTTTACAGCCCTCTAATTCTCAGTACAGCCATGTAATTACAACCCTATATTTGTCAGTGCATGTTTACATCCCTGTAGATGTCAGCGTGTTTACAGCTCTGTATTTGTCAGTGCGTGTTTAGAGCCCTGAATTAGGCAGTGTGTGTTTGCAGCCAGAATTTGTCAGTGTGTGTTTACAACCCTATATTTGTCAGTTTGTGTTTACAGCTCTGTATATGTCAGCGTGTTTACAGCCCTGTTTTTATCAATGTGTGTTTACAGCCCTGTTTTTATCAGTGTGTGTTTACAGCCCTGTATTTGTCAGTGTGTGTTTACAGCCCTGTATTTGTCAGTGTGTTTTTACAGCCCTGTATTAGTCAGTGTGTGTTTACAGCCCTGTATTAGTCAGTGTGTGTTTACAGCCCTGTATTAGTCAGTGTGTGTTTACAGCCCTGTATTAGTCAGTGTGTGTTTACAGTCCTGTATTAGTCAGTGTGTGTTTACAGCCCTGTATTAGTCAGTGTGTGTTTACAGCCCTGTATTAGTCAGTGTGTGTTTACAGCCCTGTATTTGTCAGTGTGTGTTTACAGCCCTGTATTTGTCAGTGTGTGTTTACAGCCCTGTATTTGTCAGTGTTTGCTTACAGCCCTGTATTTGTCAGCGTGTGTTTACAGCCCTGTATTTGTCAGCGTGTGTTTACTCCCCTGTATTTGTCAGCATGTGTTTGCTGCCCTGTATTTGTCAGTATGTGTTTACAGCCCTGTACTTGTCAGTATGTATTTACAGCCCTGTATTAGTCAGTATGTGTTTACAGCCCTGTATTAGTCAGTGTGTGTTTACAGCCCTGTATTAGTCAGTGTGTGTTTACAGCCCTGTATTAGTCAATATGTGTTTACAGCCCTGTATTAGTCAATATGTGTTTACAGCCCTGTATTAGTCAATGTGTGTTTACAAGCCTGCATCAGTGTGCGTTTACATCCATTTGCCTGTGTGTTTACAGCCCTGTATTTTTCGGAATGGTTATTGCCCTCTATTTGTTCTGTTTCATGTTAGTCATTGTCTGTTTATAGCCCTGCATTTGTCAGTGTGTGTTTACAACCTTCTATTTTTAAGTCAGTGAGTAAAGCACTTTATTTGTCAGTGTGTTTACAGTTCTCTATTTGTCTGTATCTGTAGCCCTGTATTTGTCAGTGTGTGTTTACACCTCTGTATTTGTCAGTGTTTGTTTACAGCTGTGTATGTTTCAGTGTGTGTTTACTATCCTGCATTAGTGTGTGTTTACAGCCCTATATTTGTCAGCGTGTGTTTGCAAACCTCTATTCGTGAGTATGTTTACAGCCCTGTATTTTTCAGCGTTTTTACAGCCCTGTATTTGTCACTGTTTGTTTACAGCCCTGTATTTTTTCAGCGTGTTTACACCCCTGCATTTTTCAGCGTCTGTTTACAGCCCTGTAGTCGGGTTAGTTTGTGTTTACGGCCCTATTCTTCTCAGTGTGTTCGTCCTGTGTTTGTGTCCCCTGTGTGTAAACAGTGTTCCCAGGCTGGACTACAATCCCCAGCATTCCTCCCTGCCTGGCCCTGTGACAGCAGGTAACTGAAACTGACTCGGATCAGCTGGAGGGGGAAATATTGCGTCAGTTTCAGTAAAAGCCACTTTCCCCGGCGGGGAGGGAACAAGAATCCAAACTGCAGCCGCCAAACAACACGCTGCAGCGAAACCCCGACTCCTGACCTTCAGCGGGTAAGTGACTGCTGATTTCTGTAGGTTTTTAAAAAAAAGTCCAGGAGGAGAAACTGCTACACTCGGGTTACGTTGTAACCAAAGCAATTAGTTACATGGCCAAGAGTAACCAGCGCCGCTACTACAATGTTTCCAGAGGGAGTCACCTTTATTTTGACCCTGTTGTTATTATTGTCCTCGACTGTTTGGCAAGATTAAGGTCAGCTCGCAAAGTAGGGGGAAACCCGGTGGGGGGGGGGGGGGTAGTGATTTCGAGGCAGATCCGTGTCATTCTGAATAAATAGAGAGATTGAAAGCAACTGGCACGTGAGCAAAAAAGTTAGAGAGCAGAATGTTGACAAACGAGTTGCCCTCATGTTGGTTCATTTGCCGCTGCTTACAAATCTCAAATTCCTGCCATGGACTATTTATATCACCCCCACTCCCCCCCCCCCCCCCCCCCCCCCCCCCCCAGATGGCTCACATTTGACAGAGTGAAAGGCAGCGACCTCTAGAGATTGCTGTTCACTGGAACCCTGATTCTAACCCCCACAGACAGGCAGGATGAACAGTGTGAAAATGAATCACTCATTCCTTTCCTTTCCTTCCCCCGTCTGCCAATTTACAGAAAGTTAATTCAATTTTCATTGACATTCCTGGAACACTGCAGCAGATTTGTCGCGGGTTGCAGCCGGTCTCACTTCTCAGAAGTTCAGAGAGGGGCAGACAACTTTGCATTCCCGCTCTAAATAACTTGTATTAATTTACATGGTGCCTTCCACTACCAGGGCACCTTTTTGAAGTGCAGTCGCCCTCAAGCAGTGGTCAGGGACAGGAGGGTGAGACTGCTATTCGGGCAGCAAAGGGAACTCCGGTTGCAGAACTGGGGGAGGGCAAAGCCTTGGGGTCTACCGGAGGCGATTCAAGTGTGGGAGGAATTTTCAAAGAAATTCGTTAGTAATAGTGGTCAGTATAGTCAGGGAGATAGATTCTGTTCTCTGCAGCTGCGACCAGGAGTTCTGAAAATTGTGTTGCAATGTGACTAAAGGCATCTTCTTCTGGCTGGATTTGAACTTGGAGTGGGAAGCGGAGAATCCAGCTGTCCTGATCCACATCGCAACCAACGTCCTAGGTGGATCTAGGAATGATGTCCTGTTGAGGAGTTGGGGTCCAAATTAAAACACAGAACCTCAACGGTAGTCATCTCTAGATTGTTACCTAAGTCATGCACCAATTGGAGTAGGGATAAACAGATCTCAAGGCTGAAAGAATGTTGCGGGAGATAGGGGATAGATGAGTTACTGGCACCAGTGCTGGGGAGAGAGGGTGCTGGTCCAATGGGACTGTCTCCACTTAAACCAGGAGACATAACTTTACAAGAAACAAACAAATAGAAAAGGCAGTGGTATATCCTTGATCATTAAGAATGGGACAATGACAGTATATAATAGAAAGGATCTTCGCTTGAAAATCAAAGAGTAGAATCAGTTTGGGTGGAGCAAAGAAGCAAGAAGGGACAACAAAACACTGGTGGGAGTAGTCTATAGTTCCCCTAACAGTAGTTGTAATGTCAGGCAGGATAAATCAAGAAATTAGATAATACAGTAATTGGGGGGAGGAGGCAGAGTTTAGTCTTCATGTAGACTGGCCAAAGTGAATTTGCAGTAATGTTCTGGAGGCTGAGTCCATGGAATGCATACAAGATAATTTTTCTTGATTAGTGTGTCAAGGAACTGATTAATGAATAGGTTACCTTAGATCCAGTATTGTACAATGAGACGGGGTTAATTAACAACCTTTGTTGTAAAGGAGCCTTTGGGGGAGATTGATCATAATATGAAATAATTTTACATCGAGTACGAGAGTGATTAAGTTCAAAATGAGGTAGGGTCTTAAATCTGAGCAAAGCAAACCACGCAGCTCTGAGGAATGAGTTGGCTAAGGTAGATTTAGAAACTAGAATAAAAGATATGACAATAGCTAGCAATGGTAAACACTTAGGAATTAATTCATAACTTGCAATTCCTTTAAGGGGTAACAAAAAAAACGATGGGAAAAGTGATCCAACTGTGGCGAGCAAGAGAAGTTAAAGATAATAGATTAAAGGAAGAGGCTTATCCGGCTGCCAAAAATGAGTAAAGTGAGTATTGGGAAGATTTTAGAACCCAATAAAAGATGACCAAGACATTGATAAAAAGAAGAAATTAAAAGAGACGTAGAAGTAGATTGTAAAAGCTTCTATATGTGTGTCAAAAAGAAGAGATTGGTGAAAGTAAGTGTGGGCCCCTTACAGGCAGAGACAGGACAAATTGCAATGGAGATTAAGAAAATAGCAGAGATATTAAACAAATGCATTGTATCTGTCTTCATGGTGTAAGATCACAAAAAAATTCCAGAAATAATAGGGAACCAAGGGTCTTAGTGAGAATGAGGAACTTTAAAGGAAATTAACATTGGTAAAGAGATAATACTGAAGACATTAATGGGGCTATAAGCTGACAAATCCCTACACCTGATGACCTACACCCTAGGGTTTCAAAAGAGGTAGCTGTAGGGAGAGCGGATGCACTGGTTTTGATCTTGCACAATTCCCTAGATTCTAGAATGGTCCCGGTGGATTGGGACCTGACATAACCCTGCTATTTAAGAAAGGAGGGAAAGAGAAAACTGAGAACTGTAGGGCAGTTCGCCTGACATCAAATGTAGACAAAATGCTGGAGTCTATTATTAGGGATGTGGTAACAGAGCACTTAAAAAAAAAATCATATGATGAGGCCAGGCCAACAAGGATTTCTGAAAGCAAATTGTGTTTGACAGATTTGTTAGCACTATATTTGAGGTTGAAACTAGCAGGGTAGGTAAGGTGGAACTAGTGGATGTAATGTATTTGCATTTTCACAAAGTATCCCGTAAAGTGTCACATGAGGATATTACACAAAATTATGGCTCACAGGATTGGGGAAAGCTATTAGAATGTATTGAGGTTTGGTTACCGGACAGAGACAGAGAGTAGGAATAAATGGGGATTTTCGGGTAGGTAGGCTGTAAGTAGTGGAGTGCTGCAAGGATGAGTACTGGCTGCTTAGCTCTTTATAATCTGTATTAATGACTTAGATGAGGGAATCGAGTTTACTGACAATAAAAAGTTTGGTGGGAAAGTAAGCCGTGAGGAGGACAGAAAGTGCCTGTTAAGGGATGTAGACAGGCTGGGTGAATGGGCAAGAATGTGGCAGATAGAATATAATGTGGAGTAGTGTAAAATTATCCACTTCTGGAAAAATAGGAAAGCAGAATATTTTTAATAGGTGAGAAACTGGGAAATATTAGTTTTCAGAAGGACTTGTGTTCTGGTACCTGAATACAGCTACTTAACAAGGTGGTACAATAAGCAGCAAATGATATGTCAGCGTTTATTACAAAGGGTTCAGAGTATAAAAGTAAAAAGTCCTATTGCAATTATATAGGGCTTTGGTGAGCCCATGCCTGGAGTACAGTCGGTATCCTCCTTACTTAAGGAAGAATATACTTGCCTTGGAGGAAGTGCAAATAAGTTTCACTAGATTGATTCCAGGGATAGTCTTGTGAGGAGAGGGTAGACTTGATCTATACTCCCCGGAGTTTAGCAGAATGAGTGGTCATCTCATTGAAACATATACAGTTCTTAAGTGGCTTGACAGTGGACTCTGGGAGGTTGACTCCCCTGGGCTAGAGAGTCTAGAACACACGGCACAGTCTGAGAAGAAATTGATCATTAGGACTGAGATGAGGAAAGGTTTCCTCACTCAGGGTAAAAAGTAAAACAATCTTCTTTGGAGCGACTGATATCTGGAGTGAGTTGCAGGCAGGATAGTGAAGTTTCGGATTCTGGACACTGCCAAGGGGTAATTTGATGCTATAATGGGGATTGCAAATTTCTGCGGAAGGAGCTTGGAGGTCTTGCACTTTTGACCATTCTGTCATTCTGCTCTTGACCTGTCATGCTGCTGCTCAGCTGGATGTTGTTTCTCCTTTCAGTTTTCTTCCCTCATCTCCGGCAGGTATTGACTCCTTGATGGGGCTCTACAGATGCCCCCTGCCCCATTTCTCACCCTCTGGTCTCTCACAATGAGTTTCAGCAGGTTATTTCACCATGTATCCATCCTCATGGAATGCTTGCACTCACTCACTCTCTCAGCATGATCTCCACTTTGCCCATCATGCCTGTGCTGTCTCTTTGAAGGAGCTATTTGATTGGTTCCACCTCCTTGCTATTTCTCCATAACCCTGCAAATTGTTCCCTCACAGTCATTTATTCAATTCCCTTTTGAAAGTTCGTGTTGAATCTGCTTCCACTGCTCTTTCTGGCAGCGTGTTCCAGACCACAACACCTCACTGTGTTCAAAAAAATTCTCTTCATCTCCCTTCTAATTCTTTTGCTGATTATCTTTACTCTTTGCTCTCTTGTTACTGACCCTGCTGCCAGTGGAAACAATTTCTCCCTCACAAAACTGTTCAGGACTTTGAACATCTCTGGTGAGCGCTGGCTCACCTTTTTCACAATCTTTATCCTTCCAACCCAAAGGTTGGTTGACTGAGTTACGTCAATTTCTACAGCACATTCGGCCCAACTGGTCCATACTGGTATTTATGCTCCGCACAACCGTCTGCCTACCCCTCGTCATCTTATCCCATCAACATATCCTGCTATTCCTTCCCACTGCACCCCCATCCCATGTTTATTGCGTGTTCCCAATAAATGACTGAGCATAGGTAATTTACAATTCAAAAAAATCAACTTATTGACTCAGAGAACAGTGTAATAGAAAGCTAATAAAAATGGGAGCTTTTAGAGTGGCTTGAAATTGGGGGGATCTGAGCTGGTGGGTTACTGAAAGGGAATGGAACCTGAAGAAACTGGAGAAATGCATATTTTTCCTGACTCCTTGAGTATTGTACTTATTAATGTGTATGTTTGTACAATGTGAATGAGTGTTAACATGCTGAGTGTTTACTGTACACAGTATCAGTGCCACAGCTACACCGTGGAGTTTAGGGTATTGACTTACATGCAGCAAGGACGGTGAGTCAGATCATAGTTGTGACTTTCTAAGTTTTCAGTGAGGGCGAGCTCCCACATAGATATTATTCCTCTGCCCCCTCAGGTAGTAATGTGCTGCTGGGATTCCTCTGCAAATGCTGTTACATATCTCATTAAGTACTGATACATGACCAGGGTGCCCTGCAAATAATAACACACACATTGCTCCTCCCTGCAATTATCGATACACCTGGGCATCCTCAGGAGGTATTATTGATACACCTCAGCCCCTCATTGCCCCTTGCAGATATTGACACACTTGGGTACCCCCTGGAAGTATTAAAAGGGTTTCCATTCCATGGATTTTGAGTTCCCTCCCGTGCCAAAGCTGTAATTCTTCATCTATAAGTTTAGAAAGCAAGTGGAAGTTGACATCCCAACAGACTCTGATGGCGGCTTCATGTAAGATATACACACACACACACACACACACACCAGCAACTCCTGTTGTCCAAAATGAGGAATAGGAGCCCTGGCTGATTATTTTCCTACCTCTAGACCAGGGTGCTGAGACAAAGCACCATGTGCCTATTGACTTCACTGAGATCAACTGTCTTCATAAACTGGGTATTGATTGTGGGACTGTATTGATCTGGTTCACTTTCGTATGACTGAGATGAGGAGAAACTTCTTTACTCAGAGGGTGGTGAACGTGTGGAATTCTCTACCACGAGGGGTTTTGGAGACCGAGTCACTGAATATATTTAAGAAAGAAATAGATTTCTAGACTCTAAAGGCATCAAGGGGTATGGGGAGAGAGCTGGTGTATGGCATTGAGATAGAGGATCAGCCATGATCATATTGAATGGTGGAGCAGGCTCAAAGGGCTGAATGACTTCTTACTGCTCCTATTTTCTATGTTTCTATGACCCAGTGGATTTATAAAGTGAATCACTGAGTTCCCTCTCTCTAGAAATAATTTAATGATTGCAATTTTTAAACATTAATGTCCGATGATATCAGCATCAATGGGGAAACAGGCCAAGAGGCGTTGCTAAGTGATGGTGTTACAGTAACATGTGGGTCAACCAAGTTAAGGGCACCATCTGCCAGTGTTAGTTTGATTCCTTCACGCTGGTGACCTCAGTAACATCTGCCTTCTGCTCATAATTATATATCGGCCTGTGCTTACTGTTTAAACCAAAATATACTCAGCAAGGCTGGGGAGGGTAAGTTTAAGGATCAGTCAGAAATTGTGGGTGGAGGGAGGATTTGCACTGTATGCATTACATTACACTAGCAGATCTCCAGTGGCATTGCTCCCATTAGTCCTGATGATGCATTGTTATATAATGATAGGAGTGGGAATCATACCTTGCAACACATTATTTTGCAGGTAAGGTGGATCTATGTTTCCTGCTACTGTCCTTTAATGTGGCAAAGTCTAATTGATGTAATTAGGCAAATCCCTGAGATCATTTAGAGATTAATTGCTGTTAGGTGGTCACATTATGAGGCCATCTAGAGATTAATTGCCTTGAGATGATCACATCCTAAGTACCCAAGGGGTTATTTGCTGATTGATTGGCACATGCATGTAAATTTCTGGCATCAGGTCACAAGAAATGTCTGCCTTTTTTATATTTCTGACATTTTGATGTATGAATGATGCCTGATAGATAGTTTTATAATATATGACTTTTGTTTAGAGAATTGTTTATTTTGACATGGAGCACAGAGGGAATACTGGGTTTCCTGTGTGAAAGAGAGCAACACTGCCACAACCAAAATTATTTATTTCATCATTGTAGTGGGGTTAGGGTAATTGTAGTGTGGTTATGTCGGGACTTCATGTGCATTGAACCTGGACCTGTGAGCCTGAGTCACACACTGAGAGGTACCTTCAGTAACTGAGGCTGAATGGGAGGTGATAGCAGATAGGGATTTAATTGAGCGGGGAGGGAAGGTTGTTTATATACAGAATGACAGATATCCAGGAGTGAACTACCAGCTGGAATTAATCTAATTGATGAATTATATGAAGTATTAGCTCTAGTTTATGGTGAGCAACAGACCCCCCATGGACAGAGCTGGACAAAGATTCTTCAAGTACAGCATTCAGAATACAAACACTTTAGTTGCATCAGTGAAGTTCCCTCAATATCTCCTTAATAACAGTTCATATGCCAATATTACATCTGATTTGTGAAGTTGCACGTTGTTGAGGCTGTAAATCTTGAACCTGTGCAGTAGCAGGATGCTTGTGGGTGTAATTATCAGCTCCTGTAGTGCTTACTCCAAAAGTACATCTGTTGCTTTCTGTCAAGATAAGATTACTTCTGACCTGAAACAGATATCTTCAGTTAAAGAATAAATGTTTGGCAAGTCTTCAATTCAAGGAGGCTAAAGGGCCCTTGTTACTTTTATAATGCACAGAATGGTGTGCTGCACTGTCTGAGGGTCAGTCCTGAGGGAGTGCTGCACTGTCGGAGGGTCGGTACCGAGTGAGTGCCGCACTGTTGGGGGGTTGGTACCGAGCGAGTGCCGCACTGTTGGGGGGTCGGTACCGAGCGAGTGCCGCACTGTTGGGGGGTCGGTACCGAGCGAGTGCCGCACTGTCGGGGGGTCGGTACCGAGCGAGTGCCGCACTGTCGGGGGGTCGGTACTGAGCGAGTGCCGCACTGTCGGAGGGTCGGTACCGAGCGAGTGCTGCCCTGTCGGAGGGTCGGTACTGAGGGAGCGATGAACTTTGAGGTGCTGGTTTTTGGGTGTGTTGTTAAACTGAGGCCCTTTCTGCCCCTTCAGGTGGTTATAAAGATCTTCCACTTTTTGGGAAGAGCTATCCTGCCATTCTTCAATGTACTGCACCAATATTTATCGTTTAATCAACAACACTTTCACAGTAACCAGATCTCTTTTTTTACATTGTTGATTTCCTATATCGTGTGGTTCTATGATCCATCAGGAAAGCCCTTTCTTGTGACAGCATTCATGTCATGAACAGACTTAGTGTCAGGTGTGTGTGTGAGATTGTGTACTCTGTATCACATTACAAGCACTGTGCCTGGGATAAATTGCAGAAGTGTACACACACTTCCCTGTTGGCTTCTGGGAACTCTGCGCCACAGCTCAGGAACAAAGAAGAGAAACAACTTGCATTTACGAAGCACCTCATTACATCCTTGGGCAGATCCAGAGCCAGTAGCAAACTTCTGAAATGTAGATATGGTAGCAAATGTACTGCACAGCAAAGGTGACGAATGACCAGTTGAGCCTGGGTATGCTGGTCATGAGCCAAACATTAGCCAGAGTGCCAGGCCACATCCCTTTGCTCTTCTTTGAATAGTGCCATGGGTTCTCAGTACAGACACTCCAACAGTGCAGCGCTCCCTGGGTGCTGACCCTCCGACAGAGCAGCACACCCTCAGTGCTGGCCCTCCGATGGGCGCCACGTTCCCTCAGTACCCCCCTTCTGATGTGCTGCGCTCTCTCAGTACTGACCTTGCGAGAGTTTCAGTGCTTCCTCAGTATTTCCTCTCTGATGGGGCAGTGCTCCCTCAACACTGCCCGTCTGACAGTGCTGTCACTGGAGCTGGGCTGATAATTTAATGCAAATGACAGGATGTATTTCACTACAGTTCCTGATGCAAGACTGCAGTTTCCCCTGCTTCCCCAGTCAGTGAGGCAAAGGCAGAACAAAACTCCATTTAGTTATATAGAATACAGAAATAAAGTCAAAGGAAAACTAATATTTTTATAATTTTCTAAAAATATCGGAAGTGTATTTTAGAAAGTTAATGATATTGGACTTCACCTCTATTTCAGCGAGTTTCCTTAATATGTTAATCCTCTCCTAGTGCTGTAATTACACTGGAGGACCCCCAGTATGAAACATGCATGGGACTGTCTCAATCCAACTCTTTTAAAAATGTGGGTTTACAACGTAGAACTAGCCCTAATTTAGTCATCAATGATAGAGCTTCCTTTGTTGGCAAACTTTTAAATTTCCTTTCAGTACAAGTTTAATGCAGCTGCTAACCCTGTTAAATAACACACACTGACATTTATGCAGACACACACAAACTGATGAGTTACTAAAAAAAATTAAGCCCTAATTTGACAATCCCGCCTAGACCACAGAACTGGCTCCTGTGGAAAAGGGAAAAGTCTTACCCTGCTGCCTCAGGGTACCGCTTGTGAGTGAGGATGGAGATGGATTGTGTGGGCAGAGTCGAGGGACTGATGCTGGGCAGCAAGAATGAGCTGATGTTTCCATTGTCCTATGCTGATCTCATTCACCTCTAGGAATGACTGTCCCTACCCACCACCAGAGGAAGCAATGTCGGGCAAAGTACTTCACAATCCACAGATATTCAAAGCTGATGAAGTATGGCTCTGCAGCTGATAACTTCCCTTTTGTTAACGGAATGTTGCAGTTTGGATGTCCGGAATTTTCACTGCAATGACTTTTTGCAGGAGGTAGGAACATAGGAAGTGGAGGAGGGCATTCAGCCCCTCCAATCTGCTCCTCCATTCAGTGAGACCGTGGTGTATCTGTATCTCAATCCCCATTTACTGCCTTTACTCCATATTCCTCAACAAGGATCTATCCATCTCAGTCTTGAAAGCTCCAACATCCACACCCTCTCGAGGGAGCGAGTTCCAGATTCCTACTCCCCTCTGTGTGTGACAGGGTGCTTCCAGATTTCCCTCCTATTGATGACACGTTTCAACAAAAGCGATATGTTTGGGACAAGCGTTTGAACCTGAGCACAAGAAATGAACATTGCCCAAATGCAAAGAGCGATTTTAAAAAAAAAAACAACGTAATTATGGCCACCAAACACCAAAGGACTGTTTGACCATGAATTGCAGCATCTCTGAGATAAAAGAGCCAAGAATGCATCTCTAATCTATCTTTGAACTTTTCTCCTGATTGGAATTGGTCACTCATTCTCAATTATTTTATTTCTTTATCTCCGCTAATGAAATCTTCCATGCTGAGATAAAGGGAGAATCTAACTGTGCATCACAGCTGCTAATTTGGGCATTTTTTTATTGTTTACGAAGTTTGGTCTCTTTCATGCTGAATCACCTGAAAACTGGCGATCAGTTTGGGTATGATGTGTGTCTTGCTTATCCACTGCTTTATTCGTCCTAATCCCTAGCTCTAGATTTGTTTATTAAAGAAGAGAAAAGATTTGTGTTTAGATTTATACGAGTGGTTAGGATTTGTAAAGCACTGTCCCATAGAGCAGTGGATAAATGTTCAATCATAGCCTTTGAAAGGGAATTGGATAAATACAAGAGCAGAGAAACATTGCAGCTACATGGGGAACGGACAGGTGTGTAAAACTGGACATGTTTTTGAAAGAGCCAGCATAAACTCAATGGGTAGAATGGTTGCCTTCTGTCCTGTAATATTCTATAATTCTTTGGGTATAGCCCCTTTCACAAAATCAGAACATCCCAATCCATCTTACAACCAAAGAAGTTCAGTCACTGTTGCAATGTAGGAAATGCAGCAGCTAGGTTTATGCACAGCAAGCTCCCAAAGAAGGCAATCATAAGAAATATTAACCTGTTTAACATTTTTTATGGGGAAGTATGTGTGAATAAAATATTTTTTAAAATACTCGCCGACTGGAAATTTGAAATAAAAAAAACGAGGGAAACTCCGACTCAACAAAGGTGATTGTCCTGATGCTGAGGGCGGTGGGGGGGGTGGCGGTGGGGTTTAGTCATTGGGGTCTTGGGTAAAGTTTTTGTGGAGGGTCGGGTTTCTCCATCTCTCCACAGAATAACTGACTTCCCATCCTGAAGTTGGCCTAATTGTCAGACTTGACTGCTAACTGGGTAGGGAGTGCTCTGGAACAGCAAGGAAGCACGTTAGTGGGAGAATGGTGGTGGGGGGCGTTGGGGGGCATATTGTGGGGAGGGGCTGATGACGTTGAAGGGAGCAGGTTAGCTTAGGGGGCCAGGAGTAGCTATAGCCTTGTTGTAATGTGGAGATCAGAACTATTCACAGTGTTCTAGGTGAGGTCTAACCAAGGTTCTATTAACATAATTTGTCTGCTTTGCAATTCTATCCCTCTGATAGTATTGTGTTTGTGTTTTTATGACCTTTTTAACCTGCATTGCTAGTATTAATGATCTGTGAATTTACATCCTAAGATTTCTTGGCTCCTACCCCATTTAGACTCTTCCTTCTGAAGTATATGTTACCTCCTTGTTCCTTCGAACCTGACACTTAATTATATTGAAATTCATTATAATTCTAAAATAAAACTTAGATGAAACTGTACAGGGCCCTGGTGGAATTACACCTTGAGCACGGCACCCAGTTCTGGTCACTGTGAGACAGTCATTGATCTCAGTCAAATCCACGCACATTTGCATCTTTGATTTTGGGTTTATGATGATCCCTACACATCAATCTCTCAGAGCAGCTAGCCAATACTTTACCCCTCCAGCCTGGCAAGTTCCTGTTTCACACTCGTGTTGAAATGAGTACACACTGCGGAACAGAGATAGAGAAAGAAGAAGTTTCTTTAGCTTTCCTCTTGTGCAAAGCACTTCACGTTAAGGAGGGGAAATCACAGTCAATGACAGGCGCATGAAGAAAGGAGTTGGACAAAGTTAGGGGTTGAGGGAGGTGAAGGGTGACAGAGAAAGATTCCTATGGAGCTTGCTGAAAAATGGGATAGTAAGGTAGGGGGAGATAGAGGAGAGTGGAGTGGCAGAACGAGCATGTCACCAGTGGCGGAGTGGAATCCAAAGAGAAGTCTGATACTGGAGTGAAGTTGTTCTGTGCAGAATTTTGGGTTGGTGGAGATCACTTTGGTGGAGTGGATTGTGGCTATGGAAGGATCTAAAGACAAGTTTAAGGATTTTGATATCGACCCATTGTGACAGGGGAGTTGAGCTGAAATGTTGAACTGACTTCCAGCATTTTCAGTACTTTTTTTCTTCCCCATCTCTGTTGCCGACATTGATCAGGCTCAGTTCCTACTGTACTCAGAAAATAGGCTCCATTTGGTTTAACTTAACAGTTAACTTTCATTTTTATTGGTTTGATAAATAATTAATTTTGTGCTCATTGTAGCCAGTGACAGTTACCATTAACCCACCAATTCTCTCAGCAGCCCAGCGGCCAAGCCCTATCTTCATAGAAAACTTTAAAGCAAGTCTGCCCCATATTGAGTGGGTGATCGTTGTTTATTGTGATTACCTTGTGTCACTCTCTAATAGTGCAAATGCCAGTGAGAGACGCCGGTAATAGTGCGAATGTCAGTGAGAGGCAGTCTGTAGGTAGTGCTTTCCATTTAATCAGCTGGTTAGATCCAAATCCTGATGGTGAAGGTTTACATTATGACCGCAGGACTTAAGAAAATATTGGCAAAATTAAGGTGACTTTATACATTTAGAAGTTAATGAGTGGCTCAGGACATTATTCAAGGCACTGGCCAGCCAGTGCCAGTTCTGTCCTCTTACCTGATTAGCACAGCAGTCACTCCCCAGTACTGAGCTGGCTTGGGGCAATTCACTTTAAATGTATCTGTTTGATGTATTCTTTTCCTTCTTCCATGTTTCTGTTTTTTTTTTCTCCACCTCTCCCGTGCTGGTGAAGGGTTCCGCCAGCAGCCAAGAAGCCATTCTCCACTTGCAAAGAGTTAGATTTTGCCGGGAGTGAGAGGTCTGTGTGGGATCCAAGACCAATTTAAATCCCAGGCCTCATTATCGCAATCCCAGTTGTGACTTCAATCCTAGCCTGACAGGTATCAGAGAGGAAAGTTCTGTGGACAGCAGAAATAAAGGACTTGCATTTATATAGCGCCTTTCACAACCTTGGGCTGTCCCAAATGCTTTACAGCCAATGAAGTACTTTCAAAACTTAGTCAATGTTTTAATGTAGGAAATGCGGCAGTCAATTTGTGCACAGCAAGCTCCCACAAGCAGCACTGTGATAATGACCAGACCATTTGTTTTTAAAAAGTTGTTTGAGGATACATATTGGCCAGGAATCTTGTGAGAACTCTCCTGCTCTACATCGAAATAGTGCCATGGGATCTTCTACATCCATGAGAGGGCAAACGTTAATGCCTGATCCAAAAGATAGCACCCTTTTATTATTCTTTCACGAGATGTGGGTGGTGCCGGCTAGGCCAGTATTTATTGCCCATCCC
This sequence comes from Carcharodon carcharias, assembly GCF_017639515.1. Taxonomy (NCBI): domain Eukaryota; kingdom Metazoa; phylum Chordata; class Chondrichthyes; order Lamniformes; family Lamnidae; genus Carcharodon; species Carcharodon carcharias. The sequence goes on from NC_054475.1 coordinate 17,043,248, forward strand.
TAATTGCCCTTGAGAAGGTGGTGGTGAGCTGCCCTCTTGAACCACTGCATTCCATGTGGTGTGGGCTCACCCACAGTGCTGTTAGGGAGGGAGTTCCAGGATTTTGACCCAGCCACAGTGAAGGATATATTTCCAAGTCAGGATGGTGAGTAGCTTGGAGGGGAACTTTCAAGTGGTGATGTTCCCATGCATCTGCTCCTTGTTCTTCTAGATGGTAGCGGTTGCAGCTTTGGAAGGTGCTATTGAAGGAGTCTTGGTGAGTTGCTGCAGTGCATCTTATAGATGGTAAACACTGCTGCTACTGTGTGTTGGCGGTGGAGGGAGTGAATATTTACAGTGGTGGATGGAGTGCCAATCAAGTGGGGCTGCTTTGTCTTATATGGTGTTGAGCTTCTTGTGTTGTTGGAGCTGCACTCATCTGTACAAGTGTAGAGTATTCCATCACACTCCTGACTTGTGCCTTGAAGGTGGCTTTGGGGACTCAGGGGGTAAGTTACTCTCCACAGGATTCCCAGCCTCTGACCTGCTCTTGTAGCCACAGTATTTATATGGCTGGTTCAGTCCAGTTTTTGGTCAATGGTTACTCCCAGGATGTTGATAGTGGGGGATTCAGTGATTGTAATGCATTGACTGCCAAGGGGAGATGGTCATATTCTCTCCTTTTGGAGGTAGTCATTGCCTGGCAATTGTGTGGCGTGAATGTTACTTGCCAGCGATCAGCCTAAGCCTGAATGTTGTCCAGATCTTGCTGCACATGGGCACGGACTGCTTCAGTGTCTGAGGAGTTGTGAATGGTGCTGAACATTGTGCAATCTTCAACGAATTAAAAAAAAAATGGCAGGTCATTGATGAAACAACTGAAGATGGTTGGGCCTAGGACACTATCCTGAGGAACTCCTGCAGTGATATCCTGGCACAGATGATTGACCTCCAACAACCACAAGCGTCTTCCATTGTGCTGGGTATGACTCCAACCAGCGGAGAGTTTCCCCCCTGATTCCCATTGACTCCAGTTTTGCTAGGGTCCTTGATGCCACACTTAGTCTAAAGCTGCCTTTGTGTCAAGGGCAGTCATTCTACCTCACCAGTTGAGTTCAGATCTTTTTGTCCATGTTTGGACAAAGGCTGTAATGAAGTCAGGAGCCAAATGGCCCTCTCAGAACCCAAAGAAAGCATCAGTGAGCAGGTTATTGCTAAGCAAGTGCCGCTTGATAGCACTATTAATAACCCCTTCCATCACTTTGCTGCCAATCGAGAGTAGACTGATGGGGCAGTAATTGCTGGGTTGGATTTGTCCTGCTTTTTGTGGACAGGCCATACCTGGGCAATTTTCCACATTGCTGGGTGGATACCTGTGTAATCCAACAGTGCGGCGCTCACTTAGTACTGCACCGGAGTGTTAGCCTGGATTATGTGCTCGAATCCCTCTTTCAGATGAGACATTAAGCCAAGGTCTTGTTTTTGCATTCCTGACATATTTTGAAGATGAGTAAGGGAGTTCTGCTCGGTGTCCTGGCCAAAATTTATTCCTCAATCAACACCACTAAAACAGATTATCTGGTCATTATCACAACGCTGTTTGTGGGAGCTTGCTGTGCACAATTTGGCTGCTGCATTTCCTACATTACAACAGGCTACACTTCAACTGTAAGGTACTTTGAATGCCGTTTGGTTATGAAAAGCTCTACATAATTGCAAGAAATTATTATTTTATATTATTAAACCTCGAGAGGGGTTTGAAATTCCTGACTCAGAGGCGAGTGTCACCCACTGAGCCGTGACTGACACTGGTTATAAGCATCGTACAGATAGAATTGAGACAAAATAAGAGTTTAACAGAATTGGAGGGTGCAGGTGAGCTCAGGGTTGTTTATCAGAAGACTTTCCTCGTTACCTAATGAAAGAGTATAAACTGGAAAGGAGGCTGCAGCCCCTTCAGTTCTACCCTGTGATTGGTCAGCTGTGATGATGTTACTCTAGCTGCCAGTGACAATGGCATGTAGTTTGAGAGGAAGAGGATGACTCTCGAGGATGTTGGGTTGATGTATCTCAGTTGACTGGGTGTTTAAGATGTGGCATTATCAGGTGAGTGTGTGGGCACACAGCTCCCAGACGAGATACCAGTACAGGGATTTGTACCAGGCCGCCTCATCTAAGCTTTTGTTTTTGAATAGATTGGTAGGCCAAGCAACAGTCATTGAGTGTCACCAGTTTAACACTTGTTTGTAAAGCTTTAACACTAGAAACTAATGAGCCTTTTGAGATTATTGCCTGGGGGGAATTTCCGGTTGCATGTTTTAGAATGAGCTGACTGCTTCCCTAAGTTGTGAAGGAACCACCTTTTAGATAAGACAACTGTGACCCCGGCCACTTCTCTCCATGTTAGACTGCTCGCTCATTTTTCTGCATTAACCCTTTCAGGGCTATAGGAACTATCATATGACTCTTTTTTGTTTTTGGCCTTTCCCCTCGTTGGTAGATTCCTCCAACCTGGATTGGTAAGTCCCACTGTCCTACTCGCTCACCCTCTTTACTGCATAGAGAAAGAACAACTTACATTTATGTAGCGCTTTAACATAGTGAAATGTCTCAAGGTGTTTCACAGGAGACATACAAGAGAAAAATGGATGCCCAAGTCAAAGAAAGAGATATTAGGGAATGTGGTCAAAAACTCAGTCGAACTTTGGCTAGGGAGCATTTCAAAGAAGCAGAGATGGGGAAAGGTTTAGGGAGGAATTAGAGTTTAGGACCTAGGTAGTTGAAAGCAAGAGCAGGGGAACAAAGGAAATAGGTGAAATGGAAGGGGGCAGGAATGGAGGAATACTGGGATCTTAGATGGGTGAAGGGCTGGAGGAGGTTACATGTAGATAGGGAGGGGTTAAGCTGTGGAGGGATCTGAACATGAGGATGGGAATTTTCCAAGTAAGGTGTTGCTGGACTCAGAACTTAAACCACTGAGCACAGGGGTGTTGTATGAATGGGACTTGGTGCGAGCCTCACACAGAATTTTCTAAGCATTGGTTAAGCTAAAATCAAGACTTTCCTCTTAAGCTCCCTCACCTTGTTTGGCCAGCCAATCTATGGCCCTGATGCATTCTGCAATCTCTGGCAATCCAACCCAATTAACTCCATCCTCTGTGTTTGGATTTTGCACTTACTGGTTGGTCCTGTTTACATTTTGTGGGTCTGGATGTTTGGAACTTGAAGTTATTTGAGTTGTTACTTCATTGGTGGATAAATCCGAAATGAGAACCTTAAGGTTAGGTTGTTTATAGGGGAGCTGGTAGCGTAGTGGTATTGTCACTGGGCTAGTACTCCAGAGACCCAGGGTAATTCTCTGGGGACCCGGGTTTGAATCCCACCATGGCAGATGGTGAAATTTGAATTCAATGAAAAATCTGGAATTAAAAGTTTAACGATGACCATGAAAACACTGTTGATTGTCGAAAAATCTTTAGGGAAGGATATCTGCCATCCATACCTGGTCTGGCCTACATGTGATTTCAGACCCACGATAATTTGGTTGACTCCTAAATGCCCTCTGAAATGGCATAGCCAGCCATTCAGTTCTCAAGGGCAATTAAGGATGAGCAATAAATACTGGCCCAGCCAGCGATGCCGGATCCAATGAATAACAAAAAAGGATCTGTTGTATCAATAATGGAGATGTTTGTGAATTAATGGATTTAAACTTTAATAGAGGCTTTGATTTCAACTCCTCTTTACCTACAGTGGAAACTGGAGAATAGGTGCGTGGGGTCCTCACACTCCACTCTCAGCCTGATTTGACCAATTATGGTTTACACTACAGAGGGCAATGAGCCTTGTTCCTCTTTAAATATGCAGATCAAGTTCTGATTACATCATGAGCATCCAACTACGTGATTTTAACCCGACACCTGAAGTGGGGCGGAGGCAGCGATAGCTTCACTGGCAGGACAAAGATGGAAGTCCGGAGGGGGTTTGAGTGCACAGACAGGGAACGTTAGCATGATATTCCACCATCGGGGAATGGCATGACAACATAACTCATGTTGTTCAGCTAGGAGGATCCAGAGATTACAAAAGGAAAACAGGAGTTCTATAGTGTTGAAATGATGAGAAAGAATGAGTTAGAACGAGAGAGAGTGCAATTGGGTTTTCATTGCAGCTCAGTGAGGATGTAGGGGAGGAATAGGTAGCTGAGGATACTTTGAGCTTAGAGAGCATAGAGTTAAAAGATGCACTGACCATGCCATATCGATAAAATAGAGACAAGAAGACGTTTATCTTCTTAACAAGTTAATCATCCAGCTGCTCTCTGAGTAAGTTAGGCCAACACACACAATGGGAGTCTGTTGATCTGTGGAGCGCAAAAGGGAAGCATTGCACTAAATTCTAAAAGGATGTCATAAGGTTCAGAAATAATAGGTACAGTTAGGCTTCTGTTAAATTTTTGCACTTTAAAGAGTATGAATTAATCTGTTGTTCAAATTAATTCAAACTTCTCAATTCAAATTTGAGATGTCTATTGTATGATTGCAGTTCAAATTAACAGATAATCAAATTAATCAACTTTTGAGTTAAGATGTGTGGTGTATAAACTCAGCCTCCCTGCTAATGGAATTGGAGGTGGATTCTAAGAGGCTGCAAGTCAGTTGGTGCAGTGTTATATTGTAAATCTATCTCTAGCCTACACCCCAGTTGAGAACTGCTTGCACCACAGCATGAGAGGTTGCTGAATTTAACCATTGCTCAATCTTTCAAATCATCCAAGATTGAGTTGAATTGTCCTTAGGATATCGAATGTCCCTCCTTGGTCCAATTCATGAGCACAGAGCAGCCAGTGGTTGGTGTTTTCTGCCCTCTGCTGGGCTGGATGACTGGCTGCCTGTGTGACAGAATCTTACAGAGACCTACCTGCACATCTATTTAATTTTAAACCTCTTCCATAAGTGCCTCATTGCTTCAACCATCGAAAAGTATTTCTTCATCAAAATTGGCAATCGTTTTTATTTAATACAGGCCTGGACTTTCTACTCAGTCTGGTTGGATGATTCAACACATTTTGCCTATAAACCAACAAGACAAGCAACAAAACCACAAAGGCTCCAAATGCTTCATAGGAGCATTATAAACCAAAATTAGTCACAGAGCCACATTAAGCGATATTCGGACAGGTGACTAAAAGTGTTAACATTTTAACAAGCATCTTAAAGGTGGAAAGTGAGGTGGTTGGGCGGAGAGGTTTAGAGAGGGAATTCAGAATGCAGGGCCCAGGCAGCTGAAGACATGGTTGCCAATGGGGAGGTGATTAAAATCGGGGAAGCTTGAGGCTGGAATTAGAGGAGAGCTGAGATCTCCGAGGGTTGTGGGCTGGAGGAGATAACCGAGGTAGGGATAGGTGAAGAAATTTTAAAACAAGGATGAAAATTTTTAAAACCGAGGTGTTACTTGACTGGGAGCCAGTTAATGTAGGTCAGCGAACACAGGGGTGATAAGTGCATGAAACCTGGTGCAAATAAAGACATGGGCAACAGAATTTTGGATGACCTAAAGTGCACAGAGGGTAGAATGTGGGAGACCAGCCAGGATTGTGTTGGAATAATCATTTGAGAGGTACAAAGGAAGAAAACGTTGAGTATAAGTTCTAAGCAGAGGTCGATAGATTTCTAGATACTAATGACATCAAGGGAAACTGGAATAGTGTGGGAAGGTGGATTTGAGGCAGAAGATCAGCCATGATCTGTTTGGCTGGTGGAGCAGGCTGGAGGGGCCGAGTGGCCTACTCCTGCTCCTATGTTCCCAAAGCAATTGAAAACTAATGGGAAGTTGCACCTGGATTGTCAATTGCACCCTAAGCAGAAGCTTTCAGCCTCTGCATCTCTTTGAAAGGGGCACCTCCCATCATTGCATTTTGTTCATGCAAGATATATTCATCTGGTTAATAAAACTCTGCCAAACATTCCTTAATCACACAGTCTGGATGATACACATCTTTATAATTGTGAAGTTAGTGCACGGAAATATGACAACCAGTTATCAAGTGTTTACCTCCCATTTCTCTGTTTGAGCTTTCATCATTCTTAAATAGCTGGGAAATGTGCTGATGTGGATTGTACTCAACTGTGAAAACTTCCATAACCAAAAAACCTGCCGAGAATCTCTCTCACATCTAAATGGCTTTTTGGGTGGAGTACAAGAATGAAACAGTGAGTGTTTCAGGAACTGTCCCCCCACCGTGAGAGTCAGCACCTTCGGGAACTGTCCCCCAGTGAGAGTCAGCGCCTTCGGGAACTGTCCCCCAGTGAGAGTCAGCGCCTTCGGGAACTGTCCCCCAGTGAGAGTCAGCGCCTTCGGGAACTGTCCCCCAGTGAGAGTCAGCGCCTTCGGGAACTGTCCCCCAGTGAGAGTCAGCGCCTTCGGGAACTGTCCCCCAGTGAGAGTCAGCGCCTTCGGGAACTGTCCCCCAGTGAGAGTCAGCGCCTTCGGGAACTGTCCCCCAGTGAGAGTCAGCGCCTTCGGGAACTGTCCCCCAGTGAGAGTCAGCGCCTTCGGGAACTGTCCCCCAGTGAGAGTCAGCGCCTTCGGGAACTGTCCCCCAGTGAGAGTCAGCGCCTTCGGGAACTGTCCCCCAGTGAGAGTCAGCGCCTTCGGGAACTGTCCCCCAGTGAGAGTCAGCGCCTTCGGGAACTGTCCCCCAGTGAGAGTCAGCGCCTTCGGGAACTGTCCCCCAGTGAGAGTCAGCGCCTTCGGGAACTGTCCCCCAGTGAGAGTCAGCGCCTTCGGGAACTGTCCCCCAGTGAGAGTCAGCGCCTTCGGGAACTGTCCCCCAGTGAGAGTCAGCGCCTTCGGGAACTGTCCCCCAGTGAGAGTCAGCGCCTTCGGGAACTGTCCCCCAGTGAGAGTCAGCGCCTTCGGGAACTGTCCCCCAGTGAGAGTCAGCGCCTTCGGGAACTGTCCCCCAGTGAGAGTCAGCGCCTTCGGGAACTGTCCCCCAGTGAGAGTCAGCGCCTTCGGGAACTGTCCCCCAGTGAGAGTCAGCGCCTTCGGGAACTGTCCCCCAGTGAGAGTCAGCGCCTTCGGGAACTGTCCCCCAGTGAGAGTCAGCGACTTCGGGAACTGTCCCCCAGTGAGAGTCAGCGCCTTCGGGAACTGTCCCCCAGTGAGAGTCAGCGCCTTCGGGAACTGTCCCCCAGTGAGAGTCAGCACCAGGAGTAGTGTAGTGAATTGGGATTGCCTCCCATTTTCTTGCTGTGAACAGGGCAGGTTTTGCAGATATCGGGTGGGTTTTGTGCTCCATTGACCTGGTGCCAGTGATCCTGGGCTCTGACTGTGTCCTACCCCTGTTTGCACAGGACTGTGCTATGTACCACTCTCAGCAGAGGCCTCGAACATGTTTTCCCAATTGTCCAGATGGTACTGTGCAGACAGCTGTGGACATGGGTTCATCAAGGGAACCTATACAAGAGAGCAGTGAATGTCACTAAGCTGCCTGCTGCCCTCACAGTTGATTTTCGAGGTGGGGGTGGCGGTGGGGGGTTGAGGGGAGCTTCTATTGCATTAAAGCTAACATTAAGTATTTTACACTCCCTGCCATTCTGTTCTCCCTCCCTCCCTCCTTTCACTGTCAGCAAACCTTTAAATAATCTCTGAGTCACTGCAGCACTGGAAAATCTGTGTGAGGGAGAGGTCACATGTGATGTTGTCCAGCTTCCAAGCTGTAGGTCCTGACAGTAAGGCCTCAATAAACTAGTAAAGAGCTGGGTTATGTGTACAACTCTTCATTTTTCAAATCTTTCCCCTTGTATTTCTCCCCTCCCCTCTGGGATGTGCAAACTTTTGCTAGGATCCATTTCCATCGGTGCCTGCTGAGAGGGGCAATTCAACTATTGGAGCATCAAAACCACACCTGATTTCAGGCCTTGACCAACCTTCTCACACATGTATCTCTCAGTTATCTCTGTATGTCTTTGTCTTTTATTAATTTCATTTTCCTTTTATTCTTTCTCTTTCCTCTTTCCTTTCTCCACTCTATCTCTTTTTGTTTGTTTCGTTACTTCTTCCTCTCTGTCTCATCTCTTTTACTGTTCCTTTTCCTCGCTCTCTCACTTTTCGTCTGTGTTCCCCCCGCAGTTTGAATCTCTCCCTGTGATTCGGACCAAGAAGTTAGAAATTTGTAGACGATATTAATTGTGTCTGGGGTTATAGATACTAATGCGCAAGACTGTCCCTAATACAGGAAGAAGTAAACAGGCTTGTGGAGTGAACAGATAACTGGTGAATAAAATTCAATCCAGGCTAATTTTTGGTGGAGGACTAAAGAGATCACATATACCTTGGAGATAAGAAAGTAAATAGGATTAAAGAGATCTGGGAATATAGAAACATTAATCTCCATAAGTCCCACAATAAGTTGATAAGGCTACAGAAAGATCTAAGGGTGGAGTTTTTACTGCACCATGACGGTGGGGGGTGGGGGTGCAGGGCCATAAAATGCAGCAAGGCATTCAAAAATCCGTTGATTTCGGCAGGACCGGAAAATCACACCGGCATAAAGTTCTGCCTAAGTATTGAGATTCATTTCTAAAGGAATAAACTATATAGAAGCAGGGGGTAATGTTGCGTTTATATTGAACATTGGTTTGACCACACTGTGAGTGCTGTGCATAACTCTGGCCTTGATGTTATATAAACGATATTAAGGTGCTGGAGAAAATTCAGAAAAGATCTACAAAGAGAGTTGAGGAGATGTAACTATTCTGAAAGATTGTGAGGCTGGGACAATTTTCTCCAGAAAAGATCAGATTGAGAGGAGACCTGATAGAGGTCAAAAATTATTCAGGGTTTTGATAGGCTTGACTTGGAGAAATTGTTTCTACTTGTAGGGGTGAGTCCAGAACGAGGGGCATGAATACATGATAATAACCAACAGCACAAATTAAGGATTTAGGAGGAATTCCTTTCCTCTGAGTGTTGAGAATGTAGAACTCGCTACCACATGGAGTCGTTGAAACCATGATACATTTATGGAGAGACTTATCTTTCTATGAATGTGTCTCCCTCTCTTTCTCACTCTGTCTCTCACTCTCTCCCTCTCTATTTGTCCCTACCATTCTTTTTTTTTCAATCCCATTCCCTTGTTTCTTCCCAATTCTTGTGTTCATCCTCCCCTCCAGAATAGCAGGTGACAATTATTTCCTGTGCATCGTGGATCCTGCGCTGCCAGTGCTTGTTTATGAGCTGGTCCAGGCCCCCAGATCAATGTTATCAAAGTTAAATATTTTGGATTTCACAGTAGGTGTGTAGCTTTGTAGAGAGGTGAGGCAGTGTCATACAGTTGTACCAGAATATTCTTAAACACATAGATTACAGAATAGAAATCAACCATTTGGCCCAATGAGTCTGTGTGGCTATGTCATGTGAGCAGACTGAGAGCTTTGAACATTGGCCAGGAGCTGAGGCCAGGGTTCTTGGCTGCAGGCAAGTTAACCATTTCAAGGCTTCCTCATGGTGACCTAGCGAAAAGAATTGCACCATTCTGAAGTTGTCAGAATACGACCAATGAGGACACAGATTCCATTCCGTATGAGGTAGCAGCTATGGGATTAGACCTTCCCCAGGATGAAGTCTGAGAAGGAGGAAGCTGGAAGATTATAGGAGAAGCTTATTTCTGAACTGTAGCACAGTGTCTCATTCTTTCTGTCTTCATCTATTTCTCTATCCAAAACTCTTGTCTCTTTTTCTCTCTCCATTTCTTTTTTTGCTCCCTGTGTGTGTCTCTCTTTGCCTCTCTCACTCTGTCTCTGACTCCTTCTGTCTGTCTCCATGTCTCTCCCTTTCTTACTACCTGTCTCTTTCCCTCTGTTAGTCTCTCTCTGCCTCTTTCTCCCCCTCTCTCTATCTGTCTCTGAAGCCTGAAGTTTGTCTTCTGTTTGAGAGAGTGAAGGTAGAGTGAGAGAGGTGTTTGTTCTGTAATGCGGCTGCTAGTCCTGAGTAAAGGATTCCTGTGGATAAGAGCAGCACACGTCCTCTGGATCCTAGAGGCCTGGTTCGTCACATTCACACTCGACTGAACTGTTAAACAATCTGCCTTCCAGTTTACTGTGCTCAGTGGAATTTGCTGCACACCACAGGTTTGTTTAAAAGCAAAAGTGAAATGATTAATTATACCTTCTGATTCTTTTCCAACACACAACAGCAAACTCCCCTGGTCTGCTGCTTTCCTGTATCCCTAAAGAGCAGCTTCCTGAGGAGCTGGGAGATCACCAAGAAGTCACGCCAAGGGCTAGGCCTTCAACATCTGTGGGAAATTCCCAAGCAGTTTTGGAGTGAGCAGTTCATGACCATCACGTAGTGCCAGAAATTCCTGTCCTTTTATAAAATCAGAACAAGTCCCAGGACAAGGAGCTGTTGTCAGGCCCAACAGTCCCCAACTCTGAATTCCTTTCCTCACTGCATGGTAGGGTTGCCAACTCCCCCATGATTGACCTGGAGTCCCCAGGAATTAAAGATTAATCTCTAGAGCACTGGAATGAGCAAACCCAGGGCAAAGTCATTGGGGTATTTAAAAAGAAGTGTGTTCATTTTATTCTCTTTGAACCTTTCCATTTGTTGTAAAAATTATGGAGATAAAGAAGAATTGGTAGTTTGGATGATTTTTGACTGTCAGTCAATCAGTAATGAAGATTTGTTCATGTTGGGATATTTCAGTGATGGACATGTCAAGTGGCCAATGGTGGGAGTGTGGGGGCGGGGTTACTGCAGGCAGCAGGTCATATGTCCAAGCAGAGTTGGCAACCCTACTCTAGAAATGTGGGTGCTGCTGGCAAGGTTGGCATTTACTGCCCAAGTCTTACTTACCCTGAGACGGTAACTGAAGGACCATTTTGGAGGGCAGGTAACCATGTTGGTGTCGGCCAGGAGTCACATAGGGCTCAGACTGGGTAAGAGAGCAGGTTTCTTTCATTAATAGAAGCAGCTGGGCTTTTATCACAATGCACCTCAATATTCCAGAGTTTTGAAACTAAATTCAAATGCTCAAACTGCTAGGCTGGGATATGAACCCATGTTCTCCGGATGTGCAGTAACTGATATTCTTGTGCTTACTTCAATGAGCTTCTAGAAACAAAAGATTTGCATTTATTTGTCCTTCAGTTAGATGTTAGTGAAATCAATGTTTAGAATATTCCATGATCTAATGGAATTAAACTACTGCAAAACAATCATTTTGCCTGCTGCAGGCTCAGGGTGATGTGTGGAAAGGTTTGTTTTTCCCTAAATGTAGCAATCTTCCTTAAACACAGTGGACATAGTGTTTTTCTTGAGTTTTCAACAGAACACAGTCTTTATCTCTGTGGAAGGGCTGCATTAATACATCCAGGATTTTTATCTGTGCTTACTGGGAGAAGCATTCAATTTTTTAAATTCATTCATGGGTTGTGGGTGTCAAGACTAGCATTGTTATCCATCACTAGTTGCCCTTGAGAAGTTGGTGGTGGGCTGCCTTTTCTTGAACTGCTGCAGTCTATGTGGTACACCCACAGTGCTGTTAGGAAGAGAGTTCCAGGATTTTCACCCAACTCTAATGAAGGAACAGCGATATATTTCCAAGTCAGGATAGTGTGGGTCTTGGAGGGGAACTTGCAGGTGGTGGTGTTCCAATGCATCTGCTGCCTTTGTCCTTCTAGCTGGTAGAGGTAGTGGGTTGGAAGGTGCAATGGAAGGAGCCTTGGTGAGTTTCTGCAGTGCGTCTTGTAGATGGTACACACTGCTGACAGTCTGCGTTGGTGGTGGGGCAAGTGGATGTTTTAAGGGGGGTGACAGGTTGAGGTAGATTATTTGGTCTTTGCGGGGTTATTTAAGTTTTGGGATAAAATTGGGCATTGATCTTCCTCACTTGTGGTCACATTGGTTGTGGGGGACATTACCCTTTAAGATCATTGGATGGGCTGCTGTATAGTGGAAGGGGGCAGATTGTACAGAGTATCTCTTTCTCTCTCTCTCTTTGTGTTTTCATTCTGTTATTGAGTTTCCTCCATTCTTTCTGTTTAACCCTGTGAGTCTCTGTTACTTTTGTTGTGTTGTGTAATCCCTCTGTCTTGTGCCTCAGGATATTTTTACCTTTTTTTAAAGGTGCTATATAAATATTCCCTTTGTTTTTCTCTACCTCCATGTGTTCCTTTCCCTCTCTCTTACTACTTGTAATCTCTTCCTTGCTCTTGTTTCTATCCACAAATTCTTTATCATTCCCCCTCTTCTGAAGATGCTTCTGAAATACAATTCCAAAGGGCATGTTCTGGTTACTTGTGTTGAAGAGCATTTCAGACATATCTGTGTATGTCATTTGATATATTATATCATATTCAATCACCGATGAACCTCTTCTTGTCAATACACAATTTCTGGGACTGCCTATGATTCAGAGCCAGAGTCCTGGCTGATTTTTGTCTCCCCTTCCCAGGGTGATGAGCGTTACAGAATTTCTGTTGAAGCCAACTCAGCACTGCCATGGTTTGGAGCCTGGGCTTTCCCTCCATAAGGCGACTTTTTCCTATACTATGTGCTGCTTCTGCAAGCCTTTTGCACAATCCTTCAGACCACTCCTGCTGACTCAGAAAGGTCACACAAGAATTTCCAGAGAACAGAAAGCTGGCTGGATTTATCAATATGAGTTCAGTGGTGTAGTGGTTATTTTAATATCTCAGAGGACCTGTGTCCAAACCCCATTGAGGTAGCTGGACTGGAAACTAAATAAAAGGCTGGTGTCAGCAAAAGTGACTGAAACTATTGGTTTGTCACAAGAGTGTCATATGTCCACTGTGTTTAAGGAAGATTGCTACATTTAGGGAAGGAAACCCGCTGTCCTTACTCCAGTCCCACATACACCAACATGATTGGCTCCTGCCTTCCCTCTGAAGTAGCTGAGCAAGTCACTTAGCTCACAAGTATTAGTCTCAGTGCATGAAATCTCAGGAAGGCAAAACATGAGTCAAGATCCTTACTGATAAAACAAAAACCACTGGAAACACTAGCAGGTCAGGCAGCATCTGTGGAGCGAAATAGAGCTATGTTTAAGGTCAATGACCTTACATCAAAACTGGAAAATGTTTAGAGATATAACAGAGGCAGGGAAAGGTGGGGGGCCGGCGGGTGTTGGGGGTGGGGGGGGTGGGGGGGGGGGTGGTGGGGGTGGGCACGGGTTTGGAATGGGGAGGTAAGTTCAAAAGGGAAGGCCTGTGAAAGCTGGAGAGATTAACTGACAAAAGAGTCGGTGGGACCAGCCAAAGGGAGTGGCAATAAATAAAGAAACGTAAGATGTATTTAGGGGAGGTGTGAATGAGGAAAGCAGAATCCTGACCAACAACTGCCATCTGAACAAATGGGGAAGATCTAGTGGTGGGCTTGTGGCGCATTAGGTCATGTCCCTACCTCTTGGCCAGAAACTCTGGGTTCAAGTCCCACTGCAGGACTTCATGACCATGGAAGGTGCTTTGACTAAACAGGTTGATTATTAAAAAAATAAGAACAGAAACATAAAAAAACTCAGCCGCCTGGCATCATCTGTGGAGAAAGACACAAAGTTAATGTTTCAAGTCCAATATTCCTCTTGATTGTTGATTGGCATGAAGAGCGGGAGAGATTCCTGGTCAACCATACTGCAGAAGGTGATGGCCAAACCACTGCAATACATTGCCAAGCAGAATCAAGGACCAATCCAATGGAAGTCCATGGTTACAAAATGCCTGCTTAGGGTATAGTCTGAAGAGGTGGAGGTTGTGTTCTGAAATTGTGGAATTTGATGTCGAGTTTGAAAGGTTGTAAAGTGCCTAATTGAAAATTAAGGTGCTGTTCCTTGAGTTTAGATTAAGCTTCATGTTGCTGCTTATTGCTGGATAACTGCTCCTGGGAAACGTGTGTGGCTGAGAAACAGGTAGACTTGGCAGCGATACCTCTCATAGTCACGAGGCTTGATTTTACTCTTTGTCACTAGACAATATGATGCTGGCTGATCCTAACACTGGACAAGTCAGGTCCCAGAGTGAAACCTGGCTTGACAGTTCCTAACCCTCTTTTTTTTTGGCAACTGTGGGGAAAAAGTTACTGAACAAATTCACAGGAGTCTGCTGATGAACTTTTAACACAGAATAAAACAATTATTAAACAAGAAACGTGAACAATATTACACCAGTCGCAAAGGTTGGAAAGATCTCAATACAAACACAAGATGATGATTTAATTTTCCATCAATATTATCCCAGCAATGCCCTTACAGACACACAAACCCACTGAAGATTTACCACTATCTTACCACCAAGGTTTCTTGCTTGGGCTGGCCCAGTTGCAATTGGTTTTCTTCCAGCAGAACTTTCACTAGATGCTTTTTCCTCAGCTAGTATCTCTCCCTGAGACACCGAAAACCGCACTCTAAGCTCACTATTACTTCAACTGCAGAGCAAACACATGAGTTTCTTTAAACTCAGTCCCCCAGCAGTCTTTCTAATCAGAGAGCTTAGAACTCTTGTCTTCATTCACTGTCATACACACTCTGAACTTCTTTTCTGTCTCTCCCTGTGTCTCTGTGTCACTTAACCGCTGTTGCTACTGTGTTCCCCCCACCCCCCCATCACTAAATTACTAACCCCTTTTTAACCCATCTCTTTTCTGCAGGGTTGTAAAACCTCATTAAAAACGTGTTTGTGTACACACAAACCCAAAAGGCTGACCTTTCAGCTATAGTTCCACTCAGACTTCTTGGCATGAAGGCACATAAACAACCAAAAATGAAACTGAAACCATTTTATCTCCCTTACCACCTAAATATATATAAACTCAAGATCTAAATGGAAGATCAGGAAGAGGAAAGATCTGTCATTTGAGAATCCTGATGTGGCAATGGAACGACGGGATTCTGCTTCTGAAAGTGCTGGGAGAGGGGTGGTGGGTTGCAATTTTGGGAGTAGTTGAGGAAAGCTGGCATATGGGGGCAATGGGCCAGAGATTACAGGGCCTGTAAGAACTGGAATGAGGGGCAAGCATGTGCGTCTGATCACGGTTGGTAGGATGGGAGCCAGCTGGGTTCCCTGAGAAGGTGTAAAAAATGGTAATGCGGTGCGTTAGGAAAGCCTCTACTATATCAGCAGTGAAACTAAAATTTGAGGCAATGAGGGGATTTGGAGATAGTGGAGTTGAGGTAGATGGTCAGCCATGCCATTATTGAATTGTTGAGCAGGTTCATTTGGATCTGGGTTGACTGCTACTCCTATTTCCAAATCCATATGTTCCAATTACTCTGTTTATGTTACAGTGTGGATAGCTCAGCCTGTCTATAATGTGATTTTACTCCAATTTCAGCAGAAGTTTTTGTGTGAAGGACAGAGCAGCACTGACTCTTCCAATGGATTTACAGCGAGTGAGAGGCTGGGTGATCTGGGCTATGTCATAAATGGGAACAAGTCCTGATTGTCCATCACCCCTGTACTCGTGGACCTACATTGGCGGCTGGTTAAGCAACACTTTGATTTTAAAATTTTCATCCGTGCTTTCACATCCCTCCAAGGCCTCACCCACTCCCTATCTCTGTAACTTCCTCCAGCCCCACAACTCTGAGATCTCTCTGCTCATCCAATATTAGCCTCTTGTACATTCCCAATCTTTATTGCTGCACCATGGATGGCTGTGCCTTCAGCTTCCTGGGTCCTAAGTTCCAGAATTCTTTCCTGACCCTCTCCCCTCTCTAGATCCCACTGCTCCTTTTGAACATGCTCCTTTAAAAACTTGACCAATAAGCTTTTTTTGCCACCTGCTGCTCAGTGGTAAACTTTGCTAACAATCCTGTGAACTACCTTGAAATGGTTCGCTATGTTAACGGCGCTATGTTGTTTGGAAGTATTGAGTCACTCAGTCATCAGCTGATTTTGACTGTTGGAGATTACCCCCCAAAAAGCTGAAAAATAAATAATGGGGAGATGTGTAAGGATTCCATCACCTTCACTTGTGCTATTAACGCAGGGAGTTCCCAATTTCTCAATTTATAGTGTTGATTATAAACATAACATTTAAAGGAATTTTCTGATTGTTGTTGCTTTACCATTGAAGGGTTGTTTTTTTTTTTTGGCACTGTAACCATTTACTTTCCTAAACTATAAACCAGATTTTCATGATTATAATCAAAAAGCCTTTTTGATGTTAACATGTAGCTGTGGTTCAGTGGGTAACAGTTTTACTTCAAGTCATAAGCTTGTGGATTCAAGCTCTCACTTGAGGCTTGAGGACAAGATCCAGGCTAAGACTCCCAGTGCATTACTGAGGGAGCGCCGCACTGTCGGAGGGTCAGTACTGAGGGAGCGCCGCACTGTCGGAGGGTCAGTACTGAGGGAGCGCCGCACTGTCGGAGGGTCAGTACTGAGGGAGCGCCGCACTGTCGGAGGGTCAGTACTGAGGGAGCGCCGCACTGTCGGAGGGTCAGTACTGAGGGAGCGCCGCACTGTTGGAGGGTCAGTACTGAGGGAGCGCCGCACTGTCGGAGGGTCAGTACTGAGGGAGCGCCGCACTGTCGGAGGGTCAGTACTGAGGGAGCGCCGCACTGTCGGAGGGTCAGTACTGAGGGAGCGCCGCACTGTCGGAGGGTCGGTACTGAGGGAGCGCCGCACTGTTAGAGGGTCAGTACTGAGGGAGCACTGCACTATTGGAGGTGCCATCTTTTGAGCCTGAGGCCTAGTCTGCAAACTCAGGAGTATGTGAAAGATTACAAGGTAGAAGGAACTCGTGTGAATTTCTTTCCTTCTGTACTGAGCGAACATGCCCTTACCTGTGAGTTCAGATTTTACAGGGCAGAGCAAGCATTCGAACTTGAAATACTGAGGTGCAAACCTGTCTTCTGCATTTATTCACTGGGAGAGCTTAGGAAACAAACACTTTTATCTTTCTAAATGAAATTGGCCGGGGATCAGTGTTTTGCGGTGTTGCTGCAGTTGTGTTGTAGCCGAGCCTCGTGTCAGAACATGTTGACACTGTGAATACTTTAGTGAAGTTGCCTGGCAAATGCTGTCCAGTTTAAAAATAGATCCTTCAGAAGTAAAGCAATGTTCCTGTGATACACTCTGACCTGCAATGGCACTCATGCCCACGTTCCAATCCCCTCATTTGCCCACCCCTTTCCAACACGCCCAAGTGGATTGATTGGCGTTTAGATTGGGTCTATGGATCACAGTAACTCCGCCTTCTCCTCTCACAGGGCAGGACTTAAATGCTTCACCCAGACAAAAAAAAAATACATCGAACAGTCCAAGCAGTGACAGGATCTTCTGGGGTTTTTTTTTGTGAATAAAGACGTGGTTTCCACCTCAGGACACAAGGAGTTAACTGCGACATCACAAATCCTTAGACTTCCTTTGGTGTGTGTCAGGGTTTTGACAGCTCTTGTGGCATTTCAAGAAGAGGGAAGGCGCTGAGCAATTTCATAATTTAAAAACCTCCCGTGACCTTGTCGAGCACCAGCCACGAGCATTTTGCGAAGACACAGAAAAGAGGTTGTTAGCCTCTTCGCTCCCAGCTTCACCAGTTACACCCAATAAATATTTCTTTTACAGTCACTGAAGATTTCAGTGTAACTGAGTTACACAGGAGAGAAATGTAGACAGGGACACACCACTGAAATCGTCAGTCCTTGCAGCTTAAAGGAGAAAGAAAAAAAAGAAGAAAGGAGGTAATTGTTTTGTGCCTTTTAACTGCCTCTCTTTATCTGGTAATGCAAAGCTACACTGAGCTAAAGCTGATCTTCCAATTTGGAAAGAAGGACTTGCATTTATATTGCGCCTTTCACAACCTCAGGGTGCCCCAAGTGCTTTACAGCCAATTACGTACTTCTGAAGGGTAGTTACTGTTGTAGAAAACACGGCAGCCAATTTATGCGGAGCAAGCTCCCACAAAGAGCAATGAAATAAGTGACCCAGATAATTGGATTTTAGTGATGCTGGTTGAAGGGTAAATATTGTCCGAGATATTGGAGAGAACTTGAGTAAAACCATGGCACACTTCATGTCAACCTGAGAAGGAAGACAGAGCATTGTTTCAATATCTCGTCAGAAAGATGGCACTTCTGACAGCACAGCACTCCTTCAGAGTTGCACTGGGAATGTTAGTCTGGATTATCTGTTTAAACCTCTGGAGTGAGATTTGAACCTGCCACCTTCTGACTCAAGCAGGGTTCCCACACTTCTGCGGGGAATGGATGTGCCTGGATGTTGGATAAAGATGGGAGTGTACTGAGCTGTGATGTCCTCTACAGGTGAATAGCCAATGGCAAGTCCCTGGCTCAGCTGACGCATATACAGTCACTTGGGACTGGCCATGGAGTGTCATTAAAAATTGCATGTTGACAATCGATCAACTCCTGGCCAGCTAACGAAACATGGATCAAGGATCAGATCTAGGAGTATCCTGGCTGTATGGCACTAATGAGAGAGGTGGATGTTCACAGCAGTTGTGGTGAATGTTGAAATGCAGAAGTTGTTTTACACACTGTGCCTGCACTGCTGCACCAGTGTCTTCCACAGAACTCTATCTTTGAACCAATTGCACTAGAACAGATGAGCTGGTCAAGGTCCAATTGCTGTTTATGGCATCTTGCTTGTGTAAGTTGCCCACGGTGCTTCCCACCTTACTCCATTGGCTACACTTCATCGGAAGGTCATCTGCTGGGAAGTGCTTGGGAAATCCTGAGGCTGTGAAAGGAGCTATGGGAATGCAAATCTTTCTTTTTCTCTATAGTTCATGCTGTTGCCTTAAAACTTAAACAGAGGAAATCAAAGGTAAACTTACTGAATGAAATTTATGAGTTTCCACATTAAACAAAGGTGTGAATTACCTATTGCTGTTGAGTCAGTCTCTTGGTGCTCCCAGCAACCATCAGGTTTGACCTTACAAGATATGAATTTGTACAGTTGTTGCTTTAGCTGTAATTTTCTCTGTGAATGAATTCTGAAAAGATGATTGAAGTTGTTACACTCAAATGCATTTTGCTTAAAGTTAAAGGTTGGCTCAATGTTATTTTTCATGTGAATTATTTTTATGCTTCCCAGGTAAAGGCTTTTAGTGCTGACAATTGCAATCTTCCATTTAAGGCATCCAGTGATTCATCAAACAGAGCAGGTACAGCACAGGGTTAGATACAAAGTAAATCTCCCTCTATACCGTCCCCATCAAACACTCCCAGGGCAGGTACAGCACAGGATTAGATACAGAGTAAAGTTCCCTCTACGCTGTCCCCATCAAACACTCCAGGGCGCGTGCAGCACAGGGTTAGATACAGAGTAAATCTCCCTCTACGCTGTCCCCATCAAACACTCCCCGGGCAGGTACAGCACAGGGTTAGATACAGAGTAAAGTTCCCTCTACGCTGTCCCCATCAAACACTCCAGGGCGCGTGCAGCACAGGGTTAGATACAGAGTAAATCTCCCTCTACGCTGTCCCCATCAAACACTCCCCGGGCAGGTACAGCACAGGATTAGATACAGAGTAAAGCTCCCTCTACGCTGTCCCCATCAAACACTCCCAGGGCAGGTACAGCACAGGGTTAGATACAGAGTAAAGCTCCCTGTGCATTGTTCAAACTACGTACTTTAGACCAAATTTAGAGTCGCTCACTGCTGCATCAGTACAGCATGTTTCCATTTCCAGCATTTGCATATTTCTGGTTTTGTGGAGTGAGAATGCTGATATAAGAGTAAATTTTGTTAAATATCAGGGGTAACTCCAACTGCGGAACATTGTTTGAAGGGAGTGTAGATTGGATTGCAGTGATTTGAGTACCTGCATCATGGCCCTTCAGAGGTTTGGTTGTTAAAATAGACGTACGGTAATGTGAGGGCCATTGCGAACTGGGTGTACTGGCCTGATGTCTATATGGGGCAGCATTCTGTAAATCTTCCTCTGTTGTGCTCATTTAATGCCTTATAATCATTAAGGCTGACACTCCAGCGCAGTTCTGAGGGAGTGCTGCACTGTCAGAGGTGCCACCTTTCAGATGAGATGTTAAACCGTCTGTCATCTCAGGTGGGCCTTGAAAATCCCAAGGCATTATTTTGAAGAAGAGCAGGGAAATTATCCCTGATGTCCTGGACCAATATTTATCCCTCAATGAAAATCACAACAAATAAATTATCCGGCTATCACATTGCTGTTTATGGGAACTTACTGTGGGCAAATTGGCTGCCATGTTTCATGCACTACGACAGTGACTGCACTTCATTCACTGTAAAGTGCTTTGAGTTTTCCAGTGGTCATGAAAGGTGCTATATAAATGCAAGTCTTTTTTTTCTCCCTGTGACAAGCAGGATTTAAAATTCCCCCAGCGACAACAACTTGCATTTATAAAGCACCTTTTTAAGTAGTAAAATATCAGCTGTGATGACAGGCGAGTGTTTTGGATGCAGCCCTAACCCTGATATCCAAGTGTGTCTTTGATCTTACAGTTCATATGCACCCGTTTGCCCCAGGTTCGAACTGTATGAAATCGGGTAAGCTCACAGCCTTGTTGCTTCCCGAGATGTGTTGCGACCGGTAATTGCGAAATCTGGAAATGACTGGGAGCAAGGATCGGAATTTTGCTTGTCATTCCTGAGGCAGTGTGATATGTCGAGATGATGGTCATGATGGGACACCCTGTTTTAACCAATGCGATGCCCAGTTTCCCCCGCTTTCCCCAAATTCTAAATATTTCTTTGTCATATTGAAATGACTTTTTTTTTGTGTGAGAGCAGAGGGTGAGTTAGATTTCATCAGTCACTTGTGTGTTTTTTCTTTGGGTCAGGTGCATCTGCCACCGTGTTAAGTCTTTAAAAAATGTGATTTTTTTTTTCCCCCAGCCGCCTGTTCTGCTGCTGATTATAACTGCATGTAGCTTCCTCTATGTAGGTTGCAAACTAAAAAAAGGTCCTGTTGATTTCGAGAAGAGGAAGTGTTGCATAAACCCGATGGGTCAGAAACGATTTGCTTCTTAATACTAGTTGGAGATTCTTGCTAGTTCACAGAATCTGAATTCTAGCTGCTTTGATTTATTATTTAATATTTTTACTTGATTGTCTTTTTTCCTGATCTCCAAGCTTCATTCTCTCACTTTCAGCAAGTGTTCTTGTTTATCCATTTGACCATGCTGTGCACTGCTGTGAACTCTTGCTGTGCCTAAGCTTGAAATATACAGATTTACTCCTACTTCCTTCTCCCTTTGCATTCAAAACCTTTTCCAACATCTTCTGCCCTAACATGTTTCTTAGCACTTCAAAACTGTGAAATTTCTTACATTTCTTTCTGACCGCTTTGCAGAACACCTTTGGTCTGTCCGCTAGCATTACCCAGACCTCCCTGTCACTTGCCATTTCAACACTCCACCCTGCTCTCATGCCCACATGTCCGTCCTTGGCCTGCTGCAATGTTCCAGTGAAGCTCAATGCAAACTGGAGGAACAGCACCTCATCTTCCGATTAGGCACTTTACAGCCTTCCGGACTGAATATTGAGTTCAACGATTTTAGTTCATGAATTCTCTCCTCCATCCCCGCCCCCTTTCTGATTATCCCCCTCCCTTTTGTTTTTCCAATAATTTATATAGTTTTTTTTTCCCACCTATTTCCATTATTTTGAAATGTATTTCCATCCATTGTTTTATCTCTACCTTTTAGCCTTTTTAGTATTCCTTCACCCCACCCCACCCCCACTAGAGTTATCTGTACCTAGTTTGTCCTGCTTTCTACCCTTAATTAGCACATTCTTTTAGATTACATCACCACCTTCAACACCTCTTTGTCCTTTTGTCTGTGACATCTTTTGGTTATCTCCACCTATCACTGGCCCTTTACCTAACTCTTCTTGTCCCAACACCACCCCCCCCCCCCCACCCTTAAACCAGCTTATATTTCACCCCTTTCCTATTTTTACTTAGTTCTGTTGAAGGGTCATGAGGACTCGAAACGTCAACTGTGCTCTTGTCCGCCGATGCTGCCAGACCTGCTGAGTTTTTCCAGGTATTTCTGCTTTTGTTTTTGTTTTGGATTTCCAGCATCCGCAGTTCTTTGCTTTTAAATTTCTTACATTCCTTTTTAATACAATTTGCAGGTTTTTGAAACTCAAACTCAGCATCATCTAACTTACTAATACTGAAGGAAAGAAAGACTTGGATTTCTGTAGCACTTCTCCCATCTTTAAGACATTCCAAAGCGCTTTACAGGCGATGATGTGAAATGTAATCCTGTTGTAAAGTAGGAAATTTGTGCAAAACAAGATCCCACAAACAGTAACGTGAGAATGACCAATAATCTGTTTTAGAGATGTTAGCTGAGGGGCAAATATTGGCTGGAGAACTCCTACTCTTCTTCAAAATAGTGCCAGAGTATTCATGGTGAAAACATCAGAAGCAAGTTCTATCCTTACATCGCAGTCGTGCACAAGTAGCAGGAGTCACTGGATGGTGAGCAGGGAAAACACCCCTGCCAGGTTCAGTTTATTCCTCAGGCCACTGGTTCTGAGAGCAATTGGAGCAGCTGACTCAACACAGAGCAAGGAGGCAAAGTGGGACTTTCCTGCATGGTATGACACAGTGCCACCCTGAGTTTACCAACTGTGCCATTGCTGGGCTGGTGAGTCTCACTTGAAAAGAAGTAGCTTGGGATACACTGGGAAGGTCAGCCTTTATTGCCCATCCCTAATTGCCCTTGAGAAGGTGGCGGTCAGCCGCCTTTGTGAACCGCTGCCGTTCCTGTGGTGTAGGTACACTCACAGTGCTGTTAGGAAGGGAGTTCCAGGATTTTGACCCAGCCACAGTGAAGGAATGGCGATATATTTCCAAATCAGGATGGTGAGTGGCTTGGAGGGGAACTTGCAGGTGGTGGTGTTCTCATATGTCCGCTGCCTTTGTCTTTCTAGGTAGTAGAAGTTGCGGGTTTGGATGGTGCTGCCAAAAAAGCTTTGGTGAGTTGCTGCAGTGCATCTTGTAGATGGTACACTGCTGCCAGTGTGCGTTGGTGGTGGAGGGAGTGAATGTTTAAGGTGGTGAGTGGGGCGCTGATGAAGCGGGTTGCTTTGTCCTGGATGGTGTTGAGCTTCTTGAGTGTTGTTGGAGCTGCACTCATCCAGGCAAGTGAAAGATTATGACTCAGTAATGATGAAGAAACAGAGCTTATTTGCTCCTTTGGTGATTAAATTTTGGTGTTAAGAGCTTCATTGTAATACAATGTGCACTCTTCACAACAAGATCTATGTCTGGGTGTGTGTTTACTCTCTGACTGTGTTCGGTTGTTCTAACTCAGCTCAGTAAGGTGGAAACTAATAAAACCTTGTAACTGATGGGAAGCTGACCAGGGGACTGCAACACATATTTTAAAGATGGATAGATTTTATTTATTTTTACTATTGGGATGAGCAGAACTCTGCAAAAAGACAAGTTGAACAAGGAAGTGATGTGTAGATAAGGAAGAATTCACATTTCTATAATGTCTTTTAAGTTCTTGGAATGTCGCAAGATGATCTGCAGCTAAAAAATTACTTTTGAAGCACTGTCGCTGTTGTAATAAAGGAACTGAGTCAATTTGAACTCAGCAGGATCCCACAATCAACAATGAGATAAATGACTAGTTATTTTTGGTGGTGGTTGAGGGATGAATGTTGATCAAAACACCGAGAAGAACTCTTTGAATAGTGCTGTGGGAGATTTGATATCAGAATAGGCAAGCTACACAAGGAGTGTCATGGGGAGTGTCACAGAAGCTGACATATAGGGCTCCAGGGCCTGATTTTCACCAAGTCGTAAGGAGCCATTTCAAAATGACGGGAGCTGATTCCAGGATTCCCGTTCCCAGTCCCAGCACCCCTAATTTTTGAGGGGTAATGTTGTGGATGGCAAGTGCACGCCCCACCTGGCTGGCTCTGTGGTGGGGGGCAGGCACCTCAGGCATCTTCTAGAATTCACAACACCCCCCCCCACCCCCCCACCCCAACCTGCCACCTGTAATTTTCATGGAGTCGGGCCAGCTCCTCCATGTCTGGTGGTTCATGGCCAAGAGGGGTCGTGAACCATAGTTTGGACTTAATTCTTACCCACGTCCCCCACTCACCACGTCAACTCATAACTCTTCATATCCTGCCTCGGTAGTGAAAATCCAGCCCTCAGTCTCTGAGTGTGCCTTGACCTTCTGACTAAGAGGTAAGAGTGCAACGGATGTAATCTTAGTGACAACTATACATGTCAGAAAGAAATTGATCTGTCAAATGGCTTGTCCTTATTGCATGTACCTACTCTTCCTAATAATCCACATTTACAAGATAGAGTTAATATATAGTGTGTCATCCTGCAACAGAATTGGTACAATCATGTTAGAGAAATGGGTTTAATTTGAGCGATGGGACAAGTGAGGGTCTGTCAATGGCAGCAATGAATTAGGCACGTGGCAGGTTAAGGCTTCGTCTCTATATAACTAATTTCAGAAATAGAAACTGGACAAACAGTGAATAACAGATTTGAAAGAAAGAATGACTTGCATTTCACAACCTCAGTGGGAGACTGGGGTGTGGAACTAATTTGTCTCAGAGGGCTAGCATTGACTAGATGGGCAACTTCTCCTATGATAGGATGTCCCAAAGTGCTTTACAGGCAACAAAGTACATTTCCAGTGTAGTCACTGTTTTAATGTAGGACACACGGAAGCCAATTTGTGTTCAGCAAGATCTCACAAATAGCAATGTGATAATAACACCAGATAATCTGTTTCTGTGATGTTGATGGGGGTCTAAATAGTGATTTTGGGATCTTTTACGCCAAACTGAGAGGGCAGATGGAGCCTTGGTTTAACATCTCATCCGAAAGCCAGTACCTCCAACAGCGCTGCACACTCTCAGTACTGGACTGGAGCATCAGCCATGATTTTTGTGCTCCCAAGTCTCTGGAGTGGGGCTTTAACACACAACCTACTGACTCAAGAGGCAAAAATGCTACCCACTGAGTCACGGCTGAAACATATGGGATTAGAAAGTAATGTTTATTCCGATTTATTGTGGTCTGTTAGTTGATGGTCCGGTATGTCTCTGTGTGTGCACTGCCAGGTGCCTGTGGGAGTGGAGGAACCATGGATGAGGGAATATGGCCTGGCCCACTTTGTCCACAGCTGATGGGTTGGAAACATCACTTGGGTGATATTGTCAATTTGATTTTGCTAGTTTTTTTTTGTGATCTGTTTTTGTAGAGTGATTGGCAATTAAGTTGCTGCTTTCCCTGTTTTGCATTGGACATCCTGCTGTTTTTTGTAAACAGAATACTATTCCCATTTGTCACGATGCAGAGCTGAGAGTATGGCAGTTTCTTGATGCGTTTTAATCAGCAGCACTCTGGACCGTTTTCCAAACCCTGACACACGCCAAACTTGGCAAAGGGTTTTCTAGGCCTTTACAACACCCCCTTTATCACCACCAATTGGGAATGGGATACGTTGAGACTTTTCATTGAAATAATCTTTAGTGTGGGAAAACACTTGCTAAAAGAGAGTAGAACAAGCAAGTGAGGACTGTGGGTAAATGCCGATTTCCCAGAAACACTGCTTACACAACTCTTCAGAGTTCTGCATGAATACAGCACTGTTCCCGCAACACATCTCAATTCTACTTGTCTTTCACGGCATGTGGACATGCCGCAGTTAAGTCGCTGGTGCAAAGGCCCGAGGTCAGTTACTATTGTAATTTCCAGTCACAATGACTGCACTGTTCTGGCACTGATCTGTATTCTGGGTGTTGTCCTTCTTAACCATGATCTGCAGCAAACATCCAGTGTACTGAGCTCCAGCAAAGCTCTGCTGCCTTATACTGATCACCCTGACTTCTAAAGGCTTTGTAGAATTTTACAACACGGAAAGAGGCTATTCGGCTCATTGTCTCTCTGCTGGTTCCTTGAAAGCGCTATCCAGTTAGCCCCACACCCCCTGCTTTTTCTGCAGAGTCCTACAAATCTCGTTTTTTTTTTCTTTCCAGCTAGTTATCCAATTTACTTTTGAAAGTTATTATTGAATCTGCTTCCACCACCCTTTCAGGCAGCACATTCCAGATCACAACAACTTGCTGAGTGAAGAAATTCTTCTCATCTCCCCTCTGGCTCTTTTGCCAATTATCTTAAATCTGTGTCCACAGCTTACTAACCCTTCAGCCAATGGAAACAGTTTATTTTTGTTTACTCTCTCAAAACCCTTCATGATTTTGAACACCTCTATTAGATCTCCCCGAACCTATACGCTCTAAGGAAAGTGACCCCAGTTTACATAGGAAATGGATATACAGCACAGAAACAGGCCATTCAGCCCAAACAGTCCATGCTGGTGTTTCTGCTCTATTCCCTTCTCCCATGTATGCTTGTTTAGCTTCCCCCTAAATGCATCTATATTTATCTCCAGCCTCTCCACATAACTGAAGTCCCTCATCCCTGGTAAGGTGCTATTAAATCTCCTCCGCACTCTCTCCTTGATACCCTTCCTAAAGTGTGGTGCCCAGAATTGGACACAATACTCCAGTTGAGGTTTATTAATTGGTGATTTATAAAGGTGGAGCATAAATTCCTTGCTGTTGCACACTAAATCTAATTTAACAGGCTTGGACAAGTGTAGATTAATTAAGGAAAGCAGCATGGGCTTGTTAAAGACAAATTATGTTCAACTAACTTGATTAAGCCTTTTGATGAGGTAACAGAGATGTGTGATGTGGTATATGTACATGGATATCTACAAAGTGTTTGATAAAGTGCCATATATCAGGCTTGTCAGTAAAGTGAAAAGCCATAAAGGTCCAATAGCAGCATGGGCACAAAGCTGGGGGAGTGACAGGAAACTGAGAGTAGTGGTGAATGGTTGTTTTTCAGACGAGAGGATGGTATATTGTGGGGCTTCCCAGGGGTCGGTGTCAGGACCACTGCTTTCCTTGGTCTCTATGAATGACTTAGACTTGGGTCTGCAGGGTCACAATTTCAAAATTTGCAGAAAACACAATGTTTGGAAGTATTGAAAACTGTGAAGAGGCTAGTGATAAGCTTCAAGAGGACAAAAACAGACTGGACGAATGAGCAGACACATGGCAGATGAAATTTAATACCAAAAAGTGTGAAATGATTCATTTTGGTGGGAAGAATGAGGAGAGGCAATATAAAATAAAAGCTACAATTCTAAAGGGGGTGCAGGAACAGAGAGACTGAGGGGTATTTGAGCACAAACCATTGAGGGTGACAGGCCAGGCTGAGAAAGCAGTTAGTAAAGTATTAAAACCCTGGGCTTTATAAATAGAGATATTGAGTAGAAAAGAAATAAAGTTATGGTGAACTTTTGTATGATACTGGTTTAACTTCAACTGGAGAATTGTGTCCAGTTTTGTGTGCTGCACTTTAGGAAGGATGTCAAGCTCTTGCAGAGAGTGCAGAGGTTCCAGGACTGACCAGCCAGATTTTCGCAGAGTCTCCGTGAGTTTGCAACCCTTTAAAAATGGCAGACGGGACCTGTATCCAAATTTCCGACAGATCCCATTTTTGCCAGTAGGGGAAAGGGGACAGGACATGATTCATGCAGGTAGGAAACTGAATTCAGCAAGGCCATTTGAATTCAGTGCTGTGTTCAACTAGACCCCATTTCCATTGCAGCTAGGGCCTTATCCCATGGTGTGGGACTCACAAGTTTATGGAGGGGATGTAAATGCTCTCGAAGGGTAGATAAGGTATGTAGAACGTCAAGCTATGAATTTATTTAAATCCTCAGCCTTTTAAAATTTTGAAAAAAAAGCCTGCCATATCTGTTCCAACATATCTGTTACAATAGCTGTTTGTTGACATACTCTAAGGACTATCGTTATATTATTAGTAATAATTGGCTGCTTTACACAACCTACAATTACCCGAACAAGGTGTTTGTAAGTTCACAGTTTGACAGCTCAAAGAGACTAATAAAGGATTAGTTGTCGGGTAATGACTTAAAAATCTGCTTATTTTGATAAGGGATTAAGGTACTTCAGGGACTTTTAAAGTTTTGAATGGGCTTTTATAAATGGGATTTTTTTTAATATAATGAAAGCTGTAATAGATATTTAGATCTTTATTTTATTTAATCTCAACATGGTTCCTGATGTCTGCCCATGGTGGATACTGGGTGAGCTGGTATGGAGGGAGTACAATGGGTTGGCATAGAGTCTGTAAGGGGCCAGTGGGGTGGGTGGGTGAGGGGGCATGATTATGCTTGGATGGGGAATGGGGGAGTGCTAGGGGAGTGCTAGGGGAGTGCTAGGGGAGTGCTAGGGGAGTGCTAGGGGAGTGCTAGGGGAGTGCTAGGGGAGTGCTAGGGGAGTGCTAGGGGAGTGCTAGGGGAGTGCTAGGGGAGTGCTAGGGGAGTGCTAGGGGAGTGCTAGGGGAGTGCTAGGGGAGTGCTAGGGGAGTGCTAGGGGAGTGCTAGGGGAGTGCTAGGGGGTGTGGGGGGGGGGTGGGTCTGAGGGGTTAGAGAAAAGGGGGCCTAATATTTAACAAAACAAATGGGACAAAGTTCCATACAATGAGGCGGGCCTTTTAAATATCCTGCCTCAGTACCCAGCTGCTCATGGCTGCCTCTGATCTGCGTCCGGGATCAGCGGGCCCGATTCCTCCCCCATTCGCCCTTCACAGCGAAAATCAGGACATTCGGGGCACTTTTCCCTGAGACGGGCTGTTCCTGGGAAATTTCCCAACTTCAGCCACCTGCCTTGGGAGTGAAAATCCAGCTGGATGGACTTCAGTTATGTGGATAGTCTGGAGAAGCTGGGAATGTTCTCCTTAGGGAAGAGAAGATTGAGTGGAGATTTGATAGAGGTGTTCAAAATCATGAAGGATCTGGTCAGAATAGATAGAGAGAAACTGTTCCCATTGACGGAAGGATTGAGAAGCAGTGGGCACTGATTTATGGTGAATGGAAAAAAAATCCAAATGTGACTTTGGGGAAAAACATTTCTAGACAGCGAATTGGTAGGATCTGGAATGCACTGCCTGCATGCTCGGGGGAGAGTCAATTGTGGCTTTCAAAAAGAAATTGGGTAATCTGGAGAGAAAAGTATTTAAAATGCTGTGGGGGAAGTGGGACTAGACGAGTAAGAGCTGGCACAGATATAACAGGTTGAATGGCCTCCTCTGTGCCTTAACCAGTTCGTGTTTCGATTATGAAGGTCAGCATCTTATATACTTTTTAAACAGCCTTATTGACTTATCCTGCCATCCTCAAAGATTTGTAACTGCAAAGCTCCAGGTTTTTCTCTTACTGCACAGCTTTTATATTTTATCATTTAGTTTGTTTTCCCTCCTCAATCTCCCTGTCAAAATCCATCACTTGGCATTTGTTCCCTCTCCTTTATACTTGGAATGGGAATAAGCTATCGATATATTTTCATAGTTTCCTTTCTTTCCATCCCACACAGTTTCCAGTTCAGTCTGGAGCAGAAGCTACATTCTAAAGACCTTTTTAAAATTGAAATCAAGTTTGTCCCCGTACCCCTTCATCCTCTGAAGCAGGGATAGCATTTGGATTCTCTTTGATATAAGAGAGAAATAATCAGTGAGATTTTTGCTCCCTGGTGTAGTGCTGAACCATTGATTAAGGAAGATGCCTGGTTCAGTTCCTGGATGATGTGAATTAGAGAGACTGCGAAGTTCTTGGGGAAATTGATATAGGAGGTGACAAGGTGTTGGCAGGCTTAAAAGTGGACAAATCTAAGCAAGGGGGGAGGGGAAGAGAGACTGGGCTGGATCCAGAGGGGGAAGGGATGTTGGGTCAATTTGATGATTTAGCATTCCCAGTGTTCTGCTTCACACGACAGCGTTTACATCAAGAACAGGAGTCTCTGAATGGAAAATGACCAGCAGATCCATTCGGCCTTCTACCATCCTGATAGTCACATGATGGAACAATAATGGAGCCATTAACTAATCACAGAGATCAAACCCTATCAATTAGCTGATATTCAGGATTACGGTGAACTTTCCTACTGTTTAAAGCAGTGATTGTTTTTTTAAAAAAAGAGCAATGCATGTACAAAGCAAGTCCCCACAACCAGTAATGAGATGAATAATCAGTTAATTTGCTTTTATTGCTGGTGTTGGTTGAGTGAGGAATGTTGGTCAGAACACTGGGCCAATCCGTTGTTCTTTGGATCTTTAAATTTACCTGAAGCATCAGAACAGGCAGAGCTGTGGGGTTTTTTTTAATTCATTCATGGGATATGGCATCGCTGGCTGGGACAGCATTTATTACCCACCCCTAATTGCCCTTGATCAGAGGGCAATTAAGAGTCAACCACATTCCTGTGGGTCTGGAGTCACATGTAGGCCAGACCAGGTAAGGACGGTAGATTTCCTTCCCTAAAGGACATTAGTGAACCAGATGGGTTTTTACAACAATCGACCCTCTTCAAAAGGCAACGATCCCTCGACTTGACACTGGGTTGTCAGCCTGGATCATGCATTGGAACCTGAGCCCAGGACCCTCTGACTCTCAGACGAGTGACCTACCTGCTGAGATTATGTGCCTTATTTTTGATAAGGTTTTTGACAGAACAAGTTAAGGAGAAACAGTTTCTGGTGGCAGGAGGACCTAGAAGAGACAGATTGAAGGTATTTGACAAATGAGTCGGAGGCAAGATGAGGAAAGATTTTGTTTCTGCAACGAGTTGTTACCTGCAATACACAGCCTGAAAGCGTGGTGGAAGCAGATTCAATAATAACTTTCAGAGGGGAATTGGGTGAATACTTGCAGGCTATGGGGAAAGAACAGGGGGGAATGGGACTGATGGGGTAGCTCTTTAAAAGAGGCAGCACAGGCATGATGGGCTGAATGACTTCGTTCTGCGCTATATGGTTTTGTGATTCGATGTCAGAAGATGATAGGAATTCTGTTTGATCATCAGTAGCCTCCGATGAACATGTAAGCTTGCAGATTGATGGGATCTTCTATGATCTCTGAACCTCCACATTTTTTGTTATGTCTCTTTAACTGTGCTGGCATCTGTAATGTTGAACTGATTGTTGTGAAGCAGTACTTTGCTGCAGCAAACACCCAGCAGTAACATGCACTTGATTTGAATTAAATACATTCATTAGCTCCTTTGTAGATGACATGTAGTCCTGAATCTGGGTCTCTTTCACCCCCGCCCGCCCCACCTTGCCTCGCTCTCATCTGCAATAGGTGCTGTCTCAAAGGGTGATGGGAGTAGCTTCAATAATAACTTTCAAAAGGGAATTAATAATTGAAGTGAAAACATTTGGAGGGCTATGTGGAAAGAGCTGAAAACATGGGACTAATTGAACAACTTGTTTAAAGAGCCAGCACAGTTATGATGGGCCGAATGACCTCCTCTTGTGCTGTAGAGTTCCACAATCTCCCTTTTAAAGCTTGCTAATTTCATCTTTACTTCCTGATCCCTTGACCCTAATCCAACTCAACTTTCCACCCTGACCTTTACACTGGCTGACATTTTAAGCATTTCCTCTACTTGGATGCCATCTCTCTTTTCAAAACCCCTCTTGTAAATCCTTCCCAGTTTAAATAATCCATACTCTATCCTGGCAACTAAGCTCAATCTACAGCTTTTCTTTTCTCTCCAAAGTTCTTGAATATGGTGTCCAAAAGGAATAAGAGCAGTGGTCCATTCGGCCCTTTGAGCCTGCTCTGCTATTCAATACGATCATGGCTGATCTTCAACATCAACTCCCACTGTTTGATCCCTATATCCCTTCATTCCCTTATTGTCTAAAATTATCTCAGCCTTGAATATGCTGTGTTGTAGACTCCAAATTCAAACATCCACCTTTCCTCAACTCTGTCTGAATTTCTTAAGCTTCCATCTCTGAAGTGGGTTTAACTAGAATCATGAACGATATTCTCTGTTACTGTGACCACGATGTATTATTCCTCCTCGATCTCTCAGCAGTCTTTGATATGCTGAAGTGCTCTGGGGTGTTTTATGTTAAGGTTGATATAGCAAAGCAAGTTTTGAAGATGATGAAGACATGAAGCATACGGTCACAAAATGAACCACCTTCACCATGCAGATGTACAGATTCTATGTAACACCAAGCCTAGTAACACAGCCGTTTTGCTGTGATGGTCGGTCAGGAATTATGGTGCTAAGATTCCACCTGTCAAGTATGGATCTTATTTGTCCCTTTAACTCATAATGTTCCACTGTGGTTGCAGAAAACAAACACTTATAAAATGAGACGCATCCACTTTATGTTGACAAGCAATATGGCCATTAGTCAGCATGGAGACTCACTAAGAGTTACACTGGAGTACAGGTGTCAGCTGTGGCTCAGTGGGTAGTGCTTTCACCTCTGAGTCAGAGATTAGTGGGTTTAAGACTTCCTCCAGACACGAGAGACCATAATCCAGCCTTGACACTGCAGTGCAGTACCGAGGCAGAAGTTTCAGATGCGATGTTGAACTGAGGCTCCATCTGTCCTCTCAATTGAATGTAAAAGATCCCAAGGTGCCTGTTGGAAAAATAGCAGAGGATTATTTGATCATTATCACATTATTGTTGTCACATTGCTGTTTGTGGGACCTTTATGTGTGCTGTGTAGTGGGGTAGAGTGTGAGTGAGGAAGGCGTGTAAAGTGCAATGGGAATGGGGCAGCTTCAATGTGATTTGCCTGGTAAAATGTTTATTTCACCTTCAAACTTTGTGCAATGATTTTGTGGTTTTATTGCAGAAGGCAGTCAGTTCATGTTGAACAAAATCAAAAAGGGGAAGGAGTTGCTGAGGTTTATAAAAATACAGCCTGTGGTTTGCTTAACATTTCCCCTGTGCGATAATCCTTTTGATGTGCAGAATCAGTCTGTGCAGTACACACCGGTTAAACATTGACTATCCACTCACATTTGCCACTGTGGGCCTCATTTACATCTTGCACCTCTCCTCTATCTCTGGGGTCCCGTATGCAAAATTATAAATACCACAAAGTAAAAAACTTTTTTTTTTTTCTGATCAGTGTTATCCTTTGATTGGAGTATAGTTCAGTGAGCAATGGCTGATCTCCTATATCCCACCAGAGTGATGGATCTCCGTATCAGAACATAGAGAGTGAGTGATGACATGCAATTCCAATGTAGAGGACTGCCAGACCTGACTGTGACTCCGCTCAGCATCCACTCCACAGTGATTAGAAGCTGCAGCGTAGACTGACTTCCCTTCCCATCCCAGTCCAAAGGCCAATTGGAACTGTGGTCATCCAAAACTCTGCCTGTATCCTTAATCATACTAAATCCCACTTACCTATCACCTCTGTGCTCCTCAAGCAACTGAGTTCATTAACATTATGTTCCTTATTTTCAAATCCCTCCATGGTCTCGCCCCTTCCCTATCTCTGTGATCTCCTTCAGCCACACTATCCTCCGAGATTGCCACACTCTTTCATTCTGGGCTCATGAGAATCCCTGGTTTTAATCACTCTGCCAATTGGCAGCTCTGCCTTCAGCTAGCTGGGCCCTAATTCCCCCTCTACACCTCTCTCCCCCTGCCCACCAGATTACAAGAAGGATCTAATTGCCCGAGACCCAGAGAGGATATTTGTGAGGATGATGATTTTGGTTCTAAGAAAAGAATGGAGAGGCTGGGCTTGTTTTCTTCAGAACAGAGGAGGCTGAGGGTGAGAATTACGAGGGGTCTAGACAGAGTGGATGGGAAGGAACTGTTTCTGTTAGCAGAGAGGTCAATAACTGGAGCCCATAGAATTAAAGTAATTGATAGAAGGACTGCGGGGAACATTGAGAAGTTTTTTCACTCGGAGGGTTTTGGGCTTCTGGATCTCACTGAAAGGGTGGTGGGGGCAGGAACCTGCATTAAGCTTAGCAAAAAAAACCTTTGATTTGCAATTGAAATGCAGTAACCTACAGAGCTCCAGTCCAAGAAGTGGAATGTGGGACAAAAACAGAAAATGCTGGAAAAACCCAGGTCTGACAGCATCTGTGGAGAGAGAAACAGAATTAATGTTTCGAGTCCATATGACTCTTCTTCAGAGCAGAATGTGGGATTGGCTGGTCAGATCTTTTTCAGCTAGCACCAGTAGGGTGGCTGAATGGCCTCCTGTGCCATAATTTTCATGATGCTATAGATTTTGTGCTTCCCAATGTTAGATTCAGCTGTAGGGATCATTTGAAACTGTATAATGTTCGAGTACAGCATTGGTGGCACAGGTCTGTCACTGTGTAGCACTGGGGTACAGTATTAGTGGGTATAGGTCTGTCACTGTTTAACACTGGGTACAGTATTGGTGGGGACGGGTCTGTCACTGTTTAACACTGGATACAGTGCTGGTGGGGACAGGTCGATCACTGTATAACATTGGGGTACAGTACTGGTGGGGACGGGTCTGTCACTGTATAACACTGGGGTACAGTACTGGTGGGAACATGTCTGTCACTGTATAACACTGGGGTACAGTACTGGTAGGGCAGGTCTGTCACTGTATAACACTGGGGTATAGTACTGGTGGGGACAGGTCTGTCACTGTATAACACTGGGGTACGGTACTGGTGGGGACGAGTCTGTCACTGTATGACACTGGGGTACAGTACTGGTGGGGACGGGTCTGTCACTGTATAACACTGGGGTACAGTACTGGTGGGGACAGGTCTATCACTGTATAACACTGGGGTACAGTACTGGTGGGGACAGGTCTGTCACTGTATAACACGGGTACAGTACTGGTGGGGACAGGTCTGTCACTGTATAACACTGGGGTACAGTACTGGTGGGGACAGGTCTGTCACTGTATAACACTGGGGTACGGTACTGGTGGGGACAGGTCTGTCACTGTATAACACGGGTACAGTACTGGTGGGGACAGGGTCTGTCACTATATAACACTGGGGTACAGTACTGGTGGGGACAGGTCTGTCACTGTATAACACTGGGGTACAGTACTGGTGGGGACAGGTCTGTCACTGTATAACACGGGTACAGTACTGGCAGGGGCAGGTCTGTCACTGTATAACACTAGGGTACAGTACTGGTGGGGACAGGTCTGTCACTGTATAACACTGGGGTACAGTACTGGTGGGGGCAGGTCTGTCACTGTATAATACTGGGATACAGTACTGGTGGGGGCAGGTCTGTCACTGTATAATACTGGGATACAGTACTGGTGGGGACAGGTCTGTCACTGTATAACACTGGGGTACAGTACTGGTGGGGACAGGTCTGTCACTGTATAACACTGGGGTACAGTACTGGTGGGGGCAGGTCTGTCACTGTATAATACTGGGATACAGTACTGGTGGGGGCAGGTCTGTCACTGTATAATACTGGGATACAGTACTGGTGGGGACAGGTCTGTCACTGTATAACACTGGGGTACAGTACTGGTGGGGACAGGGTCTGTCACTGTATAACACTCGGGTATTGTACTTCCACTCTCCACCCTTGCCCTTCACTTTGGTCCCTCATGTCCACACTCCCCCACCCATCCACTCCCTGCTTCCTGCCTCCCAAATCTCCTCCCCCTATCTGGCCCCTCCCACCAAAGTGGCATGAAATATCTCAGACTGTGTAATAAAAACACAACTGGTCAGTCAGTGCTAGTGGGAGTAATGATTCAGTCAGATCTACATACGAGTGTTGACTGGTCTTTCCTGGTGTCAGATGCTGGAAAATCTGCCTTGGTTTTGTTCTTTTTGATTTTATTAAGTCTCAGAACCTCCTGCATTTCTGCTGTTTTTTTTAAAAAAAATTGTG
Source organism: Carcharodon carcharias (assembly GCF_017639515.1). Classification (NCBI taxonomy): domain Eukaryota; kingdom Metazoa; phylum Chordata; class Chondrichthyes; order Lamniformes; family Lamnidae; genus Carcharodon; species Carcharodon carcharias. The sequence goes on from NC_054475.1 coordinate 17,078,984, forward strand.
TCAGTCCTATTCTTGAGGCCCCAGAATTGAGTCCTAAGCAAGCCAGACTCCTTCCTGGGCACCCAGCTTCTGATCGTGAATAGCCTGGGCAGAATTAGGTCATAAACCATAAACCACTTCAACATTTAACACCCAATTGAGAAGTCAGTTGTTGGGATTGTGGTTGAAAAAAGTGCACCCGTCCAGCAAGCTGTGTTGCTGTGTCTTACTGAGAATGCATCAATTTCTGGTGACAGTCACATGCAGGCACTTGGTGTACAGTGTCAGCCTGGCATTTAATAATAATAACCAAAAGCTTTCAGACTTGATCAGATCTGAGATCTCTCATTGAGGAATTGATCTAATTAGAGCAACTGGCTGCAGAAAATCCATTCTCTCCCTTCTCTCTCTCTCTCTCTCTCGCTGTGTCTCCGGAGGTTATTTAACTGTCAGCTGTGTACCTAGAACGGGGGAAATTCACCACAAATATGAGATCTTGGAACACTATTGAACCACAGTACTTGCAGTATTTTTGAATGTTTGTTGACATTTATTGCTCAGTTGCCATGAGAATAGGAAGGAAAGGGCTTCATATTGAACTGAAGGTGCTTTAATAGTTCTTATTGGCTGCTGGGCTAGTTCAGAGAGCGATGAGTAAACCACGTTGGTGTGGAACTGGTTGGGGAAGGGGAGGGAAAGGGAAGGGAAGGAGGGGGGAGGGTGAGGCGGAGGAGAGAAGGTGATGGAGGGGGAGGTAAAAGGAGAGGGAGCAGTGTGGGATGGGAGTCAGCATCTCTCTCTGCAAGGCCCTTATGATTATGGAGTGCAAAGGGACTTGGGATGGTGCAAAGGGACTTGGGAGTCCTAGTCCAGGACTCTCTTAAGGTTAACTTGCAGGTTGAGTGAGTAGTTAGGAAGGCAAATGCAATGTTGGCATTTATTTCGAGAGGACTAGAATATAAAAGCAGGAATGTGATGTTGAGGTTTTATAAGGCTCTGGTCAGACCACATTTAGAATATTGTGAGCAATTTTGGGCCCCATATCTCAGGAAGGATGTGCTGGCCCTGGAGAGGGTCCAGAGGAGGTTCACGAGAACGATCCCAGGAATGAAAGTCTTAACATATGAGGAACGTTTGAGGACTCTGGGTCTATACTCGGAGTTTAGAAGGATGAGGCGGGATCTGATTGAAACTTACAGAATACTGAAAGGCCTGGATCGAGTGGACGTGGGGAAGATGTTTCCATTAGTAGGAGAGTCTAGGACCCGAGGGCACAACCTCAGAGTAAACGGAAAACCTTTTAGAACAGAGATGAGGAGAAACCTCTTTAGCCGGAGAGTGGTGAATCTATGGAATTCATTGCTACAGAAGGCTGTGGAGGCCAGGTCATTGAGTGTATTTAATACCGAGATAGATAGGTTCTTGATTGGTAAGGGGATCAAAGGTTATGGGGAGAAGGCGGGAGAATGGGGCTGAGAAACTTATCAGCCATGATTGAATGGCGGAGCAGACTCGATGGGCCGAATGGCCTAATTTCTGCTCCTATGTCTTGTGGTCTTATAATGACGAGATATTTGTCTGATTCCTTTGCAGTGATTTAGTTCTGACGAAGAGTCGGGAGTCGGGACTCAAGCGCTCACAATGTCTTCTCGCACCGGACTGCGCATGCAGCTAATGCGGGAGCAGCTACAGCAGGAGGAGCAGCGGGAGAGAGAGCAGCAGCAACAAGCAACCCTGCATTACATGCAGCAACGCATGGCAGTCAATGCCACACCTGCCATTAACGTTAGCAACTCTGCCTCCTACCAGCCCCGGCCACTGGTTCCTGTTGAGGTTCTAAAGGTACCAGTTAACTCTCCAATTACCTCCAGGTTTCATCTCTTTCTTCAAGGCACTGCACTCAGTACACTGTGGGGAGCAGGGCAAGGCTGCAATCAAACCTGGATGTGTCCTCTCCTGTCTCACTTCCTACCCCATAAGTCATTTCCCAGGCCCCTCTCTCCCCCTTACTCCCTCCCTCCCATTCCTCCTTCCTCACCCCCTTTGTCTCCCTTATTACTTTCCCTCCATCCTCCCCCCTCTCTTCACTATCTCACTCCCTCCTTTTGCCCCTCCTCCTCCATCCCTGCTCCTGCCCAGTACATCTCTTCCCCTCCCCCTGCCCCTCATATGGGACACTTGCCTTTATCAATCGAAGTATAGATTACAGAAGTAGGGAAGTCATGTTGGAGTTGTATAGAACCTTGGTGGGGCCACAGCTGGAGTACTGTGTGCAGTTCTGGTTGCCACATTATAGGAAGGATGTGATTGCACTGGAGGGGGTGCAGAGGAGATTCACCAGGATGTTGCCTGGGATGAAACATTTAAGTTATGAAGAGAGGTTGGATAGACTGGGATTGTTTTTATTGGAGCAGAGAAGACTGAGCGGATGACCTGATCGAGATTATGAGGGGCATGGACAGGGTGGATAGGGAGCAGCTGTTCCCCTTAGTTGAAGGGTTAGTCACGAGGGGACATAAGTTTGAGATTGCCCCAAATGTATTGATAAATCAGAAATGGGAATATGGAAATAAGCAACAGGATGGCATCTTCAAGGAATGAGAGCTCAGGTTTGGGGGTGAACAATGGGGAAGAGGTTGGGGTAGAACTAGGTGTGATTCTGGCTGAGTTAACTCATACTCTCAAAACTGTCTATCCATGTGAAACACGTGCAGAAATTGTTTACATGCCTCCTTATTGTGTCTCCCAGAAACATCTCAAAAGCATTTGACATCCATCGATAGCTTCGAAATACCATCACTGTTGTTATTTAGGCAAACACAGCAGTGCACAGCAAGAGCCCACAAACAGCAATGCGGAGGATGTGTTTTATTTTGGCCTTGTTTGAGGGACCAGTGTTTTACCAGAACTTTGGGAGAACCTGCTGCTTATTGTCAAGTAATTCCATGGGTTTCTTAATATTCACCTGTTTAGACAGGAGGGTACCTCTGACATTTCAGCACTCCCTCAGTCCTGAGTCGCAGAAGAGTCTGCCTGGGTTATGGAGGAGATAATTGTTTGTGCAAGAGCCCAACCTTACCATGTGGAGAGTTCTGTGATTAACTGTAAATGTTTAACATTGGGAGGGGGTGAAAAAAAGGTAGGACTTGACTTTGAGGTGATTTCTGAGCATGTGTTATAGCTTCAGCCGTCAGTGCAGTGAACTCTGACCTTCTGAAGTATAATGTAGAGAATCTTGTGCCAGCGATCAGGCTGGGAGCACAGCACGGATTTGTATCAGGAATACTGGCGTTTAGATTTCAGCCTATTCCTTTATTGCTTGTTTGCTTCAATCCGCATGTTCAGAGTTAGTCATTTGGATCCGTTTATAATCCCAGTCCCAATGATTCATTCTGCTCACTCCTATTTTCCTCTAAAATCATGTTTCGTCAATCCAAGAATAAACAAAATAAAATTGGCCGGGTGGTTAACAGTGAGGTTGAGTTTCTTGGGTGACAGGAAGATATAGACGGGATGGTCAAATGGGCAGATAAGTGGCAGATGGAATTTAACCCTGAAAAGTGTGAGGTGATACACCCTGGAAGGAGTAACTTGATAAGGAAGTATTCAATGAACGGCATGACACTAGGAAGTTCTGAGGAACAAAGGGACCTTGGCGTGTGTGTCCATTGATCTCTGAAGGCAGAGGGGCATGTTAGTGGGGTGGCGAAAAAGGCATATGGGACACTTGCCTTTACCAATCAAGGTATAGATTACAGAAGTAGGGAGGTCATGTTGGAGTTGTATAGAACCTCGGTGAGGCCACAGCTGGAGTACTGTGTGCAGTTCTGGTCGCCACATTATAGGAGGGATGTGATTGCACTGGAGGGGGTGCAGAGGAAATTCACCAGGATGTTGCCTGGGATGAAACATATAAGTTATGAAGTGAGGTTGGATAGACTTGGGTTGTTTTCATTGGAGCAGAGAAGACTGAGGGGTGACCTGATCGAGGTGTACAAGATTATGAGGGGCATGGGCAGGGTGGATAGGGAGCAGCTGTTCCCCTCAGTTGAAGGGTCAGTCACAAGGGGTCATAAGTTCAAGGTGAGGGGCAGGAGGTTTAAGGGGGATGTGAGGAAAAACTTTTTTACCCTGAGGGTGGTGATGGTCTGGAACGTACTGCCTGGGAGGGTGGTGGAGGCGGGTTGCCTCACGTCCTTTAAAAAGTATGTGGATGAGCACTTGGCACATCATAACATTCAAGGCTATGGGCCAAGTGCTGGTAAATGGGATTAGATAGGTAGGTCAGGTGTTTCTCACGTGTCGGTGCAGATTCGATGGGCCAAAGGGCCTCTTCTGCACTCGAGATTCTGTGAAAATTAGCAGGGGGAACAGAGCTGCCAGGGAGTCACATTAACCACTTGTGCTTTAAGGGAAACTGGTTAGTGGGCAGTTAAGTTCCCCAGGTTGTTTTACAAGACCAGGAGCTGCAGGGAACTGAATGTTGCTGAACTTGAATTTCCCAGTGGGATTCATACGCTGATGACTGTGGGGAGCCTGAAGAAGCTGTAGCTTCCCGTCCCAGTAAAGGTGGCAGAAAAAGGGATCAATCTCAGGCGGAGGCCTGAACAGCTACACTTCATCAGTTTCTATGGAATGGGGAGCAGGAATGGAATGAAGAGTAAGGTGCAGGAGTGGGAGTGGGGGCCAGGAGCAGTAGGGTCAGGATAAGAGGCAGGAGCAGAAACCTCATCATGGGTTTCTAATTTGCCTGGTACTCCCTCAACACCATCCCCATTAAACACTTCCAGGACAGGTACAGCACAGGGTTAGATACAGAGTAAAGCTCCCTCTACACTGTCCCCATCAAACACTCCCAGGACAGGTACAGCACAGGGTTAGATATAGAGTAAAGCTCCCTCTACACTATCCCCATCAAACACTCCCAGGACAGGTACAGCACGGGGTTAGATACAGAGTAAAGCTCCCTCTACACTGTCCCCATCAAACACTCCCAGGACAGGTACAGCACGGGGTTAGATACAGGATAAAGCACCCTCTACACTGTCCCCATCAAACACTCCCAGGACAGGTACAACACGGGGTTAGATACAGAGTAAAGCTCCCTCAACACCGTCCCCATTAAACACTTCCAGGACAGGTACAGCACGGGGTTAGATACAGAGTAAAGCTCCCTCAACACCGTCCCCATTAAACACTTCCAGGACAGGTACAGCACAGGGTTAGATACAGAGTAAAGCTCCCTCTACACTGTCCTCATCAAACACTCCCAGGACAGGTACAACACGGGGTTAGATACAGAGTAAAGCTCCCTCTACACTGTCCCCATCAAACACTCCCAGGACAGGCACAGCACAGGGTTAGATACAGAGTAAAGCTCCCTCTACACTGTCCTCATCAAACACTCCCAGGACAGGCACAGCACAGGGTTAGATACAGAGTAAAGCTCCCTCTACACTGTCCTCATCAAACACTCCCAGGACAGGTACAGCACAGGGTTAGATACAGAGTAAAGCTCCCTCTACACAGTCCCCATCAAACACTCCCAGGACAGGTACAGCACAGGGTTAGATACAGAGTAAAGCTCCCTCTACACTGTCCAACAATATTTGCCTCTTGCACTATCAAGGGAGCACCATGCCTTTCTGAATCGTTGTGATATTTAAAATGGGCATTTTTACCCTAAGCTTAAGTGTAGATGTGGAACTTCCTGCTGTGAGTCACTGACTGCATTCAATCTTACAAAGCACAGGATTGCTCTTTCCCTGTTTGATATAAAGTACTGACTCAGAAGACCGCTTTCTGTGCAAAAGATCGATGTGGGAGGGGGAGGAGGAAGGCATGAGTTCCCGAAACCGGACAAAGCCAGATTTAATGCCTTAATCTGAGGGTGACATTTAATTATAAAATGAAGAACTTTTCTGACCTCAGAAATGACTGGGGGAAGGGATGGCCGAATGCGATGAAGGAAGTTTGTGTTTGGAATTTCTGACTGTGCAGTAACTTGTCTTTCTAACAAAGCACAGTCTCCAGCTCCTTCTCTTGCTCATTTCATTGCTGCAACAGTAAAGAAGCTTCTATTCCTCCTTCCATCCACCACGCAGCCCCCTGCAATCCCTTCACCCTCTACTGGTTCTTTTTCCCCCTTGTCAGCTGAGGCTCAGTGGGCTGCACTCTCGCCTTCGAGTCAGAAGCGAGTGGGTTTGAGACTAGAGTATCAAACCCAGACTGACATTCCCACTTCAGTACTGAAGGGGTGCCGCGCTGTCAGAGGGTCAGGACTGAAGGGGTGCCGCACCGTCGGAGGGTCAGGACTGAAGGGGTGCCGCGCTGTCCGAGGGTCAGGACTGAAGGGGTGCCGCGCTGTCCGAGGGTCAGGACTGAAGGGGTGCCGCGCTGTCCGAGGGTCAGGACTGTAGGGGTGCCGCGCTGTCGGAGGGTCAGGACTGTAGGGGTGCCGCGCTGTCGGAGGGTCAGGACTGAAGGGGTGCCGCGCTGTCGGAGGGTCAGGACTGAAGGGGTGCCGCGCTGTCGGAGGGTCAGGACTGAAGGGGTGCCGCGCTGTCGGAGGGTCAGGACTGAAGGGTGCCGCGCTGTCGGAGGGTCAGGACTGAAGGGGTGCCGCGCTGTCGGAGGGTCAGGACTGAAGGGGTGCCGCGCTGTCGGAGGGTCAGGACTGAAGGGGTGCCGCGCTGTCGGAGGGTCAGGACTGAAGGGGTGCCGCGCTGTCGGAGGGTCAGGACTGAAGGGGGTGCCGCGCTGTCGGAGGGGTCAGGACTGAAGGGGTGCCGCGCTGTCGAGGGTCAGGACTGAAGGGGTGCCGCGCTGTCGAGGGTCAGGACTGAAGGGGTGCCGCGCTGTCGGAGGGTCAGGACTGATGGGGTGCGCGCGTCGGAGGTCAGGACTGAAGGGGTGTCCGCGCTGTCGGAGGGTCAGGGACTGAAGGGGTTGCCGCGCTGTCGGAGGGTCAGGACTGAAGGGGGTGCCGCGCTGTCGGAGGGTCAGGGACTGAAGGGGTGCCGCGCTGTCGGAGGGTCAGGACTGAAGGGGGTGCCGCGCTGTCGGAGGGTCAGACTGAAGGGGTGCCGCGCTGTCGGAGGGTCAGGGACTGAAGGGGTGCCGCGCTGTCGGAGGGTCAGGACTGATAGGGGGGGTGCCGCGCTGTCGGAGGGTCAGGACTGAAGGGGTGCCGCGCTGTCGGAGGGTCAGGACTGAAGGGGGTGCCGCGCTGTCGGAGGTCAGGACTGAAGGGGTGCCGCGCTGTCGGAGGGTCAGGACTGAATGGGTGCCGCGCTGTCGGAGGGTCAGGACTGAAGGGGTGCCGCGCTGTCGGAGGGTCAGGACTGAAGGGGTGCCGCGCTGTCGGAGGGTCAGGACTGAAGGGGTGCCGCGCTGTCGGAGGGTCAGGACTGAAGGGGTGCCGCGCTGTCGGAGGGTCAGGACTGAAGGGGTGCCGCGCTGTCGGAGGGTCAGGACTGAAGGGGTGCCGCGCTGTCGGAGGGTCAGGACTGAAGGGGTGCCGCGCTGTCGGAGGGTCAGGACTGAAGGGGTGCCGCGCTGTCGGAGGGTCAGGACTGAAGGGGTGCCGCGCTGTCGGAGGGTCAGGACTGAAGGGGTGCCGCGCTGTCGGAGGGTCAGGACTGAAGGGGTGCCGCGCTGTCGGAGGGTCAGGACTGAAGGGGTGCCGCGCTGTCGGAGGGTCAGGACTGAAGGGGTGCCGCGCTGTCGGAGGGTCAGGACTGAAGGGGTGCCGCGCTGTCGGAGGGTCAGGACTGAAGGGGTGCCGCGCTGTCGGAGGGTCAGGACTGAAGGGGTGCCGCGCTGTCGGAGGGTCAGGACTGAAGGGGTGCCGCGCTGTCGGAGGGTCAGGACTGAAGGGGTGCCGCGCTGTCGGAGGGTCAGGACTGAAGGGGTGCCGCGCTGTCGGAGGGTCAGGACTGAAGGGGTGCCGCGCTGTCGGAGGGTCAGGACTGAAGGGGTGCCGCGCTGTCGGAGGGTCAGGACTGAAGGGGTGCCGCGCTGTCGGAGGGTCAGGACTGAAGGGGTGCCGCGCTGTCGGAGGGTCAGGACTGAAGGGGTGCCGCGCTGTCGGAGGGTCAGGACTGAAGGGGTGCCGCGCTGTCGGAGGGTCAGGACTGAAGGGGTGCCGCGCTGTCGGAGGGTCAGGACTGAAGGGGTGCCGCGCTGTCGGAGGGTCAGGACTGAAGGGGTGCCGCGCTGTCGGAGGGTCAGGACTGAAGGGGTGCCGCGCTGTCGGAGGGTCAGGACTGAAGGGGTGCCGCGCTGTCGGAGGGTCAGGACTGAAGGGGTGCCGCGCTGTCGGAGGGTCAGGACTGAAGGGGTGCCGCGCTGTCGGAGGGTCAGGACTGAAGGGGTGCCGCGCTGTCGGAGGGTCAGGACTGAAGGGGTGCCGCGCTGTCGGAGGGTCAGGACTGAAGGGGTGCCGCGCTGTCGGAGGGTCAGGACTGAAGGGGTGCCGCGCTGTCGGAGGGTCAGGACTGAAGGGGTGCCGCGCTGTCGGAGGGTCAGGACTGAAGGGGTGCCGCGCTGTCGGAGGGTCAGGACTGAAGGGGTGCCGCGCTGTCGGAGGGTCAGGACTGAAGGGGTGCCGCGCTGTCGGAGGGTCAGGACTGAAGGGGTGCCGCGCTGTCGGAGGGTCAGGACTGAAGGGGTGCCGCGCTGTCGGAGGGTCAGGACTGAAGGGGTGCCGCGCTGTCGGAGGGTCAGGACTGAAGGGGTGCCGCGCTGTCGGAGGGTCAGGACTGAAGGGGTGCCGCGCTGTCGGAGGGTCAGGACTGAAGGGGTGCCGCGCTGTCGGAGGGTCAGGACTGAAGGGGTGCCGCGCTGTCGGAGGGTCAGGACTGAAGGGGTGCCGCGCTGTCGGAGGGTCAGGACTGAAGGGGTGCCGCGCTGTCGGAGGGTCAGGACTGAAGGGGTGCCGCGCTGTCGGAGGGTCAGGACTGAAGGGGTGCCGCGCTGTCGGAGGGTCAGGACTGAAGGGGTGCCGCGCTGTCGGAGGGTCAGGACTGAAGGGGTGCCGCGCTGTCGGAGGGTCAGGACTGAAGGGGTGCCGCGCTGTCGGAGGGTCAGGACTGAAGGGGTGCCGCGCTGTCGGAGGGTCAGGACTGAAGGGGTGCCGCGCTGTCGGAGGGTCAGGACTGAAGGGGTGCCGCGCTGTCGGAGGGTCAGGACTGAAGGGGTGCCGCGCTGTCGGAGGGTCAGGACTGAAGGGGTGCCGCGCTGTCGGAGGGTCAGGACTGAAGGGGTGCCGCGCTGTCGGAGGGTCAGGACTGAAGGGGTGCCGCGCTGTCGGAGGGTCAGGACTGAAGGGGTGCCGCGCTGTCGGAGGGTCAGGACTGAAGGGGTGCCGCGCTGTCGGAGGGTCAGGACTGAAGGGGTGCCGCGCTGTCGGAGGGTCAGGACTGAAGGGGTGCCGCGCTGTCGGAGGGTCAGGACTGAAGGGGTGCCGCGCTGTCGGAGGGTCAGGACTGAAGGGGTGCCGCGCTGTCGGAGGGTCAGGACTGAAGGGGTGCCGCGCTGTCGGAGGGTCAGGACTGAAGGGGTGCCGCGCTGTCGGAGGGTCAGGACTGAAGGGGTGCCGCGCTGTCGGAGGGTCAGGACTGAAGGGGTGCCGCGCTGTCGGAGGGTCAGGACTGAAGGGGTGCCGCGCTGTCGGAGGGTCAGGACTGAAGGGGTGCCGCGCTGTCGGAGGGTCAGGACTGAAGGGGTGCCGCGCTGTCGGAGGGTCAGGACTGAAGGGGTGCCGCGCTGTCGGAGGGTCAGGACTGAAGGGGTGCCGCGCTGTCGGAGGGTCAGGACTGAAGGGGTGCCGCGCTGTCGGAGGGTCAGGACTGAAGGGGTGCCGCGCTGTCGGAGGGTCAGGACTGAAGGGGTGCCGCGCTGTCGGAGGGTCAGGACTGAAGGGGTGCCGCGCTGTCGGAGGGTCAGGACTGAAGGGGTGCCGCGCTGTCGGAGGGTCAGGACTGAAGGGGTGCCGCGCTGTCGGAGGGTCAGGACTGAAGGGGTGCCGCGCTGTCGGAGGGTCAGGACTGAAGGGGTGCCGCGCTGTCGGAGGGTCAGGACTGAAGGGGTGCCGCGCTGTCGGAGGGTCAGGACTGAAGGGGTGCCGCGCTGTCGGAGGGTCAGGACTGAAGGGGTGCCGCGCTGTCGGAGGGTCAGGACTGAAGGGGTGCCGCGCTGTCGGAGGGTCAGGACTGAAGGGGTGCCGCGCTGTCGGAGGGTCAGGACTGAAGGGGTGCCGCGCTGTCGGAGGGTCAGGACTGAAGGGGTGCCGCGCTGTCGGAGGGTCAGGACTGAAGGGGTGCCGCGCTGTCGGAGGGTCAGGACTGAAGGGGTGCCGCGCTGTCGGAGGGTCAGGACTGAAGGGGTGCCGCGCTGTCGGAGGGTCAGGACTGAAGGGGTGCCGCGCTGTCGGAGGGTCAGGACTGAAGGGGTGCCGCGCTGTCGGAGGGTCAGGACTGAAGGGGTGCCGCGCTGTCGGAGGGTCAGGACTGAAGGGGTGCCGCGCTGTCGGAGGGTCAGGACTGAAGGGGTGCCGCGCTGTCGGAGGGTCAGGACTGAAGGGGTGCCGCGCTGTCGGAGGGTCAGGACTGAAGGGGTGCCGCGCTGTCGGAGGGTCAGGACTGAAGGGGTGCCGCGCTGTCGGAGGGTCAGGACTGAAGGGGTGCCGCGCTGTCGGAGGGTCAGGACTGAAGGGGTGCCGCGCTGTCGGAGGGTCAGGACTGAAGGGGTGCCGCGCTGTCGGAGGGTCAGGACTGAAGGGGTGCCGCGCTGTCGGAGGGTCAGGACTGAAGGGGTGCCGCGCTGTCGGAGGGTCAGGACTGAAGGGGTGCCGCGCTGTCGGAGGGTCAGGACTGAAGGGGTGCCGCGCTGTCGGAGGGTCAGGACTGAAGGGGTGCCGCGCTGTCGGAGGGTCAGGACTGAAGGGGTGCCGCGCTGTCGGAGGGTCAGGACTGAAGGGGTGCCGCGCTGTCGGAGGGTCAGGACTGAAGGGGTGCCGCGCTGTCGGAGGGTCAGGACTGAAGGGGTGCCGCGCTGTCGGAGGGTCAGGACTGAAGGGGTGCCGCGCTGTCGGAGGGTCAGGACTGAAGGGGTGCCGCGCTGTCGGAGGGTCAGGACTGAAGGGGTGCCGCGCTGTCGGAGGGTCAGGACTGAAGGGGTGCCGCGCTGTCGGAGGGTCAGGACTGAAGGGGTGCCGCGCTGTCGGAGGGTCAGGACTGAAGGGGTGCCGCGCTGTCGGAGGGTCAGGACTGAAGGGGTGCCGCGCTGTCGGAGGGTCAGGACTGAAGGGGTGCCGCGCTGTCGGAGGGTCAGGACTGAAGGGGTGCCGCGCTGTCGGAGGGTCAGGACTGAAGGGGTGCCGCGCTGTCGGAGGGTCAGGACTGAAGGGGTGCCGCGCTGTCGGAGGGTCAGGACTGAAGGGGTGCCGCGCTGTCGGAGGGTCAGGACTGAAGGGGTGCCGCGCTGTCGGAGGGTCAGGACTGAAGGGGTGCCGCGCTGTCGGAGGGTCAGGACTGAAGGGGTGCCGCGCTGTCGGAGGGTCAGGACTGAAGGGGTGCCGCGCTGTCGGAGGGTCAGGACTGAAGGGGTGCCGCGCTGTCGGAGGGTCAGGACTGAAGGGGTGCCGCGCTGTCGGAGGGTCAGGACTGAAGGGGTGCCGCGCTGTCGGAGGGTCAGGACTGAAGGGGTGCCGCGCTGTCGGAGGGTCAGGACTGAAGGGGTGCCGCGCTGTCGGAGGGTCAGGACTGAAGGGGTGCCGCGCTGTCGGAGGGTCAGGACTGAAGGGGTGCCGCGCTGTCGGAGGGTCAGGACTGAAGGGGTGCCGCGCTGTCGGAGGGTCAGGACTGAAGGGGTGCCGCGCCGTCGGAGGGTCAGGACTGAAGGGGTGCCGCGCCGTCGGAGGGTCAGGACTGAAGGGGTGCCGCGCCGTCGGAGGGTCAGGACTGAAGGGGTGCCGCGCCGTCGGAGGGTCAGGACTGAAGGGGTGCCGCGCCGTCGGAGGGTCAGGACTGAAGGGGTGCCGCGCCGTCGGAGGGTCAGGACTGAAGGGGTGCCGCGCCGTCGGAGGGTCAGGACTGAAGGGGTGCCGCGCCGTCGGAGGGTCAGGACTGAAGGGGTGCCGCGCCGTCGGAGGGTCAGGACTGAAGGGGTGCCGCGCCGTCGGAGGGTCAGGACTGAAGGGGTGCCGCGCCGTCGGAGGGTCAGGACTGAAGGGGTGCCGCGCCGTCGGAGGGTCAGGACTGAAGGGGTGCCGCGCCGTCGGAGGGTCAGGACTGAAGGGGTGCCGCGCCGTCGGAGGGTCAGGACTGAAGGGGTGCCGCGCCGTCGGAGGGTCAGGACTGAAGGGGTGCCGCGCCGTCGGAGGGTCAGGACTGAAGGGGTGCCGCGCCGTCGGAGGGTCAGGACTGAAGGGGTGCCGCGCCGTCGGAGGGTCAGGACTGAAGGGGTGCCGCGCCGTCGGAGCTTCAGGACTGGGAGTGCCGCACCGTCAGAGGGTCAGGACTGAAGGAGTGCCGCATTGTCGGAGAGACCATTACTGAGAGAGTGTGGCACTATCCAATATACAGAAGGTGCAGACGATGAACAGGAAAATCCAAGGCTTAATGGAACGAGCACCAAAAGTGTTGATGACATCACTTGTCTTTTATGGTTTATGATCATAAAATACTCTGGCCCTGTATTTCCTGAGGACCTAGGGCAGACTGCAAAGGATAGGAGATGATGCCAATGAGTCGATCAAAGCTGACGCATTGCTCCAAAGAAACCTTGTCAGTAATTCCATTTTTCCCATTGCAGGCTGTTCAGGGGTCATTGCTCGGATGTCCGGTTATGCCCACCTCTTTGGCTGAATGTAACCTGAGCTGGTGAATGGAGTGGATGAATTGGGAATAGTAAGAAACAGGCCTGACTGACCCTAGGAGAATCTATGCCTCAGCTTGATCCATGTTACCAGAATCTCAAACTGTTTAAAATTCATGACCTTATGTGGTGGGACCAAGCAATAAGTCTGCCTGGGGGGGTGGGGCAATTACTATTTCTACTCTGCTGTGGTGCTGGTGTCGGATCCCAGGTATTCATCAATCTGAGCACTCAAATATCATGTTTTGAGAATAGATAAGGGAGAACCAGTGGATGTGGTTTATTTGGATTTCAAGAAGGCGTTCGATAAGGTCCCACATAAAAGTGGGAAAAATTAAAGCACATGGGGTCAGGGGTAATAAGACCATAAGATCATAAGTCGTAGGAGCAGAAATTAGGCCATTCGGCCCATCGAGTCTGCCCCGCCATTCAATCATGGCTGATAAGTTTCCCAACCCCATTCTCCCGCCTTCTCCCCGTAACCTTTGATCCCCTTACCAATCAAGAACCTATCTATCTCGGATATACTGGCATGGATTGAGAATTGGTTGACAGACTGGAAACAAGTGTGGGAATAAATGGGTCTTTTTCCGGATGGCAGCGGTGACTAGTGGTATACCGCAGGGATCAGTGCATGGGCCCCAGCTATTCATGATATATATAAATGACTTGGATGGGGAAACCCAATGCAATATTTCCAAGTTTGCTGATGACACATGGGTTGTGAGGAAGATGCAAGGAGGCTTCAGGGCAATTTAGACAAGTTGCATGTGTGGGCAAACACATGGCAGATGCAGTATAACATGGATAAATGTGAAGTTATACACTTAAATGTGAAAAACAGAAAGGCAGGGTATTACCTAAATGGTGAAATATTGGAAAATGTGGATGTACATAGCGATCTGGGTGTCCTTGTACACATGTCAATGAAAGTAAACAGGCAGGTGCAGCAAACAATTAGGAAGGCAAATGGCCTTCATTGCAAGAGGATTCGAGTTCAGAAGTTGGGATGTCTTATTGCAGTTATACAACGCCTCGGTGAGACCACATTGGAGTATTGCACGCAGTTTTGGCCTCCCTACCTAAGAAAGGATATACTTGCCATAGAGGGAGTGCAGCAAAGGTTCACTAGGCTGATACCAGGGATGGCAGGATTGTCATATGAGGAGAGATTGGCTCGACTGGGCCTGTATTCACTAGAGTTTAGAAGAATGAGAGGGGAACTGATTGAAAAGTATAAAATTGCAACAGGGCTGGACAGACAGGATGCAGGGAGGATGTTTCCCCTGGTTGAGCAGTCTCGAACCAGGGACCACAGTCTCAGGATATGGGGCAGGCCACATAGGACTGAAATGAGGAAAAGGTTCTTCACTCAGGGTGGTCAACAAGTGGAATTCTCTACCACAGAAGGCTGTGGAGGCCGGGTCACTGAATATATTCAAGGGAGAAATTGTTAATATTTTAGATATTAGGGGCATCAAGGGGTATGGAGAGAAAGTGGGAATATGGCATTGAGATAGAGGATCAGCCATGATCATATTGAATGGCGGAGCAGGTGCGAAGGGCTGAATCCTGCTCCTAGTTTCTATGAGAGTATTACTGAGGATAGATGTGGACAGGCTGGATATTCAGAGCATTCTCTCGGTTAGTGAAATTGAAAAGTACTGACAGAAATACTTTTCCTTGTGCCTGCAGGTTGAGACTCACCTGGAGAATCCCACCAAATACCACATCCAACAATCGCAGAGGCAGCAGGTGAAGCAATATCTCTCCACCACATTAGGCAACAAGTTTGCTGTACAGCCCCTGTCGATGGGGCACTCACACTCTGTGCAATCTTTGGCTGTCTCGCCTAGTTTGAGGAATGATCACGTGATGTCCAGCTCTACTGGAAACAGTGCCCCAAACAGCCCCATGGCCATGCTCAACATTGGCTCAAATCCCGAACAAGAGGTATGGGCCATACAGTGTCTAACAAGTTTGCAAGAAGAAATAGAATGCGAAAAGGGCTTGTACTGTTCTTCCCCATCATAAAATCTACATGACCTCAGTTAAAGCAGTTTGGACAGAATTTGACTTGGGTAGAATTTGCTCTGTGTGTTATTGATGGGGAGAGAATATGCTATGGTTACTCTTACTGTCTAGTTAACTGCCCTGTCTGTTTCTAGATGGGCGATGTGATTGATGATATTATTAGCCTCGAATCCAGCTACAATGATGATATTCTCGGGTACACGGACCCTGCTCTACAGGCCCCGAACACAGTAAGTAATTGGAATATTAACTCTGATATGGGACTGGGAGGTGTGGGCTTAGGAGCAAAGTTTGAGGAAAAACTACTTGCAGAAAAATCTGTTCCATCTCTGCATCTGGTGATGAAATAACCATAAGGTGTATTCCCTAAGCATGAATGCTGATGACACTGTTGAGCAATATTTTCAGTCTTATGATGTGACGGAGTGGAGGTAGATTCCTCCCACGCAGTCCTCCAATCCCATCATTAATGGATGCTGTTTCAACAAAATATTGATCACCAACCATGACCACTATTGATCAATTCATTGATTTCACTAGAAATTCAGGTTGAGTGGGTTCTATAGCAGGTGATTGATCCTCTCCATTGGTTTATTGGTAAAGGTGAAATGGCCCAATGAGTCTAGAATTGGTGAATGGGCATCTCCTTATCTCTTGTTGATATTTTTTGGTTTTGGAATGTTACTTGTTTATTGGTTGATTCACTCGCTGGTTGTGATTGGTTGCAGTTTTTAATATGATAATTGAGGCAATCAAGAATATGTGACAGACTTTGAAGTGTGACAGATGCAATAGGTGCAAAGTTTTACTCCTTGACCTCTGGCATTGTGCACAGAGGCTCAGAAATTCTCTTGGAGCAGATTTGTTGAGGAGGTTTGGGCTGACCAGTCACCTGATGGTGCTGGCTGGAGCCTTGGTTTGCTATCGAGTCCCAGTGTCAGTAACGTGCAGCTTGTGGGCTGTGGGTAGAGAACGAGGGGCCCTGGGGCAGCACCATCAGTTCCAGGATGTTGCAGCATCAGGCGGGGCTGTAACCCTGAGAAAGACAGGTCCTGGATTGGTGAAGGAGTGGGGTGGGTGGGTGGGTGGGTGGGTGGTGGGGGGGGTGGGGGGTGGTGGGGGGGATTGGACCCAGATTGCTAATCCTGACAAACCCCGCAAAAATTAAAAAATGAAAGAAAAGTTTGCATATATACAGCGCCTTACACAACCCCAGGATGTCCCAAAGCACTTTACAGGCAATGCAATACATTTCAAGTGTAGTCACTGTTGTAATGTAGAAAACGCAGCAGCCAATATGCGCACAGGAAGATCCCACAAACAGCAATGTGATAATGACCCACATAATCTGTTTGTGATGCTGATTGAGGGATAAATACTGACCAGCACAATGGGGGTTAACACCCCTGCTCTTCAAAATCATTATGTCCACTTGTGAGAGCAGACTGGGCCTTGGTTTAATCCCTCATCGGAAATGCAGCACCTCTGGCTGTGCAGCACTCTCTCGGTACTGTGCTGTGAGCGTTAGGTATGGGTCTTTTCTGAAGTCACTGACCCAGTGGTGACCCACTGAGCCAAGGCAGATACTGTGACTCAGTAAATGGAATTTCAGCAGCTGAGACTGTGCAGATCATGCCTGGCACATAGTCAGCTCAGGTCAGTCCAAAAGTGCCTTTTGGGGGTCCTATGGAAATCATCAAACCCTGGTTTTTGTATTAAGAAGTGGCTACTGCCAACTGCAGGCAGGCATCTGGTCGAGTAGAGGGAGGTACTTTGAATTATAGCATCAGCCATACTGTCAACAGGGGGCGGTAAATCATGTGCCCACCATTTTCGGGGCAGTAACACTCCATTTTCCACTGGTTGGAAAGCCTCAAATCCTTCCCAGAAAATCAAGACTGCTATAAACAGCAGGTTCTTGGAAACGGCTTGAGACAGAAGATTGGAAGGAGATCTTTACAATGTATTGCTCCCAGGATGGAGTGCATGCACACATTTCAAGAATTTTCCACCTGTATGCTTTTCTATTTAATTGGGCTGCAAATCAGCCGTGTTTGTGTGCAGAAGCTCCGTGCTAAATCTGCAAAATTGCCCTGGAGATTCACAGCCAAGGTTTGTTCGGTCTGTCAGTATAAGACAGCTCCTCAGTGTTGCAGTTACCAGCCTGTGCCAGCCAACACTTGTTACATTTGTCTGCCACTCTCATTGCTGCCAAAGTGAATTGATCTGACTTTGTGAAAGAAGTTTGATCCAGTGATGAGATGGAAAGATTGCCTTATTTGTGGGGCCACCGTTATTCTTTCAATGATATTCATCTTGGAAGGTCAGTGCGACAGCCAAGCTTGATATGGGAAGCCATGCCCTTGAGAACTGATTCTATATTCACATGTATGCTGATAACACCCAGCTCTACAGCACCTACCTCAACCAATCTGCTACCTCCATGTTGTCAGGCTGATTGGCCAACATTCAGCTTTGGAAGAACTGCAATATCCTCCAGTTGAACATTGGGAAGACTGAAGCTGCTGTTTTTAGACCCACTACAATCTCTAACTTTACCATTGATTCCACTCCCTGGCCACTGCCTGAGCCTGAACCAATAAAATCAATTAGCGGGTGCATGGTGAGCCGATGGGCATTAGAAAGGACAAATGAGGTAGATGAATTGGAACTGGAAGTTAGGAACTGGCTGAGAAACAGCCACAGAATAGCTGTAATATTATAGGATACACTCAACCCTGGTTGTCCATCAGAAATGAATAACGGCTGAGACTCCCTAAATCCACTAGATGAATGTTTCTATTTTGAAGTCAGTGCTCCTGTTCTGACCCGTGTGGTAGTGCATAAAATGATGGGGCAACAATTTCTTGTCCCAACAGAAACGTGCAAGGCCCCTTAGGAGTCAGCAAGAGTTTTTTTGGCAAAAAGACCCACCCTCTGAGAATGTCTATTCTTGTTGACCTACAGCAAGGGTGTGTGATTCACTAGCTCTGTGAACCCAATGCTTAGATGTCACACTTTCCACAGTGGATATTGAAGAACTGAGAATTAGCAAGGCCCAAACTGGGCACAATCCCAGGTTACTGACTCATGGTACAGTTCCATAGGCGACAAGAAATATCCCAACACAGGAATGTTGGAGGCTGGAGGAAGTTCACCAATCAGTTGGAAAGTCTTTCTTGTACATTATCTCAGAGTGTGAGACATAAGGAGCAAGATTTGTGTTTGGATGACTCTGAGTTTCTTGCACAGTTCTTTGCTTCTAACCTCATCAACTCAGCACAATCTTTGACCCGTTGCAAACCAGGGACGTGCTTAATCTCGGGTTTTTTTTTGAAAGCCTCTGATGTAAACATTAACAATATTGCTTCCAGAGGTTAGTGTATAAACTGCTGGGAACAATCTAAATACCTAGTGCTGTTTCTACTTGCCCAATAAAGAGCTGAAAGTCCGAGAGGGAGGTGGGTGCGTGAAGGTTAAAGTCCTCTCTTGTTCTCCTCAATGTTCGTGGTAGCCTTGAGCTGCTACTCCTCCTGGTCTCCCAGCAATGCCGGTCTCTGAAGACAATGAAAGCATGAAGGAGCAAAGCAGAACTACTGCTATCCTCGAGGTTCCAAACTCATCAAAGTTCCAACGGGTAAGATCTCTGCCAGAAAATAACATATGGCAAATACACACTGAGCCATTGGATTGAGATAACCTAATGGCTGTGTTGCGTGCGTTCCGTTAAAGGTTGCTCCCGAGGTTCAATTTTTGAACTCCCTGTGCGCTACAAGTTTCACTATACTGAGCATTGGGTTGCCTGCTTTTGTTGAACAGATAATAGGTTTTGCACTCTCAGTTTTTATTTTTTTCCACTTGAATTTTCTCCTGCTTTCCTGAAGGTTCTGACAGGAACAAGCTCCCACTTCTCCTCTCTGCATCTTTTGTTGTTTTGCTCTGGATATATATCTCTCTCACACTCTCTCACTCTCTCACTCTCTCACTCACTCTCTCACTCTCTCACTCTCTCACACTCTCACTCTCTCACTCTCTCACTCTCTCACTCTCTCACTCTCTCACTCTCTCACTCTCTCACTCTCTCACTCTCTCACTCTCTCACTCACTCTCTCACTCTCTCACTCTCTCACTCACTCTCTCACTCTCTCACTCTCTCACTCTCTCACTCTCTCACTCTCTCACTCTCTCACTCTCTCACTCTCTCACTCTCTCACTCTCTCACTCACTCACTCTCTCACTCTCTCACTCACTCACACATTCTTTGCCTATGTCTCTTTGCAATTCTTACTTCCTATCTTTTTTGCTCTTATTTCTCTGTAACCCTCTCTCACTCTCCCTGATCTGTCTGTTTCATGCCTATAGTATTCTATGTCTTTTTATATTTATTTCTATGTCTTTCCCTATCTCTCTATATCTCTACCTCTGTCTGCCTTGTTGCTCTCTCTCTCATTCTCTCTCTCTCGCTATGTATCTCTGATTGTTTGTCTTTCTGTCTCTATCTGTATATGATGTTAACAAAATTCACTTGGCCCACCATTGCTGTAGCAGTTTACAATGCTGTTGCAAAATCAGATTAAATCTTCTAACATCAGTGAAGAGATAATGAACACACTGTTCCTTTGAGAAGTTTGAAAAATTGATGTTTCTGAAATTTGCTGTACGATGATTTCAGTTGTACAGCAGCTAGGGTGTAGCTGAAGTGGCGTGAGACACTCTTGCATTTGCTTGCCTACATGCAATGCCCTCAGTTGTGTAATGGAGTTACACTGCACTCGTGTGTGTAACTGACCCACGACTGAGTGAAACATTTATCAAAGTGGCCCAGCTTGAGGTAATGTCTTTGATTAGGTCATGGTTTATAACAGGCTTCACAATAAGCTCACTACAGGATCTATCTCCTTTCTTATCCTTTAGTATTTTTATCTCTTTATCGAGGTGTCAATCATGACCCAGTGGACAATGCACTCGGTGCTGAGTCAGATAGTTGTGGGTTCAAGTCCCACTACGGAGACTTACACGTGATCCGGGCTGGCACTCCCAGTGACATTACTGAGAGAAAACTGCTCTGGTGGAGGAGCAGTGCTGGAGTTCCACACTGTTGCAAATGTTTCTTTTGGGTGAGATAATAACAATAGCTTGTATTTACGGAGAGATGTTAAACCAAGGTCCCATTTGCCCACTTAGGAGGATGTGAAACATTCCAGGGCATTATTTTGAAGAAGAGCAGAGAGTTTTCTCCAGCATCTTGGCGAATATTTATCCCATTTGTGCTTGTGAGATCTTGCTGTGCACAAATGGGTTGCCACACTTGTTAAATTACAACAGTGATAGAAAATAAAAATAAATGTAGCTAAATATTAGAAAATGAGACCGTTAACGAGGCAGGGAAAGGAGGCAAAGAGACAGATAGAGAAACAGAGACCAAGGGAAAGATAGAGAGGGGGAGATTAGATCCAGAGAGAAGCTGATGGAGAGACTAGAAGAAATAGAGGGGCAGAAGGTAGCGATAGGAAGGCATTGAGAAAGAGAGACGAATGGAGATGAAAAGGGAGTGATGGAGAGACCAACTGATGGAGACAAAATGAGAGGGGATGGAAATGGAGCAATGGCGATATAGAGGCAGGGAATAGAGAGACCATTGGGAGGATCCAGATAGGACAAAATGGAGAGAAATAGAAAGATATTAAATACAGAGAGAGGGCCAGAAATGGAGGTAGAAACTGATGGAAAGAGACAGCAAAAATGGAATGGAAGTCGGTGAGAGAGAGCAAAACAGACGGATATATATACACATGAGCACACACACACACACACAAACATACACATGCGCGCACTGAAACATACACTCTCTCTTTCTCTCTCTCTCGCATGCATACGCGCGCACACATACACATACACGCGCGCGCGCGCACACACACACACACACACACACACAGACACTCTTAGCTCACAGCTTTGAATGGTGTTACCTGTATTTGGAGACACTGAGCAGTTTTACTCACTTTACCAGATGGATTATCTGGGTCAGATACAGTGTGATTGCAGCTCACCTTGGAGAATTGTGTTTTTGTAAAAAAACAGCTGATGGAACATTTAGAGGATCACTACCTCGAGTGGTGAGAATTTGCTGTGTCAGAATTCATTGACCTGGAGTCCAAGAATCAGTTGGATCTGGCGCCAAGTCAGATTTTTCTCCTCTGACCTGAAAGTGTTGAGTCTGTGTAAGATTCATGGGCAGGATCGCTGGCCTCTCTCTACTAAGCTGAAGTGCTGTTCATTGGGTGTGAACCTGGGAACCAGTGTTAGCATGTTATTTACCCATGGAAAGCGGGGTGGGGGGAAGACTCCCTCCCTAACAACATGGTGGGTGTACCTACACCGCATGGACTGCAGTGGTTCAAGAAGGCAGTTCATCACTACCTTTGCAAAGGCAACTAGGGATGGGCAATAAATGCTGGCCCAACCAGCGACACCCACATTCCTTGAATTTTTTTTTAAAAAGGCTCTAGGGGCAGAATCACCTCCTCCTGTACCTATGTCCCTATAGGATGACCTAGCAATTTTAGGTACTGACTTAACAATGTAGGAAGGTCAGAGGGAAGCAGCGAGTGAGGTTGGATTTGAGGTTGAAATATGCTGTAAACGGTTCAAAAAAAGTTTGCAAACGTTGTGGGAATGTTTGGCTGCTGATTCGCAACAGCAGTTTGCTGTTAACGGGGCCGTAAACATCATTTTTTATCTTGCGTGAAGCTGTTTATTGCTGCTTGAAGTTGGCGTTTAGTTTGGTGAAAGGAGAGTCCTTGTTTGCTCCTTGGATTAGATGAGAATTTTATGGGGTGTGGCTTGTTAATGAGACCCCTGGGTGGAGGCTCTTGCTTCTTTGCTGACCTGCGAAAGGATGTTCTCATTTGTATTCTGCACCTGTTGCATCCACCTTACTGAAGGCCAGCACTTTGGCGTCACTGAGTACGATGCAGTTTCCAGCCAGTTGCGCTTCAACCAGGCCCTGCTCACAGGCAGATACAAAGAGGTGAGAACCTGTGGGAAGAGGAAAATGTGGGAACCGATCAAAGTGATAAGAAAAAATTAGCAGAGGTGAGGTAGATGAAGGAATGGTGACCTCAAGCTTCCATGAAATTTAGAGCACAGAAAGAGGCTTCTAATTGACTGGCCTTAGCTATATTTATGCTCCACACAAGCCTCCTCCCACCCCCTTCTGCTAATCCTATCAATATATCCTTCGATCCCTTCCTCCCTCATGTTTACCTAGCTTCCCTTTAAATGTATCTATCCTGTTCCTCAACCACTCCATGTGGTAGTGAGTTCCAAACTTTCACCACTCCCTGGGTAAAGAAGTTTCTTCTGAATTCCTGACTGGATTTATTAGTGACGATCTTATATTTGTGACCTGCTGTGTTGGGTCTCCCCCCATCATGTCACATCTCAGTCTTCTCTTTCCTAGAGAGAAAAGCCCCAACTTGCTGTGTTGGGTCTCCCCCATCATGTCACATCTCAGTCTTCTCTTTCCTAGAGAGAAAAGCCCCAACTCGTTCAGTCATTCTTGATAGTTTGTAACCTCTCATTTACACAGACGATAACAGAACTGTTTTTTGTCTCTTGTCCAGTGTGTTTAGATTTTTTTTTGATTTTATAGTCCTGCTGGAGAAGGAGGAGGCTGAGGGAAGGGAGAAAAGCAACACAGTGATGGGGGCAGGACTCACGGAAATGTATATTCAAATATAGTGGTGTGTCATGAGGTGACCATGGTCGGCTGGGGCTTGGTTGGTTTGGGAGCAAGCAAGTTCCCAAAAACAGCAATATGATAAAGACCAGATTAGCTGTGTTATTGATGTTGGTTGAAGGATTAATATTGGTCCGGACACTGGGGAGAATTCTCCTGCTCTTTGAAGAGTGCAATGGGGACTTGCAAACCCACCTGAGAGGGCAGGGGGGCACCTCGATTTAACATCTTATTTAATTCAGCACCTCCAACAGTACAGCACTCTCTCTCAGTACTGCACTGTGAGTATCATATCCAAAATTCTGGAGAGGGACTTGAATCCACAAGCTTCTGACTTGGTCGTAAGAGTCACTGAGCAACAGCTGACGTTCTGAAAATGGTCCAGGATTTCCTTGATCTGATTTATGTCAAAATGGCAAAAGCTTCCGTCAAATTCTACGCAACCAGTGTGAAGTTTTCAGAGGATCTTGTTAATAAGTGCCCGAACATGGAGCCCAAACTTAAATGAGCAGAAATTAACTCAAATAAATGGGTCCCGAGACAAGTGTGGAAACTTTGCCCTCATCCTTCTCTAAGGCTGTCATTATCTTACTGATGTTACGAAAATTGCAATTTGAAGTAATCATTTATGAACATTACACACCGCTTATTTCAGAAGAGGCGAAGTAGTTGCGAGGGTTAGGTGGAGGCAGAACCATTTAACCCTGATAGTTACCACAACAACAACAATTTGAACTTATATAGTGCCCTAATGTAATAAAATGTCTCAAGTCAATCCCAGAGGTGTTAGCAGACAAAACTTGACACTGAGTCACATACAAAGGTATTAGGAAAGGTAATTGAAAGCTTAGTCAATGAGGCTAGTATGAGGGTGCAGTGATATTGTACTCTAGCCATGGACAGGATCTGTGTAGTATTATTTCAATTTCAACATTCCAGAGTGATTATTAACATTTTGTCCCATTTCTCTTCCTCCAGTTGCCTCTTTCCACTAGTCACTTGGAGGTTTATTCAAGTCATGGAATTGCAGCACCCACCAGCACTTCATGCCCCGCCAATATTGCCATTAAAAGGGAAATGTCAGGTAAACTGTACTTGAGTAAGTCAGTGTTGAGGGAGCTTTACTTTGTATCTAACTCCATGCTGTACCTGTCCTGGGAGTGTTTGATGGGGACAGTGTAGAGGGAGCTTTACTCTGTATCTAACCCCGTGCTCTACCTGTCGTGGGAGTATTTGATGGACACAGGGTAGAGGGAGATTTACTCTGTATCTAACCCCATGCAGTAACTGCCCTGGGAGTGTTTGATGGGGACAGTGTAGGTGGATCTTTACTCGGTGTCTAACCCCATGCTATACCTGTCCTGGGAGTGTTTGATGGGGACAGTGTAGAGGGAGCTTTACTCTGTATCTAACCCTGTGCTGTACCTGTCCTGGGAGTGTTTGATGGGGACTGTGTAGAGGGAGCTTTACTCTGTATCTAACCCCGTGCTGTACCTGTCCTGGGAGTGTTTGATGGGGACAGTGTAGAGGGAGCTTTATTCTGTGTGTTATGGGCAGGATAGGGTTAATTTTAGAGCAGTTCTGATTTTTAAAAGGGTTTCTGATTTTTCCATTCACTGCCTACCTGTAAATAGAAAGATGCATTTGATTATTGATTTCTCCTTTTATAAGTGACATATTTTGCCCAAACCTTCAGTTTTGGAATGATCCAATAGTCTATTAATAACCCCACAGCAAACTCGAGATTAGGTAAAATAGTTGGGGGGGGGAGGTAGTTTATTTTATACTCATTCAAAACATGGGGAGGGATTTCGCAAGTTCCACCCGTTTTTGCATTCATACCAAAAAAGAGCGATGAGGGGAAGAAAGGAGCTCAGGGTGAAGACTACGATAAAATAGGAACCATGGTTTCGCTTGAGTCCAGAATCAAACAGGCCAATGGTTTTTAAAATTCATTTGTGGGATGTTGGCGTCGCTGGCTAAGGCAGCATTTATTGCCCATCTCTAATTGCCCTTGAGAAAGTGGTGGTGAGCTGCCTTCTTGAACTGCTGCAGTCCATGTGGTGTAGGTGCATCTACAGTGCTGATAGGGAGGGAGCTCAAGGATTTTGACAGTGAAGGTACAGCAATATATTTCCAAGTCAGGATGGTGAGTGGTTTGGAGAGGAACATCCAGCTGGTGGTGTTCCTGTCTATCTGCTGCCCTTGTCCTTCTAGATGGTAGTGATCATGGATTTGGAAGATGCTGTCAAAGGAGCCTTGGTGAATTCCTGCAGTGCATCTTGCAGATGGTACACACTGCTGCTAATGTGCTTTGGTGGTGGAGGGAGTGAATGTTTGTGCATGGGGTGCCAACAAGCGGGCTGCTTTGTCCTGGATGGTGTCAAGCTTCTTGAGTATTGTTGGAGCTGCACTCATCCAGGCAAGTGGGGAGTATTCCATCACACTCCTGACTTGTGCCTTGTAGATGGTGGACAGGTTTTGGGGAGTCGGCGGGGGTGAGTTATCTGTCGCACGATTCCTAACCTCTGACCTGTTCTTGTAGGCACAGTGTTTATATGGCTGGTCCAGTTCAGTTTCTGGTCAATGGTTACCCCCAGGATTTTGATTGTGGGAGATTCAGCGATGGTAATGCCATTGAAGGGACGATGGCTAGAAGAAAGAATGGTGCATTCTTTCAGGGCTTAGTTGACTGAAACTGTCGCAGGATGATCCACTTTTCCAGAAGCAATGACTTCCACGATGAAAGATGGCTGGTGGGGATGAATTAGTCTTCTAGGCACAGATACAGAGGTTCAGATGTTCCAATAGTACACAGTGTAGATGAAGGGCAGGCAAATTTAAGCCTGGGCAGATATCTTTGTTTGCAACCTGTTAGGTGGCAAATGGTCGAAAGAAGCAGGCTGCTATAGCCTGGACTCCTGTTATTTCATCTGGGGCTAAACAGTAACTGAAGATAAAACCCAAGAGCTGTATAATTAAGCAATTCAAAAGCTCAAGCCTCGGTCAAGAGAGTGGGTCATTTTGGGTCGATCTATTCAGTGAAAGAGGCCCCTGGTTAAAAGACATTGTGTTTTGACCATGTAACTGTAGAACCAATCGCACAATATTGGAGATGAGGCTTCACAAAAAGCTCTGCCTTTGTCAATAGCTGGCTGGTGCAGATGTCTGGTCTACTATTCCTTGCATTGGTTGGGCTAGAATGTTCATACAATGCGAGGAGTGTTACATTCCAGAGGATTGATGTGTTAGCCTTTGTCCATTTTTAAATTGCTCAGAAACCTTCTAGAGCTACCATGCTGTGGTCATGCATCCATTTTATCACTACAGCCACTTGGACATTTAGGGTAAAAGCATAATTTAAACAAGAGAATATGGAAGAGAAACACTTTTTTTTAGATGTTTTTCTTCTTTGCAGCGTCTTGGCAGGAGATCTGTATCTAACCCCGTGCTGTACCTGTCCTATCTAACCCCGTGCTGTACCTGTCCTATCTAACCCCGTGCTGTACCTGTCCTATCTAACCCCGTGCTGTACCTGTCCTATCTAACCCTGTGCTGTACCTGTCCTATCTAACCCTGTGCTGTACCTGTCCTATCTAACCCTGTGCTGTACCTGTCCTATCTAACCCTGTGCTGTACCTGTCCTGGGAGTGTTTGATGGGGAAAGTAGAGGGAGCTTTGCTCTGTATCTAACCCCGTGCTGTACCTGTCCTGGGAGTGTTTGATGGGGACAGTGTAGAGGGAGCTTTACTCTGTTTCTCACCCTGTGCTGTACCTGCCCTGGGAGTGTTTGATGGGGACAGATTAGAGGGAGCTTTATTCTGCATCTAACCCTGTGCTGTACCTGCCCTCGGCATGTTTGATGGGGACGGTGTGGAGGGACCATTACTTTCTATCTAACCCCATGCTATACCTGTCCTGGGTGTGTTTGATGGGGACAGTGTAGGGGAAGCTTTACTCTGTATCTAACCCTGTGCTGTACCTTCCATGGGATTGTTTGATGGGGACAGTGTAGAGGGAGCTTTACTCTGTAACTAACCCCGTGCTGTACCTGCCCTGGGTGTGTTTGATGGGGACAGTATAGGAGGAGCTTTACTTTGAAATTAACCCCGTGCTGTACCTGCCCTGGGAGTGTTTGATGGGGACAGTGTAGAGGGAGCTTTACTCTGTTTCTCACCCCGTGGTGTACCTGTCCTGGGAGTGATATATGGGGACAGTGTAGAGGGAGATTTACTCTGTATCTAACCCTGTGCTGTACCTGCCCTGGGAATGTTTGATGGGGACAGTATAGAGGGAGTTTTACTCTGTATCTAACCCCGTGCTGTACCTGTCCTGGGAGTGTTTGATGGGGACAGTGTAGAGGGAGCTTTACTCTGTATCTAACCCCGTGCTGTACCTGTCCTGAGAGTGTTTGATGGGGACAGTGTAGAGGGAGCTTTACTCTGTATCTAACCCCGTGCTGTACCTGCCCTGGGAGTGTTTGATGGGGACAGTGTAGAGGGAGCTTTACTCTGTATCTAACCCCGTGCTGTACCTGTCCTGGGAGTGTTTGATGGGGACAGTGTAGATGGAACTTTACTCTGTATCTAACCCCGTGCTGTACCTGTCCTGACAGTGTTTGATGGGGACAGGGTAGAGGGAGCTTTACTCTGTATCTAACCCCGTGCTGTACCTGTCCTGAGAGTGTTTGATGGGATGCTAGATGTCTGTGGTGGGAATCTGAGCCATTCCCAGTACAAAGAACCCATTTCCTGACCAGCACAAAATACCAAATGTACAAATTTGTGTCTAAGCAACATGACTCCCTTCCCACTGCCTCACCCTCGGGAATTAAATAAATAAAATAAATATCGAATCAAAAGTTGTGTCACCCGTGGTGATGATGAAATTGCTGGTTTGTTGTAAAAACTCATCCGGTTCACTGATGTCCTTTAGGGAAGGAAATCTGCTGTCCTTACCTGGTCTGGCCTACATGTGATTCCAAACCCACAGCAATGTGGTTGAGTTTAAACCACCTTCTGAAATGGCTGAACAAGCCAATCTCTTGTATTTAGGAAGGCTGCTCTCCCCCATGTTCCAAGGGCAATTGGGAATGAACAATAAATGCTGGCCTTGCCACAATACACAATCTATCTCTTTCATTGTTTTAAACACTTTAATTCCCAAAGCCTGTGGTTTTTGACCCTAACCTTATTTCCATATACTTCGATTCCAGCTATCCACCTTCTCACCATGTCCCACAATCTCATCTCATGGCGGAAATTCCTCAATTGCTGCTTGACCCTCTCTGATCACTTCGCTAGTGACCTCATCTAATGCTTTGTCACCCTTTGGTTGAAAATGTTCTCTGTGACTTCCCTTCTCTCTCCTCACTTCCTCATTTTTCTCTAGCTTTCTGCTGGATTTGAAGCCTCAAAAACATTGGAGCAGCTCAAACTCTGCGTGTTCCAACTAAAATAAACCCAACCTCAATAACCTTTGGTGATAATTTCCATTTCTGACGCAGACTACAATGAGTGGGACCACTCCAGGATGACTGGAAATGGGCATCATGAAGTGGTGGGACTGGAGTCTCCCTGAACATAAAATCATAGAACGTTCCAGCTCAGAAGGAGGCCATTCAGCCCATTGTGCCTGTGCCAGCTCTTGGAAAGACCTAGTCATTAGCCCCACTCTCCTGCTCTTTCCCCATAGCTGTGCAAAATTTTCCCTTTCAATCAATTATTTATTCATTCCCTTTTGAAAGTTCCCTTTGAATCTGCTCCACAGCACTCAGACAGCGCATTCCAAATCACAACTCGCTGCATTAAAACTTGCCTCGTCTCCCTCTCTGGTTCTTTTGCCAATTACCATAACTCTGTGTCCTCTGGCTATTGACCCTCCTGCGCTCTTAGCCAACTCTATCGAAACCCTTCATAATTTTGAACATCTCGAGTAGGTCTTCTCTTGACCATTCCCTGCCCTAAGGAGAACTACTCCAGCCTCTGTCTTCAATCTGACCTCTACCAGGGAACATAATTAAGTGTGATTTTTTTTTTTTGAGAGATACTATTAGTGCCTCAAGTAGACTGTGTTCATGCATATCTTCCATCCTCTTTACTAAAGTTGATGATAACTCTGTTCCCCTGATGCACTGAGTCTATTGAGCCCTTCCTGGCACCAGAGATGACACATACAGGCATCTAACTTTTCTGCCAGTTGAAAATTAAGCAACATCGCCACCCTGTGGATTGGCCATCTATTCCCTGCAATTCGGGATTGGCTCAGCAATAAGCAGAAGGATTGATTTCCCTTCAGTCTTGCTGTTACCCAGCTCCCACTCACGGTAATGGGTGCAGACTGGACCAGCCCTTATCCCAGAGGGAGAGAAGACCAGGTAGGCATATCTGGGGTTGATGATAAGGCAGCTGAACTAACAGAGGGTGGAGTCACTAAGCAGGGTACTTTTGCAAGATTGTTGATGTGGCTTTTCTGGATGTTCGGACCAGGCCGCAGCTAATGCTGCTCAGCCTTGGAAATGAGTGTCCAGAAATCTTTAACCTATAAACCCAATGCTAAAGTATTTACTAAATCCCTACTCGTATCCCTCCCTCCCCCAGCAACTCTCCGTCTCATCACTTAAGTCTGTTAATGATTGGTTGATTATGTTGTTCAAGATACACAGGTCATGGCCTGCGTTGGGGACAGGCTGGCTGGCGTAGGAGCGGGCTGGACCACGGCGCAACAGCTTGCGTGTCAAGCGTCGGTTGATGCCCAGCTCGCGGCCAAAGCCGTCCACAGCCTTGAACCGGTGGTGCTTGGCCGTGACTGCACGCAAGGTGTCAAGGCAGCTCAAGCGTGTGGCACCGTTTGGACAGAGTTTCACATTAGTCCTGCATCCCGACACCTCCCTTGGGATCTGCGGCCCCACAATTGCAGCTGCCTCGTGGAAATCCCCCTTCATGGCTTTTCATTCGGTGCGGAGGGGTTTCCTGTATGGGTTGCTGCTGCACACCCTCCACTTCCTCGTCCACTATTTGGACACTCCGTGGCGTTCCATCCTACCCTCCAGCGGAGGCGAGGGTCTCGGAGGGCTCGCTACTTGGGAGTCCTCCCCTTTCTTCCATCAAGGACCTAGCGTGGAGGGTGTTGCGCGCAACAGCGCTGTGCAACCGTGGGTTAAGATGGTTCACGGACTCCCAGGCCGCCTGCATTTTCTGCAGCTGTCGGGAGTCCGTGTTCTGTGTTTGTATAGAGTGTCCGAGTTTGCAGAGCCCTTTTTTTTATTTTTTGAAGGGGCTGTTCCTCAAGTTTTGGCTGCACTAGCCCCACACCCCTGATCTTTGGTCGCCCAGTGCAGGGTGCGGGGAGGGGGGTGGTGAGGAGGGAGGAGGACCTCCCTTGTTAGCCTGCTCCTGGGCCTGGCCAAGGTGGCCATTAACGGGTCCTGGCAGTGGGCAGTCGAGGGGGGTCGTCCTGCCTGATGGCCCCTTTCCTTCATGGCCGGGTGTCCTTGGAGAGGGAACGTGCGGTGTCCACAAGCATGCTTGAGGCCTTCCACCACCCATGGGCGGTGTGGGGACTGGGCGGGTGGGGGTGGGGGTGTGGGGACTGGGCGGGTGGGGGTGTGGGGACTGGGCGGGTGGGGGTGGGGGTGTGGGGACTGGGCGGGTGGGGGTGTGGGGACTGGGCGGGTGGGGGTGGGGGTGTGGGGACTGGGACTGGGCGGGTGGGGGTGTGGGGACTGGGCGGGTGGGGGTGTGGGCACTGGGCGGGTGGGGGTGTGGGGACTGGGACTGGGCGGGTGGGGGTGGGGGTGTGGGACTGGGACTGGGCGGGTGGGGGTGTGGGACTGGGACTGGGCGGGTGGGGGTGTGGGGACTGGGCGGGTGGGGGTGTGGGACTGGGACTGGGACTGGGCGGGTGGGGGTGTGGGGACTAGGCGGGTGGGGGTGGGGGTGTGGGGACTGGGCGGGTGGGGGTGTGGGGACTGGGCGGGTGGGGGTGTGGGACTGGGACTGGGCGGGTGGGGGTGGGGGTGTGGGGACTGGGCGGGTGGGGGTGTGGGGACTGGGCGGGTGGGGGTGGGGGTGTGGGGACTGGGCGGGTGGGGGTGTGGGGACTGGGCGGGTGGGGGTGGGGGTGTGGGGACTGGGCGGGTGGGGGTGTGGGGACTGGGCGGGTGGGGGTGGGGGTGTGGGGACTGGGCGGGTGGGGGTGGGGGTGTGGGGACTGGGACTGGGCGGGTGGGGGTGTGGGGACTGGGCGGGTGGGGGTGTGGGCACTGGGCGGGTGGGGGTGTGGGGACTGGGCGGGTGGGGGTGTGGGACTGGGACTGGGACTGGGCGGGTGGGGGTGTGGGGACTAGGCGGGTGGGGGTGGGGGTGTGGGGACTGGGCGGGTGGGGGTGTGGGGACTGGGCGGGTGGGGGTGTGGGGACTGGGACAGGGCGGGTGGGGGTGGGGGTGTGGGGACTGGGCGGGTGGGGGTGGGGGTGTGGGGACTGGGCGGGTGGGGGTGTGGGGACTGGGCGGGTGGGGGTGGGGGTGTGGGGACTGGGCGGGTGGGGGTGTGGGGACTGGGCGGGTGGGGGTGGGGGTGTGGGGACTGGGCGGGTGGGGGTGTGGGGACTGGGCGGGTGGGGGTGGGGGTGTGGGGACTGGGACTGGGCGGGTGGGGGTGTGGGGACTGGGCGGGTGGGGGTGTGGGGACTGGGCGGGTGGGGGTGTGGGGACTGGGACAGGGCGGGTGGGGGTGGGGGTGTGGGACTGGGACTGGGCGGGTGGGGGTGTGGGACTGGGACTGGGCGGGTGGGGGTGGGGGTGTGGGGACTGGGCGGGTGGGGGTGTGGGGACTGGGCGGGTGGGGGTGGGGGTGTGGGGACTGGGCGGGTGGGGGTGTGGGGACTGGGCGGGTGGGGGTGGGGGTGTGGGGACTGGGCGGGTGGGGGTGGGACTGGCATTTGTGGGAATGATGTTTTAATTTAACTAGCTAAGTTTCCTTTGAAGTTTGATTTTTGTTCCAGTGCCTCATCAGAGGCTGCCACCCTGTATTAGTTTATTTTATTGATCATCTGTTTATTAACAAGGGCAGATAATGAGAGTCTGTGGTCACCCAGTGTAGAGGGGGTGGGCAGGGAGGGGGACCTCCTTATGGGTCTGTTCCTTGGCCTGGCCAAGCTGACCATTAACAGATCCAGGCAGCAGGTGGTCGAAGGGGTCGTCTGGCCTGACTGTCTGCCCCTCTTCCGTGGTAACGTTCATGCCCAGGTGTATTTGGAGAGGGAGCACGCTGTGTCCACTGGCTTGCTTCAGGCCTCCTGTGACCGATGGGCGCTGTGATAGCTGCAGTGCCTCCTCGCTCCACAAAATGACACTTTGATTTCGCTAGATAAGTTTCCTTTGGAGTTTTGTTTCGGTTACAGTGTCCTTTTTAAGAGGCTATTACTTTACCCTTATTTGTTAATTTGCTCATTTGTTTTAAGTTCATACACAAAGGGAATAAAGAGAGCTCAGGGTCGCCCAGTGTGAAGGGGGCGGGAAGGGTGGAGGACCCCCTCATGGGTCTGCTCCTGGATCTGGGCAAAATGGCCATTAACAGGTCCAGGCAGTGGGTCGTGAAGGGGGTTGTTAGACCTACTGTCTGCTTCTATTCTGTGGCTACATCCATGCCCAGGTGTCCCTGGAGAGGGAACAAGTGGTGCCCGCTGGTACGCTTGAGGCTTTCTGCCACTAGTGGCCGCTGCAGGGGCTGGAGTGCATTGTCAGCTCTGGGAACGACATTTTTAATTTAATTAGATAAGTTCCCTTTGAAAGTTTTGCCTTTATGTTACAGCGCCCCTTTAAGGGGCTTTTACTTAGTTTATATTTGTTTATTTGTTTTACAAAAGAGTATAAAGAGAGTCTGCTGGAACACTGGGTGTGTAGTTAGGAGGCAGAGTTCTATACTGCTGCATCCTGCGAATAAACCCATTCTTGGCAAAAAGACCTGTGCCTTGTGGCTGACACAGAGAAAACAAGAGTAGAGACAAATCCCCGTTAGGGTCACCAGCTCTCCAGGGCTACCCTGGTGTCTCCAGGAACTGAAGATGTATCTCCCAGACACCGATGGGAGTAACACCTGGGAGAGCAAAAAACTCAAAAGTGGCAAGAAGAAACAATTGTGCTTTTTTTTAAAAAAAAAGGGATAGAAGTAATAGAAATGAACAGGGTGTTTGGAATCGTGCAATGAAATGTCTAACCAGAGCTATTTTCAAGCGGGCCTCAGATTTCCTAGTTGACATGATACTGGTTAAAGACCTGAAAGCTATTTCCCAAAACTACTTGGCCTCTTTACTACTTGTTTCAGAAGCCTCTGAACCTCCCTCTTCAACCATAACATTTGGTCTCTAGCCCTCTCTGCGTCCGTCAGCAGAAATGGCCTCCATTTTCCACTTGTTCTTTCCTTATCCTTCACCCACATCACCAAGTGAGAAATGTGATGTAAATGCAAGTTGTTAAAAATACTTGTATTCACCGTCTTGGATCTCCTGGCCCTGAGGTTTCTCTGGGTACTTCATTGACAGAGATCTACATGACCCAGAATTCCTCCACTCACTGCGATGGGGGCTGTGTCTGAGAGGATTGGCAATCACTTCACTCTTGACCATCTGAGTATGTAACAGGCTCAGGGATAACGGAACAGAAAGTCCTCTTCCTACAGACTTTCCTTCCTCTTTTCATAGAATCGCACAATCATAAGACCACAAGACCATAAGACATAGGAGCAGAAATTAGGCCATTCGGCCCATCGAGTCTGCTCTGCCATTCATCGTGGCTGATAAGTTTCTCAACTCCATTCTCCCGCCTTCTCCCCATAACCTTTGATCCCCTTACCAATCAAGAACCTATATATCTCAGTCTTAAATACACTCAATGACCTGGCCTCCACAGCCTTCTGTGGCAATGAATTCCATAGATTCACCACTCTCTGGCTAAAGAAGTTTCTCCTCATCTCTGTTCTAAAAGGTCTTTCCTTTACTCTAAGGCTGTGCCCTCGGGTCCTAGTCTCTCCTACTAATGGAAACATCTTCCCCACGTCCACTCTATCCAGGCCTTTCAGTATTCTGTAAGTTTCAATCAGATCCCCCCTCATCCTTCTAAACTCCGAGTATAGACCCGGTGTCCTCAAACATTCCTCATATGTTAAGCCTTTCATTACTGGGATCGTTCTCATGAACGTTCTCTGGACCCTCTCCAGGGCCAGCACATCCTTCCTGAGATACGGGGCCCAAAATTGCTCACAATTTTCTAAACGTGGTCTGACCAGAGCCTTATAAAGCCTCAGCAGCACATCCCTGCTTTTATATTCTAGTCCTCTCGAAATAAATGCCAACATTGCATTTGCCTTCCTAATTAGCGACTCAACCTGCAAGTTAACCTTAAGAGAATCCTGGGCTAGGACTCCCAATTCCCATTGCACTCCAGATTTCTGAATTCTCTCCCCATTTAGAAAATTAAAAAAAAAAATCATGCAGCAAAGGAGGAGGCCACTCAGCCCACTGGGCCTGTACTGGTCCTTTTGAAAGAGCTATCCAATTACTCCCGCTCCCCTGCTATTTCCCAATAGCCCTGTAAATATTCCCTGCCCTTTAACTACTTATTCAATCCTGCTTTGAAAATTATTATTGAATCAGTTTCCACTGCCCTTTCAGGCAGTACCTTAATGTGCTACAGAAAAAAAATTCTCTCCATCTCCCCTCTGGTCCTTTTTGTTGATCACCTTTTACTGACCCTCCTGCTAATGGAAATTGTTTCTCCTTATTTACTCTACTAAAACACCTCCTAATTTTGAACACCTCTATTAAATCTTCCTTTAACCTTCTCTTCCAAGGAGAAAAATACTTTTTACTAAAAGACATTGGGTGATGCAGTATGCCAGAATAGTTTTATACCAGGGGTTCACACTGATGTTGAGACTGGCTGTGGGGACTTTGGGCTGTGGTGTGTAAGTAGCAGTTGTGGGGTTTATGGTGATCAGATGTCTGTTCTTGGCTGTTATGGTGATGGCTGTTTATTTTTGGCTAGATGCAGAAGCACGAGCTTTGGCTAAAGAGCGGCAGAAGAAAGACAATCACAACCTGAGTGAGTAACTTTCCCTTCAACTAATACTTCATCATTCTCTTCATGTAGTAACTGTAAGTTAAAGCATTTCTTACTGTAATGGTGATCATGTGACTGTACAGATAAAGTGGCCCTAAGTGTAGGGGATCTTAGGGGGGTTTTAACCTTGGTCTTGGAACAAGCATGTAGCCTCACCTGAAGTCTGTTAATAAATTTTACGAGAAACCAGCCCTGCACACAAGTTTGTTACAATTGGTGATGAGGATAAATAGCACTGACACATCACCTCGCCTCACAACTGAGAGAATTTCGATTTTTAAGGGGAAAAAAGTATACTTACCAGCACTGCCTCTCTTTGGCAGAATTGACCAGAACGACTCATCCGTCCAGGACTGGTGTCAATATGTTGAGCGATTAGGGTTCTACTTTGTTGCTAATGAAATAATGGTGGAGGAGGAACATAAGGCAATTCTCCTAAGTATCTGCAGGGAGGAGAACCTATAACCTAATCCGTAGCTTTATGGCTCTGAATGCGCCAAATTCCAGATCCTTCACCGAGCTAGTCAACCCCGTGAAAGGACATTGTCAGCCTAAACCCTCAGTGGTTATGCAAAAACTCAAGTTTAACTCTTGAGTAAGGGACCCCAGTGAGTCAATCACAACGTACGCCGTGAAGTTAAAACAGTTAACGGAGCACCGTGACTGCGGTGATACTTTAACCAACATGTTGCGAGATCGTTTGGTTTGCGGCTTAAACGACAACTCCATTCAGCGCAGTTTGCTTGCAGAGGTTAAGATTGACCTGAAGCGCACCACGGAGATAGCGTTAGCAGTGGAGAGTGCTGAAAGGGACTCGCAGGCTCTGCAGAGTGTGCTACATTGCGCCATTTTGTAGCTAGGGTGGGAACCTGTCGCCGGGCGTGGCGTGAAGATCAGGGAGGCTACCATAAAGCCTGACACGGTCCCTACTGCGGCTCACCAGTAACCTAGAAGTTAAAGTGTTACCGTCGTGGAGGAAATCAGATGCCCGAAGATTTAAAGAGGCAGAATTCCTCTACTGTCACAACTGGCATTTTTTGTTTTTATTCATTCATGGAACGTGGGTGTTGCTGGCTAGGCCAGCATTTATTGCCTATTCCTAATTTCCCTTGTTCAGAAGGCATTTAAGAGTCAGCCATATTGTTGTGGGTCTGGAGTCACATATAGACCAGACCAGACCAGGTAAGGACAGCAGACCCTAAAGGACATTAGTGAACTAGATGGGTCCTTAAAACAATGGCTTCTTGGTTATCATCAGACTTTTAATTCCAGATTTTTATTGAATTCAAATTCCACCATCTGCCATGGTAGGATTCAAACCCCGGTCCCCAGAGCATTACCCTGGGCCTCTGGTTTACTAGTCCAGTGACAATACCGTTACGCCATCACCACTGTTAAACAGTGCAGGACTAGATCAAGTCAGGTCAAGTTAAATGAAGTGCACAATATGGATGAGCCAGAAGTTACTGAGGCTGATATTTATTCCCTACACAATCTGAAGGCCAGGGAAACTGAACCAATCACTGTTACACTTCAAGTAAATGGAAAGCCTCCCCTTATGGAGGTGGACACAGGAACATCGACTACTGTGGTGGGAGAGCATATCTTTAAATACCTCAGAGAAGGTACCCAGTCATTGAGCTTGGAGAAAACTGCTGCTCTGTTAAAATCATATACAGGAGAAGCAATACAGGTGAAAGGCATTACCTCTGTACCTGTATCATACAGGCAACAGACAGCTCAGCTGCCAATAGTTGTCGTAACTGGAGAAGGACCTAGCTTTCTGAGCTGTGATTGGCTGAAGGAAATCAAACTAAAATAGTCAGGAATTTTTCAGCTCAGGAATGGAGGAATTCCAGAGTTGCTGAAAAAGTATGACGAGTATTCCGAGATGATTTGGGGAAAATCAAAGGTCTACAGGCTAAAATATGCGAGGACCTTGCAGCAACAGCCTAGTTTTTTAAGGCAAGGCCTGTGCCTTATGCTCTGAGAGAAAAGGTTGAAGTGGAATTATGTTGTTTGGAGAAATTAGGAATAATACAGCCAGTCCACTTTTCAGAATGGGCAGCATCCATAGTTCCTGTACTAAAACCAGAACAAACCATTCATATCTGTGGAAATTATAAATGAATGGTAAACAAGGCTGCGAAATTGGACAAGTACCCAATCCCAAAGATTGAAGATCTGTATGCTAAACTCAAAGGAGGAAGATCCTATACTAAACTGGATATGAGCCATGCATATCAACAGCTCGAGCTGGACAACACATCAAAAAGTTATGTCACCATAAACACGCACAAGGACCTGTACCAGTATACATGCCTAACCTTCGGTGTGTCATCCGCCTGTGCGATTTTCCAAACAACTTTGGAAAGTTTACTACAAGGACTTCCCTGAGTATCGTGTATGATGACGTCCAAGTCACAGTATCCACAGAAGCAGAGCATGTGGCAAACGTGGAAGAGGTTCTGAAGAGATTTTTAGAGGCTGGCATTCGTTTAAATAAAGAAAAGTGCACCTTCCAAACAAAGGAGATTATATATCGGGGTCTTCGGGTGGATGCCCAAGGGTTGCATCCATTAGAGGAGAAAGTCAGGGCAATCGAAGAAGCACCCTCTCCTACCAGCGTTACATAGCTGGAGTCTTTTTTGGGCATGGTAAACTATTACTGTCGATTTTTGCCTAATCTATCCACAGTGTTAGCCCCTTTACACTTATTATTGAAGAAGAACCACAGATGGTCCTGGAAGGCTCAGCAAGAGGAAGCTTTCGCTAGAGTTAAGAAGCTTTTACACTCGTCGTGTCTGCTAGTGCACTATGACCCATCAGTTAGGGGGAAGAAAATAAGTGAGAATTTATGGTAAGGGAGAATTCATTATAAGGGAATGAATTACTTAAATTAGAATCTACAGGCAGGCCAGTGCAAACCAGTTAATCAACAGTTAAACAGTTAAACCAGATGAACTTTGTACACCCTTAGGCACTTGCAATCACTAGCAAGGCCCTGGGAGTTAGACTGGACATGAAGGAATTAAAAATAAGATAGATTGGGTGTCCTGGGAGTCAGACTGGAGACTTAGTTTTTTCCAACCTAAGATTAAGTGTGCCCTTCAACAGATAGGGTAAGGACGGAGGGTCCCAGCTTAGATAGGAGGGAAGGCCTCGGCCTGGGTGAAAAGTGGGATGTACCTGATGCCGGAGATATACGTGATCAATAAAGTATAAATATGCTGAACACTTGTAATTTAGCAGAGTGCTATCTCAAGCTGCCTTGAAATGGTTCTCTCCTTGCAATTGCTCGAATAAACGATCATGACCTGTACCTGAGTCTCCTGTGGTCTGTTTGTCAAAGACACCACAAAGAAGAACCACAGATGATTTTGGGAGGCTTAGCAAGAGGAAGCCTTCAGTAGAGTAAAGAAGCTTTTATGCTTGTCACGTCTGCTAGTGCACTATGACCAGTCAAAGGAATTAATACTCACTTGTGATGCATCTCGCTATGGAGTCGGAGCAGTATTGTCACACAAGATGGACAATGGATCTGAAAGACCGATAGGATATCTATCCAGAACCCTTTCTGCAGCCGAGAAAGGTTACTCACAAATTGAAAGAAACTAATCCATCATATTTGAAGTAAAGAAGTTCCACCAATATTTGCATAGTTGACGCTTCACCATAGTGTTGGATCACAAGCCACTGTTGGGTTTGATTAGTGAAGATAAGGTAATTCCACCGATAGCTTTTGCTAGAATTCAGAGATGGGCTTTAATTTTGTCGGCATCTGAATACACTTTTATGTACTGTCCGGGTGTGCATATAGCAAATGCAGACACCCTCAGTCATCTCCCTTTGCCCGACAGTGATACACATGTTCCAGTACCTCAAGAGATAGTACTTGTGTTAAATTTCCTGGACTCCGAGACAGATAAAGAATTGGACGTATTGGGATCCAATTTTAGAAAGAGTCCGTGAACAAGTATTACAAGGATGGTCAAATCATAAGTCCCTGAAGAATTAAAACCATTCTTTGTGCATGGATCTGAACTGAGTTGTCAAGATGGCATCTTATTATGGGGAATAGGAGTCATTATCTCTGTGCAAGGAAGTGACCCATTATTGGAAGAACTTCACAGTGCACATCCTGGTATTTTGAAAATGAAGATGCTCGCACAAAGTTATATCTGGTGGTCAGGTATAGACAGTGAGATAGAAAAAATGGTGAAAGACTCTCATCACTGCCAGAAACAGCAGAAGTTACCCATTTCAGCACCACAGCATCCTTGGGAGTGGCCTGGTCGACCCTGGATTAGACTACATATAGACTATGTATGTCCATTTCTAGATACCATGTTTCTTGTGATTATCAACACACATTCAAAGTGGGTGGAAGTGTTTGAACTGAGATCACCCACATTGTCTGCAACCATTGAAAAGCTGTGCCAAGTTTGTGTTCGTGGTTTACCTGAAGTTATTGTGTCAGACAATGGTACTGCTTTCACTAGCACTGAATTCCAAAGATTCATGAACCTAAGTGCGATTAAACACGTCAGAACAGCACCGTATCATCCCTCATCTAATGGGCTGGCAGAAAGAGAAGTACAATTCTTTAAAGCAGGCATGAAGAAACTATCAGAGGGGACATTAGAAACACATTAGAATTTCAAGATTTCTGTTCAGCTATTGCACAACTCCTCATGTGACCACTGCTTTAACACCTTCAGAATTGTTAATGAAGCAATGACTTCATATGAGATTGAGTCTAGTGTTCCCTAATTTAGGGGAGAAGGTGGAGAGAAACCAGGGGAGTCAGAAAGTGAATCATGATATTCACAGTAAAGGTCGAGAGTTTACTGTGGGAAAGAGTTTTTGTACAAAATTTTGCAACTGGACCGAGATGGGTTCCTGGTACAATCGTCTCTGAAATGGGACCGTTATCTTATCAGGTAGAAGTGGAAACAGGATTGTTGGGAAACACTTGGATTATCTCAGAAGTCGAGAAACTCTCCAACAACCAGTTAATCCACCTGAAACCAAAGTCGAAACTTCGACCCCTGAGGTGTCAGATCGACAAAGAATAGGCATACCAGATGTCTCTGCTGAAGTAAATGATTCTGAACTGCCAGTGTCTAGGGATGTCCCTGAAGCTGCAGTTCCTGTGCAGGTCGATCCAATGGAAGAACCTCCAGTTGTAGAATTGTATCGCTGTACCTGAATCCGAAAACCTCCTCAAAGGCTAAATTTATAAAGGCATGAATTGTATATAATTGTATATAATATGGGTTAAGATGTTTTGTAATTAAGGTAAAACAAAATTAAAGGGGGAGGAATGTAATAATTGTAAGTTAAACCATTTCTTACTGTTATGGGGATCACGTGACTGTATAGACCAATCAGCCCTAAGTGCAGGGAATCTTCAGGATGGAGCTTTTTAGCTTTGGTCCTAGAACAAGCTGTAGCTTCATCTGGAGTCTGTTAATAAAGTTCACTGTTTCTTACAAAAAACCAGCCCTGTATTCCTAACTTATTACAGTTCACTGACCGTGTGAGCTGGTTAGATCTGTGATCTGGTGGGAATGATACATGAAGAAGTGGTTAAAATTGACTGTGCTCCCTCGGAGTCCTGAAATTGCAGTGTTCTAAACTGCAGGTGTTTCATCTTCACTGAGTTTAAAGTCAGCCAGGGCTCCTGCTGAAAGCAGATGGGGCCTTATTTTAAATAAAGCTGCAGTCTGTGTGCCAGAGAAACAGGTGAGAGAGGGGACAGAAGAGACCAAAGTAAACACCACATCTTTTATTCTTTGGGATGATTTGAGATGTTCGGATATAAGAAAGTTGCTGGTCCAGATTCGGCCTAACTCCTTGGACCTGTCCTCCACAGCCCTGACATCTTCCCAGGAACACCTCCCACTTCCCAGGAACACCTCCCCCTTCCCAGGCACTTACCTTTTTCCAGGAGTTGCTTCCGTTTACTCCAGCCCAATTTCCACACCTACCCTGACATCTCTCCCACTGGCTTTCAGGCAAGGCACAGTGTGAGGACAGGAATGTTAGGGTGAAGGATACCTGCAGACTTCAAAACTAAGGGCATCATCTGTTCAACACAAACTCACAACTTGTAGTGTTATCTCCCTTTGATGTGAATGGACTGTACCTGCTCTTATTAAAAACAAATGGAATAATTTTCAGTCCTTATAACCCTTGAGGCAGAACCCCACTGGACACGAGATTTATTACTTACTTTTTAAAACTTGTTTTTTTTTAACTTTTATTTTGTTGCAATGGTGTTATTATAATATTGTACTTTGTTCCCAGAATTAAAAAAAGTCAGTCCAGGGAGACTGGAGTTTTCCCGGCGTGATTGGGAATCTGAGGCAATGGAAGTGGAGAGTTTGTGAGATGGAAATGTGGGTGGAATATCTGATGTCAATCTGATGGGGAGGGTGTGGGTGAACAGAAGGGCTGA
Organism: Carcharodon carcharias; assembly: GCF_017639515.1. Taxonomy (NCBI): domain Eukaryota; kingdom Metazoa; phylum Chordata; class Chondrichthyes; order Lamniformes; family Lamnidae; genus Carcharodon; species Carcharodon carcharias. The sequence continues at coordinate 17,120,199 of NC_054475.1, forward strand.
TCTACGGCAGGCTCTCGCTGTTAACCTCTCACTGTGAAAGGAGCTGAGCAGAGAGCACAACAGTTCCCCATGAAGGGAGGGGACCTCTGGTTCCTGCTGTCGCAGTCATGGTGGTTGTTTGGCAGTTTGTCTACGTCTTTATCTCCTGCCTTAGAGGTGCCTTGTCTGCACTCTAGGGGAGAAGATGAATTCATTAGCAGAAAAATTATTAAAAAGCTGCATTGTTGTTTTATTGTCTTCAACTTGGGTTCCATTTTCTCAACAGTTGAACGCAGGCGAAGGTTTAACATCAATGACCGGATAAAAGAGTTGGGAATGCTCATCCCCAAATCCAATGATCTGTGAGTAGATACTTCTCCTGCCATTCATTTTAAATACTGATGCCTTGCACTGTGGCTTACATCTTGCTGGAGTTGGAAGTTGTTTTTATGGAGGAGCCACGGACAGATGCATCTTTCTTCCCCTGTCACCCACTGACCATCGACTCAGCTTTCCCAGCTCACAGTTGCCAGTATTGACCTATAGGCTCCTTCTTGTCCTGTCCCTGGCCAGTACGGACTGAGAGAGCTCCTCTCGGAAACACTGTCCCCTGAAACGCCCCGTTTTACTGATGACAGTTGGAGCCAATAGTCCCTGCTCCAGGCCTGTTCCTACATCAATAGTTGACTTTGACAAAGAGACTGAGAGTAATGTATATAATGCTGACAATGTAAAGCCAGGTGGGAATGCAAGCTGTGAGGAGGACACAAAGAGGCTACAAAGAGATATAGACAGGTTAAGTGAGTAGACAACAAGGTGGTAGACTGAGTATAATGTGGGGAAATGTGAGCTTATTCACTTTCTTCGTAAGAATAGAAAAACTGAATATTTTTTAAAGGGTGTGAACCTTCTAAATGTTGATGTTCAGATGAACTTGGGGATACACACACAAGAAACACAAAGTTAGCTAGCAGGTACAGCAAGCAATTTGGAAAGCAAATGGTGTGTTGGTCTTTATTGCAAGGGAATTGGAGTACAAGAATAAAGAAGTCTTGTTACAATTGTACCTGGTTTTGGTGAGACCCACACCTAGAATACTGTTTGCAGTTTTGGTCTCCTTATCTGAGGAAGAATATATATGCATTGGAGGTGGTACAGTGAAGATTCACTAAATATATCACTGGGATGAGGGGGTTGTCCTATGATGAGAGGCTGAGTAAATTGGGTTTACAATAATGAGAGGTGATCACATTGAAACATACAAGATTATGAAGGGCCTGACAGGGTTTATCCCCTTCTAGGGAATCTAGAGCACAAGGACCCAGTCTTCAGATAAAGGTCAATCATTTAACATTGAAATGGCAAAATGTTTCTTCACTCAAAGGGTTGTGAATCTTTGGAATTCTCTAATTCAGTAGGATGCCCGGTCGTTGAATATATTTAAGGCTGAGATAGACGGACAGATTTTTGGTCTCTCAGGAACCAAGGGAAAAGGGAATGGCTGGGAAAGTGGTTTGAAGCAAAAGATCTACCATAATCATACTGAGGACAATACAGGCTTGAGGGAGTATCTGGTCTACTCCTGCTCCTACCTCTTATGTTCTTAACCTGATCCCAGAAGTTTCGCCGCTTAATTTTGCCCTGAGTCCTGTCACATTGAGGACCAGCTCTGCATGCATTGTTACTTACATTCTATTCCACCTGATCCCATTGAGTCCTTGAATCATTGACTAAAGAGATATTGGGGGAAAAGTTGACAAATATAGCATCGAACTGTTTACGGAACTGTTAGGGAAGGAGTTCCAGGATTTTGACCCAGCGGCAGTGAAGGAACGGCGATTATATTTCCAAATCAGGATGGTGGGTGGCTTGGAGGGGAATTTCAAGGTGGTGGTGTTCCCATCTGTCTACCGCCCTTGTCCTTCTAGATGGCAGAGGTCATGGTTTTGGAAGGTGCTGTCGAAGGAGCCTTGGTGAATTTCTGCAGTGCATCTTGTAGATGGTACACACTGCTGCCACTGTTCGTCGGTGGTGCAGGGAATGAATGTTTGTGAATGGGGTGCCGCTCAAGCGGGCTGCTTTGTCCTGGATGGTGTCAAGCTTTCTGAGTATTGTTGGAGCTGCACTGATCCAGGCAAGTGGAGAGTATTCCATCACACTCCTGACTTGTGCCTTGTGCCTCTGGAGAGTCAGGAAGTGAGTTACTCACCACAGGATTCCTAGCCTCTGACCTGCTCTTGTAGCCACAGCATTTATATGGTTGGTCCAGTTCAGTTTCTGGTCAATGGTAACCCCCGGGATGTTGATAGTGGGGGATTCAGCGATGGTAATGCCAGTGATTGTCAAGGGGCGATGGTTAGATTCTCTCTTGTTGGGGATGGTCATTGCACGGCACGTGTATGGAGAGAATGTCACTTGCCACTTTTTAGCTCAAACCTGGATATTGTCCAAGTTTTGCTGCATTTGGACATGGACTGCTTCAGTATCTGAGGAGTCGTGAATGGTGCTGAACATTGGTGCTGAATCATCAGTGACCTTATGATGGAAGGAAGGTCATTGATGAAGCAGCTGAAGATGGTTGGGCCGAGGACACTACCCTGAGGAACACCTGCAGTGATGTCCTGGAACTGAATTGATTGACCTCCAACAACCACAACCATCTTTCTTTGTGCTGGGTATGACACCAACCAGGGGAGAGTGTTCCCCCATATTCACATTGACTCCAGTTTTGCTAGGGGTCCTTGATGCTACATTTGGTCAAATACTGCCCTGATGTCAATGGCGGTCACTTTCACCTCAGCCTGCTCCTTGCTTCTCCCTGCTGCATATGGATTGTCATTAAAACATTCTTTTTTACAAACATTAATTTTCTAATCTTCATGGAATTATGTCAAGCCACGTTATGTCACCCATGTCATGTTGCGTCATATTCCCTTACTTCATTGATATCTTGGCCTGTGAGGCACCCCATCCCTCCTGTAGTGGCTTCATTGAAATTCCCAAGGTCTGAGAACAGCACGAGTCCTGACCAAACTGAGGACAACTATCATCAGTTCTGACATGATGTATCAACACCAGCAACAACTGATATTTATATAACACCTTTAACCTCCCCAAGGTGCTTCACAGGAGTATTATAAAATGAAATAAGACACCGAGTTATATAAGATGATATTATTCACATGGGCTTAGTCAAAGAAGTAGTTTTTAAAGGAGGAGAGAGAGTTGGAGAGGGGGAGGGCTGTAGCTTCCAGAGCTTAGGGCCTAGACAGCGAAGGTGTAGCCACCAATGTTGATGAGATTAAAAAATCAAGGATGCTCAAGAGTCCAGAATTAGGTGAGCGCAGATATCTTGCAGGGTTATAGGACAGGAGGAAGTTACGGAGATAGGGAGGGGTGAGGCCATGAAGGGAAATAAAAATAACGATGAGAATTTTAAAATCAAGATGTTGCTTGACCAGAAGCCAGTGTAGGTCAGCGAGCACAGGGGTGGTAGGGGAATGGGATTTGCTGTGAGTTGGGTCATGGGCAGCAGAATCTTTGGGTGGCCTCACATTTACGGAGGGTAGAATGTGGGAGAGCAGCCAGGCGTGCATTGGAGTAGTCGAATGTAGAGGTAACGAAGGCATGAATAAGAGTCTGAAGAGCAATGAGTTGAAATGGGGTGAAGTCAGGCAATTTTATGAAGTGGAAGTAGGTGGCCTTAGTGATGGCATGAATATAAGGTCGGAAGCTCATCTTGGGCTCAGAAGTGACATCAGGGTTGCGAACAGACTGGTTTAGTCTCAGACTGTGGCCAGGGAGACGGATGGAATTGACAGCTGGGGAATGGATTTTGTAACAGGGACTGATACATGGCTTCAATCTTCCCAACATTTAATGGAAGGAATTTCTGCTCATCAGTACTGGGTGTCAGATAAGTAGTCTGATAATTTAGCAACAGTGGAGGAGTCGAGAGAGCTGGTGGTGAGGTAGAGCTGAGTGCTGTCAGGGTACATGTGAAAACTAATGCTTCTGCTTTCTGATGATGTCAGTATGCTGGATATATCAGGGAATGAACATTCCTGACTCACCCTGTGAAGAAGTTCAATCCAAACTATTTGCCTTCCCTCTTCTGAGCTTGAGTTTGTACTCCTCCCTCCACACACACCCTCTCCCCAGAGTTTGTGATTACGTCAAGAATATTGTTAGGGTTCAGTTATCTTTCTCTCTCCACACCCCCCCCCACCTCCCCAACTTTTAGAGCCTGAATGCCTAGAGGTCTCCACAGTAATATGGTGATGTGTGATGTGCGTTGGTGGGACAGGATCAGTCCTTTATGCAAGCTCACTATCTCTGCCTGGGACATACTTTATCTGACTGGCTATGCCCAAAGACCTTTATTGCTCCTTGAGCCTTATGACTATTGGGATCCTTTAGTGACTATCGTGTGTTTGTTATGAGGTTGTGACCTTGTTGGTTTGTAGTTTTTACCTTCACTGAATGCCCGCTCATTGATCCTGCAGAGATGTTCGCTGGAATAAGGGCACAATATTAAAAGCCTCAGTGGAGTACATCAAAAGACTGCAGAAGGAGCAGCAAAGAACCAGGGAGATGGAGGGCCAATCAAAGAGGCTGGAGATGACCAATAGCCACCTCCGTTTTCGCATTCAGGTGAGAAAAGATAACTGCTCCACACACTTCCCCAGGATCGTTGCAATAAGCAAAAGAATATCACCTGAGGCTCGGGGTTGGCCTTCTCTTCCCTGGGACAGAAGGTCATAGGTTCATCTCCCAAATATAGAGATTGAAGCACGTAATCACAGCTGACATTCCCGGTGCGGTACTGAGGGAATGCTGCACTGTTTTGAATGAAATATTAAACCAAGGCTCATCTGTCCTCTCACTCTGAGGTAAAAGATCTCACGGCCCCTATTTTGACGAAAAGCAGGGGAGTTCACCTTGGTGTGCTGGGGCGAATATTTGTTCTCATCCAACAGGAATAAAAAAACAGATAATCTGGTCATTATCAGTTTGTTGTTTGTGGGAGCTTGCTTTGCGCAAATTGGCTGCTTGTTTCCTACATTACAACAGCGAGTGCACTTTAAAAAAGCATTTCATCGGCTGTAAGCTACTTTGGGATACCCTGAGGTCACGAAAATTCTTTCAAGAGTAATAAAAATTCTAATGACAGCCATTTTGTTTCCCTAACCATACGCAGGAACTGGAGATGCAAGCTCAGGCCCATGGACTATCTACCATCTCACCCTCGGGGCTAAACACATCAGAGCTCACCGGCTCCTCCATCAAACATGAGGAAAATATCATGGACTCCCTTCAGCACCAGCACCAGCATCACCTGCAGCCTCAAAGCCAGCTGGAGTTTATTCAGCCCCATGACCTTTGTGACAGCTCGCTGAGCTTTGCTGACGCCATGAGCCAATTTACTGACCTCTCCTTCAGCATTCCCGCCAAAAAGGAATACCAGCTGGATGACATGCTAATGATGGACGATGCGGTCTCTCCATTGGGCCGAGATCCCTTGCTCTCCTCGGGGTCACCAGGGGCTTCCAAAGCAAGTAGCCGAAGGAGCAGCACTAGCATAGATGATGCTGACATTCTGTGACACAGAACATTTGGTATTGGTTGACAAAGCGCGTGTACACACACACATATACACACACACGCACTATAAAACTATCGGATGGGTAAGCTGGGGTTACGCTAGCCTTTTGAGGTTTGAGAGTTGTTGTCCTGAGCCTCTACTGAATTTGAAGAATGTGTCAAAAGTTTCTCTGTCTTTCTTCGGGATTTGAAGATTTTCATATTGTCATGTCATTTTGCAGACCATATTTTACAGTGATTTTTTTTTGCAGTTAAGCTTCAGTTCATTCTTCCACCCTATTGAGTTGTGACACTGGTGCCCAGTGTACACTGTAATCCGTATGGATGATTCCACAACCCAACACTCCCTACTGAGAGCAGAATTAACACAGAGTGTGCACACTCCCTCCCAGTTCACCGTGTCACCCCTTTCTAAGAGATGCTTTGGCTTCGAGTTTCTGTTCAGTCACAGTTTGTATTGTAAAAAAAAAACCCCACCGAGTTTAGCGAAATGTTTGTGGGGGTGAGGAGGACCAGGTTTCTTGATAACATTTCAAAATTGAATTTTCAGAACCCTTCTCCTGCAATGGTTAAAATTCCCGAGGTTTGTTTGAGTTGACATAGCTTTTGGTTCTGTAACTGAGCCATACAGACAGAAGGTCCTTGATTACATCCCTTGTCTGCACTATTTAAGCTGATCTGGGCTAGGGAAACAGTTGTGCACAGTACTTCTGGGCTAGGAAATGAAAAGCTCCTGTTCCTGATCGTTAACCAGTGACTCCTGTGGTCTCAATATTGTGCAAATTTGGGTCATCCCTCATTCCCCTTCTTCCGGCTTCCCCTCTTCACCCCCATTTATTCCCACTGCCTGGATAACTTGCAGTGTCAGTGGCCACTTTCACATGTCAGACAGTTATTTCAGAGCAAAGGAGAAAATTGGAAGGTTCTGTGGCCACATTAACCTGAAATTGAAACCATCAGTTTCTTTACATTTAACACCATAAGCGGGGACTGTGGGCGAGGGTTGGGGTGTGGTGGGAGGGGGGGTGAGTTTGTTCTGCATTTTCCCGTGTCACCTTACCAATTTGACTTGCCTGAAATCAGGTATAGGAAAGTGGCCTGCTTTGAGGAACTGTGGGGCTCTAATCTCAATGGCAAAGTTGCATCCTTAAAACATCAACACAGTCTGCACGCAATTTTAATTGCTGGCAAAACTAAAACTTGCAGGATCTTCAACCAGCAATGATCCTGGCCAGATGAGGCCCAGGTAAGTGATTAAAATATTTTTCTTAAAGCTGCTTTATAGGTGAGGAGGAGCAAGAGTGACACCTGCTGAAACAAGAAGGATACCTGGAGCCTCCCCTGCCCTTACATTCCCAGTATCTATCCAATTCCTTTTTGGAAGTTACTATTGAATCTGCTTCCATCACCCTTTCAGGCAGTGCATTGCAGACCATAACAGCTTCCTGTGTTTTAAAAAAAAAATTCTCCTCATCTCCCTCTTTGGTTTTTTGCCAATTAATTTAAATCCATATCCTCTGGTTACTGACCTTTTTGCCACTGGGAAGTTTCTCCTTATTTATTCTATCAAAACTCTTCATGAGTTTTACATCTCCGAATCTCCCCTTAACCTTCTTGGTTCAAAGGAGAACAATTTCCACTTGCGTGGTGAGACTGGAGAAGACTGAAGTCCCTTATCCCTGGTACCATCCCTCCTACAACAGAACCTCCCAGACCCTCAACCTCTACCACTTAGAAGGACAAAGGTAGCAGGTGGATGGGAATACTACCACCTGCAATTTCCCCCAAGTCACACAGCATCCTGATTTGGAACTATATCACCGTCCCTTTGGTCCTGGGTTAAAATCTTAGGATTCCTCTTTAACAGCACTGTGTGTATCTTTGTACCACAACTGCTGTGTTTTGAAAAGGTGGTTCACCACCACCATGTTAACAGCAATTAGGCCTTGCCACTGGCGCCCACATCCCATGAATGAACTAAAAGAATGAACTAAACCTCCTCTGCACCCTCTCCAAAGCCTTAACATCCTTCCCAAAGTGTGGTGCCCAGAATTGGGCACAATACGGCTGGGGCCAAACCAGTGTTTTATACCTTTATAAGCTTTGGAATTTGCCTCTAATCTCCTTGAGTCTGCTGACTAAAGGGTGAATAAACTGAATACCCCAGGAAAGCTCAATCAGTTGAACTTTCTAACATCAGGTTCACAATAGTACACAATTTTACATCAATTATACACAACTCTGTGTGTATGTGTGTACAGCTTACACGTGGATTCATTTATAAGTCATCCCTAAAGCAACAGCATTCTCCTGGCTTAGTATCATCTTAAATTAGCACAAATGTTATTGATCTATACGTTCTATTAAAAGTTTTGCACCACACTCCGTGCAAATGTCACAAGCAGGGCATTGAGTATTACTGAAAAAGAAATTCTTTGTCAAAGCTTTTCATCTTGTACTCATCAAGACAATTCTCAAGAATACCAGATGAAAGGGGAACAACAATTTATACTTTATGAGAAGACAGTGCTCATTGGTTGGCAAGTGGACTTTGGCTGAGGTGTTGCCATGGAGAATGCACCAGTTGATGGTGACTGCCAAGCATTGTTTGAAATTTAAACCAGGTAGCTTGACTCTGGTCAAGGCATTGCCCTGAGGAATGAACCAGTGAATGGCTGTCACTTATTTTGTTAAATTGAAACAAGCGCAATGTTTGTACATGTTCTTTCTGTCTGCAGAGAAGACAGATGAACCTGCAAACCCCTTCGTCTGTATGTGTGACTGGTAGATGTGCCACATAAATGTCTGCAAGATATGGTCTGAAATTGTTTCTACTGCCAATCATTTTGAGAGAGTTCACGGCTGTTTGCCAATTAACCAGCTACCAGTTTCTTGGTGACTATCCAAAAGCAGTTTTGATCTTGCTACAGGAGAAAATAAACCACTAGAGTGATATCCCTGGAATTCTTTCAAACTTTTCAAAGCTGTGAAAGTTGGGAATTCATATTCTTTTGCATTGGAATGAGCAAGTCCTGGTCTGATATTTCTGCTTCAGTGTTGGCTGAGGGAATGAGCCATCCAGAGCATTAAGGAATGTAGTTTGGGAGTGCAAAGAGCTGAATCTCTCCCTCCATCAAGGGATTTACTAAAGTAGAGGGAATATGTCACAGTGCAAATTGATTATTGTCTGTCTGGAAGGAATATCTTTGTTCCTGGTCTCCTTTCTCAGTGCCTCTGTTGGTAGCCTTGTTCTCTGAGTCGGAAAGTTGTGGATTCAAGTTCCGCTCCAGAGACTATAGCCTAGGCTGACATTTTGATACAGTGCAGAGGACGCGCTAGATTGTTGGAGATGCATTGATCGGATGAGACATTAAATTGAAGACCCCTCTGCTCTCTCAGGTGGATGTAAAAAGAAAAAATCCCCCAGTACTGTTTTGAAGAGCCACAGGGCAGTTCTACCAATCTCTTGGCCAATATTCATCCCTCAGTCGACACTACCAAAAACAGATTATCTGATTAATTCATTACTGTTTGTGGGACATTACAATGTGAAAATTGGATGCCGGTATTACAACTTCAAACATACTTCATTGGCTGAAAAGTGTTTTGGGATGTCCTGAGCTTGTGATAGGTGCTATATAAATGCAAGCTCAGTATGTTTGCAATCTGTGCTAAATGTTTGGTTTTGTGCCTGATTAGTGTATATAGTTATTGGAATGAGGCTATTTTTGTAAAATGGTCTGTAACACAAGCCAATGTTTTAGAAAGTACCAAAAACTTTGAGTGAAGACAAGCAGATTGTGATTATTACCCTTACCTTGTGATTGTAATACAATCAGTATCACTTCCCATCCCCAGCAAACCTTTAATTTGTGCTGTGCTGCCACTGTCAGTGATTGTGTTAATGTTTGGCAGGTTTTGGATTCATATTAGGCAATTGTATCTGTGTTTAGAAATGCCCATCGTTGCTGGCTTAGGGGGCAGGAAAGGGCAGTACAGGAGCGGCTATGATGAAAGGCTAGGTGTACATCACAGAGCATTAACAGCAAGGATTGGCACTGTCTGAGCTTCACCTGCCTTGATCTTTAAAGATTATAGTCACTGCATCATACCGACTGAAGAAAGGGGTTTTAGGTAGTGTTAGCTGAGGGATGAATATTGGCCAATGTGTATTTTAAAAGAATTATCAGGATGTCGACATCACTGGCAAGGCTGTCACTTATTGCCTGTCCCAGTTTTCCATTGAGAAAGTGACGGTGAGCTGCTGCCTTGAAATGCTGCAGCCAGGAGTGGGGTGAGGCGGGGGTTGTGGTGCAGGTACTTGCACAGTGCTGTTAGGGAAGGAACTCCTGGATTTTTACCTGACGATGATGAAGTAAAGGGTATATCCCCAAGTTGGGATAATGTGTGACTTGGAGGGGAAGTTGGAAGTGATGGTGTGATGCACCTAGGAACATAGGACTTATGAGCAGGAGTTGACCATTTTGCCTTTTGAGCCGGCACCGCCATTCGATAAGATCATGGCTGATCTGTTTGTGGTCTCAACTCCACCTTCCTGTCTGGCCCACAATAACTCTTGACTCCCTTGAAATATCTATCTAACTCAGCCTTGAATAAATGCAATGCCCCAGCCTCCACTGCTTTCTGGGGGAAGGGAGTTCTACAGACTAACGAACCTTTGAGAGAAAATGTTTCTCCTCATCTTTGGTTTAAAAGGAAGACCTCTTATTCTTTAACTGTGCCCCCCACAAGAGAAAACATCCTCCTGGTATCCACCCTATCAAGTCCTCTCAGGGTCTGGTATGCTTCAATAAGTTCACCTCTCATTCTTCTAAACCTATAAGACCAACCTGCTCAACATTACTTCATACGTTAAGCCCTTCACCCCAGGAATGAGTCAAGCGAATCTTCTTTGAATTTCTTCTAATGCACTTACCTCCTGCTGCCTTTGTTCTTCTAGGTGGTGAATTGTGCAAGGGTCCTTGTACTGTGTCTGCTTGTTGTTGTTTGAATGGTTTGTAGACCCATGGTCTTAGCTACTTGTACGCTCCTGCACTATAGTTTGTGATGGCTAGAGATAATTGAGGTGCAAGGCAATGGAACTCATTTTGTCCCAGTGAACTGCCGCAGCACTTAGATTAATCGGAGAGACTGTGCTCCCACCATCTTGCTGGCAGACAATGTGGAATGGCCAAAACACTACAGGGCTGAATTTGTGACCGATTTGAACCTTCCCCTTCCCATTCAGACCATGAAATCCAAACTTTACAACCTGATGAGCAAGAACTATAAGTGCATATTGACTTATTGACTAGACTTAGCTGTCTAGACTTTGAGAAGCGGATTACCAGGGCTCAGGGTTACCTGCCTCTTTTTGAAGTGGGTTGGACTCTGAACTGACATTCACAGTTGTGGTTTCAATGTAAGTTCAATCATTTGTGGTCAAGAAGAGAGGGAAAGTCTCAGAGCATTTGGACCATTTCCAATCAGCACCTGGTTTTTGACCCTCCTCCACTCCCTCTCCTTCCCCTAAGTTTAGATGGTGAATATTTTCAACCCTCTGTGTCAATTTTTGCCTGACTTTACCCCTGTGATTTGCCTTGGGATGTTTTACTACATTGGGATACTATATAAGTGCAAATTGTTGCAGGTAAATAGTGCAAACTGTGTAACATCAAAACAACATGCACTTTTGTGTCTCTCTAAACCTTTAATAGAAATAGCCAGATGGTGATAGTTACATTTCTTCCCTTGAATATTCTTTAGGTTTTCCAAGGCTTTTGTCACCCCTCCACTGTTGATAAACCCTCGCCCCAACCTCCCACTGGGCCAAGTAAGGAGATATTAGGACAAATGATCAAAAGCTTGATCAGAAAGATAGTTCTAAAGAGGAAAAAAATAGATTTTCAGAGCTTAGGACTGAGACAATTGAACACAAGGCCACCAATGTTGGAGCAATTAAAATCAGGGAATGCACAAGAGACCAGAGTTAGAGGTAAACTTGGGGGGGCGGGGGGGGCGGCTGGAGGAGGTGACACAGGTAGAGTGGGGTGAGGCCCATGAAGCGATTTGAACACGGGATGAGAATTTTAAGATCAAGGCATTGCTAGGTCAGGGACCAGTGTGGGCCACTGTGCACAGGGGTGATGCATGAATGTGACTTGATGCAAGTTAGGGTACAGGAAGTAGAGTTTTTGGATGAGCTCAAGTTTACAGAATGTTCTTTCAAAATAGTGGTAAATACAAACCTTGTTGCAATAATTAAAGATGAGGAATGTTGTTTTCAGAGTTATGGAAAAATTTTGTTGAAACAGAAAATGCTAGAATCAGCAGGTCAGAAAGCATGTGTGCGGAGAATGAAGGAGTTAACAATTCAGGAGGTAGACTCTTGTCAGTTGAGTTCTAATGAAGAGTCTTTTTATATGACTGGGTATGAATGAGTTGTATTTATGACAAAGATAAAAGATTCTGTGATTGAATATACAAAGTTGATGCTACTGGAGGAAATTGCCTAAGATATCCTACTGATAGCAATATGGAAACTCACTATTATGAATTGTTCAAAGCCAAATAATTCTCATCAATTAATTGAAGAATTCTGAAATATTGGTGATTTGTATTTTGCATTGTAAAATTTATTTTTTAAAAAGTAAAATGTTTATAAATGTTATTCCTTTTGAACACTTGTGAGAAATACGCACTGCCTTCATGAGGATAAACTGCTGAGCCAGACCTCAGTCAATGCCAATGCAACTGCTCCATGAAGAACAACTGACAGAGTGACCCATCCTCCCACTGCCCCAGACCCCATAGGGAGACGGCTTATACCAGTTGGCCAACCTGTCATGAGGAAACATAGATGTATATTCATGTGCCATTATGGTACAGACCAGCAATACATCACATGAGTGGCCCTCCGTATAGTTATTGACCTGATTATGACTGGTGTGAGGGTGCTGCATCTAAGTCGGTGCTGTTTGATGAGCAGTTTCTCATTGCTCCACATGTTTTCATGCTATTTAGAAATGAAACTCTTCACTGTGTTATTGTCAGTGTTGGGTTGATCTGAAACCGATGGTCTTCCCATCTATGGGATTGGAACCCACCCCTCTCGATTTTAACCTAACCCACGTGAGCAGGTTCGGATCAGAGGCTATTTACACCCTGCTCAGCTGTAGGCTCCCTTGAAACCACTGGAGAGCAAAATCATGCAGCATGTAATATGAGCGTCCATCCTGTTCAATCTGGGCAGGTTGGGTTAAAATTCAGGGCTTGTTGCTGAATTTGTATCAATGGGCCCCACCCATGTGTTTGAAATTAAGTCACCATTTTAAAATTTGCTACCGAAATGCTATCTGCCTTCATACCCTTCAACCCCAGACAATGTTGGTGAGGTGTGGCAAATAATTATTTTTGTTTCTTAATATTTATTTTAGATTTAGATGAACTAAAAGCAATGCAAAAATGCAATTTTTTGATGCCAAGCAGAAGAAGCTATGTTTAAATAAAAAGTGCCTTTTAATTTTTATTTACTTTTCAAAGTCCTTATTAGATGGTTGTCTCAATGGGGTGGCAGCTGGTAAATCGTGGGCCAAGTTACTGGACAGGATTGCATATGCCAGTTGCATCATAGTTGCACAAGGTCAAAGGGAGGTTTTCAGCCTCTGAGCCTGTTCCACCATTCAATGAGATCATTATTGACCTGTACTTCAGCTCCGTTCATCTGCCTTCCATCTTTAATCCTTTTGGACTCTTGAACACTCTGATTTGAAATGGGGACAGTTAATTAACGTCAAAAAGGACTTGGCAAAATATGTGGATGGAAATCAAATTTGTGTTGGGAGGATAGGGAGAACAGAGACTAAGGCTTAGAGGATTAAATACTTTGCAAAGAATGATGGTTTCTATACTTTGGGATTGGGGACAGGAGGAGAGTGTTGTCCATGAGAGAAAGTGAGACCGAGAACAGGAAGCTAGGATTCGATTATGGAGATGTACAATTGGATGACTACTCCAGAGATTTTCTAGATTACTTTGGGAATAAGGGAGAATTTTATACAGAACATTTCCTTAAGTGTTTAAATGGATGGAATCCATGATAGGGGAGAGTATACATGGGCTGTAGGAGAGGAACAGAATTGATGGGCCAAATGACCATTCTCACTCTAAACTTTATTGTGTTCTTAAGTTTACAATCAGTATGAGGGCAGAACCGAGGGGGGAGCCCACAGTCCTGTTTCCCAGTGAAGAGCTATACTCACCAGTAGGGGAATCGGAGTTAAAGGCCCAGAACTTCCGTTCCCTGGGGTTGGGGGGTGTCCGGGGGTGGTGGGGGGGGAATGGCAGTGGGGGGTGATGGTGAGGTGGTCAAACCCCAGGCTACCCCATAAGAGACACTGGGAAACCCCCTGGGAAGTCCCCAAGCAAGGACAGCGTGGGCATTGACCAGGAAGTTTAAACTTCCATTGGCCTGAGCTGGGAACCATCCGAAACTTCGATTTAGATCGGAGATTTTGGATGATCCCAACTCTCTCAGAAGAATTGTTACTCAGGAAAAGTTAGAAGGATTAAAACCATTTCTAACTTTTGGGTAATTATGATACTGGCTTAACCTTGCTCCCCCATACCCTGCCCACTGACTCTCACCAGGTCCCCCTGATCCCTTGACTAACCTCCCAACCCTGAGCCTCCCCATCACCCTCCGACCACCCGACCCCTCCGTGACCAACCCCCGACCACCTAACTACCACACCACCCCCGGCTACCCTCCCAACCCTACGACCATCTCACCCCAACCTCTGACTACCCCTTGCCCCTCCCCACTGACTACCCATCACCCTTACCCCTCACCCACTCACGCACTTATCTGCTTGCTGGCTTCTCAAAGTGGCTGGGACCTTTAAACTTACCTGGTGCTGTAAAAAGAGGGGTATGGCTTCACTTGCCCTGACGTTGCTGTCCTGTACTGGAAGGACTCCGGAACTGCTGCCCTGCACATTTCTCACTAGACCTGGGTCGGAGGTCCGGGTGAAAAATGTGCAGCTCCCAACCTTGGTAAGTAAAAAGAAGTGGAGTGGCAATCCAACTGTATTGCCAGATCATAGAAGCTCTAGGCCAGAGTGTTGTGTCCTTGTCTCTGCACCACACTTCCAGTGAGTGTGATTTCCCTATTAGAGTTGGGGTGTCATGTCCCCATGAGATAAAGCAGAGAACGTCACTTTTTGTGAGATAGATCAGAGAGGCTTTTGATAGCATGTTGAATAAGGCTGGGTTTCAAGTTGAACTTGGTAGTGTAACCAAACTTCAACTTGCTGCCAGCATCACCCAATCATCTGCCCCCTAATTCAGCATGAAAGACCAATGAGGCACTTGTCTGCCTGAGCACAAGAATGCGTTCCGCACAGAAATTCCCCTTCCTTGGGCAAAAAACAAATTCAGCACATTCCAAATCAGCTGGATTATTCTAACCAACAATATTCAGTTTTAAAACGGCTGAAGGAAACCCTTAAGCCAAAAGTTTCTCACATCTGCTCTTCCTGCTATAACTTCCCTGGGAGTGTGTCAAAAACTCCATTGAAATTCCAATGTAAGAATATGAGGATGAAAGAAAGAAGAACATGAGAAGTCCATTCAGCCAATCAACTGGTCTTGAGATTCAACTCCACTTTCCTGCCTGCTCCCCATATCCCTTGTTTCCCAGAGGGACCAAAAACCTGTCTATCCCAATATATTCAATGATGGAACATTCCCAACTCTTTTTGAGTGAAGAACTTTCTCCTCATGTCAGTCCTAAATGAGTGGCCTTGTATCCTGAAACTCTGCCCCCGTGTTTTAAATCCCCCAGCCAGGGGAAACAACCCCTCAGTTTCCACTCTGTCAAATCCCTTCATAATCTGGATTGTTTCACTAGGATTACACCACAAAAGCATAAGATGCAGGAGCACAAGTAGACCATTCGGCCCATCGAGTTTGCTTCACCATTCAATGAGATCATGGCTGATCTGATAATCCTCAACCCCACTTTCCTGCCTTTCCCCATTCCCTTACTGATTAAAAATCTGTCTATCTCAGACTTGAATATACTTAATGACCCAGCCTCTACAGCCCTCTGCAGTAAAGAATTTCACAGATTCACTACTCTCTGAGAGAAGAAATTCCTCCTCATCTCTGTCTTAAATGGGTAACCCCTTACTCTGAGATTATGCCCTTTGGTCCTAGACTCTCCCACATGTGGAAACAACCTCTCAGCATCTACCCTGTCAAGCCCCTTATGAACCTTATATATTTCAATAAGGTTGCCTCTCATTCTTCTAAACTCCAATGGGTACAGGCCCAACATATTCAACCTCTCCTCATAAGAAGATCCCTCCATACATGGGATCAACCTAGTGAACCTTCTCTGGACTGCCTCCAATGTCAGTATATCTTTCCTTAGATAATGGGATCAAAACTGTTCACAGTATTCGAGGTGTGGTCTAACTAGTGCCTTGCATAGTTTTAGCAAGACTTCCCTATTTTTATACTCCATTCCCTTTGAAATAAAGGTCAACATTTTATTTGCCTTCCTTATTACCTGATGAATTTGAATGTTAGCTTTTTGGGATTCATGCATGTGGATTCCCAAGTCTCTCTGTGCTGCAGCTTTCTGCATTCTTTCTCCATTTAAGTAACATTCAGCTCCTCTATTCATCCTGCCAAAGTGCATAGCCTCACACTTTCCCACATTATATTCTATCTGCCAAGTTTTTGCCCACTCACTTAACCTGCCTATATCCCTCTGTCGACTCTTTGTGTCATCCACACCACTTGCCTTCCCAACTATTTTTGTGTTACCCGCAAATTTGGCCATAGTACATTCATTTCCCTCATCCAAATTATTAATATATATTGCAAATAATTGTGGCCCCAGCACTGATCCCTGTGGCACTTCACTATTTACAGGTCGCCATCCTGAAAATGCCCCCCTTATCCCAGCTCTCTGTCTTCTATTAGTTACTCAATCCTCTATCCATGCTAATATACTACCCCCTACACCATGGACTCTTGTGTTATTAGTTGGCCTTTATGTGCGGTACCTTATCGAACACCTTTTGGAAATCCAAATATATTATATCGACTGGTTCCCCTTTATCTATCCTTTTGTTACCTTCTCAGAGAGTTCTAATAAGTTTGTCAGGCATGATTTCTCCTTCATGAAGCCATGCTGACTCTGCTAGATCCAAGATCGTTTCTTACTATTGTGTTTATTCCATCTCATACTAACAAAGCTACCCCACCACCTTTATCTTCCTGCCCGTCCTTTCAAAAAGTCACATACCCCTGAATATTTAGTTCCCAGCTTTGATCTCCTTGTAACCATGGTTATAAGATCATGTCCATTAACCTCTATTTGTGCCATTAATTCATTTATTTCGTGCATTTAAGTAAAGAGCCATTAATTTTGCATTTTTACTAATTTTCCCCCTTTGACCCTATTTGCTGCTTTAAAAAATTTTTTTTTTACACTCTGTCCCTTCCTGTCACACTCTGGGTATCATTAACTAAATAGCTGCCCTGCAAGGCTGCCATATCCTTTTACTTTGTAAGCCTACGTATCCCCTTTCCAGCCCCCCCATTTGGTTTAAAGCCCTCTTTATAGCCTTAGTAATTCAGTTCTCCAGGACACTGGTCCCAGCATGGTTCAAGTTAAGCCCGTCCCAGCAGAACAGCTCCCTTCTACCCCAGTACTGGTGTCAGAGCCCCATGAACTGAGACCTATTCCTCCCACACCAATCTTTGAGCCATGCATTTAACTCGTTGACTTCCTTTACCCTGTGCCAGTTTGCCCACGGCTTAGGTAGTAAGCCTGAGATTATTGCCTTGGGGGTTCTGCTTTTTAATTTGGCTCCTAACTGTTCAAATTCTTTCAGCAGAACCTCCTTTATAGTCCGATCAATGTCATTTGTACCAATGTGGATTATGTCAACTGGATCCATCCCCTCCCACTTCAAGTTCCTCTCCAGCCCTGAGGAGATGTCCTTAACCCTGACGCGGCAACACAGCCTTCGGGATTCACGCTCACAGCTGCAGAGAACAGTATCTATCCCCCTGATTATACTGTCCCCAACCACTACTACGTTCCCAATTCCTCCCCCCACTTGAATGACTCCCTGTACCACGGTGCCATGATCAGTTTACTCAGCCTCCCTGCTGCCCCCAGTCTCATCTACACAGCTTGCAAGAATCTCGTAACTGTTAGACAGTTGCAGGGGCCAAAGCTCCTCGAGTGCTACGCCCTGTGTCCCCAAACCTGCTTCACTTGCAGTCACGCCCTCCTGTTCCTGATCACAGACCAAATTTGAATTACCTAATCTGAGCGGTGTGACTGCCTCCTGGTGCAAAGTGTCCAGGTAACTTTCCCCCCTCCCTGATGTGACACAATATCTGCAGCTCAGACCCCAGCTCTTTAACTCAGATCTGAAGTTCCTCGAGCTGCAACACTTACTAAAGATGTGTTCGCTCTGGATCACCTTGGTGTCCAGCATTACCCATATGCTGCAGCAGCAACACATCACCCATCCTGCCATCACTATCTTATTTTATTCAATTTATTATTTAATTACTCTAGTATCCCTGTTCTTTGCATTTGAAGAATCCCCTGCTCTTTAAACTTTATTGTAATTATTTTTCACACCAGTATCGATCCTAAACTTAACAAGCTAAGTTTAAGAAAAAGAGGAAAAAAAGGCTAGAGAACTAAACACAAACTAAAGACCTTACTTTTACTTTAAAGACTAGAAATACTCGCCAATCCTACTCACTAATGAGCCATTCTACGTGCTCTTTTCCCTCTGCATTATTACCTCTCATTCTTTCAAACTCCAGAGAGTATCAATCCAATTTACTCATTTCTTATCATAGCACAACCCTCTCATCCTAGGGACCAATCTAGGGAACCTTCACTGTACCACCGCCAATACAATCCTTCCTGTAATGTATTCACTGGGTTGCTGTATTTCTCATTTATCTCAGAGCAATGAAGAGATTATTCTAGTTCTAAACCTGAAGTTTATTTATTAAACATCTCAGAACTTAACTGGAGCTTCATCACCAGTTGCAGTGAGCTCCAGATCCTCGCTGGGACTTCCTCAAATTTCTTAATTCTCTAGCTCCACCCACAGACATAAGCAATCAAGCAAGTGTACAAGGATCAGTTGCCAGAATAGTCAAATGCAGATGAAACAAACTATTGAACACTACACTTCTTTAAATATGGAGGCCAAAATTGCACACAATATTCCAGGTATGGTCTCACCAAAGCCCTGTACAATTTTAGTAGGATTTCTTTATCCCCAACCCTGTCCAATCTTATGACCTGCCACTCTTCCTTATGGAATTATATGATTTTTCTTTCAATTTGATACTATCTTTAACATCTTTAGTTAACCAAGGACCCATGGATGATGTGTCCTTCCCTTAGAGTCTTACTTTCTCACTGGAATCTATCTTTTCTGAGTACTTTGAAATATTTCCTCAAAAGTCTGATACTGTATCTCTACTGACCTATCCCTTAACCTAATTTCTCAGTTCACTTTAGCCAGCTCTGTCTTCATGCTCTCATAATTGGCCTTATTTAAGTTTAAAACACTAGTCTTAGATCCACTCTCTTCTCCCTCAAACGGAATGTGAAATTTAATCATATTATGATCACTATTACCTTGGGGTGCCTTCACTATGAGGTCATTAATTAATCCTGCCTCATTATAGGCAGATCTAGTATAGCCTGCTCTCTGGCAGCCTGCTCTCTGGCTGGTGTTAAAATGTGCTGCTCTTAAAAAAAAACTGTCCCAAAAGCACTTCGACTTTTGATTTGCCAATCCAGCTTCAGACTGCCCAACCAACTTCCAACTTGCCCACCTGTCTTTAGATTCATCCAGGCTATCTTTTTCAGTCTGATTTGTCCAATTTATATGTAGGTTAAAATCACCCATGATTATCAACGCAACGTTTTCACAAGCCCCCATTATTTCTTCCTGTATACCCTGTCCTACAGTGTGGTTTCTGTTAGGGGCCTATAAACCACTCCCACAAGTAACTTCTTACCTTTACTATTTCTCATCTCTACCCAAACTGACTCAACGTCTTGATTTCCAGGACTAAGGTCATGTCTCTCTATTGTACCAATATCACCCTTAATTAACAGAGCTACCCCTCCACCTTTTCCTAGCTTCCTGTCCTTTCGGAATGTCGTGTACCCTTGCATATTCAGGTTCCAGATTTTGTCATTCTGCAGCTGTATCTCTGTATTGGCTATCAGACCATACATATTTATTTCATGTGTTTTGTTACAAATGCTATGTGCATTCAGATACAGAGCCTTTAGTTCTAGCTTTTTACTGTGTTTGTATCCTCTAGCCTTATCTACTGGTGCACTTTTAGGTTTGTACACTCTGTCCCTTCCTCCAACTTTCTGATCATCATTTTTCTTAATCCTACCTTGCTCTTTTGCCTTGTCTTCTCTACTTAATTTATCACACCTTCCCAAACTTGATCCCTTGCTCCCACTATTTATTTTAAAACCTTCTCTACTACCCTAGTTATATGACTCACATCACAGTCCAGGTGAAGACTGTCCCAATAGTACAGCTCCCACCTTCCCTAGTACTGGTGCCAGTGCCCTGTGAATCAAAACCCATTACTTCCACACCAACCTTTGAGCCACACATTTAACTCTCTAATCTGATTTGCCCTCCACCAATCTGCTTGTGGCTCAGGTAGTAGACCAAAGATTATACCTTTGATGTTCTGCCTTTCAGTTTAGTCCCTAGTTGTAATACTCTCCCAGAAGCACCTCTTTCTTAGTTCTACCGACGTCATTGGTCTCTACATGGTCCATGACCACTGGATCCTCCCCCTCCAACTGCAAATTTGTCTTCAGCCCAGAGCAGATGTCCCAAGCCCTGACATCAAACAGTCAGCACAGCCACCTGGACTCCCTCTCTTGGCTGCAGAGAACAGTGTCAATCTCCCTGACTATACTGTCCCCTACTACCACCACATTCCCATTAATTCCCCCTGTTTGAAAGGCTTCCTGTAC
Source organism: Carcharodon carcharias (assembly GCF_017639515.1). Classification (NCBI taxonomy): domain Eukaryota; kingdom Metazoa; phylum Chordata; class Chondrichthyes; order Lamniformes; family Lamnidae; genus Carcharodon; species Carcharodon carcharias. Next base: position 17,140,858 of record NC_054475.1, read on the forward strand.
CATGGGTGCCATGGTCAGTTTGCACATCCACCCTGCAGACCCACTTTCAACCAAACAGGATGCAAGAACTTTAAACCTGCCGGATGATTGCAAAGGCTGAGGCTCAGCCAATTCTATCATCTGGGTCTCCACACTTGCCTCAATGGCAGTCACACTGGCCTGTCTCTGACCACCAACCAAATCAGAAGAGCCTATCCTAAGAGATGTGACAGCCTTCTGGCACAAAGAGTGCAGGTAGCACTTCACCTCCCTGAAGGACTGCAGTGTCTGCAGCTCAGCCTCCAGCTCAATGCCTCTGAGCTGAACCTCCTCAAGCCACATACATTTAATGCGGACTCGTTTGCCCTGGATCAGCCTGGTATCCAGGGACTTGCACGTTCTGCATTCGCAACACATCCCTGGCATCCTTATTATGTATTAATTAATTAATTTTTAATTAATTTTTAATTAATAATACTCCCAATAATCTTCACTACTGCTAGTAAACCTTATCACGACTAGTAAAATCTTCTAAAACGCTTCCAATCCTCAGACTTACCACTATCCTTTGTAGTATTATAAGCTAGGAAACAGATTAAAAAACAAGACCTCAAAGGTAGTAATCTCTGGATTACTTCTGGTGCCACGTGCTAGTGAGCATAGAAATAAGAAATTAGTCCAGATGAATGCGTGGCTGGAGAGATGGTGCAGGAGGGAGGGCTTTAGATTTCTGGGCCATTGGGACCATTTCTGGGGGCAGTGGGACAAGGTGGATGAACCGGAATTGGACCAACATCCTTGCGGGGAGGTTTGCTAGTGCTTTCGGGGAGGGTTTAAACTAACTTGGCAGGGGGATGGATCCTGAGAGGAAGTTCAGCAGGGGGAGATGCACAGCCAAAATTAGAAGACAGAGCAAGTGAGTCTGGAAGGCTTAGAAATTATAGGCAAGTTAAGGCACAAGGAAGTTTGGCAAGGTTGGATGGTATTTATTTTAATGCAAGGAGTCTGGCAAACAAGGCAGATAAGTTGAGGGCCCAAATTAATACGTGGAAGCATGGTGTCATTGCTGTCACAGAGACATGGTTAAGAGAGGGGCAGGATTGGTAGCTCAATATTCCAGGACATAGGGTCTTCAGGCGAGACAGGGAAGGAGGCAAAAGAGGAGGGGGTATCACAATATTGAAAAAGGAATCAATTACAGCAGTAAGGAGGGATGACATCTTAGAAAGCTCCTCAAATGAAGCCACATGGGTAGAACTGAAAACTGAAAAAGGAGCAATCACATTGCTGGGAGTGTACTGCAGGCCCCCAAACAGTCAGAGAGACATAAAAGAGAAGGTACGTAGGCAAATTTCAGAGAAGTGTAAAAATAATAGGGTAGTAACAGTGGGGGATTTCAACTTCCCCAACATTAACTGGGTTAGTCATAGTGTGATAGGTTTAGAGGGAGTGTAATTCTTAAAATGCATCCAGGAGAGCTTTTTAAGCCAGTATGTAGAAGGCTTATTTAAGAGACTTAAATTTTAGGGAATGAAGCCAGGCAAGTGGTAGAGGTATCAATAGCGGAGCATTTTGCAGATAGTGATCATAACTCAATTAGATTCAAGGTTGTTATGGAAAAGGATAAGGATGGGTCAGAAATTAGAGTTCTAAATATCAGATATGATTTGGCCAGTGTGGACCGGGAGCAGCTACTTTTGGATAAATCTACAACAGAGCACTGGGACTCATTCAAGAAGAAAATAGGGAGAGTACAGGGCCAACATATTCCAGTAAAGACAAAGGGTGGGACCAACAAATGCAGGGAACCCTGGATATTGAGGGACAGGCAGGATTGGATAAAGGGAAAAAGGGATGCTTATGGCAGATACCGACGGCTCAAAACGGCGGAAACCCTAGGGGAGTATAGAATGTGTAGGGAGGAACTTAAAAAGGAAATTAGGAGAGCAAAAAGGGGGCATGAAGAAACATTGGCAGGTAAAATAAAGGAAAATCCAAAAGTTATTTTACAAGTACATTAATCGTAAGAGGATAACGAGGGAAAGAGTAGGGCCCATTAAGGACCATAGTGGTAATTTGTGTGTGGAGCCGGAAGATATTGGTTGGGTTCTAAATGACTACCTTGTGTCAGTGTTCACATATGAGAGGGATGATGTGGGTATGGAAATCAGGCAGAAGGACTGTGATATAATTAAAGAAATTAGCATAGAAAGGGAGGAGGTTCTATGTGGTCTGGCAGGCTTAAAAGTAGATAAATCTCCAGGCCTAGGTGAAATGTATCCCAGGCTGTTGTGTGAGGCAAGGGAGGAGATAGGGGTGATGGCAATAATTTTCAACACCTCTCTGGCCACAAGAGGTACCAGAGGACTGGAGGACAGCCAATGTAGTACCGTTATTCAAGAAGGGAGGAAGGGATAAATCAGGGAGCTACAGGCCATTCAGTCTAACCTCAGTGGTGGGGAAACTATTGGAAGCAATTCTGAGGAACAGAATTAATCTACACTTGGAGAGGCAGGGATTAATCAAGGACAGTCAGCGTGGTTTTGTTAAGGGGAGGTCATGTCTGACCAATTTGATTGAATTTTTCGAAGAGGTGACCAGGTGTGTAGATAAGAGCAATGCATTTGACGTAGTCTACTTGGACTTCAGCAAGGCTTTTGATAAGGTCCCAATGGGAGACTGATAACAAAGGTAAGAGCCCATGGGATCCAAGGTGATTTGGCAAATTGGATCCAGAATTGGCTAAGTGGCAGGAAGCAGAGGGTAATGGTTGAGGGATGTTTTTGTGACTGGATGCCTGTACCCAGTGGGGTTCCACATGGATTGGTGTTTGATCCCTTGCTGTTTGTGGCATATATAAACGATTTAGACTTGAATGTAGGAGGGTTGATCAGTAAGTTCGTGGATGACATGAAAATTGGTGAGGTGGTAAATTATGAGGGGAATAGCCCTAGATTACAGAAGGATATAGATGGGCTGATCAGTGGCAAATGGAATTTAATCTGGATAAGTGTGAGGTGATGCACTGGGGCAGGACAAACAAGGCACTGGAATACATGATGAAAGGTAGGATCCTGGGAAGTACCGAGGATCAGAGGGATCTTGGTGTGCGTGTCCACTGGCCTCTTAAGGTAGTGGGACAAGTGGATAAGGTGGTTAAGATGGCATATGGGACACTTGCCTTTATTAGCCAAGGCATAGAATATAAGAGCAGGAAGGTTATACAGGAACTGTATAAAACGCTGGTTCAGCCACAGCTAGAGTATTGTGTGCAGTTCTGGAATCGACACTATAGGAAGGACATGATTGCACTAGGGGGGGTGTAGAGGAGATTTACCAGGATGTTGCGTGGGCTGGAGAGTTTTAGTTATGAGGAGAGATTGGATAGTCTGGGGTTATTTTCCCTGGAGCAGAGGACATTGAGGTATATAAAATTATGAGGGGCATAGATAGGGTAGACAGGAGGGAACTATTCCCTTTGGTGGAGGGATCAATAACCAGGGGACATAGATTTAAGGTAAGGGGCAGGAGGTTTAGAGCTGATGTGAAGGAGAATTTTTTCACCCAGAGGGTGGTGGGAATCTGGAACTCGCCGCCTGAAAGGGTGGTAGAGGCAGAAACCCTCATAACATTTAAGAAGTATTTGGATATGTACTTACAAGGCATACAAGGCTATGGGCCTAGTGCTAGAAAATGGGATTAGAATAGTTAGGTGTTTGTTTGACTGGCACAGACTCGATGGGCCGAAGGGCCTTTTTCTGTGCTGTAGACCTCTATGACTCTATGATAAATCTCTTCTTTTAATCTAATCCTATCCCTGACCTCCTTACTGAGCCACGGCTGGATCTTTCTCACTGAGTTTTTGTTTTTCAATGGATTGTATTTTTGTTGAACATTTTGAACTGTTTCTTTAAATGTTTCCCACTGTTTATTTGCCACATTCCTTTTAGTCTCTTTATCCAACCAACTGTAGCCCACTCTCCCCTCATACCTAAGTAATTTGATTAAGTTTAGGATTTTTGTTTGTGATTGCAGAATGTCATTTTCAATCTTAATGTGGAATTCTTTTGCATTATGATCACTATTCCCCAGTGAATCTATTACTATGACATTACTAATGAACCCTACCTCTTCACACTATACTAGATTTAGCGCACAGTATATTGCTCCAGGAAACTGTCACAAAAGCATTCTACAAAGTCATCTTCCAGATCACCTTTGCCAATTTGATTGATCCAGGTTTTATGAAGATTTAAGTCCCCCACAACTATTACATTGCCTTTGTTAAAAAGAAAGAAATTGATCATTTTTTGGATATTAGGGGCATCAAGAGGTATGGAGAGAAAGCGGGAATATGGCATTGAGATAGAGGATCAGCCATGATCATATTGAATGGTGGAAGCTCCTGGTTTATTTGTTTCTATGTTTGTCCTCTCTTCCCACGGCCAATTGGAAAACAGACGGACAACGTATTATCTGACTGACAGTGAGAAATCATTGAATCCAACAGCTCACTTCCCCCCCTCTCCCACAACTCTCCAACATTATACCTAGTAAAACTGTTTAAAGAGCATGATTTTTCTCTCAGATTGTGCTTGCAGCAATGCCTTGGAGAGAGTTCCTGGAGGCTTGACAACCTTAAACAGTATTCCTGGAGTATTCCTTGTAACACTGGGAGCAAAGCTGTGATCGGGCAGATTGTGAGCATCACCTTTTCGCATCCGTTAATTTGGAATTTAGATCATGGCCTGTGAAGTCTTGATATAGGTTCAAGCATAAGAAACTCTATATTGCAGGGCTGACAACAAACTCCACAGGCCTTATGGTTAGAATATGGTTGGATGGAGTACAGGCTGGGAGAGGTGAAATGTTAGAGCAGGGATGCCCAACATGCAGCCTGAGGCCCACCATCGGCCCACCATGCCTCCCTATCTGGCCTGTGGACTCACTGCTTAAAATACGGGTAAATGGAAGTGACAGATCTACAAGGGGCTACTCCTCCAGCCATACACCATTCCTCTCTCGTGTTTGCAGGAGAGAAACAGTCTGTGATTGGAGGAGCATCGAGCAGTGTGAAGGTGAGTGGCCATGGTGATTTCTCTCTTCGCCTTTGGCCGCACCCTCTCTCTCTCTTGCCCTCCTGCACAGGCACTGGCCCCTTTAAAGGAGCACAGGGTCAAGATGGCAGAGCGGGCCGGGGAAGCTGTGAAGGACAGCAGCCTGGGGCAGCTGGCGTTGATGTCAGGACGGTGTGCGGAAGCGTGTCTTGGTACCTACACAGTCGTCCCAAATTCCTCCTCGGAGATAAAATGGCAAAACCTCCAGAGCACTGGGCGCGGGAGCATGTGAGTCTGAGAGTGTATGTGAGAATGAAGACCCTGACTTGGGAATAAGCTGGACACATACACACACATCCTTCCTCCCACCCCCACCCCTCCAAAAACCTATCCATAAAGCAGGCCTGGAGAGGAGGAAAACCCAGGATGAATGGCAGCCCACTTCCGACCCCTGCTTTCGAATGAATTCCACTGAGGCCGGACTGCGCCACCAGAGACGAGCGCAAGGTCAGTGTTAGTTAAACCCAAGGCCTTGGCTTGGCCCTGGCCCCCACCGGCCCTGGTGTTTAGGTCTTGGGGCCGAGTCTCTCTCTAACTCTGTTTCATAAGCAAAATGGCAGAAAGAGGATTATTGGTTAGCTCTGCTGCTTGGAACTTTTAATGTCCATTCTTACTAATTACTTTTTTAAATGATCAATTTATTGCTTTGACATTTTTTTTTGAAATACATGTTTAGTGTTGTGCTAAACCTTACAGGCAGAAGTTTGTGCTGATCGGGTGGGTGTGTGCCCCGCCTGATCAGATGTGAAATCGCGCAAGATGACGTTGGACGAGCGTCCCAATGTTATCCCACGCTCGCGCGATATTTCGATCGGTGGGTGCGCGCAGGTGACAGAGCAACACCCACTATCAATTAAGAGGCCGGTTAAGGCCTTTGAAAAGGCAATTGACCAAGATTTCACGTTGCTCGTGTGATTTCATGCTCGTCGTGCGGGTAAAACGAGCAGGCGGCCAGCCGACATTTTCAAAAACCTCATCCAAAGCCAGGATTAAAGAGGATCAGCGGCAATGCCAGCGTGAGTAGTGAGCGAGTTTTGGAGGTTGTTTGCTGCTGGTTACTTATTGATACTTGGCAGCTTCATCTCTGTCCGGGGCTTCATTCTTAGCATTTCCTGGCCTCATTTCAGGACTTATTGGTGTCTCCAAGGCACCCCTGAGGATTCAGACCATGTAGACCTTCCCAGGCATCACACAGCCTTCTGTTACCCTGGGATTGGGGATTGTGGTCTCCGCTGGAGGCACCTCCTCTGAGTGGTAGAGAGGACCATAGGTCTCTGAAGATGTGCTTCCGATGCCTGGACCATTCAGGGGGTGCACTACAATACCTCGGAGTGGTATCACTGATGGTGGTTGCATGATGCGCTCTCCACAATCTGGCACTGGCAAGGGGGGACCCACTGGAGGAAGAGGATCTTGATGCTGCCCCACAGGCCACAGAGGGTGAATCCAGGAGTGAGTCAGAAGAGGAGCATGTTGAGGATAACGCTGAGGTCGTGGAAGCAGACTTCGGTAACCTCCAGGGAGGCAGGGACACCTTGATGCAACACTCCTTCAGCTCGGCTTCAACCTCATGCCAGGGCTGCCCCCTCCATCCTCGATGTCTGAAATGCCCCTGTCATGTGAATGCAAAGTCCACTCAGTGCCTGTGTAATAAAGTTTAGAGCCACTGATGTCCAGCATTACACACTGGGGTACCCTGCACCAAAAATAAAACTGAAGCATACTCAGGCCATCACAACAAAAGTGAATTTAATGTTATTATCACACTGACATGACCATTCCTGGTGTTGATGCCCACACCAGCAGAAATATAAACCAAACATAACTGAACAGAAGATCCCCCGTGACCTGTCCCTCTTGTGCTTATACTGCCTCAAACTTACATTTACGAATGCTGCGTCTTGGTGCCCTCCTCTCGCTGGCACCAGCATTGGAGACAGCCTGCTCGCTCTGCCGTCTTGTTGGTCTTGATGACCCTTGGCGATCGTCCTTTGGCCAGTGGAGCCTGTTCTGGCCCCTCCTGGGAGGGAGCAGCCAGTTCCACAGCTGGCACCTCCCCAGTCACCACAACCTCATGAGATGCTAAGCTCACTGGCAGAGAGGTGGAGGAGCTGCTGCCGTCATCCAGAGCGCCCTGAGAGGAGCCTATAGAGATGATAAGCAGCTCGTGCGCTGACGTGAGGTCACTCTGGACTCCCCTGCTCGCCATTGATGGACGGGCACCTAGCTGGGATACTGAGTGTCTCATCCATCTCCCACACTGGCACTGACCACCTGAGGTCATTGCCTGTGTGAGGGCTTGCAGGTCTGAGCGCAGCCCCAGGGACCCCAGATTCTGCCCCTAGAGTTGCCTCACTCAATGGAGGAGGCATTGTACTCAGCCATGAGGGTCAACATAGTGCTTATGCTCCGCATGGACTCCTCCACAACAGAGACAATGACCACACCCTCATGGATCTCTGCCAGATCCTCAAGCTGGACATCCATCATCTGCTGCCTAATGGACAACTCCAGAGGCTCATCATCTGCCTTCGACCCAGCATTGTCCTGGTCTCCAACAGTCCTCCGACTGCTGGCACTCTGGGCACCCTCTGCCTCCGCCTGCACCTCAAGCGAGTGTGAAGTGCCCTCACCAATGTCCACTGACAATGTGCCAATGACCTAATGGCCCACCAGGTGCTGGTATCTGGGCTGGTGCCTGGTTCAGAGAGCGGTTGTGATGCAGGTGCAGATGAAGCCCAGCTGTCCTCTGGCGTCAGGGGTGGGTCTTCGGGGTCCTGTAATTGAGCGCCTGCTGGCAAATCTAAGGGCGAGCAAGGACATTTCATTAGTTAAAGTCATCACACTGTCACTGCACATGCCAGACACCCTGGTGAGACAAATGGAGATCTGCATCATGGTCCCATCAACGTTCAATGATCAATGGGGACTCCAGGTTTGATGCTCCCATCAATTAAGAGACTACACTAGAATGGTTGCACAATCCAAAACTCTCCCTTCTGTGCATTGCACTCTTACCTTCGTCTGACACCTCAGCCTCTCCACGATCGGTTGCACGAGGAGCGTGCCGGCTCCCCAGCTCAAGGGCGTCCCGCTTGAACCTGGTGAGCAGCAGCAGATTGGGCAAGGCCTCCGCCTGTCCGTGACCTCTCCGATTGGTTATGGCTCCTCTTCTCCTGAAAGGACAGAGGAGCATTGATTAGTCCACTCTCTACCTGCAGCGCCATTGTAGCCTGGCCAACCCCACCTGAGGAACACCTCACAGGGCACACCCGAGACGTGGCCCTCGAGCCGCGAGGCACTCAGTCCAAGCGGCCAGGGCTCACCCCCTTGGTCAGCTGTGGTGTCATTGACAGTTGGCTCTCAGGTTCTAACATCTGGGCTGTACAGTGGGGGACCGCCCTCAACACTCCACCACACTGATCCACGCCAACACGATACTCGCCCATCCTTAACGCAGCAGGTCGTTGAACCTCTTGCGGCACTGGAACCATGTGCGCCATACATTATGACTGCTGACCGGGGCTGCCACCTTCTCCCAGGCTTTCTTCCTCAGGTGCAGCGGCCTCCTCCTTCCGTTCCCTTGGTACAAGGGTGTCCCTCCTGGCAGCCACCCCCTCCAGGAGCACGGCGAGGCACTCGTCCGAAAAGCGGGCGGGCCAAGTGCCCACCTGAACTGCTGTCTGCAGCCAACGCTGAGGACACAGGTACCGTCTCCGCAATGCACACTCTAAGCTTTATCACTGGCAGAACTTCAAGGGCTGCCTGTGCCATTTCTGAACTGCCCGCCATTGGACCCAGTGCGTGACACGCCCCCCCAAACCGCGCCCGGCCCTTCCCGATCATTGGGAAGCCTCGTTTCCTGCTGGGCAGGCCTTAATTGGTCAGCCAGCGTGTGAAACCACAGTTATGGGCGGCGGCCTGTTTCCAGGCCGATCCCAGGCCTGTCGATCGCACCCACCCACAGGCCTGTGTTTCTGAAATGTTCTCCTTTGCCCCTTGAATGAGAAAAGGATTGAAATGTGGCCCCTCACATGCAAAGGTTGGGCAACCACGCACTGGGGGGCTTAGGCTTTGCTGGGTTGAGTTTCATCCTTGGCTACTCACAGTAAGGAAAGATTGGCTAAAGGGATCCTCCTGACTCCCACCCAGAAGCTGCCTACAATTCAGACTTAGATTTAGGGGCATTATTCACAGTTCAGATCCTGTCATGGGGGGTGGGGGGAACAATGGGGTTTCTGGCCTGCTTGGGTCTTGTCAATGCTGGTGGGGTTACAATGGCTCCAAAGGTGGTTTGAAGGTAAAATAAAATCTCTCTGCACCTTTAAAGATATTGTTTGGAAATTAATACAAAGGATCTGACAGGGTCTGTGGCCCCAGCACAGGAAAACTGTGCTCGATTTCGTGTGCCTCTGCCGATCTTTTTGTGTGTTTTTTTTTGCTGTGGTTAACTATTATGTATTGGAATAAGCACATGCTGTGACCCCTCCCACCTTCAGACAATCTCCTCAACCAGCACACAGGGGAAAATCACAGAGTTTCCTCCCAAGTTGTTTTTGTAACGGATCAGAAAAACCTAAAACAATGAATGTACATGAAAGATACTGTAGTGAGAATGTTACCCCACTACTGATCAGTTTACCTCTTTATAAACACACAGATTATTTTATATTACCTCTTTATAAACACACAGATTATTTTATATTAACTTCTCTTGTTGTCTTCCTGGGAGGCTTCTGGAACAGTGAACAGAGTTTGGATCCTGGGGAGGAGGGAAGGAGGAGTTTGGATTGAGTCGTCCGTGATAAGGGCTGCTGATGGTTTCAGTTGCATTCAATATTCCTTGGAGGACGCTTTCCTGTCCCTGGGAGGTGGGAGGTGGGGGGGTTGGGGGTGGGTGGGGGGGGGGGGGGGGGGGGGAGGTGGTGGAGGTGGTGGGGGGGAGGGGTGGTGGGTGGGTGGTGCTCTCCTGTGGGGGAGGGGGGCCACGCTCTCCTGTGATGTGGTGAACACTCGGGTGATACGTGAAGTGCTGGCATCTATATCTTACATTGGAAATGAACATCTCAAAGTCATCTAGAGTGGTTGTATGTTCAAAGCTGGACTGTATCAATCCTTTCAATCCTCTGAAAATATGACAAGAATTTAAATTCAAGTTAAAACGTCTGGAATTAAAAATCTGATGGAGGTAAGTAGGAGGTCTTGTTGAGCAATGATCATGATCCTATCTCTGGGCCTGAAACTCTGGGTTCAAATTCCACTTCAGGACTTGATGGTCATGGAAGATGTATTCATAACGTGGCCAAAGAGGTTGATTATCAGCCTGTAAATCCTTCCAATACATCTGATGGCAGGCGGTAAGAGTGGGAGGAGAGCTTCCTGGGTAGCTATGCTGCAGAAGACAATGACATACCACTGCAGTATCTTGCCAAGCATAATCATGGGCCAATCCAATGGATTGTCCCTGGCCACCTACGGCCTCTTAGAGCATGGTACCTGAAGGAAGAGGAGAATGTAGGTAAATGTGACCATGAAGCTGTTGGATTGTCATAAAAACCCCCAACTAGTTCACCTTTCGAGAAGCAAACCTGCTATCCTTACCGGGCCTGGCCTATATGTAGTCCAGGCCCATAGCAATGTGGTTGACTCTTAACTGCCCTCTGAAATGGTGGAATATGTGGTTATGTCAAAATTGATCAGCAGTGGGTCAAGAAGGTGGTTCACCCCTAACAACCCAAAATCTGGGATGCGCAAGAAATGCCAACAACGCCTAGATCATGAGAATGGACGGTACCTCCATGAGTATCTCAATCATTGATCCTCTACAACAGCGACCTATATTTATATAGCACCTTTAACTTAATGAAACAACCCAAGGTGCCTCACAGGAACATTATAAAACAAAGTATTGGCACCAAGCCACATATTAAGACAGACGACCAAAACCTTGGTCAAAGAGGTCAGTTTTACAGAGTCAAGTGAGTTAATGAGGTGGAGGGTTTAGGGAGGGAGCTCCAGAGTTTGGTTGCTGAGGCAAATGAAGGCATAGCTGCTAACGGAGCAATTATAAGTTGGGATACACAAAAGACCAGAATTAGAGGAGTGTAGATATCTGAGGGTTGTGGGGCTGGAGATGATAGAAATAGGGTGGAACAAGGTCATGGAGAGATTTGAAAACATGGATGAGAACTTTGAAATCAAGATGTTGCTTGACTGGGAGCCAGTGTAGGTCAGCGAGCACAGGGGTGATAGGGGATACTTGTTGCAAGTTATGACGACACGGGCAGCAGTTTTGGATGACCTCAAGTTTATGGAGGGTAGAGTGTGGGAGACCGGCCAGGAGACCGTTGGAATGGTCAAGTCTAAAGGCATGAATGAGGGTTCCAGCAGTGGATGGGCTGAAGCAGAGGTGATGTTATGGAGGTGGAAACAGGCGGTAATAGTGATGGCATGAATATGAGGTCAGAAGCTCATCTTGAGGTCAGCATGTAGATAAGAAACATGAGGATAAGATAATTTAAGTCTTCAAACACCCACATGATCACTTCCATTATGGAGCCCATCGCTGACTGGGAATCGAACTTGAATCGTGACTGATCAGCCGTGTTTTATTTAGCTGGTTAAACTCAGCAGCTCCTCTACACAAATTGCATCTGTATGAAAAGGATTAGCTCTTGATCCAAACTTCTGCAGCCCAGTGTCTGAGCTGCAAAGAGGTGAGGCATAGGGAGATCCCAATGATTGAGATGTCTCTCTCTGATCACCCACGCTGCCAGGGAGCAATCAGGTTGTCTTCTGATAGCCCCGAGAAAGGAGAAAATCTCTCAGGATCCACTCAATTTAAAACAAAACCACACGTTAGCCCATTTTTATCTCCTGACAGAAGCCGTGTGCTTCAAGGGTAACACCAGTGCAGAGGAATGCACCGCGAACAGTTTCGATACTCAGGGTTTGGGGATGGGGTGTTATTCCAAAAGAGTGGGTGGTGTTTTTTTCCTGTTGATGTGTTTAACAGACACCGGACTTGTTCAGGGAGGGAATCACTGGGCTGTAGGAATGCTGCTGCCTGCATTGATCTCCCCACCAAATCACTGCAGCACCTAGGCTTTTACTTATTCATTCATGGGATGTGGGCTTCGCTGGCTGGGCCAGCATTTATTGCCCATCCCTAACTGCCTTTGAGAAGGAAGTGGCGAGCTGCCTTCTTGAACTGTTACAGTCCATGTGGTGTAGGTACACCCACAGTGCTGTTAGGGAGGGAGTCCAAGGATTTTGGCCCAGCGACAGTGAAGGAACGGCGATATATTTCCAAGTCAGGATGGTGTGTAACTTGAAGGGGAACTTGCAAGTGGTGGTGTTCCCATCTATCTGCTGCCCTTGTCCTTCTAGATAGTACTGGTCTTGGGTTTGGAAGGTGCTGTCTAAGGAGCCTTGGTGAATTGCTGCAGTGCATCTTGTAGATGGTACACACTGCTGCTACTGTGCATCGGTGGTGGAGGGAGTGAATGTTTGTGGATGTGGTACCAATCAAGCAGGCTGCTTTGTCCTGGATGGTGTCCAGCTTCTTGAGTGTTGTGGGAGCTACATTCATCCAGGCAAGTGGGGAGTATTCCACCACACTCCTGACTTGGGCCTTGTAGATGGTGGATAGGCTTTAGGGAGTCAGGGGGTGAGTAACATGTCACATGATTCCTAGCCTCTGACCTGCTCCTATTGCCACAGTATTTATGTGGCTAGTCCAGTTCAGTTTCTGGTCAATGGTAACCCCCAGGATGTTGATAGTGGGGCTTTCAGTGATGGTAATGCCACTGAACATCAAGGGGCGATGGTTAGATTCTCTCTTGTTGATGATCATTGCCTGACACTTGGGCTGACAAGTGGCAAGCAACATTCACGTCGCACAAGCCTGGATATTGTCCAGGTCTTGCTGCATTTGGACATGGGTTGCTTCAGTATCTGAGGAGTTGCAAATGGTGCTGAACATTGTGCAATCATCAGCGAACATCCCCACTTCTGACCTTATGATGGAAGGAAGGTCATTGATGAAGCAGCTGAAGATGGTTGGGCTGAGGACACTACCCTGAGGAACTCCTGCAGTGAAGTCCAGGAGCTGAGATGACTGACCTCCAACAACCACAACAAACTTCCTTTGTGCTAGGTATGACCCCAACCAGTAGAGAGCTTTCCCCCTGACTCCCATTGACTTCAATTTTGCTAGTACTCCTTGATGCCACACTCGGACAAATGCTGCCTTGATGTCAAGGGCAGTCACTCTCACCTCACCTTGGGAGTTCAGTTCTTTTGTCCATGTTTGAACCAAGGCTGTAATGAGGTCAGGAGCTGAGTTGCCCAGGTGAAAACCAAGCTGGGTGTCAGTGAGCAGGTTACTGCTAAGCAAGTGCGGCTTGATAGCACTGTTGATGACTCCTTCCATTACTTTACTGATGATTAAGAATAGACTGATGGGGTGGTAATTGGCTGGGTTGGATTTGTCCTGCTTTTTGTGCATAGGACATACCTGGGTAATTTTCCACATAGCCAGGTAGATGCCAGTGCTGTAGCTGTACTGGAACAGCTTGGCTAGGGGCACAGCAAGTTCTGGAGCGCAAGTCTTCAGTACTATTGCTGGAATATTGTCAGGGTCCATAGCCTTTGCTCTATCCAGTGCCTTCAGCCATTTCTTGATATCACGTGGAGAGAACTGAATTGGCTGAAGACTGGCATCTATGATGCTGGGGACAGAGATGGATCATCTACTCGACACTTCAGCTGAAGATTGTAGCAAACACTTCAGCCTTATCATTTGCACTGATGTGCTGGGCTCCTCCATCATTGAGGATGGAGATATTTGTGGAGCGTCCTCCTCCAGTGAGTTGTTTAATTGTCCACCACCATTCACAACTGGATGTGGCAGGACTGCAGAGCTTGGATCTGATCTGCTGGTTGTGGGATCGCTTAGCAGTGCCTATCACTTGCTGCTTATGCTGCTTGGCACACAAGTGGTCCTGTGTTATAGCTTCACCAGGTTGACACCACATTTTTTGGTGTGCCTGGTGCAGCTCCTGGCATGCCCTCCTGTACTCTTCAAAAACCAAGATTAATCCCCTGGCTTGATGGTACTGGTAGAGTGGGGGATATGCTGGGCCATGAGGTTACAGAATGTGTTTGAGTATAATTCTGCTGCTACAGATGGTCCACAGCACCTCATGGATGCCCAGTCTTGCATTGCTAGATCTGTTTGAAATCTATCCCGTTTAGCACGGTGGTAGTGCCACACAACACAATGGAGGGTATCCTCAATGTGAAGGCGGGACTTCATCTCCACAACGACTGTGCGGTGGTCACTCCTACTGATACTGTCATGGACAGATGCATCTGTGACAGGCAGGTTGGTGAGGATGAGGCCACGTGTGTTTTTCCCTCTTGTTGGTTCCCTCACCACCACAGACCCAGTCTAGCCGCTATTTCCTTTAGGACTTGGCCAGCTCGGTCAGTAGTGGTGATACTGAGCCACTCTTGGTGATGGACATTGAAGTCCCCCACCCAGGGTACATTCTGCGCCCTTGCCACCCTCAGTGCTTCCTCCAAATGATGTTCAACATGAATGTTGAGCACTGATTCATCAGCTGAGGGAGGGCGGTACGTGGTAATCAGCAGGAGGTTTCTTTGTCCATGATGCCATGCCAGAGTCGATGTTGAGGACCCACCTCCGACTGTATACCACTCTGCCACCGGCGGGACAAAACATGCCCAGGAATCGGGATGGTGGTGTCTGGGACATTATCTGTCAGGTATGATTCCGTGAGAATGACTATGTCGGGCCCAGGTGGTGGTAAGCTTGACTAGTCTGTGAGAGAGCTCTCCTAATTTTGGCACCAGCCCCCAGATGTTAGTAAGGAGGATGTGGGGAAGACTCTGCCATTGTCGTTTCCGGTGCCTAGTTGATGCCGGGTGATTTCATTCCTTTTTTGAGACTTTGTGGCTGTTTTGATACAGCTGAGTGGTGGCTCATCTGGGCCATTTCAGAGGGCATTTAAGAGTCAACCACATTTTTGCAGGTCTGGTCACATGTAGGCCAGACCAGGTAAGGACGGCAGATTTCCTTCCTTAAAGGGCATTAGTGAACCAGATGGGTTTTTACAAGAATTACGGTCATCATTAGACTTTTAATTCCAGGTTTTTAGTTAATTCAAATTCCACCATCGGCTGTGGCTGGGTTCAAACCTGGGTCCCCAGAGCATTACCCTGGGTCTCTTGGATTACTAGTCCAGCAACAATACCACTACACCATCACCTCCCATTCACTGGATGTGGGCTTCACTGGCTCTATCTGCCCTTGAGAAGGTGGTGGTGAGCTGCCTTCTTGAACCGCTGCAGTCCATGTGTTGTGGGTACACCCACAGTGCTGTTAGCAAGGGAGTTCCAGGATTTTTGACTCAGTGACAGTGAAGGAACAGCAATATATTTCCAAGTCAGGATGGTGATCGCCTTGGGAGGGGATCTTCCAGGTGGTGGTGTTCCCATGTGCCTGCTGCTCTTGGCCTTATAGGTGGTAGTGGTTGTGTGTTTGGAAGGTGCTGCCTAAGGAGCCTTTGTGAGTTGCTGCAGTGCATCTTGTCGACGGTACACACTGCTGACACTGTATGTCGGTGGTGGGGAGAGTGAATGTTTGTGGATGGGGTGTCAATCAAGCTCTCTCTGCTGGGATGGGATTAGTAGTTTCCCACTTTGACTGAGAAGTAGATCAAAGAGTCACTAAATCAGGTGTTTTCACAGAATCTTAATGGTACAGAAGGAGGCTTTTCCCCACACCCCTGCATATTGTTTCTATTCAAAAAATCACCTAGTGCCCTCTTGATTGTCTTGATTGAACCTGCCTCCACCACACTTCCAGGCGGTGCATTCCAGACCCAAACCACTTGTATGAAAAAGTTGTTTCTCATGTCACATTTGCTTCTTTTGCAAATCACTTTAAATCTGTGTTCCTCTCGTTCTTCATCCTTTTATGAGTGCGAACAGCTTCTCTCTACCTCCTCTGTCCAGCCCCCTAATGATTTTGAACATCTCCATCAAATCTCCTCTTAGCCTTCTTCTCTCCAAGAAGAACAGTCCCAGCCTATCCTCATAGCTGAAGTTTCTCATCCCATGAACCATTCTTGTTAACCTCGTCTGCAATCTCTCCAATGTGTTCACAGCCTTCCTATAATATGGTGCCCAGAACTGTACACAATATTCCAGCTGAGGTCTAACGAGTGTCTTATATAAATTCAGCATAACCTCCCTGTTCTTGTACTCTATGCCCCTATTAATAAAGGCCAGGAAACTATATAACTGCTCACTCCATCTGTCCTGCCACCTTCAATGATCTATCCACATATTCAGGTCTTTCTGCTCCTGCACCCCCTTCAAAATTTCACTCCTTATTTTATATTGTCTGTCCATGTTCTTCCTACCAAAATGTATCACCTCACAATTCTCCACGTTAAACTTCATCTGCCACCTATCTGCCCACTCCACCAATGTGTCTATGTCCTCTTGAAGTTCCACACCATCCTCCTCACAGTTCACAACACTCCCAAGTGTCGTTTCATCTGCAAACTTTGAAACTGTCCCCTGCACAGCAAGTCTAGATCATTAATATATATCAGGGATTTGATTTTAAACCCCATTTCATGAATCTGAAATGTTCCACCACTGATTTTTGTAAAAAACGTTTAGCATCAGGGTAATGCTGAGCCCTGATTTCATACAGGATATTAATTTTCACGTTATAATGGGAAAAATTAAATCACCCTCAGAGGTCTGATTTTTTTTTGTCCTTTTTTAAATTGAGAGACTTAAAGGGGCAATGCCTTTTGTGGCAGAACAGCTGCAAAGGTGAGTGAAAGAGAAGGTGACCCTGTTTGGGGATGTGAGGGAGTAACGAGAGGAGCAATGCAGACCTGACCACCATTAACTGAAGCGCTTGGGTTGTTGAAGAAACCAGCTGGTTTATCCATGTCCCTTTCGGGAAAGGAAATCTACTGTTCTTACCCACTGTGAGACTATATGTGACTCCAGCCCTGCACCAACTCTTAAATACGCTCTGAAGTGGCTTAGCAAGCTTCTAGGGAAACAGGAAATAGGGTATAAATGTCAATCTTGCCAGCGACACCTGAAGAATGAATTAAAAGTTAAATGAAAAAAAAATCTATGACCGTTGCTATCCTTTTAAGAGATTTGGAATGAAGAGGAGCAATATTGCCCAGCTGGCAGTAGGTGGCGATGCTGCATTGCAAAAAGCACCCGGTGTAAATGTTATCATTCAGTTCTGATCCGAGAATCGTGTGTGGGGAAATTAGACACCGAGGTCACTGATCAATGGGAAATTGTGTGGGCTGTGAGTCGTGTGTGTAACGTCCACACCCTGTACCTCTGTCACAGGCCGTGGTGAGTCCCGGAACACTGAGGTAGAACATTTAAGCACTGGTTTCAAAACAAAATCTATTCAATTTCAACAACACCAAATTGCATTTATATAGCACCTTTGATGTAGGAAAACATCCCAAGGAGCTTCACAGGAGCATTATCAAACAGAATTTGACACTAGGCCACACGAGTTGATGTTAGCACGGATAGCCAAAAAATTGGTCTAAGACAGGGGCTGCAACCTTTCAGGAGTGGTGTGCTAACTCTTTTATTCAAATCTAATTTAAGGTTTTGTGTGCCAGTAAATACATTTTACCGTTTATAAGCTCTCTATATACAATTAAACTAGTGCTGTATGTAAAGTAAATAAGGTTTTTAAAATGCTTAAGGAGCTTCATTTAAAATTAAATTAAAATGCAGGTCTCACCAGTTTAGTTGGATCCTTACCCTTGCTTTTCCTTTCCCTGCTTTCCAATATTGAGCATTTATTTAGACACTTGAAGCTGTACGCAGGCTTTCTGAGTGATCAGCTGTCAACCACTCTGAGAGGGACAGAGGACCGACCTCATGCGTGAATATACCTGTTCACACAGGTCTGTGGATTCAAATGCTGAAAGCGTTGCAAAACACAATTGTCTTCAAACTGTGAACTTTCACTGGTGGGGACGGCCGGGTCAGGAGAGAGGCCTCACGATCTCTCTCGGTAACTTCAAGCGCACTCCGCAGGTCTCTAAACTTTGATGCCCACAATTCATCAAGAAAGGGTCTTCTCGTGCTTCGCTGGAACAGGTCCGTTCGACACTCGACGTGCGACGAGCAACACTTTCACAACGGGAAGCAGGGACAGCACCGCCCCGCCCTTCTTTTGAATAAATCCAAATCCCATCTGTCCAAGAAGGCAGAAATGAACGGACATCTAACTTCGCCTTCTTAGGAGCTGGCATTTTGTCAAATGTACCTCTCAATTTACAGTGAAAAAAGTCATGACAGACAACGTCAAACACAGTGCGCTGTTCTGCATTACGTGATACTGATGTAAGCAGCAAATTGGGACTTAAAAATATCCCAGTAATGAATAAAACACAAGCATTTACTATTTAAATTCCATACATCTTCTATCAATGTAACATACCTTCCCAGGATAAGTAAATGATAAAATATTAGATTTAGAACTTTTCATGCTGCTAATTGGACTAGCAGTGTGAGCGCCACTCAAAATCATTTCGTGTGCCACCTTTGTCATATATGCCATAGGTTGCTGTCCCCTGGTCTAAGAGGTAAGTTTTAAGTGATGTCTTGAAAGAGGAAAGCGAGGTAGAGAGGCCGAGGTTTAGGGAGGGAATTCCAAAGCTTAGGTCCCAGGCAGCTGAAGGCATAGCCGTCAGTGGTGGAGCAAGAGGCTAGAATTGGAGGAGTGCAGAGGGTTGTCAGGCCAGAGGAAGTTACAGAGATAAGGAGGGGAAAAGGCATTGAGGGATTTGAAAACAAGGATGAGAATTTCAAAATTAAGATGTTGCTTGATGGGAGCCGATGTCAGTCAGTGAACACGGGGGTGATAAGTAAACTGGACTTGGTGCGAGTTAGGATATGGTCAGCAGAGTTTTGGATAACCCCATGTTTACAGAGGGTAGAATGTGGGTAACCAGCCAGGAGAGCCTTGGACTGGTCGAGTCTAGAGGTAACAAAGGGATGAATCAGGGTTTCAGGAGCAGATAAGCTGAGACAGGGTGAAGTCTGGCGATATTAGAGAGGTGGAAATAAGCAGCCTTTGTGATGGTGTGAGTATGAGGTCTGAAGCTAATTTTGGGGTTAAATGTGACACTAGGGTTGCAAACAGACTGGTTTCAACTGGTGGTGAGAGATGGCGTCAATAGCTATGGAGCAGAGTTCGGAGCAGGGACTGTAAAGAATGGCTTCAGTCTTCCCAATATTTGATGGGAGGAAATTTCTGCTCATCCAGATAAGAAATCTGATCAGTTAACAACACAATACTAACAACGGTAGAGAAATATTGCAAAGCCTTTCAAAGAGACACAAGGATAATAGATTGTGAAGGATGCTGTATAACTCTTTCTCCTCCTGGGCCTCCTCACCGACCAAGAGGCCTCCATGAGCAAGCTCTCCCTGTCTTTCCATCTCTCTCTTCCTCTGAGCTAAAATGTGACTTTACGTGTGAAGTAATCTGGGATTGTGTTTCCTGGAGGAGGAATGAATCCCTTGTTTGTTTTCAGGAATCCCTGAAAATCACTTCAGAAAATGGATAATGCCAGCCACTCTGGAATGTGACTGGAGTAACAGATTGAAGCCAGAAACAGCTTTGTTCAGCCCCAGAAATTACACCAGATTTGCACTGGTTTTTGTGTCAATCTTGCCAAGGGCAATTTGCATGGAAATTTCCTGAGAAACTCAATAAAAATTGAAAACTGGAGTAAAACAAGTGTGAACAGTCGGAGCCTATAGAAAATGCAGAATATCCGCCTAGTCCAACCTTTAAGTCCCTCTTTATCTCACTGACGTGATGCCCATTTAACAAAGCTCATTTAATAAAACGCAATTATCAGAGCTTTTCTCTTTTTAATGTAAGCGATTATGATTCCATAAATAAAACAAAGAAAGATTTGGAAAATACAGAACAGGCTTCAGCAAGGAGACAAAAAGTAATTGTGAAAGAGTATTGCTATAAAACGTCAGTGATTCTAGGTGGTGCTACACCTAAAATTTTAGTTGCAAATTTACACCCATTCAGAAGAGATGTAGGTATAGGAAACTCAGGTAAGCTGGTGAGGGGTGGAGCTATGTTAATGAACTAAATGGGGTTACATCGGCCATCATTCAGGAACTGCAAAAATAATACAGGAAATTTGTTTATAGCGAGGCTCCGGTATAAACAATGATTTATCTCAGGAAAACCTCGAGCATTGCGGTTCTTATATCAATGTTACACTGAAGATTATGAGGAAATTCTGGGCTATTGAATCAGTTCATGTACGGTCAAATCACAAAGGGTTAAACGGGCAAATGAGTGAGGTTTTGAAGAGGAGTCACATTCAGCTCAAAATGTTGACCGTGTTTCTCTCTCCACAGATGCGGAGTATTCCCAGCGTTTCCTATCTTCATTTAGATCCTTTCCAAGAGCTATTGCAGGATTTGGGGGAATAATCCAAATATTTGTTGGAGAATGACAACATCTGCTGACCTCTCAGCGGTCAGTAAGATACAACGTTTGCCACATTTATTTAGGTGGATACCTGTGCGGGCAGGTAGATTATCATCATCAGCAAATCAGGCACATTTCTGTGAAATTTTCCATTGATCTTAAGAGGAGCCTATCTCGATAAAGTTGAGTACGCAGCTGCTGAAACATTCAGAAACCAGTCACTGCAATAGTCATCAGGATACATCAATGTGGGCCATAGACCTAGACATTGCAATAGTCATCAGGATACATTAATGTGGGGCAGAGACATAGACATTCGTCATTGAAATATTCATTTTTCCCCTTTGTAGGGTTACTCTAAACCTTTCACCTTGCTAACCAAAATGTTGGTTATTAAGTGACTATCAATCACATCTTCTCTGACAATTTAAAATCTATTATAAATGAAGAAAAATGATTAACGAGTGGGAAAGGCACTCCATTTTATCTCACTGTGCTGTACCTGATCTGGGAAATTTGAAGGGAAGTGTAGAGGGAGCTTTACTTTGTATCTAACCCCGTGCTGTACCTGCCCTGGGAGTGTTTGATATGGACAGTGTAGAGGGAGCTTTACCCTGTATCTAACCCCGTGCTGTACCTGTCCTGAGAGTGTTTAATGGGGACAGTGTAGAGGGAGCTTTACTCTGTACCTAACCTCGTGCTGTACCTGTCCTGGGAGTGTTTGATGGGACAGTGCAGAGGGAGCTTTACTCTGTATCTAACCCCGTGCTGTACCTGCCCTGGGAGTGTTTGATGGGGACAGTGTAGGGGGAGCTTTTCTCTGTATCTAATCCTGTGCTGTTCCTGCCCTGGGAGTGTTTGATGGGGATAGTGTAGAGGGAGCTTTACTCTGTATCTAATCCCGTGCTCTACCTGTCCTGGGAGTGTTTGATGGGGACAGTGTAGAGTGAGCTTTACTCTGTATCTAACCCCGTGCTCTACTTGTCCTGGGAGTGTTTGATAGGGACAGTGTAGAGGGAGATTTATGCTGTATCTAACCCTGTGCTGTACCTGTCCTGAGAGTGTTTGATGGGGACAGTGTAGAGGGAGATTTACGCTGTATCTAACCCCGTGCTGTACCTGTCCTGGGAGTGTTTGATGGGGACAGTGTAGAGGGAGATTTACGCTGTATCTAACCCCGTGCTGTACCTGTCCTGGGAGTGTTTGATGGGGACAGTGTAGAGGGAGCTTTACTTCGTATCTAACCCCGTGCTGTACCTGTCCTGGGAGTGTTTGATGGAGACAGTGTAGAGGGAGCTTTACTCTGTACCTAACCTCATGCTGAACCTGTCCTGGGAGTGTTTGATGGGACAGTGTAGAAGGAACTTTACTCTGTATCTAATCCTGTGCTGTTCCTGCCCTGGGAGTGTTTGATGGGGATAGTGTAGAGGGAGCTTTACTCTGTATCTAATCCCGTGCTATACCTGTCCTGGGAGTGTTTGATGGGGATAGTGTAGAGGGAGATTTCCTCTGTATCTAACCCCGTGCTCTACCTGTCCTGGGAGTGTTTGATAGGGACAGTGTAGAAGGAGATTTACGTTGTATCTAACCCTGTGCTGTACCTGTTTTGGGAGTGTTTGATGGGGACAGTGTAGAGGGAGATTTACGCTGTAAATAACCCCGTGCTGTACCTGTCCTGGGAGTGTTTGATGGGGACAGTGTAGAGGGAGATTTACTCTGTATCTAACCCCGTGCTGTACCTGTCCTGGGAGTGTTTGATGGAGACAGTGTAGCGGGAGCTTTACTCTGTACCTAACCTCGTGCTGACCCTGTCCTGGGAGTGTTTGATGGGGACAGTGTAGAGGGAACTTTACTCTGTATCTGACCCTGTGCTGTACCTGTCCTAGGAGTGTTTGATGGGACAGTGTAGAGGGAGCTTTTCTCTGTATCTAACCCTGTGCTGTACCTGCCCTGGGAGTGTTTGATGGGGACAGTGTAGAGGGAACTTTACTTTGTATCTGACCCCGTGCTGTATCTGCCGAGGGAGCTTTTGATGCTGACACTGCCTGATTTAAACCATGTTCCATTCCCAAGAGCTGACATTCATTTTCGTGATGAAATTACACCAAAAAATGACTTTTGACCAAAGAGTAGCAACATGACTTTACATTCACCTTTCACTACAATCGTATCCATTTTCCACACATCCCTCATGGTTAATGTGGCTGCAAGGCCATCAGAAAATAGGAGTAGGAATAGGTTAATCAGTGCCTCAAATCATTCAATCTGATATTTGTTGATCAGTATTTTAACTTCAACTACTGGCCATGATTCCATATCCCTTCATACCCTTGCAAACAAGAACCTTTAAATCTCGGAACTGACTCCCAGCCTCAACCTCTTTTTGAGGGGGTGGTGGGAAGAGTTCCAGGTTTCTGCTCCCCTTTGTGTGAAGAACTGTTTCCTGATATCACCTCGAATGGCCTGGCTCGAATTCTAAGGCCCTGTTCCCTTGTTCTGGACTCCCCCCCAACTAACACCAGAGGAAATAGTTTCTCTCGTTCTACCCTATCAAATCATTGAATCATCCATTAATCTTCCATACTTGATGGAACACAAGCCACGTCTATTTAACCTCTGCTATATCTTGTGGCTATTATCGGAAATAGTTTTGACTAGCCTGGAGATGCCAGCCTTCTGTATTGCTACTCAATAATTTGTTAAAGCCTCGGTTCTCAGACTTAACAAAGAGCCTTTTTGAAGATTATACCAAATGATTTATTATCTTTGAGAAACTTTTTTCCATGTGCAAAATTCTGCAAGATTTCAGGGCCAGGTTTTTAAAAACTTTGATTAAACATCTGAGTCACTTGGGGGAATTCAAAATCTAAATGAAGGAAATTTTCTAACATATGAGTTTTTCTCTCTGCTGTGAAGTGAAAGATCGAGAACCTTTTCATGTCTGCAGAATACTGAATATGATATTGTTGCATTAACTCTCTATCAATGTAAGATCAAATTGCGTATGTAGGGAATGCCCCCTCCCCCACCTCCTGCCCTGACTGAGCTCAGGAGACTTCTATAAGCCTAATTAGGTAACCGAAATGAAAATGGCAAAATAAGATGCCAATTGACAGTGTGTGGAATTGGAAGATCAAATCAAGTTAAGAGCAATTAACGTGGGCAAGAATGGGACTGGAGAAACACAGAGGAGAAGAAACCTTCACTGCTTCATTGTGAAGCCTTTCATTTAAATTCTGCTGCTCAGTATCGGCAAAACGGATTATGTTCAAGGGCACGTGTACGGAGAAATGACCTTGTGCTTTTTTTTAAAAAATAAAGTGATTCCATTTTATTATATAACACAATACCGTAAAACTGTTTAAAAAGTGTGTCCGAGAAAGGTGAGAGGGAGGATGAAACACAAAGTTTCTGCCCCATCTCTGCTCTGGTCTCTGTCTCGGGTGTTTGCTCTGTGCTATTGTGCGCGACAAATTTGAAAGGAAAGGAGGGAAAATCCGGCTTTACAGCAAAAATAGCTCTGTGCGTGAACAAGAGTAGCACCTCTTCCTCGTTCACCCCCGCCCCCACCACCTCCCAATTAATCCAATGAGCTGATGGTAAGACAGCACATCAAGGTTGAGAGAATGCTGCCCTCATTAATTAGAGAGTGCACAAATTAAGAGGGAATCTTCTTGACATTAATAAATTGGTGCGTAGAGATGGACTGAAACATTATCTAAAATAATGATGCTCTTTTTAAGGTTTGAATGCAACATTTATAACCCTATTTCCCCAGTGGCTGAAGCCGGCACACTACGATCACTGTGATTTTGATCAAGTCCCTCATTTTATTGGCTCTGGTGCATGTAAAATAAAAATAATTACAAAGTTTAGAGATTGCTTTACCATAAAAGATTACAATAAATTATTATGCTAATAAAATTTGATTTTGTGCGCTTACCTTCACCACCACCCCCGCCCCACCCCACCCACCCCCCAGTACTGCGTATAAACAACAGAGGTGAGGAGAAACTTCTTTAGCCAGAGAGTGGTGAATCTATGGAATTCATTGCTACAGAAGGCTGTGGAGGCCAGGTCATTGAGTGTATTTAAGACCGAGATAGATAGGTTCTTGATTGGTAAGGGGATCAAAGGTTACTGGGAGAAGGCTGGAGAATGGGGTTGAGAAACTTATCAGCCATGATTGAATGGCGGAGCAGACTCGATGGGCCGAATGGCCTAATTTCTGCTCCCATGTCTTATGGTCTAAGTGAGTACTGGAAGCAGAGGCAATCATTGATTTCAAAAGAAAACCAGATGGATAATTTAGGGAAATAAATTTACAGGACTATGGGGACTCGATAGGCCAAATGGCCTCCTTCTGTGCCAGAATGACTCTTGGCTTCAATTCCAGTCCTGTGCTGGGTTCATTGATCTCAGTTGCTGGACCTCTTATTCTCAATGTGCCTGGGCTTAGGGAAATATCAGCTCAGGGTCTCTCTACTGCATAGAATTATCCAGAGCAGAGTGATCTCCTGGACTAGTTTCGATCTGCTAGGGAATCGGGGAGAAATTTCCCAGATATTTCCTGCCCAAATTGAGTTTTATTATCTGATTTCCTGCCTCTTCTAGGAGACCACTTGGTTTTTGGTGGGGTGGAGAGGGGGTATATTGTAATATACACGGATGTGTACAACAGGCTGCATAGAGCAAATGGTTTTTGTCCGTCAGTGTTGGTCTGTTCTGATTGCTGTCCAATACCCCACTCTGGAAAGATAATGTTTGGGAGTCAGTTGAGGGAAGGCTCCAGGTGGATTGTGACGCAGCTCCAATGCACACTGCCTCCAGTGACCACTTCCTCCAGTGACCACTGCCTCCAATGCACACTGCCTCCAGTGACCGCTGCCTCCAGTGACCACTGCCTCCAATGCCCCCACTGCCTCCAGCGAACGCTCCCTCCAGTGACCACTGTCTTCAGTGACCACTGTCTCCAGTGACTGCTGCCTCCAGTGCACACTGCCTCCAGTGACCACTGCTTCCAGTGACTGCTGCCTCCAGTGACCACTGCCTCCAATAACCACTTCTCCCAGTGACTACTGCCTCCAGTGACCACTGCCTCCAGTGACCACTGCCTCCAGTGAACACTCCCTCCAATGATCACTTCCTCTAGCCACCACTGCCTCCAGTGACCACTGAGTCCAGCAAAAACTGCCTCCAGTGAAAGCTGGCTCCAGCAAAAACTGCCTCCAGTGAGTGACAGCATAACATAGATGAGTTCTGTTCCTCAGGCAGGGTCCAAAATCCAATATTGATGAGTCTTATTGGGTGTTGTGTGGGGTGAAGCAGGGAATGCAAACTCCCAATCCGATGGCCAGTTCCCCAGCTGGGGGAGCTATTTGCACATTTTGGGAGCAAACTCAAGCTTTGGCCTCAACCAAATGCTGTAAATTTGGTTGAGAAGTGAGGTTAAACTGAGGGAATGTGGAAAGTTAATTGGGATGTATATTTGCATAACAGAAACATGCCACTCCAGAAATTTGAGCACATATGTTAGGCTGACACTCCAGTGCAGTACAGAGACAGTGCTGCACTGCTGTCAGTACCGTGTTTCATAAACTGAGGTCCCATCAACCATCTTGGGCAAATGGAAAAGATCCCATGGCACTATCTTGAAGAAGAACCCAGAAAGTTTTCTCTGGTGTCCTGGGCCAATATTTATCCTTCAACCATTTTCACTATCATTATCACATTGCTGTCTGTGGGAGCTGGCTGTGTACAAATTGGCTAACGTTTTCCACATTATGTCAGTGAATTCCCTTCATTGATTGTCAAAGGGTGGTGAAAAGTTTGGAGAAATGAGAAGTTCTTTCATCCCAAGTAATACAGGGGGGAAAATGGAATATTCCTAAATCTAAGTGAAAGGAGCAGGACACCTTGGGCAGGATTTTTAGGTTGGCGGGGTGGTGCAATCGGCAGGTCTGGGATCGGCCCGCTGACTGTGATTGGCCCCAGACGGCGATTTCACACTGGTTGGCCAATTAACAACCAGCCAGCATGAAATGCTCAGGGCTGTCAGTGTGGGGGGGCAGGAGGAGGGCAGGTGCTGACGTAAGCAGCATGGGCATGGGCGAGAGCTGAATGAAAGCACCCTGAAGGCAGAGAGCTGCCTCAGGGAGCTGGAGACTTGAAAACAATTAAGTGAAGTTTTTAAAATCAGGAGAAAAATGCCCAAGCATCACACCTCAGTCACTTGAACATATGGACGATAAAAATGCTGTCAATAGATTTTAAAAAATTTAATAATGGAAAGCTCATCCTGCCCTTGGATGAGGTTTCATGAAAAATGCAAAGTCCACCTGGTCAGTTCGCTCGCCCGCCAACCATAAGGTTGGACGGACCACAAAAAATCAGAGACAATTGCAACTTTAATTACACTAATTGGCCTCCTAATTGTCGGCGGGTGCACTTCCGACTTTTGCGTGCGCCCACCGACTGAAATATTGCCCGAGCGCTGGATGATGATGGAATGCTCGCCTCGGTTTCAACTCACGCGGTTTTGCATCTGATCGGGTCTGGAGTGCACACACTCACCCACCTAAAAATTCTGCCCCCTTGTGTATTCTGAGGGTAGCCATACAGTTCAGAGTAAAGTGAAGCTTATATAGTTAAATAGGGGCATTTGAATAATAATTAATTATTTAAATAAAATCTCGGTGTTTTAAAGGTTCTGTTGTGAAAATTAGGACAAGTGTTAAATCCCGGTTGGAGATAACTAAAATCAGTATCTGGGACTCTAAGTAGAAGTTTAAAAACAAGGGTAGATCATCATTATAGCAGCAAGTGGAAGATTGTTTTACTAAGGTTGGAAGCCAGAAAACATTTGAACATCACATTGTTCCATTGAGGGGATTAGCTGTAAGGTTTGGTATAAAGATTAAGGATATAGCTGATGACCTATAGAGGTACTTGGTATCAGTTTGCACCCCTGATGTTGGTTGCAGTCTCACAGAATGGATCTGTGGCTAAAATAACTTAATTCGAAGGAACTGGTTTGAATGGAGGTTAATCTGCCTCAAGCTGCGAGTGCTGGATCTCAATGCTATTTACCCTAGAACCCTCCAGGAAATAGTGGGATGGAGGCTGGAGAATGGGGGGAGAGGATGGGGGTGGGAGGTCTTGGGTTGTGTGGTGTGGAGTTGGTGGAAAAGGGATAGAATGTTGTTCACTTATCCATTGAGGTTTTCACAGATTGAAGAGAGGCTCCAATGGTCTCCATTTTTTAAGATGGGAAGGAGAGTGAACTTGCTGTTTCCCCATACACACCCACTCACCCAATTCCAGCACCCACTTACCCAATCCTGACACCCACTCACACAATCCCGACACCAACTTACCCAATCCCAACACCCAATCCCGACACCCACTTACCCAATCCTGACACCCACTCACACACCCACTCACCCAGATCCACACCCGCTCACCCAGTCCCACACCCACTCACCCAGATCCACACCCGCTCACCCAGTCCCACACCCACTCACCCAGATCCACACCTGCTCACCCAGTCCCACACCCACTAACCCAGTCCCACACCCACTTACCCAGTCCTGACACCCACTCACACACCCACTCACCCAGTCCCACACCCACTAACCCAGTCCCACACCCACTCACCCAGTCCCACACCCACTCACCCAGTCCCACACCCGCTCACCCAGTCCCACACCCACTAACCCAGTCCCACACCCTCTTACCCAGTCCTGACACCCACTCACACACCCACTCACCCAGTCCCACACCCACTAACCCAGTCCCACACTCACTCACCCAGTCCCACACCCACTCAACCAGTCCCCACACCCACTCATCCAGTCCCCACACCCACTCAACCAGTCCCACACCCACTCACCCAGTCCCACACCCACTCACCCTGTCCCCACACCCACTCATCCAGTCCCCACACCCACTCACCCAGTCCACACCCACTCATCCAGTCCCACACCCACTCATCTAGTCCCACACCCACTCACCCAGTCCCACACCCACTCACCCAGATCCACACCTGCTCACCCAGTCCCACACCCACTAACCCAGTCCCACACCCACTTACCCAGTCCTGACACCCACTCACACACCCACTCACCCAGTCCCACACCCACTAACCCAGTCCCACACCCACTCACCCAGTCCCACACCCACTCACCCAGTCCCACACCCGCTCACCCAGTCCCACACCCACTAACCCAGTCCCACACCCTCTTACCCAGTCCTGACACCCACTCACACACCCACTCACCCAGTCCCACACCCACTAACCCAGTCCCACACTCACTCACCCAGTCCCACACCCACTCATCCAGTCCCCACACCCACTCATCCAGTCCCCACACCCACTCATCCAGTCCCACACCCACTCACCCAGTCCCACACCCACTCACCCTGTCCCCACACCCACTCATCCAGTCCCCACACCCACTCACCCAGTCCACACCCACTCATCCAGTCCCACACCCACTCATCTAGTCCCACACCCACTCACCCAGTCCCACACCCACTCACCCAGTCCCACACCCACTCACCCAGTCCCCACACCCACTCATCTAGTCCCACACCCACTCATCCAGTCCCACACCCACTCACCCAGTCCCACACCCACTCATCTAGTCCCACACCCACTCATCCAGTCCCACGCCCACTCATCCAGTCCCACACTCACTCATCTAGTCCCACACCCACTCATCCAGTCCCACTCCCACTCATCCAGTCCCACACCCACTCATCCAGTCCCACACCCACTCATCCAGTCCCACACCCACTCACCCTGTCCCCACACCCACTCACCCAGTCCCACACCCACTCACTCAGTCCCACACCCACTCACCCAGTCCCACACCCACTTACCCAGTCCCCACACCCACTCACCCAGTCCCACACCCACTTACCCAGTCCCCACACCCACTCACCCAGTCCCCACACCCACTCACCCAGTCCCACACCCACTCACCCAGTCCCCACACCCACTCACCCAGTCCCCACACCCACTCACCCAGTCCCACACCCACTCACCCAGTCCCACACCCACTCACCCAGTCCCCACACCCACTCCCCCAGTCCCACACCCACTCACCCAGTCCCACAACCACTCACCCAGTCCCACACCCACTCACCCAGTCCCACACCCACTCACCCAGTCCCACACCCACTCACCCAGTCCCAAATCTACTCACCCAGTCCTGCACCCACTCACCCAGTCCCCACACCCACTCATTCGGTGCCGCACCCATTCCCCCAGTCCAGAATCTATGACAGCACCTGACAGTGTCTTCATGCACTGAGCCACCATGGGAACTCTTGCAGGAACAGCTGAATCTTGCCTGATTATGAACCCAGGCAACGTAGGATGCATGGTAACATCTCCAAATTTATTTGTGTTTTACAGAGAACAGGAGATTGACCACAGTTTGCTATTTCCATGCAAATCACCCAGCACGAATACATTTAAAAAAATCGAGTGTTGGCATAATTCTCAGCATTAGCTACATGGTGAGGCAGCAGACAGAAGAACCAAATATTACACACCTTCAATCCGATGAGGCAGCTGGTGTGAAACATTCAGTCTTAATTTGTGCTGTTCATTAATAAACCTTTCATGCAACTCTGCCAGTTCTGAATGATTCTCTTATTGGCAGAACAACATATGGTCCTCATGCAAACACAACTTTGGACAGAACTCACCCAGCTGTCAATTTACTCAAACTTAGGTTTGTGCTGGTGAAGAGCTTAAACACTCGACATTTTATTCGATTCCACTCAAAGAGCACACACAGGCTGCTGCTCTTTCCAGCAGAGGGTAGCAGTAACCCACAAACAGCATTAGACGCCTCAAAGAACAGGTGGCAAATGCAAGGAAGGACCTGGGCGGAGGGTGGGGGTGTGGTGCTTGCATGCCGGCGGAGTGCAGTGTGCAGAGAGGGGTGTGGGGTGAGAGGATTTGGGATGACAGGAGTGGCGATAGGGGGTGGGGCTAGGAGGTTTTGGTGTGCAGAAAGTAGGGGGTGTGGGTGATATGTTCTCCTTCTGTTCAGTGTGAATGTACCAATCATACTCAAGGACTGGTGAAACAGTATTGTGGGTTCTTTATTTGAAGATAAGACTATACAGATAGATTTACTAGGAGACTATTATATAAAAACCTGACCTCAATCACTGCTGCTTGCAGACTGACTACAAATCAGGTGACTTGTCAAAATCCTAGCACTCCCTCCCTAACAACACTGTGGTTGTACCTACACCACATGGACTGCAGTGGTTCAAGAAGGCAGCTCACCACCACCTTCTCAAGGGCAACTAGAGATGGGCAATGAATGCTGGCCCAGCCAGCGAAGCCCACATTCCATGAATGAATTAAAAAAGTCACATTGTCTTGAAGTGGTAGTAACTGACAGCAGTTTAAGATGTGACTCCTTACAGGTGCCTGTCAATCATATCACCAACATCCACCTTTTTGTAACTAATGGTTTACTATTTACATGACATCAAAACAAGGTAACACTGTGTCCGAATGCACTTTAACACAGAAGAAAAAGTTTACAGGTCTCTGAAATGTATCGCTGGTTTGCTTCTCTGATTTTTGCTGGAGCCTGTTGTAAGTTTTCAGAATGCTGCTTAGGGGTGAATGTGTTGTGTTTTAGATCGTGTTCAAATCACAGAAGAGTAACCCGTTGTTTCTGGCTGTGGTATTGTTCTGCTTTGGCATCTGTTCTTTCGCACGGTCCTGCCATTCGGTGTTCATACCCGAATAGCATCTTGATTTTGGGCAAATGCTGATGACTCCTGCTGGATTCCATGTGCCACCAGTTGGGTGTTGTACATAGACTTTCCTTAGCCACATGCCGGTTGTGGGGATCTTTCATCTTCCCCTGTTTTTGAAGTAATGCATCACGTGCTCCTGGGAGTATCGATGAGTGATGACTGGAGAGGTTGGACAGCACTTGTCTGCCAAATGGTAACTCAGCATTCGTTCCACAGTATGAAGTTTGCGAGTTTGGAATGGGTATGTGAATTCGGTTCAAACAGTGTCATGTAGACTGTTGGCTGAAGATCTTTTTTTATTCATTCATGAGATGTGAGCGTCGCTGGCTAGGCCAGTATTTATTGCCCATCACTAATTGCCCTTGAGAAGGTGGTGGTGCGCTGCCTTCTTGAACCGCTGCAGTCCATGTGGTGTAGGTACACCCACGGTGCTGTTAGGGAGGTAATTCCAGGATTTTGACCCAGCGACAGTGAAGGAACAGCAATATGTTTCCAAGTCAGAATAGTGAGTGACTTGGAGGGGAACTTCCAGGTGACGGTATTCCCATGTCTCTGCTGCCCTTGTCCTTCTAGATGGCATTGGTAGTGGGTTTGGGTGGTGTTGCCTAAGGAGACTTGGTGAATCCCTGCAGTGCATCTTGTAGATGGTACACTTCACTACTACTGTGTGTCGGTGGTGGAGGGAGTGAATGTTGTGGATGTGGTGCCAATCAAGTGGGCTGCTTTGTCCTGGATGGTGTCAAGCCTTCTGAGTGTTGTGGGAGCTGCACTTATCCAGGAAGTGGAAAGAATTCCATCACACTCCTGATTTATGCCTTGTAGATGGTGGATAGGCTTTGTGGAGTCAGGAGGTGAGTTACTCACTGCAGGATTCTTAGCCTCTGATCTGTTCTTGCAGCCACAGTATTTATATGGTTGGTCCAGTTCAGTTTATGATCAATGATAACCCCCAGGATGTTGATAGTGGGGGATTCAATGATGGTAATGTCATTGAACATCAAGGGGCAAAAGTTGGATTCTCTCTTGTTGGGGATGGTTATTGCCTGGCACTTGAGAGGCTTGAATGTTACTTGCCACATGTCAGCCCAAGCCTGGATATTGTCCAGGTCTTTGCTGCTTTTGGACATGGACTGCTTCAGTATCTGAGGGGTCGCGAATGGTGCTGAACATTGTGCAATGATCAGTGAACATCCCCATTTCTGACCTTATGATGGAAGGAAGGTCATTGATGAAGCAGCTGAAGGTGGTTGGGTGAAGGACAGAGTCACAGAGCTAGGTGATCTCCTCCCAGTATAAACACAGGGTTTTTGATGGTGCTCCTTGTGCTCTCTGGTCCTTGCCATGCTCTTGAAGTTGCCATGGATGATAACAAAGGGCTGGTCCTTGCATGCCAATAGGCCTGTGATCTGTAGCGTCCACAACATAAAATATCGGGGAGGTGACCAAGGTGAGTTTCTGTAGCAACGCTTGAGTGTAAAGGATTCCAGGGATGGAATCTCTGAGCCATTTTTACATGGTGAGTTTGGTGTAAATCATCACTTGCCACTCCTGTGGTTACATACATTTCTGAGTGCAAAGTGGAAGGAAGTTTACACCTGCACCAGTGTCCAGTTTTGTATCTAGGTTATATTGATCCAATATCTGAGGGCATGTAATCAGGATAATGGCAAAGGCTTCCCTTGGTATCAGTGTGCCAGTACGTTCTATGATGTTCACTGTGCCGAATGTCTGCTCACTTTGTGAGTCGATGGTCTGGTCATCCTCATCATCTAACTGTATAGCTTGGCCAGTCATTTTGTGGTCTTGTCTTCACTGTGTTTGCTACATAATCTTGGTTGTTTGGAATGCTGTACCTGCATAGCCTCTGTTTGTGGCTTCTCATGATGTTGAATCACTTGTTCTGGCCTTTGCTTTCTGCAGTGACTCTTCCAAACTCACCTGGTGCCACATGCCTTGCATACAGCATTAAAAACTGGGCATTTTCTGGGTGCGTGAGACCCACACCACCCACATTGCTTACTCGGCTTGCCTGCATTGGCTATCAGGTGAATGGTGGTTAAATTACGTATAGGCTATAGACTCTGGCCTACCCATTAGTACAGCTTTGTACTTGTGTCCACTTTGTAATAGTGCTTTCATGCTGTAGCCTTTGGGGTCATTTTGTAATGCTTCCATTGGGGTAGATGCTATCACGAGCTCGATTATTCTGTTGACTAGCCCTGTCAATGTAGAGTCACAATCACGCCCTTGTCTTTACATCTAATGATTGACAGAGGTTTAAGATATGTTCCTTTATGGGTGCATGTCATGATATCACAACAAGGGGTGTAATGGAGAGGATTTGTGTGTGTAGAGGGTGTTGGGGAGGTGTGGTGTGGTGTGGGTCTGTAGGGAGTATGGGGCATGTGTTGTGCAGGGAGTGTTAGGGAAGGCATGTAGGGAGTGTGGGGTGATGTGCATGTAGGCAGTGTAGGGGATGGTGTGTAGGGAATGTGGGGTGGTGCGTATAGGGAGTATGGGGGGAGTGAGTGTGAGGAGGGTGGGTGTGTAGAGTGTGTGGGACATGGGCGTGTAGAGAATGTGTAGTGAGTGTGAGGGATGGCACGTAGGGAGTGTGGGGTGATGTGCATGTAGAGAGTGTGGGGTGGGTGGGAATGTAGGGAGTGTGGGGTGGGTGGGTGTATAAGGAATGTGGGGGATAGGTGAACAACCCTTAAGTAAGGGTAATTACCAAGGAATGAGTGTAGAGTTGGCAGGAGTGGACTGGGAAAGGAGTTTAGCAGAGAAGGTGGTTGATGAACAATGGCAGACATTTAAGAAAATATTTCAAGACTCACAACAAAGATATATCCCAATGAGAAAGAAGGATTCTGGGAAGGGGATAAACCAATCATGGTCAACCAAGGAAGTTAAGGACAGTATCAAATTGAAAGAAAAAAAACATACAACGTGGCAAAGATTAGATGTAAGCCAGAGGATTGGGAAAGTTTTAAAAACCAACAAAAGATGACCAAAAAAAAAAGAGAGAAAATAAACTTTAAGGGGAAACGAGCAAGTAATATAAAAATGGATAGTAAGAGCTTCTTTAAATATATAAAAAGGAAGAGAGAGGCCAAAGTAAACATGGGTGCCTTAGAGAATGAGGCTGGGGAAATAATAATGGGGAAACAGGAAGTGGCAGAGGAGTTGAATGAATACTTTGCATCAGTCTTCACGATAGAAAACACTAATAGCATCCCAAAAATACAAAATAATCAAGGGGCAAAAGTCGGGGTGGGGGGGGGTGGGGGTGGGGTTGGGTGGGGGGGCGTGGGGGGAAGGGTGGGTGGGGTGAGGTGGTGGCGGGGGAGGAAGTAAATACAATAACAATCACTAGAGAATAAGTACTAGGGAAACTAGTGGGGCTAAAAGCCGATAAATCCCATAGACCTGATGGGTTGCATCCTAGGATATGAAAGGAAGTAGCTGTACAAATAACGGATGTATTGGTAGTAATCTTCCAAGAATCCTTAGAACCTGGGAAAAGTCACAGAGAATTGGAAAAATGCCAATGTAATGCCCTTATTCAAAAAGGGAGGGAGGCAAAAACAGGTAACTATAGGCCAGTTAGCTTAACATCCATCATTGGGAAAATGTTAGAGTCTTTATAAAGGATGTAATAGCAGGGCATTTAGAAATGCACAATATAATCAAGCAGGGTCAGCATGGTTTCATGAAGGGGAAATCATGCCTGACAAATTTATTAGAATTCTTTGAGTAGGTAACAAGCGGGATAGATAAAGGGTAACCAGAGGATGTAATATATTTGGATTTCCAAAAGGCGTTTGATAAGGTACTGCACGTAAGGCTACTTAATAGGATAAGAGCCCATGGTATTGGGGCTTATATATTAGCATGGATAGAGGATTGGTTAACTTATTGAAGACAGAGTTGGGATAAAGGGAGCATTTTCAGGATAGCAACCTGTAACTAGTGGAGTGCCACAGGGATCAGTGCTGGGGCCACAATTATTTTCAATATATATTAATGACTTGGATGAGGGAAGTGAATGTACTATCGCCATGTTTGTGGATGACGCAAAAATATGTGGGAAGGTAGGTGGTGAGGGTGACACAAAGAGTCGACAGAGGGATATAGACAGGTTAAGTGAGTGGGGAAAAACTTGGGCAGATGGAATATAATGTGGGAAAATGTGAGGTTATGCAGGAAGAATAGAGGAGCTGAATATTATTTAAATGGATAAAGACTGCAGAAAGCTGCAGCACAGAGGGATTTGGGGGTCCTCGTGCATGAATCCCAAAAAGCTAGCATACAAGTTCAACAAGTAATAGGGAAGGCAAATGGAATGTTGGCCTTTATTTCAAAGGGAATGGAATATAAAATTAGGGAACAAAAACAGAAAATGCTGGAAAAATTCAGCAGGTCTGACAGCATATTGTGGAGAGAAAGACAGAGTTAACATTACGAATCCATATGGCTCTTCTTCAGAACTAAAGAGAAGTAAAGATGTGGTGAAATATATACTGTTTAAGGGGGATGGGACAGGTGAAGCTGGATAGGTGGCCAGCGATAGGTGGAGGCAAAGGAGAGATTGAGAAAGATGTCATAAACAGAAAGTCGAAGGGGTGTTGACGGTGGTGATACTGGCTAAAGGAGGTGCTAATGGTGACATTAAGAGTAGAAAGCAGGATGAGCAAGTGAGAGATGGCCGTAGTGGGGGTGGGGTGGGGGGTAGGGGACAGTGTGGGAGAAAAGATTGAAATAGTCTAAAAGGTGGGGGGTAAAACAATGAGTGGAAATACATTTTAAAAATAATAATAACAGAAGTAGGTGGGGAAAAATATATAAAAATTAAAAAATAAATATTTGAAAAAAGGGGATCAAAATGGGGTGAGGATGGAAGAGAGAGTTCATGGTTTGAAATTGTTGAACTCAATGTTAAGTCCAGAAGGCTGTAAAGTGCCTTGTAGGAAGATGAGGTGCTGTCCCCCCCTTTGCCTTGGGCTTCACTGGAACAATGCAGCAGGCCAAGGACGGACATGTCGGCATGAGAGCAGGGTGGAGTGTTGAAATGGCAAGCGACAAAGAGGTCTGGGTCATTCTTGCAGACAGACCGAAGGTGTTCTGCAAAGTAGTCACCCCACCCCCCCCCTTAAACAGTATATATTTCACCACATTTTTACTTCTCTTTAGTTCTGAAGAAGAGTCATACGGACTCAAAACGTTAACTCTGACTTTGTCTCCACAGATGCTGTCCGACCTGCTGAGTTTTTCCAGCATTTCTGTTTTTGTTTCGGATTTCCAGCATCCGCAGTATTTTGCTTTTATCATAAAATTAGGGAAGTCTTGCTAAAACTATACAAGGCACTAGTTGGACCACATCTGGGATACTGTGAACAGTTTTGGCCTCCTTATCTAAGGAAAGATATATTGGCATTGGAGGCAGTCCAGAGAAGGCTAACTAGGTTGATCTCGGTATGGAGGGATTTTCTTATGAGGAGAGGTTGAGTAGGTTGGGCCTGTACTCATTGGAGTTTAGAAGAATAAGAGGTGACCTTATTGAAACATATAAGATTCTTAGGGGGCTTGACAGGTTAGATGCTGAGAGGTTGTTTCCCCTTGTGGGAGAGTCTAGGACCAGACGGCATAATCTCAGAGTAAGGGAATGTCCATTTAAGACAGAGATGAGGAGAAATTTCTTCTCTCAGAGAGTAGTGAATCTGTGAAATTCTTTACTGCAGAGTGCTGTAGAGGATGGGTCGTTAAGTATATTCATGTCTGAGATAGACAGATTTTTAATCAGTGAGGGAATCAAGGGTTATGGGGAAAGGCAGGAAAGTGGAGTTGAGAGGCAGCCATGATCCCATTGAATGGTGGAGCAG
The DNA here is from genome assembly GCF_017639515.1 of Carcharodon carcharias. Classification (NCBI taxonomy): domain Eukaryota; kingdom Metazoa; phylum Chordata; class Chondrichthyes; order Lamniformes; family Lamnidae; genus Carcharodon; species Carcharodon carcharias. The sequence continues at coordinate 17,178,195 of NC_054475.1, forward strand.
ACTTGATGGGCATGCTGCTATGTCTTATGGTCTTATGGATGGGTAGGGAGTGTGGGGAGGTGGGTGTTTAGGAAGTGTGGTTGGGATGGATAAGCAAGGAGTGTGGTGGGGTTTGAATCAATGGGATTCATTGCCAAAGAAGGCTGTGGAGGCCAGGTCAATGAGTGTATTTAAGACCAAGATAGATAGGTTCTTGATTGGTAAGGGGATCAAAGTTTATGGGGAGAAGGCAGGAGAATGGGGTTGAGAAACTTATCAGCCATGATTGAATGGCGGAGCACACTTGATGGGCCGAATGGCCTAATTTATGCTCCTATGTCTTATGGTCTTATGGTCTTATGGGTTGAATGTGTTGGGTTAGGGTTAGGGTATGGGAGTGTGGGGGCGGTGGATGGGTGTGTAGGATGTGTGCAGGGTGGTGGGTCTGCTGGGTGTAGGTGGTATGGTGTAGGGAGCAGTGTGGAGGGGAGTGGATTAAGCAGCTGTGGTAGGGTGTGGGTTGGGGATGTGGTAGTCTGATGGTATGGGCTGGTGTGGGGGCCAGTGTAGGCAGTGTGGTAGGGGGTGAGGTAGAGGGTTGGGCTGTTCTGGGGGAAGTGGGATGGATGGTCGGAGTGTGTGGGGGGTGGGTAGGGCATGGGGGTTTGTGAGGGTTGTGTAGAGGGTGGGATAGGAATGGGAGTGTGTGGGGGGTGGTGTTGGAGGTGCAAGTGTGTGGGGTGTAGGGTAGACGGTGGGAGAGTGTGGTGAGTGTGTGGGGTGGGATAGGAGGTGGGGTGTGTGGGGTTGTGGGGGATGGGGTAGGAGATTGGGGTGTGTGGGTGTGTGTGTGGGGTGGGATAGGAGGTGGGGGTATGTGAGGTTGTAGGGGGGGTGGGGTAGGCGTTTGGTGTGTGTGGGTGTGTGTGTGGGGTGCGGGGGGTGGGGTAGGAGATTGGGGTTTGTGTGGAGTGTGGGTCTTGGGAATAACTTTCACAATGTGGGAACTGGGGTTGACAGCATGACTCAACTATTAAGGTCAAAGTTCATCACCAGATCTCTTGGGCTGGGAATTGCTGAATTCTGTAACCAAACTAATATGAACTGAAATAAAAATGGTATTTGTTTACAGAACATTAGAAAATTTGAGTAAATACTGTTGGTTTTTATAATGTCTGAATGAATCATGTTCACAGGAGATTAAATAAGTTCAAATAAATGTGTTGTTGCCTCTGTTTCCTCTGCAGACAGAGGAAGTCACACTAAAGCATTAAATTACAGTTCTATCCAGACTTTATTTTCTCAAATATGTTTTCTCTGCCTCTCCCCCATTGGTAGCATCATCTATCATTGTGCTGATTAACAGATGATGTGACCAATCAGCCTGTGCCAGAAAAGCCAACATTGAGAGGTCGATTGGCTTATTTCTGAGTCTGAGGTGGAGCAGCCATGCAACATTGGGAAGAGTCACAGGAGCAGCCATGCAACATTGGGAAGAGTCACAGGAGCAGCCATTCAACATTGGGAAGAGTCACAGGAGCAACCATGCAACCTTGGGAAGAGTCACAGGAGCAGCCATGCAACATTGGGAAGAGTCACAGGAGCAGCCATGCAACCTTGGGAAGAGTCACAGGAGCAACCATGCAACCTTGGGAAGAATCACAGGAGCAACCATGCAACCTTGGGAAGAGTCACAAGAGCAGTCATGAAACCTTGGGAAGAGTCATAGGAGCAGTCATGAAACTTTGGGAAGAGTCACAGGAGCAGCCATGCAACCTTAGGAAGAGTTACAGGAGCAGCCATGCAACATTGGGAAGAGCCACAGGAGCAGCCATGTAACCTTGGGAAGAATCACAGGAGCAACCATGTAACCTTGGGAAGAGCCACAGGAGCAACCATGTAACCTTGGGAAGAGTCACAGGAGCAGCCATGCAACCTTAGGAAGAGTTACAGGAGCAGCCATGCAACATTGGGAAGAGCCACAGGAGCAGCCATGTAACCTTGGGAAGAGCCACAGGAGCAGCCATGTAACCTTGGGAAGAGTCACAGGAGCAGCCATGCAGCCTAGGGAAGAATCACTGGCATAGGCATGTAGCCTTGGGGAAGAATCACTGGAGCAGACATGCAGCCTAGGGAAGGGTAGCAGGAACAGACATGCGGCCTAGGGAAGAGTTACACAAACAGACATGCAGCCTATTGAGGAGTTGCAAGAACAGACTAATTCTACTCATTGTCCAATTTCGTTCACTTCTCCTCAGACACGGAAGCAGTCCATGTCCATATGCAGGAAGACCTGGACAACATTCAGGCTTGAACTCATAACTACCAAGTAACATTCATGCCACACAAGTGCTGTAATGACCATCACCAACAAGAGAGAATCTAACCATTGCCCCTTGACATTAACCATTGCTGAGTTCCCCACTATCAACATTCTGGAGGTTACTATTGACCAGAGACTGAACTGGACTAGCCATGTAAATACTGTAGTTACAAGAGCAGGTCAGAGCCTAGAAATTCTGTGGCAAGTAACTCACCTCCTGACTCTCCAAAGCCTGTCCACCATCTACAAGGCACAAGTCAGGAGTGTGATGGAATACTCCCCATTTGCCTGGATGAGTGCAGCTCCCACAACACTCAAGAAGCTTGACACCATTCCAGGACAAAGCAGCCCCCTTGATCGGTACCCTATTCACCACTTTCACTCCCTGCAATATCATAACATAGTGGCTGCAGTGTGTACCATCTACAAGATCCTGAGGGGTCTTGACAGGATGGATGTGGAGAGGATGTTTCACCTTGTGGAAGAATCTAGAGCTAGGGGTCATTGTTTAAAAATAAGGAGTCACCCATTTAAAACAGAGATGAAGCAAAATTTTTTCACTCAGAGGGTTGTGAGTTTTGGAACTCATTTCCTGAAAAGGTGGTGGAAGCAGAGTCTTTGAATATTTTTAAGGTAGAAGTGGATAGATTCTTGGTAAGCAAGGGGGTGGGGTGCAGGGGGGTGTTGTAGGTGGAATGCAGATTTCAGATTGCTATCAGATCGGCCATTATCTTATTAAATGGCAGAGCAGATTCAAGGGGCCGAATGGCCTACTCCTGCTCCTTGTTCGCACGTTGGTAAGATGCACTGCAGCAATTCACCAAGACTCCTTCAACAGCACCTTCCGAAACGTGACAACTACCATCTAGAAGGACAAGGGCAGCAGACACATGGGAGCACCACCACCTGGAAGTTCCCCTCCAAGTCACTTACCATTGGAAATATATCGCCGTTCTTTCATTGTCGCTGGGTCAACATCCAGGAACTCCCTCCCTAACAGCACTGTGGGTGTACCTACACCACATGGACTGCTGCGGTTCAAGAAGGCAGCTCACCACCACCTTCTTGGGCAACTAAGGATGGACATTAAATGCCATTTTTGTAAATGAAGTTCACATCTTGAGAATGAATTAACAAAAACAATGAAGTGCAGCCAGGGTGCAGGAACCATTGGAAACTTGTCTGATTTCCCCTCTTTCTAGTTTGTTAAGGCTAAATGCCACAGTATCTAAGTTCAGCTAGCTCAGCAGAGAGCAGGGACAGAACCTGACCCCATGCTGTTTTGGATGGTTTAATTTTATGTGCTAATGTTAGGTATAAACCTTTGTTATTTGCAGTTTCTTTGACAGGTTAATGGCCATCCAGGTGATTTGAGGGAACACATGTTGTGTTCCTTTAAATAGCTGCAGGAGGAACTGGAGCTGGCTGAGAAGGTTCCAAGCTTTTAAACCGTTTTTATCAACTATCCAGAAATTATGGCAACAGAGAGTGATACAGCACAGGAGACCATTCAGCCCATTGTGACACATGCTCTTTGGTAAGTAATCCAATTAGTCTCACTCACCCTCTTTGTTCCCATAGCCCTACAACACTTTTACACTTCAAGTATTTACCTAATTTCCCTTTGAACGTTGCACTCAAGTAGTGCATTCCAGATCACAACAACTCACTGTGTAAAAAGGAATTCTCCTCATCCCATCTCTACTTCTTTTGCCAATTATCTTTTATTCTTCTGGTTACTGGCCCTCCTGCTGTTGGAAAGAATTTCTCCTTATTTACTGGATCTAAATCCCTCACCTGGATCTCATTGCCTCAAGAATCACTCAGCGCTGATCACAAAGTTCTTGTTTCTTCAACCAGCTTTGTTCTTGGCTGTAGGATAAGTGATCAGTCCATCAAGTGATGAAAGATTACTGTAGACCATTCAACCCCGATATGACCCCAGCCCTATTTATATTCCCAATCAGTCAGTTTAATAATGAATGCAAGGTAGCCAGAGGTACTGGATTTTTTCACCCAGAGGGTGGTGGTAGTCTGGAACTCACTGTCCGAAAGGGTGGTTGAGTCAGAAACTCTTGTAACATTTAAGAAATATTTAGATACTCACTTGCATTGCAAAAGCCTCCAGGGCTATGGGCCAAGCGCTGGAAAATGGGATTAGTGTAGTCAGATCTTTGCTGACCAATGCACACATGATGGGTTGAATGGCCTCCTTCTGTGCTGTAACATCAATGAGTCTATGAGTGGTTCACATTGGCACCAATGACATAGGTAGGAAGAGGGGTGAGGTCCTGAAAGCAGATGTTAGGGAGTTAGGAAGGAAAGTAAAAAGCAGGAATTCAAAAGCAGCAATCTCAGGATTACTCCCAGTGCCATGTGCTAGCGAGCATAGGAATAGGAGGATTTTGCAATTGAACTTGTGGCTGGAGAATTGGTGTAGAAGGGAGGGCATCAGATTTCTGAAGCAATGAGACTGGTTCTGGGGCAGGTGGGACAGGTTACACCTTAACAGGGCTGGGACAATATCCTCAAAGGGAGATTTCCTCATGCTTTTGGGAAGGGTTCAAACCAGCTCATCAGGGGTTTGGGAACCTGAGGGGAAGCTCAAATTGGCAGGTAGTGAAGCTGGTAACAGGAAGTAGAAAAGTATCAAGCGAAATTAGAAAGCAGGCGAAACAAAGGCGAGCATCAACGAGGCTTAGAATGCGGAATAATGTCAAAAAGACAAAGTTAAGGGCACTCTACCTGAATGCATACAGCATTCGCAACAGGGTAGATGATTTAAAGGCACAAACAGAGGTAAATGGGTATGATCTAATTGCCATTATGGAAATGTGGCTACAAGGTGACCAAGACTGGGAACTGAATATTCGACATTTAGGAAGGACAAGCAAGAAGGAAAAGGAAGTGGTGTTGTGCAGATATTAAGGGATGGGATCAGTACATTAGAATGGGAGGATCTCAGTTCGGAAGAACAAAATATGGAATCTGTTTGGGTGGAGCAAAGAAACAGCAAGAGGCAGCAAAGGTTGGAAGGAGTTGTTTATAGGTCACAAACTGTACTGGTAATGTTTTTTTTAATTCATTCATGGGATGTGGGTGTCGTTGGCTGGGAGAGCATTTGTTGCCAATCCCTAATTGCCCTTGAGCAGGTGGGGCATGGTATTAATCAGAAGATCAGAGAAGCATGTAGCATTGGTGATACAGTATTCATGTGTAATTTCAATCTGCATAAAGATTGGGTAAACCTAATGAGCACTAACGCTGTGGAGGACGAGTTTCTGGAGTCTGTTAGGGATGCTTTTCCAAAGCAGTATGTTGAGAGACAGAACTAGAGAACAGGCTATTTTAGATCTAGTATTATACATAGAAACATTCATAGAAAAGGCCTTTGTTTCGCCTGCTTTCTATTGGTCATATTATGTAACAAGAAAGGACTAAGTAATAATCTTGTTATAAAAGGACCTTTAGGGATGGGTGACCATGATATGCTAGAATTTTACATTCTGTTTGAAAGTGAAGTAGTTCAATCTGAAGCCAGGGTGTTAGATTTGAGCAAAGGAAATTCTGAAGGTATTAGGGACAAATTGGCTGAGGTGGATTGAGAAAATACATTAAAAAGGTATGATGGTACACAAGCAATGAATAGTCTTTAAATAATTATTATATAGTTTACAGCAATTATACATTCCTTCAAGGCACAAAAATCCAAAAAGAAAAATCAGTCAACCGTGGCAAACCAAGTTGAGAATTGTATAATATTAAAAGAAAAGGCCTATAATGTTGCCAGAAATAGTAGTAAACCTGAGGATTACGAGGTTTTTAGAATACAGCAAAGGAGGACCAAGAAACTGATAAAAAAAGAGAGAATGGAATATCAATGTAAAATAGCAAAAAACATAACAAGCTTCTATAGGTAAGTAAAAAGGAAATATTTGGCTAAGACAAATGTGGGTCCATTACAGGCAGAGTCAGGAGATATAATGGGGAATAGAGAAATGGCAGAGAAGCTCAATGATTACTTTGTTTGTCTTCACTGAAGAAGATACAAGAAATCTCCCAGAATTAGAGATCCAAGGTATGAGGGAGAATGGGGAATTGAAGGAAGTTAGTATAAATAAGAAGGTTGTATCGGAGAAATTAATGGGAACTGAAGGATGACGAGTCCCTGGGGCCTGATATTCTACAGCTCAGAGTGTTGAAAGAGGTAGCTATGAAGATAATGGATGCATTGGTGGTCATCTTCCAAAATTCTATAGATTCTGGAATGGTTCCTGAAGATCGGAAGGTGGCAAATGTCATCTGACTATTTAAGAAAGGAGGGAGAGAGAAAACTGCGAACTACAGACTTGTTAGCCTTATACCAGTTGAAGGGGAAATGCCGGAATCTGTTATAAAGGATGTGATAAATGAATATTTGGATAATCATGATCTGATTGGGCGTAGTCAACATGGATTTATGAATGGGAAGTCATGTTTGACAAGTTTTTTGAGGATGTCACCAACAGAATTGATAAAGGCGAGTTGGTGGGCGCAGTATACTTGGATTTTCAGGAGGCTTTTGATAAAGTCCCCCACAGGAGGTTGGTTCACAAAATTAAAGCACAAGGGATAGGCATGGATTAAGGATTGGTTAACAGGCAGGAAACAGAGAGTAGGAATAAACAGCGCATTCTGGCATTGTCAGGCTGTGACTGGTGGGGTACCGTAGGGATCAGTACTTGGGTGCCCCAGCTGTTCACAATATATATCATTGATTTGGATGTGGGGACCAAATGTAATATTTCCAAGTTTGCAGAGTACACAAAGCTAGGCAGGAATGTGTGTTGTGAGGAAGATGAAAAGTGGCTTCAAGAGAATTTGGACAGACTTAGTGAGTGGGGGAGAACATGACAGATGGAACATAATGTGGAAAAATGTGAGGTTATCTATTTTGGTAGGAGGAACAGATGTGCAGAGTATTTCTTAAATGGTGAGAGATTCAAAAGTGTAGATGTACGAAGGGACCTGGGTGTCCTTGTCCATAAGTCACGGGAAGCTAACATGCAGGTGCAGCAGGTAATTAGGAAGGCTAATGGAATGTTAGCCTTTATCGCAAGCGGATTTAAGTACAGTGGTAATGGTTCACCAGACTTGTTCCGGGAATGGCGGGACTGTCTTATGAAGAGAGATTGAAGAAACTGGGCCTGTATTCTCCAGAGTTTTGAGAAATGAGAGGTGACCTCATTGAAACCTACAAAATACTAAAAGGAATAGACAGGGTAGATGCAGGTAAGATGTTTCCCTGGTTTGGGGAGTCTAGAAGCAGGGGACACAATTTCAAAATAAGGGGGAAGCTACTTAGGATCGAGATGAGGAGAATTTTTTTTTATTCAGGGGTTTGTGAATCTTTGGAATTCTGTACCCCAGAGGACTGTAGAAGCTCAGTCACTGAGTATGTTTAAAGGAGAGATTGACAGATTTCTAAACACTCATGACATAAAGGGATATGGGGATAGCGTGGGGAAAAGGCATTGAAGCGAATGATCAGCCATGATCATATTGAATGGCCGAGCAGGCTCGATGGGCAGAATGGCCTACTCCTGCTCCTATGTTTCCTATGTAGGCTGTGACAACTCGGGTATTTTCCTACACAAGGATGGCTGAGTGCCATGTGTGAGCACGGCTTACAAGAGCATCCTTCACAACTCAATGGCTCCCCTTAAGACTTGGGGTAGAATTTTCCGCTTAGTGTGCGGGCATACGCCCGACACACTCGAGCGTGAAATAGCGGGCGATGATGTTGTCAAGCGTTCTGATGTCAGTGTGCACTCACCACCATTAGGAGGCCTAATTTCAGACAATTAGGAGGCCTGTTAAGTAGCAATTGACAGTGGTTTTTTGCTGCCCGTCCAATGTTACGATTGGTGGGCGGGCCAACCTGCCAGGTGGACTTTGCCTTTGTGATGAAACCTCATCCAAGGGGTGGGATGAGGTTTCCGCTGTTAATTAAAAAAAAAATGTTTGGGCACAATTTTCATCATCTATATTTTCATGTGAGTGAATCTGATGTGTGAACATTTTTTTTCTGCAGTTTCAAATCGATATTGATTGGTTTTAAATTCTTCAGCTCCATGAGGCTGTTCTCTGCCTTCAGGGAGCTTCCACTGTGCACCCCTCTGCGCCCGCGCTGACTTCAGTACTTGCCCTCCTCCTGCCCCCACCCTGGCAGCGCTGAGTCCTTCAGCGGGCATTTCACGCTGGCTGGTTGTTAATTGGTCAGCCAGCGTGGAATCGCGGTCTGGGGCCGATCACGGTCGGTGGTCTGTTTCCGGGCCCATCAATTTCGGCCGCCCACTGTCCCAATAATTCCGCCCTTGGACTGTTGCTGTCTGTAGTAATGACACCAGATTCAACTTGAACTTGTGAAATGGACACCTGCCTACACGTGAACTGCAGAATCTGCTAAGTTTTTAGAAATTCGTTCATGGGATGTGGGTGTCGCTGGCTAGGCCAGCATTTCTTGCCCATCCCTAATTATCCTTGTTCAGATGGCATTTAAGAGTCAACCACATTGCTGTGGGTCTGAAGGCACATGTAGGCCAGACTGGGTAAGGACAGCGGATTTCCTTCCCTAAAGGACATTAGTGGACCAGATGGGTTTTTATAACAGAGAGTCATGGAATCTCTGTTTCTCTCTCCACAGATGAGGCCAGGCTTGCTGAGTTTTTCCAGCACTTTTGGTTCAACCTTAGGATTGCTGATTCAGATGCAAATCTACTTTCGGAGCTAACTCTATCATAGCTCAGTGGACAGCTAATTGTTTATAAGTCAGGTGGTTGTGTGCCCCATTCCAGACATTTACGTGCATAATCCAGGCAGAGGCTCACAGCGCAGTACTGAGGGAGTGCTGCACTGTCAGAGGGTCAGTACTGAGGGAGTGCTGACTGTTCAAGGATCAGTACTGAGGGAATGCTGCACAGTCAGAGGGTCAGTACTGAGGGATTGCTGCACTGTCAGAGGATCAGTACTGTAGGAGTGCTGACTGTTCAAGGATCAGTACTGAGGGAATGCTGCAGTGTCAGAGGGTCAGTTTTGAGGGAATGCTGCACTGTCAGAGGGGCAGTACTGAGGGATTGCTACACTGTCAGAGAGTCAGTACTGAGGGAGTGCTGCACAGTCAGAGGGTCAGTACTGAGGGAGTGCTGACTGTTCAAGGATCAGTACTAAGGGAATGCTGCAGTGTCAGAGGGTCAGTCTTGAGGGATTGCTGCAGTGTCAGAGGATCAGTACTGAGGGATTGCTGCACTGTCAGAGAGTCAGTACTGAGGGAGTGCTGCACTGTCAGAGAGTCAGTGCTGAGGGAGTGCTGCACTGTCAGAGAGTCAGTGCTGAGGGAGTGCTGCACTGTTGGACCCAGTCCACCCTCTGAAGTGGACATAAAGAATCACATGGTAATGTTCAAAAGGACCAAGGGATTCTGCCTGGTCTCCTGGACAATATTTATCCCTCACTCAACTTCACTAAAAACAGATTATCTGGATCTATTGCGGTCATTTTCACATTGCTGTTTGTGGGATCTTGCTGTGTGAAAATTGGTTGCTGCAGTTCCGACGTTAAAACAGTGGCTATATGTCAAAAGTCCTTCATTGGCTGTAAAACGAGTTGGGATATCCTGAGTTCAAGATAGATGCAATAAAAATGCAAGATCTTTCTTTACTTTGCTGACTTACCTGAAAACCCAACATTTTCTGGAGAGTTAAACAATGATCGGGTAGCTGGGGGGATAGGGTGAGGGGGCGCGGGGTGGGCTTATCATCGACAAGGACCTTTCAGCATCAAGGTGTCAAGGTTTCACATTGGAGCCAGAACTTTTCATGGACTCTCTCCCCACGAAATGCATCTTTTAAAGCTAGCTCAACTTGCTGCTTTCAGGTTCTGGTGTCACAGTATGAGCATCATTCTGAAGGCAGCAATGAATTTCAGGGCTTTGCTTAGCTTTCTGATTCTGCCCTGGAGGTCCTGGTGAAGGAGATCAGAGCCAGGAGTGAGATTCTCTTCCCCGGCACTCGCCAGAACACCCCTAGAACAAAATCTGGCTGGTCTGGAAAAAGGTGACTGGGAACATCAGTTCCAGCAACATCATTCTCAGCTCCTGTATTTGACGTAGCAAGTGCTTCACGGAAGTCACAAGAGAAGCAGCAATGGTTATATAAGGAACAGTAGAGTTTGGAAATATTCTGATAGGAAAGGCACTATGGGATTCTAATGGGCTGAGAAATTGTTGGGGATAAAATTCAACAACTTAATCACATTTGGCGTTTTGGTCCACAGTGTGCTCTTACAGCAGCTTAGAATCTGGATTGACCTAATATATCATTGAGATGGAAGTAGGTTGCACGGTTTCATTGATTTTTAATGCAGGTCCAGGAAAGACAGGTATGGCACAGGGTTGGATACATAGTAAAGCGCCCTCTACACTGTCCCCATCAAACACTCCAAGGACAGGTACAGCATGGTGTTAGATACAGAATAAAGCTCCCTCTATGCTGCCCCCATCAAACACTCCCAGGACTGGTATAGCACGAGGTTAGATACAAAATAAAGCTCCTTCTACACTGTCCCCATCAAACACTCCCAGGGCAGGTACAGCACGAGTTAGATACAGAATAAAGCTCCCTCTACACTGTCCCCCTCAAACGTTCCCAGGGCAGGTACAGCATGGGGTTAGACACAGAATAAAGCTCCCTCTCCACTGTCCCTATCAAACACTCCCAGGACAAGTACAGCACGGGGTTAAATACAGAGTAAATCTCCCTCTATAATGTGCCCATCAAACACACCCAGGGCAGGTACAGCACGGGGTTAGATACAGAGTAAAGCTCCCTCTACGCTGTGCCCATCAAACACTCCCAGGGCAGGTACAGCACAAGATTAGATACCGAGTAAAGCTCCCTCTACACTGTCCCCATCAAACACTCCCAAGGCAGGTACAGTATGAGGTTAGATACCGAATGAAGCTCCCTCTACACTGTTCCCATCAATCACTCCCAGGGCTGGTACAGCGCGGGGTTAGATACAAAGTAAAGCTCCCTCTACACTGTCCCCATCAAACATTCCCAGGGCAGGTACAGCACGGGGTTAGATACAAAGTAAAGCTCCCTCTACACTGTCCCCATCAAACACTCTCAGGGCAGGTACAGCACGGGGTTAGATACAGAGTAAACCTCCCTCTACACTGGAATCTCCTAATTGTAGCTACATGATCCCTATTACACCAGGGTGATATTTTGGCACTTTTTGCATGGTGTTTTTCTCTGGGAGTTTACCAATTTAGTTGCCATTGAGAGGTAGCTTTATGATTTTACAAGCTCATAAAGAAGTATTTTGTACCTGCTGGTAACTATCTGATACTCTCGCAAACTCATTCCCTTCTGGTTTCTAATGACCAATCGTAAAACGTAACTTTAACCCCTGAGCCTGGGCTGTATTTTGACCCAGGCTGTTAAAGTGAGAGACTACACATCACCCATTGAGCAGTCTCCTCCACTCATTTGATATTTCTAGATTTGAATGGTTAATAGGCATCGGGAGAGGAACAATTACAGTACAAAAGGGAAAATAGCTCAAGTAGAGCAGAAACCTGTCATCTAAGTTAACTCATTTAAACAGTGTTAGCTTGAATATTCTAATGGAGTGATTTGGGCCTCATATTTATTCAATTGTTTCTTGACCCAGGGTTGCAGTTAAGTGCTATACACTCAACACATTGAGAGCAGTGTCTGAGAATGATCAGAATCTGACAGCGAGTAGACTCTGAACGTCTATTAATGTGACCCTTGTGATCTTAAACTCTCTCTTTGTAGAAAAGTCGATGCAGTCATTTTGAGAAAAATACTCTTTTTGCTTAAAGCCACATTCCTGCTTGTTGTCATGTTTGGCAAGCAGGAAGTAATTCTTTTCCACAGATGGTGACTGACATTTGGAATGATATTAGAGGGGAGGAGGTGTGTGGGCAAAGCCTGGATAACTGAAGTCATTTACCCAGCAGCTGGATGCAGTAAAGGTGCACCTGAAGGATGGGAGTTCAGGAAGGATCAGGTCAAATGGGGCAAAGATCCTTCTGCAATGGAATCGATCTTGTGATCTAATTCTATAGCAACGGAGTTGATCGTTACCAATCAGCTTCCAATGACCCTGCCAGTAAGGGGTCATTGGTTAAGTGGATGATGGAAATGGGATATAAAGTAACATCACCCAGTTAGAACGAGTGAAATAATTAGATATTCAAATAGTCGCTAAGTTATACTTTTAAAGAAAATTTACAGCCCTCAGAATAAACTCTGAAATGAAAGTCCAGAATATAAAATTCTGTGAGACTGATACAAATTAATACAGTTCCATAATTCAGAAATGGATTTTTGTTCTTTGTACTGTGGATACAGAGATTCCAGTTTAACTGCAGATTAGCCCTTCACAGTGGTATTATTAATCAGGGTTGGTTAGGATGTAAATGTGTGTGAACTTAGTAAGAATTCAGCAGCTATTTCCTAAAGGTCACTGCATTTGAGTAATATCCTGAGGGAGGAAAATTAATATCTTTTTACTGAATTAATTAATTATATAATTTATCAGCATGGGTCCCTTCGAGATTTCTCTCACAGGTGATTAAGTGGAAGATTCACTGCTGAGGGAGCCCCTCACAGTATTCAAAGGCTTAGGCTATGCATTCAACTAAGAAATTACTTTTTTTTCTCTCTTTCTCCCTCAGTCTGTGAATGTTTTTCTTAAGTATGTCTCACCTGGGTATAAGGACTGTCACTCATTCAGTCTTTAAAGTGATTTTTTGATGAGACAGAATCTCATCAGTGTGTTTCTGTACAGTTTAAATTTGACCCCTTTTTATAACCAGGCTATTGTGGTGACATTTTCTTCTCCAAAAAAGATTTAATAAGCTTCCGTTCTGGTAATTATATCAAGGTCTGTTTCTTGTGGACTTGAGCTTCATACTTGCAATGCTGCAGCCCAGCTATAGGGATTAAGGTCTCAGACTGAACCCTGTGAGGTGTTGGTTATTATTTTAGAAAGTATGAAAGAAAGAACTTGCATTGATATAGCACCATTTACATCCTTAGGACATCTCAAAGTGCTTCACCACCAAAGCATTACTTTTAAAGTATGATCGTCATTGGAAGCATTCCTGCTCCTGAGCCAGATGGCTCTGGGTTCAAGTCTGGAAGGAGTGTTCAATACACGGCCCAGCAGGTTGTTTTAATCATCCTGTGAATCGTTCCAATGCTTCACATCATCCTCCAAGGGGGAAAGAGTGTGAAGGTGCACAAATAACTGTCATAGAATCGAAAGATCATGGCAGCAAATTTATTCACAGCAAGGTTCCACTATTACCAATAAGATAAACAGACTGATAACCTGTTCTAGTAATGTTTGTTGAGGGATAAAGTTTAGCCAGGAACCAGGGACAACTCCCTCACGCTTCAAAATAGTGCCATGAAATCTTTTATATCCGCCTGAAAGGGTAGAATGGGCTTTGGTTTAATGTCTCATGCAAAAAATGGAAGATAATGCAGTTGGTATAACTGTCTGTTAGCTTCTGAAATAGTAAAGACATGTTAAGATTTAGGGTGGAAATCCTCTGTCAATACTTGAAACTGGGAAGGCTTAGAGGTTTTCTAAAGTGAGGACGAAGGCGTGAGTGTCATTTGCTGAGTGCTACTGGCAGGCAATAGATTCATTGCTGAATTGTATCTGTCTTATTCACAGTGTGTGGCCCATCCCAGACCCCGTCTGACTATGTATTCAGGACATTGGGCAGTTCGGGTTGAGTTATGACGTATAAGTTGAGCTGCACGATTATTATGGGCCCATACACTGTGGCAAAGATCAAATAATTCATGAATGTCACTGGTCTGAGGCTTAGTCACTTTGAGCACTGACTGTCAGAGGTTTACAGCATGGGACCAGTGATAGATACATATACTCACAAACACTCTAACAAACACACACACACAAACACTCTAACATACACACACTCACAAACACTCTAACATACACACACTCACAAACACTCTAACATGCACACACTCACAAACACTAACATACACACACTCACAAACACTCTAACATACACACACTCACAAACACTGTCATACTCACACACACAAGCATTCTCACACTTACACAAACACTCTCACACAATTACATACACTCTCACATAACTCACTCTCTCACACTCACACTCACCCAAATACACTCACATTCACAAATGCTCACTCACGCATAAACACATATTCACACATATTCACTTGCACACTCTCATAAACACACACTCACGCACACACTTTAGGCAGAATTTAATGCCCAACCAAGGTGTGTTTGGTGGCTGGGGGTGGGGGGGTGCATTTAATCAGGCAGGAGGGTGGTGGTTGGTGTCAAGATGATGTGACTTGTGCATGTGTAATATTGATCTTTAATTTCATCAGCTGGTCAAATATATATTGAACTATTTTAAAAAGACTTTTAAAAAGCAAGCAATGACACTGACTTAAGACAGCTGCCACAGGTCACCTGATATATGTGGTATTACAAGTTGGTAAGCTTCTAAAAGTTTCCTATGTGGATTACAATTAGGATATGCCAAGGCAACTTCCTATGGAATTTCACACCTGCTGATATGAAGAATTACTTCAAAGATGTACTGAAACTTGTACCTGGCTCACTCCATTTGCATTTCTATAAAGCTATCTTTCAGGCAGAGACATAATGTCTCCTGGGACAATGGCTATACATAGAAGGCATTGATATGTTCTTCCTATCTCATCACAGGGAAGAATGGTCCATTCAGAAGTGATGGCTGGGACATTAAAGAAACTAATCACTAAGGCCATAACACAATAACCAAGGTCTGTCCAGACATGAGCTAATCAATTACCTTCTGTAGAATACCCATATCACTATGGGGAGAGAGGTCAAGTGACCAGAATAACCATTTTAAAATGTCTCTGAAGAAGAATCATATGGATTTGAAATGGGAACCTTGTTTCTCTCTCCACAGATGCTGCCAAACCTGCTGAGTTTCTCTAACAGTTTCTGTTTTTATTTCAGATTTTCAGCATCCACATTATTTTGATTTTATCATTTTGAAATGTCTTTTATTACAACACCCCAACTGCAAAAAGGCAGACTAGAAGAAACCCGCTAATGGAGTAGTAACACCATCTCTCTTTCTCTCCCATGTTCTCAAGTTCAGAGCCCTATCTCTGTTACATTGTGGAATCCATCAGAGATAGAGAATTTAAATCGAAAGGAACCTCAGGTGTAATATCATCGAATTGTGGAAAAATGTGGTGCAAAAGTAACAGTCTCCAGAAATTGCAGTTTACATTCCAATCCCATTGGGATTTCAAGATCACCATGGAAAGGACTCATAAACAGTGAACTCTCTATTTTTTTGCCTTTTATCATTGAATTCTAATTTTGCCAAAAGGTAACCTACTGTATAACTTGTAATTTTGCATGATTGTGTGTGTGTGTGTTGTAAAGGTCAGGATGTGGGTTTGCCTTTTCTAATATTTTTATATCCTTCCTTAGGCAGGTTATTAGCACTGTAAAAAATGGCTCCTTTGTACTTAAAGAGTGTCGGACTGAGTTCTTTGCAAACAGCACATAAATGGTTAAGTGCAGACGCTGAATTATTACCTTCATCCTCAATAATCACAAAAGAACTCTGTTAGGATCATCCGAGCAGTGGGAAAGAAAAGCCACATCCTGACACGAGACCTCAGTCGTCGTAAAAGTGGGGAACCTGCCACCTTCCTGTCTACATCCCAATTAAGCTCGGGAAGGGGAGACTTTTGGATGGCCTTCTTGCCTCGCTGCCAGTTCAGGCCCAAATGTGGGCAATTAATGGCCACTTAAAGGCCTCATCCTGCCACCTCTGGTATTCACGCAATGGCGGAAGGGGGTACTTGCTATGTGGGATCCCAGAAAAGTCACACCCTGGCCTGCTTGCTTGCGGGTTTCCAGGGGTGGTCCCTCGTTGTCAGGCACTCAGTGTCTGATCGAGGGACCCAGCATCAGGAAGGCGGTTGCACTGAGAGCTACCCCTTGGCCCTTGCTGCAGGTCTTCTGTTCCCTTCGCAACCTCTATCCCATGAACCCCCTCCTACCATCACTCACCTGTGGCCTGCATCACTGGCAGCAGCCGCTTCTCTCATTGGTACTGCCGAGTAATGTATTGCTGTCAGCCACTGATTGGCCAGCAGCTATTGGCAGGCAGAATTTCCACCCCTCAGGGTCCTTGATCCCGGGGAAGACCCATCGCTGCCCAGGTACAGGCCCCGTTGGGACTTAATTCGATGACTTTCTCAAAAGGAGGCAACACGGGGCTCTCACCGGCTCTTCAACCAATGGATGAGACCATCATCGCCTACGTTAAATTCTGCTCATAAACTCACACACACACACACACACACACTCATTCTCACACATACATGCACATACACTCAGCCACATGTACTTACACACATTCACACACACATTATACACACACACACACACATACACTCAGACTCACATATACATACACTCAGACACATGCACTTACACACATCCACACACACATTACACACACACTCACACATACACACACTCGAACTGACACACACTCGCACTCATTCTCACACATACACACATATGTGCACACACTGAGCCACATGCATTTACACAGAAACCCACTCACACTCATTCACACTCTCGCATACACTCAGTCACAGACTCACAGACATACACTCATGCATAAGCTCACACACATTCATACACACACTGCCTCATACACATGTGCATTCACACTCACACAGACACACACACCTCCTCATTTTAAAGATGTGGTCCCAGGTAGCTGCTCTGAGGTGACCGATGGAGATCATAAAAATAAAGGGAAAAGCTCCAGTATCAATATTCCATTCAAGATTCAGCTTGTGTACAGGTCCCATCACTTGCTCTATGGAATAAAAATGGAAAATGCTGGAAATACACAGCCAATCTGGCAACATCTCTGTGGAAGCAAATCACCCAAACTTGCACTTTATTCAGTTCACAATGCTGATCGGCCACAGTGTTGATTTCCCACAGCCTTGAACAGTGAGCCAGATACACAGCAATCGCTTGGCTGAAGGTCAGAGATCACGGGAGGTGCCCCTGGGTCATGTGATGAGTTGTGTTGATATGCAATATTTCATTATGTTGTGAAATTTTTACAATCGTTGTCCATTGGGCAAGTTCAACAAATGAGAGACAGTTCAACTTTGGTGAGCAATTGAGGAAGATATCAAAGAGACTGAGGCCGGAATTTTCTGGCCTTGTTGGCACTGGGCATCATGTCGGGCCGGGGGTGGGGCGGGGGGGGGTAACAACGTGATGAGAAGGCCAAAAGTTAGCTTCACGCTGGTTTGAAAGCACAGCTGGATCGTTCGACGTTGCCCGCCATGGCAGAACATCAGCCCACTGGAGGCAGGCGTGAACCTGCTTTGCATCCCACTAATGGATTGGGGGGGGGGTGGTGGGGTGATGGGGGGGTGGGGGGGGGTCTGAAACGAAGGTGTTGGGGTCTGAGGTTGGGAGAGGGAGGTCGAAGGTGTCGGGGGAGGGGTGAGGTTGGGACGGTGGGGGGATGGAGGGAGTACAGGGGGAGGAGGGTGTAACGGGGGACAATGCTGCAAGTGGGGAGGTAGGCGTAAGTGGGGAGGAATGTAGAAGGGAATGAATTCAGGTCAGAAGGACAGGTGGGAAGAAGGAGTCTGCAGCGAGGAAGAAGTTCGGAGGGAGGAAGGAGTCCCAGGGGAGGAAGGAGTAAGGGTGGAGGAGGGAGTAAGGGTTGAGGAGGGAGTAAGGTGGGGGATGTCCAGGCGACAGTGCAAGGGAGGGGTCTGTGGAACCAATGACTGCCTTGGGAAGTGAACTGAGGATGGGCGTGGTAGGAGGGAATGGTGAGTATGAGAGGGGGCAAAGGGAACCAGAAGATTGGGAGGGTGAGGGTGCAACGGTAGTGGTAGAAGGGTTGGTGAGGGTGGTTGGTGGGGACTCGGAGGCAGACACGGAGCCTGGGGGTGGGAAGGAGGCCGGGGAAGTCAATATGGATGGGGGTTGGATTTTTGGGAAGGTAGAGAATGTGCACGTTCACCTGGACACCCTGGAAAGAGAAGGTTTGGGTCGATTTGACGGTGGGGAGGTGGAAGGCGATGCCGGGGGTCAACAGTGATGGGGGAAAGGACACAGGTGATTGGGGGAGGGAAAAGGACAAGGAGCTGAGCAGAAATGTGACAACTACCATTTTTCTGAAATTGAAAGTGAGCAGAGCCACGTGTTGGGTGGGCACAGGTATTGCACAGGAGTGCGATCTGTGGGTGGATGTAGATGCAGGTCAGCTCAGATGGACAACTGAAAGTGAACCCCAGCAGGCAGCACTGAAAATGCTCGGGACATTGGGATGAGTGTGATGGATGAAGGCTCCTTGTGCTTCGGAGAGTGCTTGCACCAGCCTCTGAAAGGCCCTGCCACATACACACTCCTCCCTCCAGAATTACTCATGGTCCGGCTGTGTGCAGCTGAACTGCTAGTGGGGGTGGGGGCAGTGGTCAGGGAGTGCAGGGGGAGAACCCGTGATGCCTGTCAATTAAGCTGAAAGACACCATTACACATTATTCAGTGAAAATGAATATATAAAGTGACAAAATGTGTGTCACCCCTGCAATTGCATTTGATCACAATTTCATGACTGTTCTAGGCCTATCACTTCTTCTAGGTGCTGACCTGACACCCTCAGCAGGGGTGGAGACAGCCTGGGCATTGGTTGGCCCTGTTGCCTCTCATGACTTTGGCGAGCATCATCCAGAGAGCTGAGGTCATGACTTGCTTTGGTTGTCCTCCTGTGGCCCAGCTGCTCCCTTTGTGGTGTCAGAGGTTGAAGTTGAGGGGGGGTCATAGGCAAAGAGGACTCAGAGGAGGAGAACAGCCTCTGACATTCCTGAGTAGATGACCCAAGGTTGTTCAGCTGCCATTCCTCCTCCTTTTGGGTGCCCGAGGTCATCGTCCTGACTTCTTGAAGGGAAGAAGCACCTGGAAGGTTGTCGAGGTGCCTCGCTTGCCCCTTGTGTTGCCACTGCAGGAAATCACCCATGGCACCCGCGAAGGAGTGCAGGTCTGTGCGCATCTCTGTGCCAGGGTCTCCATGACGTCGGCCATCCTCCTCCTGGAGACCTCCATACACGCACATGTGGGCACCACTTCATCAAAGAGCAGGCGGATGCACTCCTCTGATCCGCGTGCCACTCTGTTGAGGCCTTCCAACAGCTCTGTATGATGTTCCCCTGTCTTCTGCTGACTCTCCACGATGAGTTGGAAGGTTGAATCCAGAGACTCGTCATCTGACTTGGAGCTCACAGGTGCTTTTTCCCCAGCTGTCCACTGAGTGCTAGGAAGCTCGCCTGAACCTGCCTCCTCTTGCTGCAGACACATGTCTATGTGGTGACCACAGATTGTGAACCTGCTATAGATCTGGGTCCCACCGAGGTGTGTGTCTCTGCGCTTGTGGAGGGTGGGGGTAAGCGCTGTGGGGTCTTCTGGGCTGCTTATTTCCAGCTCGTCAATGGAAATGCTGTCTTCTTGGCTGGAGGTGAGGACGTGGATGGATCTGAGGGACTGGCTGGCTGAGGGTGTCTGTCACTTGGCAGAGCTCCCTGTGATCCAAAGTAGAGATATTAGTGCATGGCAACAGAATTAAAAGCAGGAGAGAGAGCACTCACAGTTGTGTTGAGAGAGGGTTGACGGGGTGCAAGATCCTCACTTAGGTGTCTGCCGCCAACCTCACTATTGCCACAGGCACGGTTCACGTCCTCACCAGTCAGCGCAAAGGCACGCTCTTCAAAGTGAGTGAGGGGCCTAATGTGGGCCACTTCACCCCTCTCTGTCTGGGACCTCTCCCTGCTGTTGTGAGCCAGATTCTCTTGCATGAAAACAGATGGAGTAAGTGTGAGAAGGACGCATGGCACTGCGTGGAATGTTTGTGTGTAGAGCGGAGATGGACGGGGTGAGATTGCGAGTTCGAGATGATGTGAGTCAGATGGAGATTTGAGGGTGTGTGTGAGAGTTAGTGGTGTTGTCCCTTGCGGTGTGAGATCCCTGTGGATGTGTGATGGGTTTGGGAGTGTGTGAGTCGAGAGTGATGAGGTGGTTGACTTACCCTGGCGGAACGGATGAGACCATTCATCCTCTTCCTGCACTGGATGGCCGAACTCCTCTGTGCTCCGGTGGCGCTGGCTGCTGCCGTCACCACCTCCCAGGCTGGATTGGTGACTCTGGTGGACCTCCTGTGGCCAGAGTTGCAGTAAAGAACATCGAGGCGGCCTTCCACTGCATCCAGCAGCCAACTCAGAGAGAAGTCACTAAATTTGACAGGCTTTTGGGGCCACCTGTTGCCTGGAGCAGTCCTGGTCTGTAGATATGAAGTAGGCTGTGCTCTGATGTGCTTTACATATGGTGCCCAGAGCAAGGAAGCGCTGAGGTCACAGCATGGCAAGCAAATCCGAGCCCCCTCTGCCAGCAATCTGGTGTATTTCTCGTGAATGCATTATTAATGAGGTGGGACGCGTTGGGAATAGGACAATACTTGTCTCAAATTTATCTCTGAGTTATTTTAACAGAGGCATTATCTCCTCAACAACAACAACTTATACTTATTTGGCACCCTTAATGCAATGAAACGGCCCAAGGTGCTTCACAGCAAAACACAAGAAGACACATAAGGAGATATTAGGGCAGATGGCCAAAAGTTTGGTCAAAGGGGCAGGTTTTAAACAGTGTTTTAAAGGAAGAAAGTGAGGTAGAGAGGCAGAGAGATGTAGGGAAGGAATTACAGAGCTTGGGGCCCAGGGAACTGAAGGCACAGCCACCAATGGTGGAACGATTAAAATTGAGGATGCTCAAGGGGCCAGAATTGGAGGAGTGCTGATATCTCGGAGGGTTGTGGGTCTGGAGGAAACTACAGGAATAGGAGCCAAAGCCAGTCAAGTGCTTGTGTAAGGACAGCCCCTTGTTTAATTCCTATTCCATATTACAAAATTTTGGTCAGGGAAATCTGTTAAAACTTCATACCAATGTGTTTAATCAATTCATATATTTTTGAACTTCAGCATTTGTATCTTGCAAGTCTTTTTTGCTTAAGTAGGCGCTTTTAACCGGGAATAAATCCGAATTAAATATGGAGACAGGCTCTCATTTACATACCACCTTTTCTGACCTCAGGATATCCCAAAGTCTTTTGCAGCCAATGAAATACTTCTGTCATTGTTTTAATGTAGGAAATGTGTCAGGCAATTTATGCACAGTAAGATCCCGCAAACAACAATGCAACAACAAAATTTGTGTTTTCTGACATTGGCTGCGGGAGAAATATTGACCACAAGAGCGGGGTGGGCTTTTCTCTCTTTTCCGAAACACCTGGGGCAAGATTTTAACGTCCTGCGGGCTGGCATGCACCCAGTCCAATCGGGTGTAAAATAGTGCACAATGACGTTGGGCAAGCATCCCGGTGTCATCGGGCACTCGTGTGATATTTCAGTTGACCGGTGTGCGAGAGAGTCAGCAGCGTGCCCACTGACCATTAAGAGGCCTATAAAGGCCATTAGTCAATTAATTGAAAGCTATTTTGGCTGCCCGTCCAACCTTACGGTTGGCAGACGGGCGGATTGGCCAAGGCTGCCTTTGGGTTTTTTAGGAAACCTCATCCATGTGTGGGATGATGTTTCCAACATTCATTTAAAAAAATGTTTTCACCATAATTTTTATTATGTTCATGTGAGTGAGACCTATGTGGGGACGTTTTTTTCCGATTTTCAGAAGCTTTATTTTTGACTTTAAAATTCTTCAGCTCCCTGCCTTCAGGGTGCTCACTCCCCTGTGTGCATGTGCAGCCTTTTGCAGTCGCACTCCTCCCTTCCCCGCCCTGGCAGCACCGAGCTTCTCAGTGCACCTTTAATGTTTCCGTGAAATAGTGGTCGGGGGTTGATTGGGGGCAGCACGGGCCACTTCCTGCTACTCCTGGGCTTGCCCACCACCCATGAGGGCAGACGGGACCACACTTCAATATCTCGTCCAAGCAATGGGACCCTGGACAGGGCAGCACTCCCTCAGTACTGCAGTCTGAGCTGGGCTTCTCTGCTGAGTCTGACAAGAACCCACAGTCGTCTGACTCAGGGGCAAGACTCATTGAGCCACTGCTGATGAAGTTCTTTTTAATTCTTTCACAGGATGTGGGTGTCACTGGCAAGGCCAACATTTATTGCCCATCCCTAATTGCCCTTGAACTGATTAGCTTGCTGGGCCACTTCAGAGGACAGTTAAATGTCAACTCCATCGCTGTGGGTCTAGGGTCTGGAGACACACGTAAGCCAGACCAGGTAAGGACAGCAGATTTCCTTCCTTAAAGGGCATTAGCAAATCAGATGGGTTTTTAATGACAATCAATGTTGGTTTATGGTCAGACCAGCTTTTGATTCAGATTTTATTAATGGAATTCCATTGGGATTTGAATCAATGTCCCCAGAGCATTAGCCTGAGCCTCTGCATGATAAGTCCAGTGACATTGCCCCTACACCAATGCTTCCCCTTGAAGTGACTGCCTTCTATACTCGAAACATATGCCTAAGCCACAGCTGTTGACAGAGAAGGGGAATGTCATAGGGAGGAGAATGAAATTTAGGGAATATTTATTTTCCCTCATACTGCATCGCTGCACAACGTCAGGAATCTTTAATGTTTCTTGGAGGCATTTACAGATCTGTCATTATCAGGGAACTGCTAGGCGTGAGATTTATGATAGAAAAACAGTGTGATCAACCAGAAACCCATTTAAGTAAATGGAGCTGTGTTTATTTATCAGAGATAGAGATGTATAAATAGTGAGAAACATTAAAATAGGTTACATTTCTAAACCAAACTGAGGGAATCTTATTCCAAGTGACTGAGTTTTCATAGACCTGGCCTTGTTCAAATTAACATTTGCCTGGTGAAAGATCCCAAAACTGAAACGTTTCCAGCAGCTTTTTTCACCAGATGGTAAACAGATGGGGTGATACAAGGTCTTGAGACCCTGCTGGTGGTCTCGCTGACCTGTGACCTTCTCGGGTATCACGCACTGTCAGGTTGTTGCTTGCGTGATCTGCTTATTCGCTGTGGAGACTTGAAAAGTAATTTAACAAAAGTAAATTTGTCCACCAACTCCTCTCCCTCCTCTCGCACAGACCATTGAAATCTTACTGGGAGCAGGGCCATGCACTTTAGCGGCTTATGGTACTTTAAGGGAATTGGCCCTCCTCCATTTGTGACCTGAGACAGTGAATGTTCGGGGGCTGTTTTGCCATGAAGAGCATCACGGCATATCCTGAACTGACAAGCACATGCTTCACAGCCAAACTCACCTGATGGTAGCTAGAAACGGGAATCCTATCCCCATTCCTAACTCAGGAATGCCAATTATACTACACTACTGCCAACCCAACTGAGATTAGCTCACTCGGTATAAATTGTCAGCAAATGTCAGATCTTCCTGCTCTATTTGACTCAGTGCCACACCAGATCTGAATTTGAGCATCAAACCTTCAAGGCAAGTATGTCTAACTCTACCTGAAAAATCTTCTCTCACTCTTACTTCAGAGATGACACCAAACCCCATACACCCTACCATTTCCTAGAGATGATCTTGCTGTGATACCATTTCCAATGAGTCACCCAGTAGTTGAGTCAATGTCCTCGAGAAGAGATTGGATTGTTAAAGTTCTGTGACATACAGCTCTGCCAAGACTCATATTAATATTGTGACTGATATCACTGCTATGGTAGTGCAGCAACAGTGGCTGAGTGAGTAGTGCTCCCACTCCTATGTCAGTAGGCTGTGGGTTCAAATCCCACTCTAGGTACTTGTGCACAAAAATCTAGGTTGGTACTCCTAGTGCCAGTACTGATGAAGTGCTATGCTTGAGATGAAATGTTTAAACTGAGGCCTTGTCCACTCTCTCAGTTGGAGGTGGAAGATCCCATGGCACTATCCTGAGGACAGGGGAGTTCCCTCCAGTGCCCTGCCCAATAATTACCCTTTAATCAGGAACACAAATACAGATTACTTGACTCATTATCAGAGTGCAGTTCATGGGACTTTGCTGTGTGTAACTGACTGATTCATTTTCTGTATTACAACAGCGCCTGAATTTCAAAAGAGCATTTCATTGGTTGTAAGGTGTTTTGGGACATCCTGAGACAATGTAGAAATGAAATTCTTTCCTTTTACAGAAGTCTTGTGAGCAGGAAAGGCCTTGGAGCAATTTACAATAAAGACCAAATGTGGGGACTGTGTATAAGGAATGGGGAGGGAGTGGAGAGGGTGGGAGATAGTGCAGCAACAGTGGCTGATTGGGTAGTGGGAAAGTGGACAGAGACATACTGAAAGGAAGGATTTTGTAAAAGGGTTTTGAAGAGGCTGGAAGGCAGACTAAACTGGGTGGGGAATTGTAGAGGCCAATGAAGTAACTGAAAGGACAACCTGACTGGAGGGAGAAGGAGGGGAGGTGAAGGTTTTCAAGGAACAAATGCACAATGATAATGAACGGTGACAATCAGACAAAGAACCTGGAGGTTGTGGGTTCAAATCCACCATGCTAAGCTGTGAAATTGGGAATCTATGACCCTGGCATCAGAAGGTGGCTGTGAAATCTCCATGTGGGTAACCACTGCCCTCAGGGAGAAGAACCTGTTACATTAGTCTGGCCTACACTAGACTCCAGTTCCATGCTAGCCGTTAACTCTTAATTCTTTCAGGACGTCTGGGGCTGGAAATAAATATTTGCCATGTCAGTGCTACCCATGTCCCAAGTAATCGGTAAATTTATCCTTTGTTCCGCACAATAGAAATCTTAAAGTGAAAAAGGTGTAATTTTACTCCAGTCTGACATGCTATGTCTTTCTGAAATACAATGCTTTCACTGTTGTACATGAGCATGAGGAGGCCATTCAGCCCCATAAACCTGCTCCACCATTCAATTACCTGCCTTTGCTCCATGTCAATTAATAACAAAACATCTATCAATCTCAGACTTGAAAGCTTTAATGGATTAGCCCATCGGGGGCAGTGGAGTTCCAGGTTTCCGCCATCCGTTGGTAGTACAATTCTCCCTTTAGCCAAGAGCCTGAAGTTTACAGTAACTCAAACTTCTGCCAATGCAAGGCAACCCATAGAGGGACTTGGACAGGGAGTTTACATTTCCAGAATAACACGGGTGCATTTGAGTGACAGGTCAGTTCAGAGACCTGAATGCATAACCATCTGGTGTGTGAAAGAGAGCTGTAACTGTCTGAGGAGCTCCTGCTCACCTCTCATTAACTTCTCCACTTTAAGATTCAGTATTTCAAATTTGCAGAAAAATTAGCTTCTACAGGTGGGATACAATTGTGAAGCTCAGGTTTAGAAATGTACAGAAAATAGGTTTGATGGGTGGGATTAGTTGCTTTTCTATTTTTGAGATGCCATTTCTGGGTGACGGGCTGGGATTTAAAGTGAGGTCTTGCGAGATAACAAATCCTTTTATTTTCCCAGTAATCTCTCCCCCAGTGCCCTGTGACACTGGCTGTCCTCTACTGATTTAAATCCAGCTGCTTGAATGATAGCCAGGAGGTAATTATGAAACCTGGTTAAAAGTTATACTGAGATTCTTTTTCCCGTGATCTTGTCAATCAGGCTCAGGACCTGTAGCTGGAACTTAAGGTCTTAGTGAAAGTATTTCAGTCCAGGTATCTAGTATCAAGACAAAACACTTGCAGGCCAGGTACAGTGCAACCAGAGTAAGAGTCCCTCTACTCTTCCCCAATAACATGTCTCAACTCAACTGTGGAAGCCCTTCCATGGCTATTATGTAGTATTTGTGAGTGAGATCATGTCAGACTGGGGAGTTTAGTGCTTTAAACCCATGTCTAATAAACATGGGATTGAGACTGACAATAAACTCATTTCACTCAAGATGCTCAGTGCCAATGATTAGGGCTGGTATTTGATCCCATTGAAAGGGTCTTATTTAATTTACCAGTCAATGCCCTTGCTCTGATCAGTGCAAGTTTGCAGGGTTGGTTAATAAAACATTTGCCTGACTTATTATCCGTGTGACGGAACATGGATATCGCTGCTTCATTCAGCCCCCAGTTACAGTATTCTGCTCGAGCCTTTGCTTTCAATTTCTCTCCTGTGCTGTCAGACAATATTGCAGTGTCAGTGTGTCAATGCCAGTGACAGTGGCGCTGTCAGGACCATTGGGTATCGGCAGGTTAATCAACCATAGAGGCATCACAGCCAACCCAGATTCTAATTTCATTCAACAAATTCATATATTTTAGCAACTGGGGGTGAGCAGATGACTGAGACCAGAGCATGGCTCGAAGTCACCTCTCGCTTCTCGAACCCCTAATCCGAATGAGATCAGTTGGCAGAGCGCCCACTGGAATCAACTCTGGGACCAATCCTGGCTTGTACACCAATACCACACTGGGTAGAGTTTTGATCTGCTGATCTTTTGCTCTTTTTAATGCAATTAAAAAGTTCATTGACTTGGTTTGAATGTGCTGATTTTTAAAAATTATTAATCATACTGCTGTACAATATTATTTACACCTCATCACAGTCATCTGTGGATTGATTGGAAACTTTCCCAAATTAGCCAAAATTGAGCAGAGTTCACTGGTTGGCTGCTTCTGAATTATGAATCTGACCTGGAATTGACAGGCAGATCAGCTGACAAAACAGCAAGAACAAGCTGTTCCAGAGAGACAATGAAGCAATCATTTGTTCTTCTGTCTAGTCAGTCTTAGGAAAACCACAAAATAATTGCCACTATTTCTAATTAATAATTAGCAAAGGCTCTGCCTGTAATTATGTTGTTTCATTGTAATTAAGGAGCTAATTAGCAAGATGTCAATGTAGATTTAATTACAGAGTGCACGGTGAATCCCCTACCAATTGTTCAGCTTCTCTTCAAAGCTGCTGTATCTATGATGTTGGATATTCTTTTTGTGGTAAGCCACTGTTCAGCTTTGAGGCTTCTCTTCACTGATGCTTTGACCAGAGTACAGCCCGTATCTCTATCTCTGTTTCCTCCTCCAGTTCTACAACCCTTTGATATCTCAGCCCTCCTCTTCATGGCCTCTTCTGAACCCTGATTTTAATTGCTCCACCAATAGCAGCTGTACCTCCAGCTGCCCAGGGCCTAAGTTCTGGAATTCTCTCTCCAAACCTCTCCACCTCTCACTCCTCCTTTAAGAAGCTCTTTAAAAGCTACCTCATCGACCAAGGTTTTGGTCATTTGTCCCTAATATTGCCTTATGAGGTTTGCTGACAACTGTTTGATATTGTTCGTGTGAAGTGCCTTGGACCATTTTCATTATGTTAAAGGTGCTATAAAAATGCAACTTGTTATTGTAGGTCTGACGACCTTTGTTGCTTGTCCCGACCTATATTAAGAGCAATGAATGTGCCTTGTTTGACTCTTCCCCTGTCTATTGTATTCTCCGAAACAGAGACGCCAAAACCTTGTTTGCGAAACCTCTCTTCAGTAATTCATGTCCCTCGCATTCCCCGCCTTCCCCCCCCCCCCCCGACTCCCCCGCACAACACTTTCAAAAAACAATATTTTGCCCTAACCAATATTTGCGCGAGCTGTGATTCATTGAGAAGCCCTCTTGCCTGAGTCAGGAGATTGTGGGTTCAAGTCCCACACAGGAAACGTGAGCACAAAGCTTAAACAACCCTCCGAGGCCCAGCTTTTCACTCTCGGATCGGGTGCACAGACTCAGGGGAACCCCCAGCTTTGCAAACCCAGCTTTTAAATATGGCTACCTGCAGTCCTGATTTTTGTTCTTGGGGGTAGGGGGGGCGCTGGATTAGGAGTTGGGCCTTCCACCCTGGGGTTGGGTGCGAGGCTGCTGAGTGCCGAGGTGGGCTGGGCCTTCTGCCTGCCTCTGTGCTCTGGCACTTTGCTGAATTAAGTAAAAAAAAAAATCGAAACAAAAATCAGCCCTCCAGCCGAACTCGCTTAAACAAGGACCCCACTGTGATGATGATAGATTGTAAAATCAGTCATTGGAGAACAAATCCTCTAATGACAACCCTCAGACTTATATAAACAGGCAGAATAAAATATCAAATACCGATTTTTTTTGAACTCCAGACTGTTTTTTTTAACTTAAAGCTCAGCAGAGTTAAATCCATTGACAGTGTTGACAGTTCTTTAACAGCTTGACAGATCTTTGACAGCTTGGACAGTTCCTATCAGTTTATGCACTTTTTACACACAATCAAGTATACTTTTAACAACCACAAGGGATGCTTTATCTATCTCAGAAGGTGCCTTACCTCTCCCAAGATGTCCTGGGACCATATCCAAATGGATACTTTACCTGGCTAACCAAAAACACCCATCAAGTTCAGACTAGCTTTTACCTGTTCCAATCTGCACACGTTGGGTTTCACACTCCTGGCCTACCAAAATCCCACTTCATTGCAGGAAGCTGATGATTTAAATGGCCAGCTGCCTCTGTAAACCGCGTATACGTGAACCCGGATCCCACTCCATGACCGGCCTGTGAAAATAGGAAGCACCGTGTTCGAGGACGGGACTTAGGATTTCTAGGCTCGTCTGCTCTGAGTGTCAGTGCTGAGGGAACGCTGCACTGTTGGAGGAGCAGTACTGAGGGAGTGCTGCACTGTCACAGTGGCAGTACTGAGGGAGTGCTGTATTGTTGAGGGGCAGTATTGAGGGGGCGCTGCACTGTTAGAGGGGCAGTATTGAGGGAGCGCTGCACTGTCAGAGGATCAGTACAGGGGAATGCTGCATTGTCAGAAGAGTATAGCTGAGGGAGTGCTGCACTGTTGGAGGTTCTGTCTTTCAGATGAGATGTAAAACCAAGGCTCAGTCTGCCCTCTCAGGTGGATGTAACAGATTCCACAGTCCCATTTCTAGAAAGCGTGGAATTATCCCTGGCATTTTGGCCAATATTTATTCATTAACCTACATCACTAAAACAGATTTAGTTATCTCACTGCTCTGTGTTGGAACTTGTAGTATGATAATTGGCTGCTGTGTTTCCTACAACATTAATTACACTTCAAATATAATTCATTGGGTATAAAGTGCTATATAAATGCAAGTCTGTTTTTTGCGAATGGGTTTGGGCAGCCAGCTCCCTGCTCCGGGGATACAGATGCAGCTCTTGACCCCTGTGCCCCATTTCTCTCCGCTCCATTTAATTATACGCTGTATAACCAATCAAAGCATCATCTTAATTTTACATAAAATCCAAATGTAATCCTACCAACAAATCCTGGGGAGGTTGGGCCCTGGTTGAGACTATTAGTGAGTGACAGGGTACAGACTCACTGCTGATTCCTTGCATGCTAAATCCCCAAAGCCTGTAACAGAGACTCAGAACAAAGTCTTATATCTGTGAGTGCTTTTCATACCTTTCAGTGTATGTGATTGGAGGATCTCTAAGTATTGACATGTGCTTGAGGCCCCAGTGCTAATGCCTGAAAGACGGTGTCAGCTTCTTAAAGGAAAATCATTGCAAAACTTGCAATATGGTGTGCAGCAACGTTAATTACCCGCACTTGTAACACAGGTAAATCAAGTCATAATAGAAAGCCAGCAGAGAATGGACATAAACCTGAAAAGGAAAATTTTGCAGGGATGTAGGGAACGACCAGGGGGTCACTGGCTGATTGTAGCTCTTTCAAAGAGTTGACACAAGCACAAGGGGCTGAATGCCCTCCTCTGTGCTGTAAAATTCCACAATAATACCAACAGCATTTGGTAGTTTAAATGTTGGACTGGATGAGTGAGATATTGAACTGGGTGAGTTGATACACTGGGGAACAAGGTTGTTGACGAAACGAGTTCCCTTATTGTTAACTTCTGCTTCTGTCCTTTTCCGACCACAATTTTACATAAAGTGGAAAACATTGCTGCCAAATTGCTGCCTCTCTCTCTGATGCTGTGCACCCACCAGATTGGGGCCCCTAAACTGGTACCATTCAAATGATTGCAATACATTTCTAACTGGACACAAGTAAGCAATGCAGACATTAACAGGGCAATAATTTCTCCCATAGCTGATTGGCTTGATCTGAGAGGGCAATTCCCTTTTTTGAAAAAGGACGGGCATAATATCAAAATTAAATAAAATGCAGGGTGGTCGAGAAATCAGTAACTTGTGGGCAGAACTGACCACCTTCAAGTATTCAATTCAAATCAAAAAGGTTCAAACAGACACCTTTACTTTTCCTTTGAAATGAATCTGCATTTTTAATTTGATGTCGTTTTTCCATCTCACTCTCTCTCTCTCTCTCTCTCTCTCTTCCTTTTTTCGCTTTTTAAATTGCTTTTTTTTGCCATCACAGGCTTGAGGGTAACAGTTTCATCAAAGCTGCTGACAAAATAGTGTGAGACAGGTTATAATTAAACCCACGCGTAGCGGCCATTACACCACCAGCGCATTAGTCACGAACTGACATGCGGCATGTCAGGCCTTCATTCAGCCCGTTAATAAGCATCATTAGCATGTTTCCCGAAGCCTGATGTTAGGTATATATTCATTTTAAAATCACAGACTTCCATTTGTGATCCAAAATAGATGTCACCTTTTGGAGCTTGCCCTGTTTCTGCTAAAGCCCCGAACATCTGAAGCGCCGCTAACTGCTGCTTAGAGTTTACATAATTCTTGTTGTGCAACCAGCAGTTCAGTTTTCGAAGCTGCATTTTCTCCATTTATAGAAAAGCAAGCATGTCTTCTGCCTTAGCCTATCAGCTGCTGCAACCCTTCTGCATGTCTTTGTTGCCACCAGACACGGCAATTCTAATGCACCTTTGGCTGACCTCCCACCTTTTACCCTCCGTAAACTTGAGCTCATCCAAAACTCTGCTGTCGGGATCCTAGATGTTAAACTGAGACGTGACTGCATTCTCAGGTGGATGCAAAAGACCTTGCAGCACTATTTGAAAAGTTGAAGGGTTCTCAGTGTCCTTGCTAATATTTATCCCTTGGCCAATATCACTAAAAAACAGACTATCTGGTCATCATCACATTGCTGTTTGTGGGAGCTTGCTGTGCACAAATTGGCTACCACATTTCCTATATTACAACAGTGACTACACTTCAAAAG
Organism: Carcharodon carcharias; assembly: GCF_017639515.1. Taxonomy (NCBI): domain Eukaryota; kingdom Metazoa; phylum Chordata; class Chondrichthyes; order Lamniformes; family Lamnidae; genus Carcharodon; species Carcharodon carcharias. The sequence continues at coordinate 17,209,742 of NC_054475.1, forward strand.
TACTTCATTGGCTTTAAAGTGCCGAGGGATGTCATAAAAGCTGCCCAAATTAAAGCAAGTGTTCTTCCTTTATTATAGAATATCATTGTATTTCAGTACAGAGGAGATCACCGCAGCTCATCAATACTGTGTTTGTAAAAACACATCTTTGGGTGCAGATAGAATTTATTGCATCTCCTGTCTGCTGACCTCCCATTTTAAATGGATGTTGTCATCATCAAAGAGGGTGAAATTTATATTACAACAAGAAATTAGGAGATGTCTGTTTATCTCTGTAACTAAAGGACCCCTATTGAAATCACACTTATGGAAAGCACATGTTTTAAAGATTGCATAAAGAATCAAACATTTTGGTATTGATTAAAAATGTAATTTCAATTTCTCCCCTGTGTCTGGCATCTTTCTCAGTTGTTACTTTGATATTCCTGTATCTTAGAACACAGTGCGAATTTGTTGGGTGATTCACAGGGTTCGTTAATAATCGGAGAGAGGGTTGTTGTTGTTGTTTTTGTATCTTCCCACCTTCTTTCCTTGGAGAAGCCTTGTGAAGATCTCTATAGTTCTACATCTCTGATGGTTCATGAGCAATGCTGTGAAATGAGATCGAGAGTGTAGAGGCTGTTGCGGTGCATTTTACAGAACAATTGACCATAAAACAAAGAATTTTTTTGGGGCCTTGTATAAAACCTTAGCCAGGACTCAGCTAGAATATTGCATCTAGTGTTTGTATCATCATGTGATATTGAGGCTTTGGAAAGAGTGCAGAGGTGGATCACTAATTCCCAGCGAATTCCATCAAGCGAGAACTGGACCTATTTCTGGCTGGGACAGAAATCACATCTTACAACAGGATAGATACTACAGGAAATTCAGGGCCAGGGTGATCTCCTGAACTGGTGTCAATTGCCTTGATGGCTTGGAGAAGAATTTCCCAGAATTCCACTTCCCCTCCAATTAGCCTGGGTTTTTGCTGGGTTTTTTTGCAACACTCCCAGGAGGTCCACATGATTTTGAATTGTTGGCAAGTGTACGACACACAAGTCTGACAATTGCAAACAACGGGCTGGTTGGACCAGAGAGATTTGTTCACCATGGTTCACATGTTTTAAAGTAAGTACTGGGAGAATTCACAGGCTGATGAACAACCTGACAGATGTGAATAATAATACTCCTTCCTTGGTCATAACCATCTTCATACCAATTGATTGGATGGTTAGTCCGATAATGGGAGGAGGGTTTTATAAGCTTCCATAACCCATTTGATTTGGGGGAGGGGGGGTGCAGTTTGGCAAGGGATCCCTTTGTTCAGGAGTGTTCTGCAGATCCCATGGCAGTATTCAAAGAAAAGGACGACCAACATTCTTTCTTGATCAAGTCACAGGTTTATTGATTGTTCATCTTACATCTGTTCATCTGTTTGTGGGATCTTGCTGTGTGATCATTGGCTGACACACTTTCTCATAAAGCAACAGTTGAAAGATATTTCATGTTTAGTGCTTTGGAACAGTTTTCAGAGAGGTAATAAGGTTCCACATAAATATAAACCTGTACTTTCATTTTGTCAATATAAAGAATCAATCAATTTGCATCAAGCAAGCTCCTACAAACAGCAATATGATAATGGACATTGGTTGAAATATAGGCATTGCCAGGACACCAAGAACAATTCCCTGCTCTTCTTCAAAGTAGAACAGAGAATCTTTTACAGCCACCTGACAGGACCGATGGAGCTTTGGTCTAATATCTTATCTCATCCAAAATATAGCACTTCCGACAGTACAGCACTCCCTCAGCACTCTCTGGGAGCGTCAGCCCGGGTTTCCAATAATCATTCATGGGATATGGACACCCCTAGCAAGGACAGCATTTATTGGGCAACCCTAATTGCCCTTGGCGGTGAGCCATCGAAAATGCACTCAAGCCTCTGGTGTGGGGCTCGAATCTCCAAACGTCTGACAGAGACAAGAGTGCTGTCCATTGAAACCCAGCTGACAGCACAATGGCAGCAGCCTCCATGAGAAGCAGCACCTGATGATACTGGCAAAGCATCAGTAAACTGCCTGCCTTTCTACCTCTGGGTTAATTCTATTACCTTCCTTGGTTCAATATAAAATAACAATCGTGGAGGAATATTGAAATTCTAGAAGGTGACGGCTAAAAAGGAAAGACTTTTTGTGCCAATTACTTAAAATTGTTATCAGATGTGTGAAGTTTATCAGAACAGTCCAGCTTGCTCAACATACTGACAGAGAATGCACAGAGTTGTTTTAACAGAAGGTAAAGAATTATTCATTTTTCAGTGGAAAAGCAAACAAAGATTTTCCTTTGAATAATTGCAGTAATTACCCAGAATATAAACAGTTCACTTTATTCTTTAATCCTAACTTTCAATACCCAGGTGCTTGGCTTTCAAAATTCCACATTAGGAAATTATAGGGAGTTTCAACACTTTTCCCACTTAGTGGATCTTGACTTAAAACCTCAAGGTTGCCTTTCACTTGGAAACTTCCAACGTTTTTCAAATGTCCTCAAAGCATCATCCTTTCACCTCAGGGGTCTGGATGTGAATTTGGTTCGGAAGGATTGGCATGGGGGAAGCAGGGCATGTGTGGAGGGAAGCAAGATTTTAAAGTGAATGAACAGTCAGTAAACATTAGCTGGTTATAATACTCTTCCTGTTCATCTCTGAAACTTGGATTCAAAATCAACTCAAGAGGCCTGACTGGCACAAACACACAGCCTTCTGTCCTTTGAGCCATAGATTCAAATACTCTTCCCACTCTCAGAGTGTTGAGGAAGGTTTCTGTTCTCTGAGGCATTAGGTGCAGGATGAATGCTTCCTTGTTATCTCTGGGACACACATTCTCAGCTCAGTGGATTGTATGAGGGACAGAATGGACACTTCTTCCCTCCGCATGTTACAGACTGAATTCAATACAAGGCAGAAAGATCTCTTTCTACAGTCCAACTGAAACAGGATGTTAGAGAATCAAACCCTCTCTCGCACATTTTTACCCTTTCTCTTTATTTCTGCCTCTCTTAAATATTCATTCTATCTCTCAGATGTACAGTTGTCCAATCACCACCAGAGCAATGAACAATAATGTCCAATCGCCACCAGAATGTGACTACCTGACAGTTGAGACTTCCCTCAAGTTGATGGTTTCTGTGGCTGATACTCAGTCCAAAGTGCGCAGGGATCCCCTTATATACAGTATCCCTTAAAATAAGGGAAAGAGAGGAAATCACTGACTGGCAGCTGCGCTAATAATTGCAAAGGTTGGACTTGGGGTAGTATGTAATTATTATCTGAGTAGGAGAAGGAGTTTATAGTCCTTCACATATATCATTAAGAGTTGCCAACCAAATTAATGATGGACCAGATGCTTTCCTCAGTCATTTTATTGTGGGATGTAGAGGGTGAAACTTGTTTAACTCTGCGTGTTGTATGCGAGGTGTGGAGTACTTAATCTCATAACAGACTGATTCATCCCTTTGATGAGAACTGTGTTATGATTTTTCTGCAGCGAGCTGATGTAGTTAGATCACTGTACGTGAGATACGTTGATGTGCTTTGCATCTGAGAAGCTTTGACAACCACTAATTGTTTGAATTAATTCACGAGTTGGGGTTTCATTGAAACCAAAGTCAAAAAATGCACTTAAGTTTCAGAAGTTACATACAGAGGGCCATGAGCTTATTATAACCACTCCAAGTGTGGGTCACAGAAAAGAGCATTGTGTGAGAGTTTTCCACATTCTCACCACTCTCTGGGTAAAGAGGTTTTTCCTGAATTCCCAACTGGATTTATTAGTGACTATTTATGGCCCTTAATTTTGGACTCCCTCACACCTGGAAACATCTTTTTTTGGCAAAAGCAATCGTAACATAAGGAACAGAAAGGTTTTGGCCTCCAGTTCCAGTCTACATGTTAGTTGATCTCAGTCCCAATGCCAGGAAGGAGGCTAGGTTAGACCTCTTTGTCACTGCAAACATGTGTCGTGGTTCCTATTCTTGACCACACTGCTAGAAGTGTGGACATTAGTTGTGGACAGGATTGGGTTTCACATGATGCACCCACAATTGAAAAGCCTGGCAGTATGTGATGGGTACAGTGTAGACGGAGCCTTACTCTGCATCTAACCTCGTGCTGTACCTGCCCTGGGAGTGTTTGATGGGGACAGTGTAGATGGAGCTTTACCCTGTGTCTAACCCCGTGTTGTACCTGCCCTGGGAGTGTTTGATGGAGTGAGTGTAGAGGGAGCTTTACTCTGTATCTAATTCCGTGCTGTAACTGTCCTGAGAGTGTTTGATGGGGACAGTGTAGAGGGAGCTTTACTCTGTAACTAACCCCGTGCTGTACCTGTCCTGGGAGTGTTTGATGGGGACAGTGTAGAGGGAGCTTTACTCTGTATCTAACCCTGTGCTGTACCTGCCCTGGGAGTGTTTGATGGGGACAGTGTAGATGGAGCTTTACCCTGTGTCTAACCCCGTGTTGTACCTGCCCTGGGAGTGTTTGATGGAGTGAGTGTAGAGGGAGCTTTACTCTGTAACTAATCCCGTGCTAGCTCCGCCCTACCTATCCTGGAAGTGTTTGATGCATGCACTAGCATCCATTTGTGACCATTTGTGTATATATGCATGTAAAAAAGCAAACTGGAATAAACCAGTTTCAGTTGGGTATTAGAACTCATGTATAAGCTGCAGTGTTTTTATCCTGCAAAGATATCACAGTCTGGTGATGAGGATTGGACTCAGATTCTTTGAAGTTTTGGAGAACCTTCCAGCAGAAGAACTGTGAGGTTGTTTTTTGTTGAGAAATAGGCTTATATAAACAGTCTTTGAGAAAAGGCTGTTTGTACATGTGGGAGGACTGGCCTTCGACTGCCTCAACAGGTATTAGAGGACGTCTAGGAGCGCATAGCGTGACCAACAATATTTTGAGTGGCTCGAATGCTTCTCATTGCTAATAACACCCTTGAAGATCCTGATAATCTGACTGTTAATCAGGCAGTGGGCGAAATTAAAAAGGCAATATTTTTGACTGAAGCAAAGCCCTGAAGCATATGAAATGCTCAAGGACTTGCTTGTTCCTGCTAAGCCAAACCACACACTGCTGTTGGACATTTTCTTCAAGGTTGAGCAATGCTACATCCCCAACCATTGGAGATTGTTGAAAGCTATTGTTTTGGACAATGAATCAGTTGCCCAGTGAGGATATTGGAGACTTCATCATTGCTTTGAAAAAAGCTGTCTATTCACTACAATTTTGAAGAATTTCAAGTGAGAGCCTTGCAGAACAGATTTGTGTGCAGTTTAAAAAGTGAACGCATTCTCAGTAAGTTGCTGACATTGCCAAAGTCGAATTTCAATGTAGCTTGTCAAACAGTATTGTCCACAGAAATGGCAGAATGTGACTCGAAAGAGTTCAGAGTTAACAGCTGCCAGTCATCTGCTGAAGTAAATAAGCTGCAGCTGGGTAAGCAGGAGGCCATAACAACAGCAGTGAATAGTAGCAGAGGGGTACAACAAAGTCCTGTTATTGGCGCTTAGGCCAACACTGGGCTGAGTTGTCTATTTATGAAGGTGGAATGCTATAGTTGCAAGAAGAAGCAGTTACGATCATGTGAGGAGGGGTAAAATGGCTCTCCTATTCTACCACTCCAGGTCTGACCATAACAGGGCTATTTGTGAATTTAGGGAGGATGTGTTTTGCTAATACTGCAGGAGTCCCACCCCACTATTTACATTTTACAGATTATAAAGAATTAGTTGGACATGTTTCCTGAATTTAAACAAAGGACAAGATCATTTTATTGAAACTACTCCTGAAGCAAAAAAGAAAGTAAATTGCAACACAAACGTCACCCGCATTCTCTGTGCCCACTCACACACTAGTACAGGTGTTAGAATAAGAGGATAATCTTAAAGAGTTTTACAGTTTGTGAAGAAGATAAAACAAAGGAGGATACGGTTAGCTGTCCTTTGGCTGGTCTTGATGCGGTGATTCTATGCTGGGGCCATTTTGATCAGTTGTCTTCCTGGGTGTAGTTGTATGCAGCAGATTTCCCAAAGGATCTCAGTTTGCAGTTAATTGCTCTTCTCAGGGTGGTTATGCTGCAAATCAGGGCGCAATACCTTTGAGAGAGAGAGAGAGAGAGAGAGATAGTCTTTGTAGCCTTTCAGTACAGCATTCTGACCTCTGATCTCTCTGGCTTGGTAAACTGTTCTTAAAGTCCTGCTGGCTATATATTCCAGAGGAATTTGATTAATCTATGCCTGCTGTACTGATTGTATTTAGAACAGGTAATTGCATTTTGACGTCTCATCTCAGAAACTTTTGAAAGTTTCAGGATAGTGTAAAGCCACAGGAGATGGGGTCTTTCACACACCTCAGGGGGTTTAAATGTCTGTTCCTTTTCATCCCACTTGGGTGGAATGCAAGTTTGTATATTGTAGCTGGCTGGCAGTCTTCCATTGTCTTAAGAGGATTACAGTTTATTGTTTTTATTTAAAACCAGCAAGAAGAAGAAGAATTAGTATCCATTTAAAAAAAAAGCACATCCTTGTAACAAAAGGTCATCTTGCTAAGCATATTGAAAAAAGGTAAATGGAGGAAACATTGGCTGGGGGAAATGGCCGTCGCTGCATATGGTTTTCTTACCAGAATACAACAGCTAGTGCTGTAAAAAGGGGCCATTGTTTTGGCCTGGATTCTCTCCACTGGTCCCTCCAAGGATTCCTGCGCTGAGTGAGTTTTGCAGGATCCTCCACCGGAAGACTGTCCTGAAAAATCAGAGGAAGGTATGTGTGTATTTTTTTGTCTGTTCAGGGCTGGAAATAGGGCTTATGACCTGAATGGAAGATTTGGGCCATTACCTTTAAGGTTGAACTACTCCCATAGTGGTTGTACTAAAGTCAGATGGAAATGCAAGAATATGTGGGGATTATAAATTAACCATAAATCAGATATTGGAATGTAATCCACTTTGCCAAACGTGCAGGATTGGTTCACAATGTTGTCAGGAGGCCAGATTTTTTCAAAAACGTATCTGACAAAGGACTATCTGCAACTTGAGTTAGATAATGAGTCAAAGTCATATTTAACTATTAATACACACATGGGTCAATTTTGGTTTCATAGGCTGCCATTTTTAAAAATTCATTCACGGGATATGGGCATCACAGGCTGGGCCAGCATTTATTGCCCATCCCTAGTTGCCCTTGAGAAGGTGGTGGTGAGCTGCCTTCTTGAACCGCTGCAGTCCGTGTGGTGTAGGTACATCCACAGTGCTGTTAGTGAAGGAGTTCCAGGAATTTGACACAGCGACAGTGAAGGAACAGTGATATATTTCCAAGTCAGGATGGCGAGTGACTTGGAGGAGAACTTGCAGGTGGTGGTGTTCCCATGTATCTGCTGCTCTTGTCCTTCTAGATGGTATTGGTCGTGGGTCTGGAAGGTGCTGTCAAAGGAGCCTTGGTGAATTCCTGCAGTGCATCTTATAGATGGTACACATGCTGCCACTGTGAGTTGGTGGTGGAGTGAGTGAATGTTTGTGGATTTGGTGCCAATCAAGTGGGCTGCTTTGTCACAGATGGTGTCAAGCTTTTTGAGCATTGTGGGAGCTGCACTCATCCAGGCAAGTGGGGAGTATTCCATCATGCTCTTGACTTGTGCCTTGTAGATGGTGGACAGCCTTTGGGGAGTCAGGAGTTGAGTTACTTGTTGCAGGATTCCTAATCTCTGACTTGCTCTTGTAGTCACAGTATTTATATGGCTAGTCCAGTTCAATTTCTGGTCAATGGTAACCCCCAGGATGTTGATAGTGGGGGATTCACTGATGATAATGCCATTGAACATCAAGGGGTGATGGTTAGACTCTCTCTTTTTGGCAATGGTCATTGCCTGATGCTTGTGTGGCACGAATGTTACTTGCCACTTGTCAGCCCAAGCCTGGATATTGTCCAGGTCTTGCTGCATTTGGACATGGACTGCTTCAGTATCTGAGGAGTCATGAATGGTGCTGAACATTGTGCAATCATCAGCGAACATTCGCACTTCTGACCTTATGATGGAAGGAAGGTTATTGATGAAGCAACTGTAGATGGTTGGGCTGAGGACAGTTGGTGTTTCTTCAGCCGTTGGAATTTTCCAAGGGATAATGAACCAAATTTTGTGAGGAATTCAGTGAGCAGTGAATTATTTGTGTGACATACTTATTTCAGCTCCAAACAGTGGACTCATGATGACAGGCTGAAAAGGGGCTCCAATGTTTGGAAAAGCAGGGAGTTCGGGTGAAGGCACACAAATATGCAATGTTCCAAAATCTGTAGTTAGGTCACAGGGTAGACAAAAATGGGTTATATCCTACCAATAAGAAATATGCCATGCCCTCAGAAAATCTCTGTGCTCAGATCTTTTTTGGGCATAGTGAATTGCCATGGTAAATTAATACCAAATTTAGCAACCTTATTGAACCATTGAATGAACACTTGAGGAAGGGTGTCCCATGGACAAGGGAGTGTGACAAGGCTTTCCAGTTGTGTAAATGTAAGTTGGCAGATGATACAATGCTTGTACATTATGATGTGTCCAAAAAGATTAAGCTAGCATTTGATGCCTCTCTACATGGAGCAAATGCTGTGATCTCTGATAATGGTGAGGAGAGATTGATTGTATTTGCCTCATGCACTCTCAGAGCAAAATTGTGCTCAGAACATGAAGCATTATCTTTGATTTTTGCAGAAGAAGCTTTCATAAATATTTTTATGGTCATAGTTTCACAATCAAAACTGATCGCAAGCCTCTGGTGGCTATTTTGAATCCAAAGTCTCCAGCACCCACTTTAGCTACAGCCCAAAATTAATGCTTTGATTTTGTCTGCTTATCATTATGATACTAAATACAGAAGATTGTAAGATCATTGTAATGCTGGTGTGATGTCTGGATTACCATTCCCATCAGAGGTAGAGCCAATAGGAAAGATGTCTTTTTCATTCCACACGTAGATGAGTTGCCAGTCACAGCAGATGAAATTGGTAGAATAATTCATAGGGACCCTGTATTGGCAAGGTTTTATGACTTTATTTCAAGTGGGTAACCAACACAGTTGCTGGATTTAGAAATCAGGCCATTTATTATGTGTAGGTATAAGTCGTCGATTGATAAAGGGTGTGCCATGTGGAGAGCCAGAGTGGTAATTCCTGAAAGGTACAGATCACAGCTGCTATGTGATCTTCATGATCAACACTTAGGGATGAGCTTGACAAAGGGCCTAGTGAGAAGCTATCTTCAGTGGCCAGGGTTAGATAAGGACATAGAACACACAGTGAAACAGTGTAGAGTATGTCAAGCTGTAGAAAAGAAACCACCATTGGCACCTTTGTAATCATGGAAATGGCCAGGTGAGTGTGACAGAGACTGCTCATGGATTTTGCAGAATTTGAAGGACAATAGCTGTTCATTGCAATAGATAGCTACTCAAATTGGGTTGAGGGATTTCCAATGAATTGAAGAACAACTAGGAAAACTCTAAGATAAAAGCAAAACACTGTGGATGCTGGAAATCTGAAACAAAAATAAAAATAGCTGGAAAAACTCAACAGGTCTGACAGCATCTGTGGAGAGGAATACAGTTAACGCTTTGAGTCCGTATGACTCTTCATAAAATATTTTGCACAGTTTTGTTTGCTGCTTATGGGTTCCCAGAAGAAATTGTGCCAGACAACAGAACTCAACTTTGTTCAGATAAGTTTTCAAGCTTCATGAGAATGAATGGGGTAAAACAATTAGAGTTCCACCATATCATCCTGCTTCAAATGGAGTAGGCAGAGCATACAGGACAAATTGTCAAGCATGCTCTTTTTAGGCAATCCTAGATACAAATTAGAAGAAACATCAGTTGTCATTGAATCACAATCTGGAGAATTTTTTGTTTATTTATTGTAACATACCTCATACTACTCCCGGCAGAATGCATGCTGAATTGTTTCTCATAAGACAGCCCAGAACGAGGGTTTCATTGCTGAAGCCACATTTAGCACAGTCAGTAGAAGAGAAACAATCCAGGCAGAAAGAGAGCCATGATAGGGTAGAGTGAAAGAAGGGAGTCTGCAGTTGAACCAGAAGAATAAGGTGAAAGTTAGTCATTGTAAGTGGTTGAGAAGGTTACCAGAAAAAGTTGTGAAAACATATGGTCCTCGAAGATATTTGGTCAAGATGTTTGGTGGCATAATGGTTAGGTTTGTACATATAGATCATGTTGTACCATCAGACATTCAGAAAGCAAAAAGGAGTTGGAAAGAATCAATGTGTCTGATGAATTGGAAAGTTTGGATACGAGTAGAGGACCCATAGTTACTCCAACACTATATTTGCCCAAAACAAAAACAGAATTACCTGGAAAAACTCAGCAGGTCTGGCAGCATCGGCGGAGAAGAAAAGAGTTGACGTTTTGAGTCCTCATGACACTTCGACAGAACTTGAGTTCGAGTCCAAGAAAGAGTTGAAATATAAGCTGGTTTAAGGTGTGTGGGGGTGGGGGGGGGGGGGGGGGGGGGGGTGGGGTGGAGAGAGAGAGAGAGAGAGAGAGAGAGAGAAGTGGAGGGGGTTGGTGTGGTTGTAGGGACAAACAAGCAGTGATAGAAGCAGATCATCAAAAGATGTCACCAACAATAGAACAAAAGAACACATAGGTGTTAAAGTTGGTGATATTATCTAAACGAATGTGCTAATTAAGAATGGATGGTAGGGCACTCAAGGTATAGCTCTAATGGGGGTGGGGAGAGCATAAAAGATTTAAAAATATTTAAAATTAATGGAAATAGGTGGGAAAAGAAAAATCTATATAATTTATTGGAAAAAAAACAAAAGGAAGGGGGAAACAGAAAGGGGGTGGGGATGGGGGAGGGAGTTCAAGACCTAAAGTTGTTGAATTCAATATTCAGTCCGGAAGGCTGCTCCCTCCCCCATGCCCACCCCCTTTCTGTTTGCCCCCTTCCTTTTGTTTTTTTTTTCCAATAAATTATATAGATTTTTCTTTTCCCACCTATTTCCATTATTTTTAAATATTTTTAAATCTTTTATGCTCTCCCCACCCCCATTAGAGCTATACCTTGAGTGCCCTACCATCCATCCTTAATTAGCACATTCGTTTAGATAATATCACCAACTTTAACACCTATGTGTTCTTTTGTTCTATTGTTGGTGACATCTTTAGATGAACTGTTTCTATCACTGCCTGTTTGTCCCTACAACCACACCAACCCCCTCCACTTCTCTCTCTCTCTCACTCTCCCCCCCACCCCCCACACACCTTAAACCAGCTTATATTTCAACTCTTTCTTGGACTCGAACTCAAGTTCTGTCGAAGGGTCAGGAGGACTCGAAACGTCAACTCTTTTCTTCTCCGCCGATGCTGCCAGACCTGCTGAGTTTTTCTAGGTAATTCTGTTTTTGTTTTGGATTTCCAGCATCCGCAGTTTTTTTTGTTTTTATCTCTATATTTGCCCAAAGCCAATTCAGATCCGAGTCAGAGCCAGACAGACATGCCCGATGAAATGGAAAATTCAACTGAAGTTCAAAGGCAAAATCAGGCTTGGTTGGAGAAAAGTTCTCCTCAGACTCAGGCCAAGATGGGTCCAGGTCCTTCCCCCAAGTTTTGGAAGTTTGGGCCAAGGAAGGTGATGTCCTCTTAGGAATAGGAAACTGGTGATTAAAAACAAAAAAACTGCGGATGCTGGAAATCCAAAACAAAAACAGAATTACCTGGAAAAACTCAGCAGGTCTGGCAGCATCGGCGGAGAAGAAAAGAGTTGACGTTTCGAGTCCTCATGACCCTTCGATTATGTTGGATTTGTAAATAAATGAAAAACAAGAAATGCATATCAGTTGTATGGAATTTGAACTTTGTGTAACTTTTTCATTAAGGAGGGAAGAGCACCTCTTTGGCCATTTGTGTATGAATGTATTTAAGCAAACCAGAATAAATCTGTTTCAGTTGGGTAACAGAACTCCAATGTGTAAGCAGCAGTGTTTTTGTCCTGCAAGGATATTACAATGCGCACAGTGTAGAAGGAGCTTTACACTGTATCAAACCCTGCACTATACCTGTCCTGGGAGTGTTTAATGGGACAATGTACTTTACTCTGCATCTACCCCCGTGGTGTACCTGTCCTGGGAGCGTTTGATGGGGACAGTGTAGAAGGAGCTTTACTCTCTATCTAACCCTGTGCTGTACCTGTCCTGGCAGTGTTCGATGGGAACAATGTAGAGGGAACTTTACCCTGTGTCTAACCCTGCGCTGTAGCTGTCCTGGGAGTGTTTGATGGGGACAGTGTAGAGGGAACTTTACTCTGTGTCTAACCCTGTGCTGTAGCTGTCCTGGCAATGTTTGATGGGGACAGTGGGAGCCTGATGTGAATAGATCTGTCTCCAGCATTAACATCTGTCACCCTGATGAGCACCAAAATATATATGAAAAAATCATAAAGAAGATTGATTACAAACTTATATATAATATATAAAAGCAATCTCTCTGATGGAATGAGGATTTGTAATTTTTAATTCATTTTTTAATATTAAAAGTAATTAAAATACACCACTCATTTTAATAGGATTTAAATTTATCAGCTTCTCTTAAGGAGGTCAAACTGTCATTTCAACTAAATACTTACAAAGATTTGGCTCACAATCTGTGCCTCATTCCTTCCTTATTCTGACTGGACTGTACTAACCAATACCTTTATGCATCTTTTAAACATTTAAAGAATTCCAGTTCAATGGGCCATTTTGCAGTTTGCAAAACACCCATCAAGGTGCCATTTGAATTTCCAACCCTTCCATGATTGTCCTGGAGTCCCTGGAATTGATCTTCACGATACGGCTGTGAGCAACAGCATAGAGAAAAATCATCTGGAGGAAGAAAAAAATTGGGCTGAATTTTATTGGAAGAATACTTGTCCCCCTGCCTGGACTACAAGCGGGACTTGAGGTCATCTGGACAAATGGTGGGACCCTGGGCATCATTTACAGGCGGCAGCCAAGTAAGAGACTGTTGTCAAGACCAATTGCTGTCCAATTGAAAACAACGGCCTGTCTCTCAGAGCTGCTGGCCCAATCAGATGGCCGGCAATTTGCAAGTTTGGCAGCGCCATCGATAGAGGTGGCCACTGCTGAGCTGCAGGAAGAAGCAAAACGCTCCTCCATGTTGAGGTTCCCCTGAAGGCTATGGGCCAAGTGCTGGTAGATGGGATTAAGTAGGTAGGTCAGGTGTTTCTCATGTGTCAGTGCAGACGTGATGGGCCGAAGGGCCTCTTCTGCACTGTGTGATTCTGTGAAGGCAAGCTAAGTTTTTTTATTTAATGTTCTGGGGCCAGGCACGCCTCGGCAATCGGAGCGGTGAACCCACCAGTGGTGGCAATGATGCCTTGGGGGTGGCCATTGCCATCAGGTGGCCCCTCTCTACGCCAGGAAAGAGGCCTGCCCCCCACTACCCCCTCCCCCACAGGAATCTGCGGGGGGTCTGTCATGGTTTACCTGGTGGCCTCTCCATGAGGCAGTAGCCCCTCCCGACACAGGGAAAAAGCCTGTAGAGACTGGAAATGACTGTCAATTAGGCAATTAATTGGTTTAATTGGCTGCTCACCTCTGGTCATTGGGTAGCCACATTGCTGAGATTCCTGCTGTTGAGAAAATCCCATGACAGAGGGAAGATGGTTGGGCTCCCCACCCAATTCCTCCCACCACCATTTATAAAGCGTTCCGCCACCCTGCCCATCTCCAGGGGTCTGGTAATATTCAGCCCAGGGTGTGACTTTTCAAGCTTTAATTTACTATAATGATATTGGAGATAGGAAAAAAGCTGTTTGGCAGTCAGAGTCAGCCAATCAGGTAATGAGGAATGTGTTTGCATTCTGATTGGCCAGAGGGGCGCTGTGAGAATGGATATGTTGGGTGACCAATGAGTGGAAGATGGGGGTTGGGGCAGTTTGAGACATGAGGTCACATGATGACATCTCCAGGAATATGTCCAACTGGAGTTGATCATCCTGAGGTCCAGGGCGTGATGGTGTGACTGCTGGCTCTCAACGGTAATTTCCTGATCTCTGTCAGTCATTTTCCATGTAACAAAGCATTTACGGGTAAATTCCTCACTGCCTTTCAATATACAACCAAGACTTGGGAGTAACTTCCTGATCTGCCTGCAAAAATCAGTGGACGACACAGTTTAAATAAGGCAATCTATAGACCTGAAAATAACTGAGGCTACTGTCCTCGATTTTAGATCTCACTCTGCCTATTAGAAGGGCTGTGACTCACTCAATCTATTCCACAGCTCCTTTGATGTGACTGTCACTAAATCCCTGGCTGGCTTCAAACCGTTGGGTCACCTTTAAATATACAGATGGGATCCAATAACTTCATTGGACAGGAGGGCTGGACTTCTCCACCAGCCCAAAGCTGCCAGGAACTGCAGCCAGTGTTAAAAGAGACCCAGTTTGGAAAGTGTGAATTAGGTTTTCTCTGATTACTGTAGACCAGTTGGAACACAAGATCTCATCCAGACCCATGAACGTTCCTTCCCTCTGGCTTTCCCACCCTCCTCCAAGCAGAATACCCCTTCCCAGAAAGTTACCTCGCTGCAGGACTGAGTGTTAGCACTGAGCCACAGTCTCGTGCCTCGCCTGTGAATTTCAAGGTGGATGTAGACCACAACCTGAATTGGAGAAGCAGTGACTGGTATTTAGACTTATCAACAAATTGCACCACGGTATTATTGCATCTTAGGATCATAATCCAATGCTCCTCGGATATTACAGCACAGAAGGAGGCCACTTGGCCTAATGTGCCTGTTCTACCTCTTTGAAAAAGCTGTCCAATTAGGCCCACTCCCTGTTCTTTCCCCATAGCCCTGTAAGTGAAAGATTGGCTTTACATTTGAGTTTAAGCTAGATGTCTAATTACAAGAGTTGATTTTGTAATCCCAGATGCAACCAACGTTCCAGCTTGGCGCCCCCCAGAGTCATACGGGGTACAAGGAAAACTTCCTTCTTGTTCAGGTACCCCTTTTGATGGTTTGTGATGTCTTTGGGGAGATACCATGTTGGATAAGAGGAGATATGGATGATGGGGGTTGGGGGAAGGTTGGAGGGTGCTGCGAGGGGAGGTCAACTTGGAGAGGAAAATAGGACTTTAATTTTTTTTCTTTAAAAACAAGAGGTAATAGAATCACCAATGTTGGGCCTGAGGTTCCCCTTTCCTTTTTTGTAAACATCACTCATACAAATCTTTCAGTCTGGTCTCACTGATTAGAACCAGATTCTTATTCCCCTGTGCGGAGTCTGGAGCTGGTAGCTGCAAGGTTCAATTGCACAAGGAAAACAGTGCACACTGACTAAAGACTGAAAGGTCTCACATTGTAACAGGGAAATATCCTTAGGATGCTTTCCGCTACTGAAAGCAAAATCTCCGTGTTATGCTTTTCAGCTTTGTGGGTGATGGGAGCACATATTTTGCCGGTGATTTGCCAGATTCCGTGAGCAGAGCCTGTCGGAGTTGGGAATTGTGTTTGTTTAGATTTCAGGAGGAAGCAGATGTGTGTGGTTTGCAACAGGAAAAATGGTTTTATCACTACATCAGTCATAACATTTGGCAAACGTCGGAGCCTGAATGCACACATCTGGTCCTTATGCTAAACTCATTAGAGACAGACTGAAAAGCTCCCTCACCGTGCTGAGTCTTCAAAGTAGAAATTGCTGGTCATGAGATAAAGGAGGTCCATTTTAGATGAATGGAAAACAGGGGCTGGATGCCTCCTAACTATTGATAAACGCAAAGAGTTCTCACTTGGTGCTTCCAAAGCCACAACTTTGCTCAACTTATCAAATGATCTCGAGAATGTGATCATTCCTTCCATGGCCATACCCATCTTTATTCCAGCTTCTGGGGAGTTAGTCCTGGGAGGGTTTTATGGGCTCACACAACCTACATACTAAGGGATGGGGAGGGAGGTCAACCACATCCACAGTTATGTCATTCAGAGACAGAACTCCAGTCTCCACTCATTGGGACTATCTAGCATGAGGTTTGGACCCTGCATCTTCTAACTCAGAGGGGGAATGCTACTGTTGAGCAAAAGGCTTGCTCCACCCAAGTGGTGAGTTACTGATATAACAGCTGTAGAGTAGGAGCAAGTTTGAGGCTTTGCACCTAATCTGAGTCTGGAATGCAATGGTAGTCCATGCAAATAACTATCTCCTCAGATCTCGATCATGAACCTCGTCTCCCTGCCACCCCAAACCATGAGCAGCCAAGGGTCAAGTTTGTATGAACATAAAGAGAATTCCAAGATGGCTGTAAAATTTCTGAGTGTAAACACTGCACCTAAAGACTAAGACAAGGTCTGGGCAAATTGGAACCAAGTACGGTTTTCTGCCAAGTACAGAATTTAAGCATAAAGGGATCATATTTACAAATTAAGGAAAATAATAGAAAATAGCAAATGCAGAGAAACTTGACAAAGAGGTGATGAGAATGTGGAAGAGATCATGAGCATGGGTGGGAAATCTGCATTGGCTTCAGGAAGGAGCGAGGTAACTTCTTGTTAATAATGGGAATCGGCGTGACTAAAGATGCACCAGGGAGTAGATGGGCCGAAGAGTCTCCCCCTGCCTGAAACTGTAACTATGTTGAGGAAATATACAGTGATGGACGCATTGCAAAGCTGTGGTGATTAGGAAACACTTTGAGATTTTGAGCCAGTTGCATGACAGAGTTTCTCATCTACAGTATCAGTGAGAAGCG
This sequence comes from Carcharodon carcharias, assembly GCF_017639515.1. NCBI lineage: Eukaryota > Metazoa > Chordata > Chondrichthyes > Lamniformes > Lamnidae > Carcharodon > Carcharodon carcharias. Next base: position 17,226,546 of record NC_054475.1, read on the forward strand.
ATCTTTGAGATTACAACTGAACTCCTTCAATGGATTTGCTGTTAGAGAGCCAGAGGCATAGGGTGAATTTTATGACCCCGTCATGGTGGGGGCGGGGCTGTAAAATGTGGCGAACCATTCAAAAGTCCATTGGCTTCAGCGGGACTGGAAAATCCCACCAGCGGGAGGGGCTGTAAAATTGCCCACAGAATCATGGTGGCACTCCTGGCCACCATTCAGCCCTTCAAGTATCAAGTGGGGACCAAATGCAATATTCCCAAGTTCGTGGTTGACACAAAGCAGGGTGGGACTGTGTGTTGTGAGGAAGATGCAAAGCGGCTTCAAGGGGATTCAGACAGGCTTAGTGAGTGGGCAAGAACATGGCAGATGGAATATAATGTGGAAAAATGTGAGGTTATCCACGTTGGTAGCGGGGAACAGATGTGCAGAGTATTTCCTAAATCGTGAGAGATTAGAAATTGTAGATGTACAAAGGGTGTCCTCGTCCATAAGTCACTGAAAGCTAACATGCAGGTACAGCAGGCAATTAGGAAGGCTGATGGTATGTTATCCTTCACCGCAAGAGGCTTTGAGTGCAGAAGTAGCAAAGTCTTTCTTCAATTGTATAGAACCTTGCTTAAACCGCACCTGGAGTACTGTGTGCAGTTTTGGTCCCCTTACCTCAGAAAGGATATTATTACCATAGACATTACCAGACATTTTCCCGGGATGGTGGGACTGTCCTATGAAGAGAGACTGGGGAAACTGGGCCTGTATTCTCTAGAACAAAAACAAAAACAACTGGAAAATCTCAGCATGTCTGGCAGATCTGTGCAGAGGAAAACAGTTAACGTTTCGAGTCCGCATTACTCTTGAGTTCTGTTGAAGAGTCATGCACACTCGAAACGTTAACTCTGCTCCTCTCCACAGATGCTGCCAGACCTACTGAGTTTTTCCAGGTATTTTTGTTCTTGTTTTGGATTTCCAGCATCCACAGTTTTTTTGCTTTTATCTGTATTCTCTAGAGTTTTGAAGAATGAGAAATGATTTCATTGAAACCTACAAAATACTTAAAGGAATAGACAGTGCAGATGCAGGTAAGATGTTTCCCCTGGTTGGGGAGTCTAGAACCAGGTGACAGAACTTCAAAATGAGAGGGAAGCCACATAGGACTGAGATGAGGAGACTCAAGAGGATTGTGAAGCTTTGGAATTCTCTACCCCAGAGGAGCTGTGGAAGCTTTGTCATTGAGTATGTTTAAAGCAGAGACTGACAGGTTTCTAAATATCAATGATGTAAAGGGATATATGTATATATTTTCCATTCATGGGATGTGGGCATCATTGGCTAGGCCAGCATTTATTGCCCATCCCTCATTGCCCTTGTTCAGAGAGCATTTAAGAGTCAACCATATTGCTGTGGATCTAGAGTCACATGTAGGCCAGACCAGGTAAGGACAGCAGATTTCCCTCCCTAAAGGGCATTGATGAACCAGATGGGTTTTTACAACAATTGGTAATTGGTTTCATGGTCATCATCAGACTTTTCCATCTGCCATGTCAGGATTTGAACCCAGATCACTACCCTGCATCTCTGGAATACTAGTCCAGCAACAATACCACTAAACCACTGCCTCCCCAGGAGGGGGTATGGGGATAATGTGGGATAAGGACATTGAAGTGGGATGATCAGCCATGATCGTATTGAATGGCCGACTGGGCTCGATGGGCTGAATGGCTTACTCCTCCTCGTATGTTCCTAAGTCCGTGACAGCTCTCTGCAAAGCTGTCCAGTCAGTCCCATTTCCCTACACTACCTTGTAGCCTTGCAAGTTTATTTTCCTCAAGTTGTTCCTGCAATTTTCCTTTTGAAATCCTTCATTATTCCATGTGCGAGTCACGTGGTCTCTAATACTAACTTCCCTCCACATATCCTCTGTTTGGTTCCTCTTTAAATGTTGGCCATCTGGAGTATCCTCCAGTTCTGATGAAGAGTTTACACCTGAAGCATTCACTTGTCAGATGTTGACTGACTAGCTGAGTGTCCTCTGAATTTTCTGGAATTGTTCAGATTCTGGTGATGAGACTCAAGTTGTCTTGGTTCCATTGGACAAATGAGCAAAGAAATCCTAATCATAACCTGTAACCCCAGCAGGAGGTTCACTTGTCTGAAACTGGTGGTGATGCCCCTAGAGTTAAATAGCCTACTCAAATGTGAAAAATTGAGAAATCCAGAGGGTGTCATGGACTTATTCCCAAACAAGAAAAGCCCTTCAGGGTAGCAAGGCAGTTTAACAGTCTGGGGGGTAATTTTGTTAAATTATATGCATTCATGCGATGTGGGCTTCGCTGGCTGGGCTAGCATTTATTGCCCACCCCTAGTTGCCCTAGAGGTAGCTCCTTGAACCGCTGCAGTCCATGTGGTGTAGGTACACCCACAGTGCCGTTAGGCAGGGCGTTTCTGGATTTTGACCCAGCGACAGTGAAGGAACAGCGATATATCTCCAAGTCAGGATGGTGAGTGACTAAGAGGGGAACTTCCAGTTGGTGGTGTTCCCATATGTCTGCTGCTCTTGTCCTTCTGGATGGTAGTAGCTGTGGGTTTGGAAGGTGCTGTCTAAGGAGCCTTGGTGAATTCCTGCAGTGCATCTTGTAGATGGTACACACAGCTGCTACTGTGTGTCAGTGGTGGAGGGAGTGAATGTGGATGGGGTGCCAATCAAGCGGGTTGCTTTGTCCTGGATGGTGTCCAGCTTCTTGAGCATTGTGGGAGCTGCACTCATCCACTTACAATATCACTTGCAGTTATCGTCTCACATTTAGGTGGTTGAACAGCTGAAGCACAATAGAAATCTGCTCCTTTGGTCTGGGCTAAAAGATGGAGAACAGCTCTCAGGCTCAAGGAACCAATGGGTTCCTGCAAAAAAAAATGTGTTTTCCTTGCGCTTTCCTTTGCCTTGTTGCCTGTGACTGGAGGGGTCCACAGGGCAAGAAAAATAACACCTGGTTGTCTGTCGCTCGAGCGCTTAAATAGCCTTTGGTTGTAGGAAGAGCAAAGTGAGCTCTGATGGGTAAAAAGATCATCTCTGTCTCATCTTCCTGATTATGTTTAACGTGCATTTATTGGATGTAGCCAAGCATCTCTGGAAATCAAGGAATTCGCAGCTCAATGTGAGGGGTGAAGAGAATCAAAGCAGGGGATGCTATCCCATAACGTGCTAGCCATGGCTCAGTGACAAATAATTTGCTAGAGTCAGAAAGTTGTGGGACACATACTCACTCCAGGAGCTTAAGCTTATAATGCAGGCTGACGGTACATGAAGTACAGAGGGAGTGCTGCACTGTCAGAGGGTCAGTACTGAGGGAGTGCTGCACTGTCAGATGGTCAGTACTGAGGGAGTGCTGCACTGTCAGAGGGTTAGTACTGAAGGAACGCTGCTTTGTCGGATGATCAGTACTGAGGAAGCGCTGCACTGTTAGAAGGTCAGTATTGAGGGAGTGTTGCACTGTTGGAGGGTCAGCACTGAGAGTACACTGCACTGTCAGGGGGTCAGTACTGAGGGAGTGCTGCACTGTCAAAAGTTCAGTACTGAGGGCGTGCTTTACTGTCAGAGGGTCAGTACTGAGAGAGTGCTGCACTGTTAGAGGGTCAATACTGAGGGAGTGCTGCACTGTCAGAGGGTCAATACTGAGGGAGTGCTGTACTGTTAGAGGGTCAGTACTGAGAGAGTGCTGCACTGTCGGAGGGTCAGTACAGAGGGAATGCTGCACTGTTAGAGGGTCAATGCTGAGGGAGTGCTGCACTGTCAGAGGGTCAATACTGAGGCAGTGCTGCACTGTTAGAGGGTCAGTACTGAGAGAGTTCTGCACTGTCAGAGGGTTAGTACTGAGGGTGAACTGCACTGTCAGAGAGTCAGCACTGGGAATGTGCTGCTCTGTGAGAGAGTCAATTGTGATAGAACGCTGCACTGTTGGAGGACCAATACTGAGGGAGTGCTGCATGATGGGATGGTCATTACAGAGTTGGTGCTGAACTGTCAGAGGGTCAATACTGAGGGAGCCCTGCACTTTAGGAAGGTCAGTATTGAGGTTGTGCTGTACTGTTGGAGAGTCACTACTGAGGGAGCACTGCACAATGGGAGTGTCAGTACTGAGGGAATGCTGCACTGTTGGGTGATCAGTGCTGCACTGTTGGAGGGTCAGCACTGAGAGTGTGCTCTGCTGTCAGAAGATCAGTACTGACAGAGTGCTGCACTGTCAAATGATCAGAACTGAGGGAGTTCTGCACTGTCAGAAGGTCAGTATTAAGGGAGAGCTGGACTGTCAGTTGATCAGTACTGAGGGTGCACTGCATGGTCAGAGGGTCAATACTGAGGGAGTGTTGCACTCTTAGAGGGTCAGTAATGACAGTGTGCTGCACTGTGAGAAAGTTAGTACTGAGGGAGTGCTGCACCCTCAGAGGGTCAATATTGAGGGAGTGCTGTACTGTCAGAGGGTCAGTACTGAGGGAGCACCGCATTGACGGAGATTCAGTACTGAGGGAGCACCGCACTGTCAGAGGGTCGGTACTGAGGGAGCACCACACTGTTGGAGGTTCAGTACTGAGATGGTGCTGCGTGGTTGGAGGATCATTAAAGAGTGGGCTCTGAACTGTTGAAAGGTCAACACATAGGGAGCCCTGCATTGTCAGAGGGTCAGTACTAAAGAGGTGCTGCACTGTTGGAGGTTTAGTACTGAGAGAGCACTACACTGTCAGAGGATCAGTACTGAGAGAGCACTGCACAGTCAGATGGTCAGTACTAAGGGAACGCTACACTTTTGGGGGGTCAGTGTTGAGGAAATGCTGCACTGTCAGAGAGTCAGTACTGAGGGAGTGCTGCACTGTCAGAGGGTCCCTACTGAGGGAGTGTTGCACTGAGGGAATGTCAGTTCTGACAGAGCACCGCAGTGTGGGAGGGTCAGTTCTGACAGAGCACCGCGGTGTGGGAGGGTCAGTTCTGACAGAGCACCGCGGTGTGGGAGGGTCAGTTCTGACAGAGCACCGCAGTGTGGGAGGGTCAGTTCTGAGGGGGTGCTCCACTGTTGGAAGTGCCACCTTTCAGAGGAGATGTTATACCAAGGCCCCTTCTGTCCTCTCCAGTGAATACAAAAGTTTTCACTATTCAAAGAGGAGCAGGAGAGCTCTCCCCAGTGGCTTTGCCAATATTTATCCTCAACCAACATCACTAACATAGATTATCGTGTCATTGCTACTTGTGAGGGCTTGTGTGCACAAATTGGCTGCAGCATTTCCTACCTCACAACAATGACTACACTTAAAAAAGTATTTAATTGGTTGTAAAATGCATTGAGACACTCTGATGTCACGAAAAACACTAAGTGCAAATTCTTCTCTGTATCTTTTGCTCTCTTTGGTGCTTGGGAAATGTGCATCCAAAATAACCAATAGAGAAGTATTCGAGCCTCTATCTGTCAAACATCGTAAGCAGCTTTAAACAGTGAACTACTTAAATGGGTTTAGTGCTGTTAGGGTGAAACATGCCTAAGAGCAGTCCATGTCCAAATGCAGCAAGACCTGGACAATATCCAGGCTTGGGCTGACAAGTGGCAAGTAACATTCACACCACACAAGTGTCAGGCAACGACCAACTCCAGCAAGAGAGAATCCAACCATCGCCCCTTGATGTTCAATGGCAATACCATCACTGAATCCCCCACTATCAACATCCCGGTGGTTGCCATTGACCAGAAACTGAACTGGACTAGCCATATAAATACTGTGGCTACAAGGGCAGGTCAGAGGCTAGGAATCCTGTGGCGAGTAACTCACCTCCTGACTCCCCAAAGTCTGTCCACCATCTACGAGGCACAAGTCAGGAGTGTGATGGAATACTCGTCACTTGCTGGGATGAGTGCAGCTCCAACAACACTGAAGAAACTAGACACCATCCAGGACAAACCAGCCCACTTGATTGGCACCCCATCCACAAACGTTCACTCCCTCTACCACCGACACACATTGGCAGCAGTGTATACCACCTACAAGATGCGCTGCTGGAATTCACCAAGGCTCTTTAGAGAGCACCTTCCAAACCCACGACCACTACCATCTAGAAGGACAAGGGCAGCAGATACATGGGAACACCAACACCTGGAGGTTCCCCTCCAAGTCACTCACCATCCTGACTTGGAAATATATCACCGTTCCTTCACTGTCAAAATCCTGGAACTCTCTTCCTAACTGCACTGTAAAGGACTGCAGTGGTTCAAGGAGGAAGCTTAGGGCAAGGGATTGGCAATAAATGCTGGCCTAGCCAGTGAAGCCCACATCCCATGAATGAATAACTTTTAAAAAAATGCTATAAAGGGTTTACTCTAATCATATCTCCTTATTGCAAATGCTCAGTAGCTATGTCATAGTCATGTCACTCACTGAGAGAAGATGAGAAGGAAACACCTTAGAGAGAAGATGTAGCTATGTCCTGATGTTCTATAATCGTTTAAAAGTTAGTGCTGTAAATAAAGATATTTTGAATGAAAGACCATTGCCTCGAGCAAGATCTCTTCCAGAGCAAGAAACCAAGGAATCCCAAGATGAACCCACAATAGCAGATGGTGGCAGCAGTGACTACATCCACATACAAACAGTAGGAAAAAGGCAGGAAAAGCCTGGGGAGAAACCCAGCAGCACAGAGCAGAGGGTGAAGGACTTCAATGCCAACCCAGCAACCACATCAGAGAGGAAAAACACAAAGACAGTCCGGTGACTAGCAAGACAAGCAGTGCGGGAAAAGGATGAGTGAAACTAAATGTTAAAGGTAAGCATGAAACTACACTAAAATACAAAGATAGGAAAACTTCTTTAACATTATAAGTTATTCAGAATCAAGGATGCTCTCTTTTGAGCAGAAAAGCCCACATAACTCTGAACGTGCCTGGTGAAGCCAACGATCAAGCACAAGGTAATGAACTTAGAAAGGAATTTCCCACACTCTTCAGAGACTTGTGTAAATTGAAGACTGTGTACCACATGATGCTCAAGACAGATGCAAAACCCATTTGCCTACTTATACCCAGGAAGATCCCACACTCGCTTTTGAAGAGAGCCAGGAGTGAGATAGAGGTGAAGTTTAACAGGGGGTCAGTTCACCAGTCACTAAACCAACCAGATGGTGCTCTGGTATGGTCGCAGTCCCAAAGCTCCACCCGAATCTGTGTTGACTTGATACGCCTGAATAAGGTGGTGGAATGAGAAATACATCCAATGGCATCAGTAGATGAGAACTTAGCCAAACGAGGAGAACCATTTTCACCAAATTCGACGCCAACAGTGGATTCTGGCAGTTACCATTGGACCAGGAGCCAAAACTCTGAACCACTTTCATTACATCCTTTGGGCTGTACTCTTTCAATCGTCTGCCGCTTGGTATCACAACTGCCTTGGAAATTTTCCAAAGGATGATGTCTAACAAACTTGAGGGCATGGAAGACATCACACACCACATGGAAGATATTTTGATCCATGGTTCAACAATGGCAGAACATGACAAACAGTCAGAGAAGCCTTACGAACGCTGCAAAATGCTGGCTTGACACTCAGTGACAAATGTGAGTTTTCCAGGTCCATGATAAAATTCCTAGGCCACATGATACAGATAACTGGAATCACTCCAGACCCACACTACCAGAGTCACTGCGGACCCACACTACCAGAGTTACTACCGATCCACGTGACCGTGGATCCACATGGTTGGAATCACTGTGGATCCACACGGTCGGGATCACTGTGGATCCACATGGTCAGAATCACTGTGGACCCACATGACTGGGATTACTACAGACCCACATGAAACAAAAGCCATAAAGAAATTCCCGCTGCCCAAGAATATCAACCGTCTATAAAGGTATGATCAGCCCAACTAGGTAAATTCCGACTTTGCCCGGTCAATGGACCTCTCAGGCACCTTATTTGACAAAACCAGCAGCAGTCATGCAAACAAATCAAAATGATGTTAACGGGCAGAATCTGGGTGGGGTGGGGAGGCCATGTTCATGCTCAGTGATCAATGACACATTTGGAAAACCAATAGGGAGGACACTCAGGGCATGTGGGAGGGGCTCAGCTCAACAAATCCAGGCCCAGTGAAGGGCACCTTGTTAATTTCCTGCTCTAAATATGGACAGCATGGCTCTGCCGGGTGCTGGGCTCAAGGGTCTAATCCACAATGGAGCTGCTGTGTTCCTTTAGTAACGCTGTGCATTCAGGCGAGAATCCATTAGGTATTGATGCTGCAGTGCAGTTGGTCCTGGCCAAAAGGGAACATTGATCAAACAACCAAGGGACACAGCTGCTGCACAGAAGCAACATGGACCCTACAGGCCTCAATGTTCCCAGTGTCCTGGACATGGTACCATGCTCACAGTCATGATGTAAATACAAGGACTAGGTTTTGATAGTTATTGTCTAGGCTACTGGAAGGGAACTGACAATAGTCTGACCGATGGTTACAGCACATGAGGGTCCATTGGGCCTAATGGACATCCTCGTGAATGTGCAAACATCACTGAGGGGGATACCCAGCCAACTAACAATATCCAGGATGTAATCATCCAGCAAGGGGTGGCCTGGAGATGCCATATACACACTGAGGGCAGGTCAAGGGCTAGAGATTGGATTCCTGCCTTGGAAATGGAGGGAGACCATTCAAGGAGAACTACAATGATTGCTCAGTTGTTCACAGATACAAGGAGGAGTGGAGAATGTAGGCTGTACATGACGCTGTCTTATTGGTAGCTGTGATAAGGAGGAGGAGAAGAAAGGCCCGTTGCTGATTGGCCCAGCCTTGGCAAAAACATTGTCCTGAGGAGGCATTGCCAGTAGGGCCTCAGGAAGACCCAGAAGCTCCTGAGGAGGGGCATCATCCACAAAGACGTTTGGTGTGATCAAGGGTTTACGGAAGATGCAGCTCATACCTGGAGATGAGTGAAAGACAGTGGCGGAGGTGACTTCGCTTGTCCAGGGATGTGGTAGCATATATTTGCCACCTTCTTTGTGATGATCTCATGCTGCAAGAACTTGAAGGGCATTCCTTGCCAGTGGCTCTGACAGTTACCACCACACTAAACTTTTTTGCCATCGGATCCTTTCAGGGGTCCACTGGTGACTTTGTGGAACCTTGCATTCGGCCACATCCAAATGTATAAGGGAGGCAACAGGTGCCCTTTACAATAAATCTCATCGCTACGTACAGTCCCGCATGGATGGCTGTGGGATTTTCTGTGATCCCAGGTTTTCCTCAAGCACAGGGTGCCATCGACTGCACACATGTGGCCTTGAGAGCTCCCTGGCAGCAGCTGTCAGATTCATTAACAGAAAAGGAATTCACTCTCTCAACATGCAGATGAATTGTGACAACTGAAAGCGGATCCTACATGTAGGTGCCAGGTACCCAGGGGGCTCTCACTATTCTTTCCTCTTGAGTCACTCCCAGGTGCCACGTATCTTTGAGGGGCCTTGTGCTTAGACGGTTGGCTCCTTGGTGACAAAGGGTACCCCATAAGGCATGGCTAATGTTGCCTGTCTGTTGCACCTGAGGAGAGGGTACTATGCAGCACATTCTGCCTCGAGGCCCATGATTGAGCAAACCATTGGCCTCCTGAAAATGTGTTTCTGATGTTTGGACTGGTCAGGCCACCACAGAGGATCTCCCACATCATCGTTATTTGCTGCGCAGAGGGGGGAATGATTTCCCTGTGGGAGACATTGAGGGGCAAGACGTCTCCTTGGATGAGGAGGACGTGGATGGTCATGACTCTGAAAAGGACGAAGATTCAGACGAGCCACAGGGGGATGCCATTGCACAGGCACAATGTGGCAGATGTGCCCCTGGTAACCTCAAAGCCACAAGGGTCCAGGAGGAATAAGGTCATGGCTAGTTTTTGCAATCCAGACTCTCTACAGCCTTCAGTGCAGGGGGTGCTACAACACCATTGTTCTGAGTTCGAACAACTCAGGAGAAGGCAGAAATCTCACAATGATCACAGGAGCAGCTTTCATCACCTTCTTCCCTAATGATGGATTCATCCTTGGAATGCATAGTGGCCTTGGCAACATGAGGCCACTGTGGAATGTGGATTGTCCTTTCAAACATAGTGTCACCAAGTTAGTGAGCATAGCAGCTTTCAAGCAGCGACAAAGCTGATTCAAACATGGATGCACTCATGTCAGTATGACATCAGCTGCCTGAACCAAATAGACAACCTTCAGTGGCTTGTGCTTGGATGTCTCAAGAGGGAATGGCATCTGGAAACTTCCATGTCTCCCTTCGCCAGCTCTGATAGATGCATAACGGAGAGGCATCATCCTGTTACTGACCCCCAACAGCCCCTCGCACATCTGGATACAGTGACCTGTAACTCCACATCAGGCACCCAAAGCTGTGAGGTATGTCTGCATTGTCCTTACAGGGTCTTCCTCACCAGGTCGATGGTTCTCTTGTTTAGTAACACTCAGGAACCTGCATTTGTCAGACTTTTGCCAAGTTTCTGTCCTGGATGACTTTTGCCTTATGGGGAAACATGGCCTAGTCAGTACTGACGCATCAGTCAATGACAACTCCTTTCCTCATAGACCCTGCTGGAGACTTGGGAGATGTGCAAAAGCATCACTATCAGAGCATGATGGTCCTCAACATTGTCCAGCTCACAGAGGTCTGTCCTTCCCATATGGTCCAAGCCAATGCAATGAATCCCATATAGAGTTGTGTGCTGCGCCTTTACACAAGGATAACATGAAGACGCTGCTAAGCAGGCGTCCAGGAGGAATGTAAGATTGTCACAGGTAATGAGGCGGATTCATCAAGATGAGCACGCGCCTCTGACATAACAAACTCAAACCCATCTTGCAGGCATTTGTGGTTTTCCCAGGTGATTCTTACTGCCCTGGTTCAGCGACATGCATGGGGAGAGTGGGGACTGAGCATGGGGACCAACACAAGCTGCTGGAAGGCAGGGAAGACTGAGGTATCCAATGTTTGATTCTACTTTTTCCAAATAGTCACTCTCATAAACGGCATTGCAACTACACACTGGGGAAACGATGGTATTGTTAGTAGCAATAACTAATTTTGCCATCCCCAGAAACCCGAGATCAATGCAACAGTGGCAGGGTAATCAGTCAGTGATAGTGATTCTCCTGCTCGAGGTGATACTTGCCTGGGATTTAAGGGTGACAGGTGGATTGGCCGGCCATTATGGTCACGTATGATGTGCCTTTGCTGATGGTGCAGATGTGGGAATAAAGGATACTCACTGTGCTGAGATCGTGTGGGAATTAATGCAACTGAAGTTCCAGATGGGAGTTCTTTGGGGGGCGAGGGGACATGTTTGACCCCTGAATGCACAAGGAACTTTGCATCACTTGAATACCCATCGAATCCATGAGACTCGGAGAAGGAATAAAGCAGAATGTAGTTACAAAAGTGAAAACTATATACAACGATTGAACACCTGTGCAATCAATAATAATTTTTCTAACCCTACCGCTATGTCTAGGTGCAGCCCCGACATTCACAGCAGAGGTGGAGGTAGCCCGCTGACTACTGTGCTCTGTTGTTTGGAATGACTTTGGTGGGCATCCTCTGGAGGCCCCAGGCCTGCTAAGGGTCTCCTGCTCTGGGACAGGTGTACCCTCTTTGGCTTGACCTACTGGAGGCAGTGGAGTCACTGGTAGGGGAGTTAGAGAGGCAGGGCACCCTTGGCATGTCCTGGATGCCTGGGGGGAGGGGTGCCTTGCTGGTGCTTCTCCGCCCTCTGGGTGCCCTATGGCCCCTCCCTAAATCCATGATGAGAAGGGACACCTTCTCTCACCTAGCCACTGCTGGAACACACCCATGGCTACCGCAATGGTGTACAGGTCTGAGTGCAAATCTGTATGTTCTGCTAGAACTGGGCCTCCAAGGTGGCTACCACCCTCCCCATAGAGACTTCGATGCATTCGCATGCCGGAGCCATGACATCAGAGAGAACACGGACGGACTCCTCCACCCTTTGGCCCATTCTGCTGATGGCCTCTGGCAACTCTGCCTGCTGTTCCCCTGCCACTCTATGTATCTCCAACATTTGCCCTAGGGCTGATCCCAGAGGCTTGTCAGCGGACTGGGACTCAGCAGGGGCCTGATCTCGAGCAGCCCTCTGAGTGTCAGAGAACTCGGCTGTCACTGCCTCCACCTGCTGTGGACTTGTGTCTGTGAGGTGATCATCAGATTGGGAACGTGAGTCTACTCTAGAACTAGGTCCCACCGAGGTGTGTGTATCTACACTGTGGAGGGTAGAGGTGAACGAGGTGGTGGCTATTCAGGTCCCAGCCACTCTTCCTCCTCCTCAGAGGCGGCCTGGGGGTTGGGGCTTCCTTTTGTGGAAAACAATTACCTCCCCTTCTTCTTGCTGGTACCTGGAATTGGGAGAAGAGAGAATTAATGATTGACTGGACAGGCTCAAACGTTACAGATCACTCACAGTCATTGTCCGCATGTTATCACCGTATAGAGGATGCTTCCTTGTTGGGTTGTTGAGGGAGGCCGATCTTGCTTTCCGCGCAGGCACAGTCAGTGTCCTCTCCTGCCAGCTCTCCAGCCTGCTCCTCATATGGGGTGAGGGTCCCTGAGCTCCAGCTGCCCCTTCCAGTCCTGACTCTCTCTTGGTGTTATGGGCATTCTTCCCCTGCGTTAAGACAAATGGATTGGGTGTGAGCACTGTGGGTAAAACAGCAGTTCAGGAGATTGCATGCCGGTTGTGTGTGCTGAGCACTCTCCAGTAAGGGATTAAGATACCATTTGTGCAGGGACTTACATGAGATGGTGAGCTTTAAGTGGCTATGACACATTGAGTGCTGATGAGACATCAGCTGATCGTGTGTGACATCCCTGTAGACTGTAACGCTTAAACTGCCTGATGCCCTTGTGAGTGTATGAGTTTGCAGCGAGCAGAAGTTTGACTTACCCTGGTGGAGCACAGCAGATCATTCATCCATTTCCTACACTGCAGGGCAGTCCTTCTTTGGACCCCACGCAAACTCATCTCCTTGGTGACCCCTCCCAGGCTGGCATGGTCAGAGGGGAGGGCTTCCTGCTCCCATCACTTTTCCTCAGTGGTCTGGAGGAGAATCTCCAGGGAGGCCTTGCTGAACTGTGGGGCCGAAGGTTACTGCCCTCTCCTGCACAGTTTTTTTTTTACAGAATCCAGAGGTCTTTGCCTGCAGCGAGTGAATGGCAGTCCGAGTGCCATCTAAATATGGTGCCCGGATGTTGAAACCTATAAGGTGATGGTGGGGTGGGGGCCCCACCACAAAATTTGATGTGCTCCTCGTGGATGTATAATTAATGAGATAATCAGCACTTGATCTTGCGTATTCAGCCGCCCAACTTTCCAGTTCCTCTGACTTCCACTCCCGCCGCTGGACTTAGACTCCAAAATGGAAGATTCTGCCCAATGTCTTTAGAGGTCCCAGCCCACTACGAACCTGAATGTCCAATGATTGTAACGGATACATCAAGAACAGCACTGGGAGCAGTACTATTCCAGGTTCAAAGTGATGGCAAAAGATGACCTGTTTATTATACTTCAATGACCTTAACTGAGACTGAACAGCCCTAAACTGTCATAGAGAAAGAAGCCCTCGCAGCGACTTGGACACTTGAGAAATTCTCTGGTTATGTCCTGGGACTACAGTTTAAGATTGAAACAGACCATAAATTGTTGGTAACCTTGTTGAACACAAAAAAAAATCATAAAGATACCACCCAGGATCCAGAGAGTCAGATTGAGACTCATGATATGATGCTACCACGGAGTAGGTACAGGGTACAGAGCAGACTATGGTTGACACTCTGTTGCAGTTATCCCGTACAAAAAGATAAAACTTTCATTGAAAAAGTTGAAGCCTTCATGAACTTGACTACTCAATACTTGCCATCAACAGAGCAGAAGTTGCAAGAATTTTGTGAGGTTCAAAATTACGATGAAGAGTGCATCCAGACTCGCACATGCTGCCTGGACAATGCCCACAGTACATTACAACCACCTCCCACCCCCCCATCCTATCTTGATGCAATACTTTGAACAATGTCACCACATTAGTATCTTAGATGACCTCTTGGTATACAATGAACGATTGGCAGTACTGCGAGCTCTCTGCTTGGAAGTGCTCCAGCAGATTCACCAAGGACTTCTTGGTATTACCAAGTGTGGAGCCAGGGTGCATCAGCTTGCATGGTGGTCAGATATTTCACGCTGTATTGAAGAGATGGTCCCCAACTGCATCACCTGCACCATTCATAGACAGGAGTAGAAAGAATCACTTCTGATATCCAGACCTTAGAATGCCTTGGCACAGACATGTTTGATTTCAAAGGGAAAGTATTTCTCTTAGTAGTAGATTATTATTCTCACTGAATGGAGGTGGGAAAGCTACACGCTCTCTGTTATTACCTCCTTGAACAGGAGGTTTTCCACATATGGCATTCAGGACATTGCCATCTCTGATCATGGGCCACAATTTTTCACCAAGTGTTTCCAATCCTTCACAACATCATATGGATCTGTCCACATCTTAGCCTCACCAAAGTACCTTCAGCCTAATGGAGAGGCTGAGAGAAGATTACATACTATAAAACACTTGCTAAGGAAGAGTGACAACTTTGAACTCACTCTGCTCAGTTATCACTCTATGCCGTTGTGGAATGGCTTTGTCCCATGCAAGCTCCTGATGAGCTGCAGTCTAAGAACACAACTTCCTTTCCTTTCTCACTCATTGACACCATTTGTCAGGGTGAAACACCATGATTGGGCTAGAAACTTACTGAGCAAGTCAAGCTCATACTTTTAACCAGAGCCAAGCTTTCTACTCCCATTAGGGGAGAGTTGGTATGGATTAGAGACCAGCAACGAGAAGGTACTATAATAGAGAAGCTACAACAACTGAAATTGTATCTGGTCCAGACACAGTCAGGTATCATTCGAAGGAATAGGGAACAGAGCTGTCCTGATTTCAATGGACAGAAAACCATTAGCAGGATAGGCTACATACCCTGATCCTCAGGAGAATGTCACACCTACAGAACCACGAATAAGGGAAACCAGGCGTGACAACCCCCAGGAACTGACTTCAGAGCAAATGGATTCCCAACTCCCTCAGGAGGAACTCCACACTCATTCAGGAAGACTGGTGAAACCACCAAGGAGACTATCCCTTTAAAAGCAGTGACTCTGGGGGGAGGTGTAGGATAATGGTGTATATAATAATATCAGGATAAAGACTTGGGAAGAAATGTAGAGAAAATGGTTAATTCAAATAATAGCTAGTGAGATATGCGTTAAGGAGATATGTCATGGTGATGTCACTCACTGCGAGAAGATGAGCGAGAAGCACCTCAAAGAGGAGCTGGGGCTATGTCTGGTGTAACCTTGTAAATAGTTAATGATGTAAGTAATGATATTTTGAATGAAAGGCAATTGCCTTCTTAGTGTAAGAACCCAAGGAATACTGAGACAACCCACAATAACAGCTCTGCTACATAGTATCATGGTGATGTATTTTAGCCATATATTCAGAATCAAGGTTTAATTCTCAGTTTTTGTTAATTCTTTGTCTGTCATTGGGAATGTGGGGGAGCAGTGGAGAGGAAGGACAGGATGGTTGAGACGGTGGGATAGACATTAGCCTTTTATACCAACATAGGAACAGGAGGAGACCATTCAGCCCTTCAAGCCTGTTCCACTATTCAATTAATTTATGGCTGATTTATATCACAACTCCATTTACCCGCCTTAGCTCCATATTACTCATTGTCATTATACAATAGAAATCTACCCACTCATGTCTTGAAAGTTCCAATTGACCATAGTATCCACAGTCTTTCGCTGGAGAGTGTTGTAGATTTCCACTGCTCTTTGTATGAAAAAAGTTGCTTTCAGGTTTACTTCTAAATGTTCCTGCTCTAATTGTAAAATAGTGCCCCTTGTTCCAGATTCTCTGCTCAGAGAAAATCAGAGGAAAAGGGGAACTAGATCAAGGGGACACAATCTTAAAATTGTCACTCAGTGATGGGTGAAAGTCTGTTGGCTTTAACGATTTTATGTGGAATGAGTTTAGGCACAATCTTAGCCCAGTCAAAAAAACTCATCATTTTAACATTGATGCAGGATTGGTAATCTCATCCTTAGGGGCCACGAGCTACTGGAATTTCTACTGGGAAACTTGTTGTGCACTGAGAATATGACTCTGATTGGGTAAGGGGAGTTTTGACTGTCTTGCACTTGGCCTGGGTCTGCTATGTCACAGGGTAAAATGAATTGGCATGCAATATTCTGCTCCCAATCTGTGATCCATTACCTTGTTAAACAATAGACAGACACCCCTCACCCAAAAACAGTGAAACTGGCCCTAATAAAATCATCCCCACATTTTAAAGGATATCATTATTGGGATGTGGGCATCACTGGCAAGGCCAGCACTTATTGCCCATCCTTTGTTTCTGTGAGAAGGCGGTGGTAGACCATCTTGTTCAACACTTTGTTACAACTTTAAGGCCATTTCAGAAGGCACTTAAGAGCCAATCACTTTAGAAGAAGTCATACAGACTCGAAACGTTAACTCTGTTTTGATCTCCACAGATGCTGTTAGATCTGCTGAGTTTTTCCAGGATTTTCTGTTTTTGAGCCAACCACTTTGGCCTGTGTGTACAGTCACATATAGACCAGACTGAGTCACAACACCAGGATTCCTTCCCTAGCGGACTTCAGTGGGCGAGCTGCACAAAACTACCCACCATCCCACACGATAAAGTGCCTAATTCCCACAGGGGCCACAGGATTGACTGGTACAGGAAACAGAAATATCAGTCAGGTGCAGGAGGGAGTGCCCTGCTGCCATGGTTCAGTGGGTAGGGGGCTCGCTTCTGAGCCACAAGGGTTCAAGTCGCACTCCATTCTAACCGTTGTTAAACCAAGGTTCTATCCTCCCTCTCAGGTGGATGTCAAAGATCCCATGACACTATTTCGAAAAAGGGGAGGGGGATTCTCCCCAGTGTCCTGCCCAATATTTATCCCTCATTCAACAAGACTAAAACAGATCATCTGGACATTTCTGCTTCAAGATCAATTTCAATTTCTGTGATGAAAAGTGACCGTGAATGGGATAGCAGCACTGACATCAGGATTCACCAGCTGCACCAAGTATAGAGGGCATTCAACATCCACCTGCATTTGAAAAAACAACTTGAAAAATCCCTGGTGTGGAGCACTGTGCTGTATGGGCGTGAGAGCTGGACCCTCAATGAGGCTGATGAGAAGAGGGTTACAGCCGTGAAATGTGGCTCTGGTGAAGGGTCTATAGAATCAGCTGGACAGAACGAAGAACCAAAGAATTTGTCTGCAGCAAAATCAGAGTCCCAGCATCTCTCGGGCCCTTTAGCTGAAGTGAAGAAGCAGAAATTGAGAAAGTACCACCACTGGAAACAGGCCGGGTGAGAGTCGAGTATTGATGACTAACATCAGGAAATAATAGGCCAGGTCGGAGAAGGACTGGATAGGTGGGGGGAATGGCAGCAGCACTTAGAATTGCATGGATAGATCAGGCATTTATAGTGGAAAATTGTCAGGCATCATCAAAGTATTTCATGGTTGCTGGTGGGTTAATTCTAGCTAGGGGATTCTACAAACCTGCATTTATTGAGCACTGTTAACGTAAGGGCATCCAAGATGTTTGATGGAGTGCAACTGTGTGGCTGGTGGTAGTGGCAGAGATAAGGGGAGGTGATTGAAAGCCTGGACGATGGGATAGATTTTGAGTGGGCACTTGAATTTGAGAGGGAAGGAGCAAAGACAGGAGGGGTTTAGGGATTAAGTTCCAGAGAGTAGGGAGTGAAACGGGGATGGACAGACACATCGCAATCTAATTGTTATTGTGTCTGAAATCATCAAGGGACAGATTTGGGATAGAAAGAAAAGCTTTTGGAGCTAGCTGTAGAGCAAAGGGTTAACATCAAGAACACCTGACACTGATGTAACTACTGATGCAATGTCACATGACTAGGAGACTGAGATTGGGTGGGGAGCAGAAGTACAACCTGGTGCAGAGTACTGAGATTAACAGATCTGTAAATAAACAAGAATGGTTTTTATGAATAATGGTCTAGGGTAGCATTCTTAGGATAACAGGCAAACCCTAAAGAAACCCGAACTAGACCCCAAACCCAAGACGAAACATGGTGGCAGCTGGTGGTTTCTGTCGACTGTTTATGTGCATCATCCAAAACATGGTGGCAGCAGACAGAGCATAAAGACCCAGAAAAAAATCAAAAAGACTGTAGACTTACAAACCCTTGGAATAAGGTCAGGAAAAAAGATTGAGGACTCACCTGAGAAAGGACCATTATGGGAGCTGCAGATGCAAGCAGACAGGCCCAGAGTCCAGACAGCAGTGAGTATAGATCACAGTCAAACCTCTGAAGCAGCAACAGGTCCAGAATTTAGGGCAAGCAGGGAGTTTATATTGCCTCTCCCAGAACCATCCCAAAGCACGAAATGTTTGCAGCAGGCTAAACACTGCGATCATTGGAGGAAGAGATTCTCCAGATATGGAACAGCTTCAGATTTACATAATGAAGGAACTGAAGGATCAGGTCAGTACTTTACATTTGCAGTAGGGGCCATGGATATTATTGCAGGACAGGTGTGTTGATGAAGCTTCGAGTTCACATGAGGGAGTCCTCAATGTATTTGATTCATACTTCAGTGTTTGAAAATATTTGATCATTGAGTGAGTGAAATTGAATATAGAGGAGGCAAAAACCAGATGAATCCATGGACTCATGTCAAAATGACCTGTAAAGACTCACGGAGAATTGTGACCATGAGATCCTTAGCAATGAATTAATATGTGATCGCATAGTGGTTGGGGTCTAAGATTTAACTCTCATAAAATCAGCACAGATCACGTGACAGACCGAGCTTAGGGAGATAAACATAGCAGTTGGTCCTGGGGAAAATGATGTCCCTTGGGGGGAAAAAAAAAGAGTAAAACCATGGAATATGTCAGACAAGACAGAGAAAGTGCAGTGAAGGAATTGTCCAGAAAATTGGGAAAAAGCACATCAGCCACCATCTTGAGATGCTCCTGGTATGGTGGGAAAACCTGCCAAAGTGGGAAGAACGCCCAGCAGGGGGAGCTGAGTGACCCAACCGTGGGAAGTTTGGACATTTTAAAATAATCTGCAGATCCAAAGATCCTACAGCTCATTGGAAGAAAGAGATAACAACAAAACCAAATGAAATCCAAGAGATGGAAGAGCCACAGGAAAACAAACAAACCTTCTTAGTGGAATTTAGCAGAATAGTTATTGGAGCATTAAATTAGATGTTGATGGTCACCCCACGGAATTCAAGCTAGATACTGGTGCAGGTATTTCAGTATTATCTGATGAATTGAAATGACTTGAAAATATCACATTACAGTCATCCTCCATCCAATTTCAAGATCCAGGAGTGACAACACTGAAAGTAAAAGGCCAACACTTGGCAAGATTAAGATACAAGGATAAAGAAATTGTGGAACCCCTGTATGTGATAAAGAACCAGGAATCAGGAAAGACATGGTTGCAGCTGAGGCTGATTTACAAGGTTGATGAAATTACTGATTAGCAGCTCAGTATGTATTCAGGAATGAATTTCCATCCTTATTTTCAGGCTTAGGAAAGCTGAAGACAGAACATCATGTAACCCTAAGGGCAGATGCTAAATCTGTATGTCTCTTCATAGTGAGGAAGGTCCCTCACCCACTCTTAGACTCAGTCAAGAGTGAGATTGAACACATGTTACAACAAGGGGTCACCTCTCCAGTAACCAAACTGACAAAGTGGTGTTCTGGAATGGTCACAGTACCAAAGCCTAATGGTTTAGTTAGAAGCTGTGTAGATTTGACTCAACTAAACAAGTCAGTAGAGCGCTAGATCCACCCGAGGGCATCAATGGATGAAAGTCTCACCAAATTAGTATACAGCACCCTCTTCAGAAAACCGGATGCTAGCAGTGGCTTTTGACAATTGCCTCTGGACAAAGAATCCAGATTGTTAACTACTTTTATCATCCAATTTTGGTAATTGTTATTTTACCAGGTTACCATTTGGAGTTGTTTCTGCACCTGAGATATTCCAGAGATGATGTTTCAGACCCTGAAAGGCACGGAAGGAGTAATATGCCATGTGGATTCTTCGAGGGAAGAAAATGACCATTGAGTGAGAGCAGTCTTCAAAGTGGTACAAGAAGCATGTTTGACCGTAAACGACAAATGCGAATTTGCAAAGCCCATACTAAAATTCTTAGGGCACATTATATAAGCTTCGGGAACTACGGCCGAACCACAGAAAACCAAGGTCATTAGAGAGTTCCCACACCTAATAACATTACAGGCTTACAAAGATTCCTTGGGATGGTCAGTCAAGTTCCTACCAAACTTTGCAGAAATCAACAAGCTATTACAACAGCTGTTGAGATAAGGTGAACAGTGGTGCTGGAACATGGACCAGCAAAATGCTTTTGACAACATCAAAAATTTCCCAATTTCACCAGAAATTCTGGTGCACTATGATCATGACACATGGCATCAGGGACATTGTGGTGACAGACAACGGTCCTCAGTTTGCTGATAAGCTGTTCCATAACTTTGCGCAAGAATATGGTTTCATGCATGTGATTAATTCACCCAGATATCCTCAGATGAATGGAGAAGCAGAAAGAGGAGTTTGAACAATCAAAGAATTGATGAAAAAGGATGAAGATATTAACCTTGCCCTTCTAAACTACAGTGCCTCACAGCTAAAAATATGTTCTCGACATCAGAATTATTGATGGGAAGACAGCCGCAAACACAACTTCCAGCTCTACAACAAACACCACAATCTAACATTACCTCCATGTTTATGAGAGAGTTAGGAAGTGTGAAGAGCAACAAAGAGACTGTCAAGCTCGTATTTCAACTTCAGGCATAGAGCATGAGACTTGAAAGTGCTACAGCTCGAGAGAGAGTGTGGATACAAGACCAACGGAAAGAAGGCATTGTCATAGAAAGAGCTCCACAACCAAGACCTTATAGAATTGAGATGGAGCAGGGAAATATCAGAAGGAACTGAAGAGCCTTGATCTCATTGGGAAGGAAACCAACGGAATCTTGGTCAGACAATTTAGATCTGCTTGGAGACAAGGAACCAGAAACAAGTAGAAACTCTGCAACCACCCAAGTGTAAGACACTCCTATCGAATGATGAGACAGTGCAGTTCATCCTCAACCTCAAAATGAAATCAGAACCTGATCAGTCGCTCTCATGGTTTAAGCTAACAGTGCAGCCTTGCAGTGCAGGTTAGGAGGATGCCTGTACCTGAGCTGAGAGCACAGTATGCAGTCCAGTGGCGGAAACTGCCACCAATCGGTCAAGGCATCACAGATACTGAGCCTGTGAAGTCTGAGATTTTGGGGGAGATGTAGGAGGGATGTATAAGTTTGCATAAAGACTTGGGGAGATGTGGAGTAAAGGGTTAACATCAGGAGCACATGATACTGGTGTAGCTGTAATGTAATGTCACATGACTAGGAGACTGAGGTTGGAATCATCAGCTCCCATTGGTGGCAGGTGTTGTAGCGGTTGTGAGCAGACAACATGGCAAGAAGGCCAAAAATCAGCTTTATGCCGTCGTGAAACCAGTTTGTGATTGTTCACTCCGCCCGTCAATGGCGGGCCGTGTTTCACGCTGTCCAACATCAGGAACTTAATTTTAATGCATTTGCGTTTCATTATTGTGACTTCACACCAGAATCATCCCGTGTCAAATTTACCACCCACATCTGCGTGACTTCAGCATGCCGCGATTCACCACTGCCTTTTAAAGGTGTGTACCTGGCGAGCTGAACTTTGAAGGGAACTCGGAGGTGACTGCACACCACCCGGCGCAGCGCTTGAGAGGGTCACCTGCAGGGCATCAAGAAAGAGGCACTGTGCATTTGGAGGGGGCAAAGGCAAGTCACTTTTCCCAGGTTGGCTTTCAGCGCAGTGCCGGGGCAAGGGCTCCAGTGTGGATGTGGCTGGTGGGAGGAAAGATTGAAAGGAGTACAGACCAGTCACGCCCCATGGTTCAAGCTAACATTACAGCCTTGCAGTGCGGGTTAGGAGAATGCCTGTGCCTGAGCTGAGAGCACAGCCTGCAGCCCAGTGGCCAAAGCTGCCACCAATCAGTCAAGTGGAGTGGGGCGGAGTTGAGTGGGGTTTTGGATAGCCATGAAGTGTCCTACACACTGGCCATGATAGTGGTGGCCAGCGCTCTCCTGCATGTGTGAAGGAGCTTTCAGACTAAAGCAAGAAAGGCTCTTAGTACACCTATGTGAACTCACATGTCTCTTTCTGGGAGCAGAGAAGAAGTAGATGAGAGTGATGGTGGCACCTGACTCAGCAAAAGGAGGAGCACCTCCCTCAAGATGAAGGGGGGCAGTGCCTGTTGCGCACACCGCTGAAGATCGACACAGAGCCATCACTCATAGGCGCCTCGCTAGACCCAGGGTCCATGGGCGGTGCTTGTCATTCCTGCAGATGACTGAGAACCAGTGTCGCCAAGGACTGTGCATGTCCAGGGAATTGGTCAGCTGCAGGATTTGGCACCATGGGGACATGGAGGGCATCCACTGCCAGTGGCACTGGAAGTGACCGCGGCTCTCAATTTTTATGCCAATGGCTCCTTTTAGGGTCCCACAGGTGACCTGTGTTGGATATCACAAGCCTTCACACCAAGTGTATCCAGGAGGTCACGGATGCCATCTTTGCGAAGGCACAGAATTTTGTGCACTTCACCGAGGATCAGGAAAGCCAGGAGTCAAGAGCTGGGATTTGCGCAGACCTCAGGCTTTCCACAGGTGCAGGGTGCAGACAACTAAACTCATGTGGCCCTTAGATCTCTGAGGCAACAAGCAGTCAACTACGTCAACCGCAAGGGCTTCCACTCTTTGAATGTTCAGCTGGGCTGCAACAACCACAAATGGATCCTACATGATTCCAAGGGAGTGTCCATGACTCCTACATAATTAGCAGGTCTCATATCCCTGACATCTTCCAGGGTCCAGAGAGAGAGTGCAAGGTTGGCTCCATGGGGACAAGGGCTAACCACAGAGGACGTGCTGATGGTGTCCATGTGGCAGCCTCAGACTGCAGCAGAGCGACGGTATAATGAGACTCATGCCGTGTCCCAGGACTTTGGTGGAGCAAACGATAGGTATCTTGAAAATGAGGTTCCGGTGCCTTGACAGGTCTGCAATACAGTCCACCGAGAGTGTAGTGCATCATTGTAGGCTTGCTGCACGCTACATTATCTGGTGCTACAACAGGGGGGGAGGATCTGGCTGAGGAGGAGATGGAAGAGCTGCACGTCTCCTCTGATGAGGAGGGTGTCAAAGGGGATAGCGACGATGAGGTCCTCAAAGGCGAGGATTCTGGTGATGAGGCCATTGCATTGGCCAGACGAGGCAGGCGCGCTCAGGAGGCCCTCATAGCCGCATGAGTTATGGAGAATGATGACGAGATGCAGAGAGGACAGTCCTGATATCCTCACCTTGCATCTGTGAATGTTTGGCTCCTGTTTGGCTGATGGCAGTGCTCATACCCTCAGTGCACAGACTCATGTCATGGAGACACAGCAGAGCCCCTAATAATCACAACATTCCAGGAGGATGATGACAACATGTAGTGAGGATACTCCATAGATCTTCACATAGCCTCTGAGAATGTCTGACTCCTGTATGTCTGAGGGCAGCTCGCTTGTGCTCTGTTATCAGGGTCATATCATGGAGACGCAGCAGTGAAACTTTAAGTGCACCTGATCCTTTGGCAGCTTTCAGCCCTGTAGTAACTGATGGTATAGCTTCTCCTGCTGTCTATCAGGGGTCATGTGATCTCCTTGGAGGCTTCAACCAATGAACCCTAAGTGCGGGTAATCCGAGGGCAGGGCTTCCTGACGAGAGTCCTGATCGAGCATGTAGCATCTGAAAAGCTCTCTGTAATAAAGTCTACCTGTTTCTTGTTGAAACCTGTCCACTCTATCAAGTCATTTAAAACCCCTGTCCCCTTCAGGACCACACCAGCACTGGACACAGATGCTGAAGAGATAGGGACCAGCCCCACTTCAAAGATGCTGAGAGCACACAGAGAGAATGACAGAACTCTGTGATGCCTGCCCATGACATTCTAGCAGCAATGACCAGCACCATCAAGGTACAGGCAACGGTGATGTTTCCAGGGAGTGTGAGACTGGACCATCACTTTGATCTGAAGGTTACACGCTGCACAGGGAAGAGGCCCTGGACTGAGACACCAGCATTTATCTTATATAGGAACCAAGGCTTCACATCTGAGTGACAAGAACACTGCTCATCAGAACAAGGAGCCATAGGCAAGGAGGCATTCTTGGGAGTTTATTTACAATAGTGAACATTATGTACAAGTGATTAACACACGTGCCCAGGCTGTGTAAATACAGCTTCTTAATCTTCCTAACCCTGTCGCTATGTCTTGGTTCTCCGTCGACATCCACTGTGGAGGAGGAGGCAGCCTGCTGACTGCTACACCATGTCTGTGATGACTTTGCATGTGCCCTCTGGAGGGCTGAGACCTGAAAGGCCCAGCCTGCTTTGGGTGTCCTGCTGTGGGCCAGCTGCACGCTCCTCAGTCTGTAGAGCTGGAGCTACTGAGGTTACAGGAAGAGGGGATTTGAATGGGCCGGACACTCCCAGAGTCTCCTGGGTGGATGGCCCTGGGGTGTGCACCTGCTGATCCTTCTCCCTATGGGTGCCCAAGGGTCCCTGGCTGAGTCCTTGATGAGAAGGGGAAGCTGGAGTGAGATTGAGCTGCCCCACCCCCCTCTAGCATTGACACTGTTGGAGGTCATCTATGGTGTCAGTGACGGAGTTCAGCCTGTGCAACACTGCAGGACCAATGTCCTGGACCAATGTCTCCACGGCAGCCTATGTCCAGCCAGTGTTGACCAGTGTTGGCATGCCAGTGCTATCACCTCAGACTGAAGGCAGACGGACTCCTCCATCGTCCCTTGCAACCTGAGGAGTGCATTAGACATCTCTTCCTGATGTTCCCATGATTGTCTTTGCAGCTCCAACAACTGATTGAGGACCGAGTCCACAGGCTTATCCTCTGATGCGGGCTCAGTAGATTCCTTGCCTCCAGCAATCCTCGGAGTGCCAGCGACCAAGGGTGTCCCTACCTCATCCTGCTGTGGACTAGATTGTGTGCTGTGCTCACCAGCTTGTGATCCTGAGGCTGCTCTACATCTAGGTCCTACCGAGGTGTGCATCACTGCACTGGTGGAGGGTGTGGGCAAGCGCTGTGACCAGTCTTCAATAGTGCTGCCCTCAGAGTCCTCATATGAGGTGCTCTCGGCATTGAAGTCCAACTCAAGTTTGCCTGAGGGTGATGTGGCAGATGTGCCTATGAAAGGAATTGGAAATTATTATTGGCAGCCACGTTACACACAGAACAGTGGACACAGAGTAGCATTGACAGAGGGATGATGTGGTGCAGGATCCTCTGTGGATGCTTGCTCCTGACCTCACAATCATCACAGGAATGGTCCACGCCCTCTCTGGCCAGCTACAACACGCAACGCTCGAACGGAGCGAGGACATTGATGTCCGGCACTCCACCCCTGGTCTGGGACCTCTCTTGGTGATGGTGCGCGATCTTGTCCTGCATAAAGACAGATGGAGAGAGTGTGAGCAAGGCTCATGTGAGGCCAAATGAGAAGGATGCCAAGTGTGCGTGCTGAGTGGAGCCATGGACGGGTTGAAGAGGCAGTCCCCAGAGGAGATGAGGCCAGATGGAGATGTGAGGGTGTGTGTGAGAGAGTGAGTGGCGATGTCCCTTGAACTGGCGGTGAGTGAGATGCCAGTGAATGTGTGATGGGCTTGTGAGTGTGTGAGTTTAGAGTGAGGAGATGGTTGCCTTACCCTGGCAGCACAGATGAGATCATTCATCTGCTTTCTGCACTGGATGGCCGATCTCTTGTGTGCAGCATTGTCACTGACCAGCTCTGCCACCGCCTCCCAAGTTGGAGTGGTGAGACTGATGGTCCTCATGCACCAGTGCAGGGTAGAGGACATCGCGATGGGCCTCCATGGTGCCCAGAAGGTGTCCCAGGGATGAGTCACTGAATTGGGGAGCTGCACTTTTCTTGGCTCCTGGGGCCATGTCTTCACTGGAGCAGTCCTGGGTTGCAAGCATTGAGAGGTGTGCGCACGGCTGCAGTTTAAATATGGCGCCCTGCGTGAGGAAGTGGCGAGACAATGGCATGGCAGGCCAATCGGAGGTCGCCCATCAGCGATCAGGTGTGTTTCCTGTAACTGCATAATTTATGAGGTGGGAAGGGCCCAATATGGCGTGAAAATCTGCATTGAGGCCAACGGATAAAACAACTTTTTTCACGCCCGCTACCACACATAGTGCAAATCTGGGAAAATTCCACCCTGAGATCTGATGGAGAGCAGGGGTACAACTTTGTGTATAGCAATAAGATGTACTTGGATTTGTAGATAACCAAGAATAACAGCCTGTGGTAGCATTCTTAGGGTAACAGGCAAACCTTAAAGAAAAAAAAAACAAAAACAGAATTACCTGGAAAAACTCAGCAGGTCTGGCAGCATCGGCGGAGAAGAAAAGAGTTGACGTTTCGAGTCCTCATGACCCTTCGACCGAACTTCTGTTTGGTCGAAGGGTCATGAGGACTCGAAACGTCAACTCTTTTCTTCTCCGCCGATGCTGCCAGACCTGCTGAGTTTTTCCAGGTAATTCTGTTTTTGTTTTGGATTTCCAGCATCAGCAGTTTTTTTGTTTTTAAACCTTAAAGAAACCCCATCTAGACCCCAAACCCAAGATAAAAGCCTGTACAGTAAAGTGAGTTATTAGCTCACCCTGTTTAAAGTGAGACTTCAATGCTCTATTTGGTGTCTGCATTATCTGTTGCCAAGGATCTATACAGACCAGAAATCCAAGCCTTTATCTGACTGTGTTAGTCAAATGATTAAGTGTTCTAAGATTGGCCTCAGCATCACTGGGCTGGCAGAGTCAGGATGCTAGAATCAACCAGGCTTCAACTAT
This sequence comes from Carcharodon carcharias, assembly GCF_017639515.1. Taxonomy (NCBI): domain Eukaryota; kingdom Metazoa; phylum Chordata; class Chondrichthyes; order Lamniformes; family Lamnidae; genus Carcharodon; species Carcharodon carcharias. Next base: position 17,253,721 of record NC_054475.1, read on the forward strand.
TCATTGCCACCTTTGGGACAATGTATGTGAGTGTTGGGCCAGGCCAGAGTCAGATTCCGAAATGCTTATACCACTTAAGCCAATGCTCACTCTCTGGGTTGATCATCGTTGACCATAGGGAAGATGTTGCAATGAGATTCAGCAGCTTCAGACTTGGGGGCAATGTCAGATTATCAAAATAACCAAGGCAAAAATGTAACTGTCTACCACCACAGGGGATATCATGAATGGGATTAATCTCTTAGCAAGCCCTATATCACTCTGTAGACCCAAGGCAAGTCTGTAGCAAAAAATACACAGCTGGTATCAATTTCAGTTAATACACACCATGTTATTGCTTTAGATTCAAGTTCATGAAAGAAGTAATAATCTCATTCTCCGCTTTCATCAAAGAATGTTTTCTTAATCAATTTTCATAGCACTAATTCATGAAAAAAAAATTTGGACTGAAAACAAACTTAACTTTGATATTTGGAGAGGGTGGAACTCTTTACTGTAAATCAACACCAAGAGTGGGGCTTTCTCAATGACTGCCTGAGTAGATGGGGGCAAAATAAATTACAAGAAGATAGAATCCTACTGCACAGAATTTGTTCCACTCTCCCTTGCTCTTTCCCTATGGCCCTGCAAATGCTTCCCCTTCAAGTATTTACCAATCCCCCGTGGAAGTTATTATCGCACTTTCAGGCAGTGCATTCCAGGTAACAACTCACTACATAAAAAAATCGTAGTGAAATCATCTTGAACGATAGGCCGGCAAACTCCCTGGAGTTGCTTCCATGCCTGCCCTCTCCATCAAATAACATAATTGGAGCAGGAGCTCCCTATGAGGGATTTCATGCTTTTCATCTGTAATTGTGTAAAATTTGTCATCAAGTTTAAAGTGTTAACAATGGAAACCCTAACTTCCTATTTCATACACTGTCCCCATCAAACACTCCCAAGGCAGGTACAGCACGAGGTTAGATACAGAGTAAAATTCTCTCTACACTGTCCCCATGAAACACCCCCAGGGCAGGTACAGCACGGGGTTAGATACAGAGTAAAGCTCCCTCTACACTGTCCCCATCAAACACTCCCAGGACAGGTACAGCACGGGGTTAGATACAGAGTAAAGCTCCCTCTACACTGTCCCCATCAAACACTCCCAAGACAGGTACAGTACGGTGTTAGATACAGAGTAAAATTCTCTCTACACTGTCTCCATCAAACACTCCCAGGGCAGGTACAGCACGAGGTTAGATACAGAGTAAAGTTCCCTCTACATCGCCCCCATCAAACACTCCCAGGACAGGTACAGCACAGGGTTAGTTACAGAGTAAAGCTCCCTCTACACTGCCCCCATCAAACACTCCCAGGACAGGTACAGCACAGGGTTAGATACAGAGTAAAGCTCCCTCTACACTGTCCCCATCAAACACTCCCAGGACAGTTACAGCACAGGGTTAGATACAGAGTAAAGATCCCTCTACACTGTCCCCATCAAACACTCCCAGGACAGGTACAGCACAGGGTTAGATACAGAGTAAAGTTCCCTCTACATCGCCCCCATCAAACACTCCCAGGACAGGTACAGCACAGGGTTATACACAGAGTAAAGATCCCTCTACACTGTCCCCATCAAACACTTCCAGGACAGGTACAGCACGGTGTTAGATACAGAGTAAAGCTCCCTCTACACTGTCCCCATCAAACACTCCCAAGACAGGTACAGTACGGTGTTAGATACAGAGTAAAATTCTCTCTACACTGTCTCCATCAAACACTCCCAGGGCAGGTACAGCACAGGGTTAGATACAGAGTAAAGCTCCCTCTACACTGTCCCCATCAAACACTCCCAGGACAGGTACAGCACGGGGTTAGATACAGAGTAAAGCTCCCTCTACACTGTCCCCATCAAACACTCCCAGGACAGGTACAGCACGAGGTTAGATACAGAGTAAAGCTCCCTCTACACTGTCCCCATCAAACACTCCCAGGACAGGTACAGCACGAGGTTAGATACAGAGTAAAGTTCCCTCTACATCGCCCCCATCAAACACTCCCAGGACAGGTACAGCACAGGGTTAGATACAGAGTAAAACTCCCTCTACACTGTCCCCATCAAACACTCCCAGGGCAGGTACAGCATGGGGTGGATACAGTGTCAGGAATATATAATAATGTCCTTGTAATTTATTCTAAACTAGTGGTATCTGTGTATATATGTGCCTGTGTGTGTGTGTGTTTGTGTGTGTGAGACTTAATTGGATTAAAAGCAGCAGGCCTGAAGGCTTTGATGTATTATAGAAGATGAGCTAGGTGTGAAATGTTAAGCAGGTAAACATGGGGGAAGTTTAAGAGTGTAAAGTGTAAAAGGGCATTTGCATTTTTAAATAAACCAGACCAGATTGTTTTCAAAGGAGGGATGAAATGTGTCGCCTAGCCAGGTGAAGTTCAGAAATAGTGTGTTTATTTTTCCCAAAGATTACCGGTAAAATTGATACTTTGATAAATAAGGGTGGTATAGTGGTATTGTTGCTGAGCTAATACTCCAGGGACCCAGGGTAATGCTCTGGGGTCCCGGGTTCGAATCCCATCGCAGCGGGTGGTGAAATCTTGAATTCAATAAAAATCTGGAATTAAAAGTCTGATGATGACCATGAAACCATTGCCGATTGTTGTGAAAACCCATTCCATTCAGGAACGTCCTCACCTGGTCTGGCCTACACGTGACTCCAGACCTACAGCAACATGGTTGACTCTTAAATGCCCTCTAAAGAAGGGCAATTAGGGATGGGCAGAAAATGCTGGCCTCTCCAGTGATGACCCACATCCCACGAATGAATAAAAAAAAAATCAGTGAGACATAGGGTGGAATTTTCCGAGGTTGCTGGCGGTGGGTGTGATAGGTGGCGTGCGGGGAGAATATGGCAGGACCTGCTCCAAGGCGCGAAGGAAGGTCATGATCATCCGTTCAGCCCAATGGTGGGCCGTGTTTCCCGCCATCGATCAGCGGGGAGCTCATTGTAATACATCAACTATTAATTAAAAAGCCGCCCCGCCAGGCTCTTGGGATCCCTTCGTATCGTCCCTCCATGTCAGCGGGAAAGCACGCCAACGTGTTTCACAATGAGAGGGCATGGGATCGGGGGTAGTGTATTGAGATGGTTAGAGAACTGGTTGGCAGACAGGAATCAAAGAGAAGGAATAAACGGGTCTTTTTCCGAACGACAGGCAGTGGCTAGTGGGGCACCGCAGGGATTGGTGCTGAGACCCCAGTTATTCACAATATATATTAATGATTCAGATGAGGGAACTAAATGTAATATCTCCAAATTTGCAGATGACACAAAGCTGGGTGGGAGGGTGAGCTGTGAGGAGGATGCAGAGATGCTTCAGTGTGATTTGGACAAGCTGAGTGAGTGGGCAAATGCATGGCAGATGCAGTGTAATGTGGATGAATGTGAGGTTATCGACTTTGGTAGCAAAAACAGGAAGGAAGATTATTATCTGAATGGCTATGAATTGAGAGAGGGGAATGTGCAACGAGACCTGGGTGTCCTCATATACCAGTTGCTGAAGGTAAGCATGCAGGTGCAGCAGGAGGTAAAGAAGGCAAATGGTATGTTGGCCTTCATAGCGAGAGGATTCGAGTACAGGAGCAGAGATGTCTTGTTGCAATTATACAGGGCCTTGGTAAGACCACACTTGGAATATTGTGTGCAGTTTTGGTCTCTTTATCTGAGGAAGGATGTTCTTGCTATAGAGGGAGTGCAGCAAAGGTTTACCAGACTGATTCCTGGGATGGCGGGATTGACATATGAGTAGAGATTGAGCCAGTTAGGATTATATTCGCTGGAGTTCAGAAGAATGAGGGGTGATCTCATTGAAACTTATAAAATTCTAACAGGACTAGACAGGATAGATGCAGGAAGGATGTTCCCGATGGTGGGGAGTCCAGAACCAAGGGCCACAGTCTGAGGATATGGGGTAGACCATTTAGGACTGAGATGAGGAGATATTTCTTCCCCCAGAGAGTTGTGAGCCTGTGGAATTCGTTACCACAGAAAGTAGTTGAGGCGGAAACATTGTATGTTTTCAAGAAGGAGTTAGATATAGCTCTTGGGACAAAAGGGATCAAAGGGTATGGGGAGAAAGCGGGAGCAGGCTATTGAGTTGGATGATCAGCCATGATCATGATGAATGGTGGAGCAGGCTCAAAGGGCCGAATGGCCTACTCCTGCTCCTAGTTTCTATGTTTCTACAACAGCACGCAGGTAACGTGCACTAGGCGGCCTTCTCTTTGGGGGAACTGAGGTGAGTGAGCAGCAGAGTTCTCCACAGCTCACCCATCATTAACGAACTCAGGGGCACTGGGGGTGTGCGGAAGAAACTGATGTCTGGCCCCGGGGAGGGGTGTCTAGGGGCAAGTGCTGGCCAACCTTGGAGGCGACTGCTGAGAGGTGGGGAGGTCAAGTGCATCCCGCGCACAGGCAATCGAGGTGGGGGGCAGGGTAGGCGAGGGAAGTGGCCACACATTAGGGACACTTGTATAAACTGACCATGCCTCTGCAACTGACACAGATCAGGCACAGCCACAGTGATATGACTGGGGTCAGGCTCCTAGCCTGCCCACCCATACAAGCATCGCGGAGGCATCAAAAGGCCACCAAGTGCTCCACACCTTACCCCCACCCCCATCACCACCCCCCCCCACTGCCCCCACCCCAGCACAGACTTCAAGTCTGCTGCCACTTTATTGGACTGTGGAGCAGTTGGACTGTGCACGTTGTACAATCTCCTCACCAACGCTGGCCATGGAGCTGTCACTGCTGGAGGTGCTCACAGCCCCTTCCAATCTCAGCATCCCGGTTTGGACCAGTGTCCCCCATATTGCAGGTTGACAGGGCAGCCATGCAGCGCACTCATCTCTGGCCATCCGAGGGGGTGACCAGCACTCTCCAGGAAGCGTTAAGGGACGGTCACACAGGGTCGGGAAAGATGCTAAGTCCAGCCATGATAACCACGTCTCTCTGTCTCTCTGTTTCATGCTGTAGGAGGACCACATCAGGAACCTGGACCCTGGTGACCTAGCTGTGTGCCTGATGGCCTACAGAGACTGTAGAAGGCGGAGGAGAGAGCGACTGAGGCTCCTGACTGCGCAAAGGCAGGAGCAGCAACCTCATGAAGAAGGGGCAGCAGAGGATCCCGCACATGCTGCCCAGGAGTGACAGCGAGCCGTGGCTGGTCGGTGCCTAGTGACACCCAGAGTCTACAGACACCGTCTGCCATTCCTGCAGATGATTGAGAACCAGTGTCGCTGACGACTGCATATGTTTAGGGATCTGGTGGCTCACATCTGCCACTTACTTTAGGACTTGGCGCCAAGGGGGCATGGAGGGCATCCACTGCCAGTGGCTGTGAAAGTGACTGCGGTGCTCAATTTCTATACCAGTGGCTCCTTTCAGGGCTCCACAGGTGACCTCTATGGGATTTCACAATCTGCCACCCACAAATACATCCGTGAGGTCACGGGTGCCATCTTCTCCATGGCAACAACTTTGTGCATTTCGCCCGGGACCGGGACAGCCAGGATGCAAGGGCCATTGGATTCGCTCTGATCTCGGGATTCCCTTGGTGCAGGGTGTGATTGACTGCACTCTTGTGGTGCTCAGGTCTTCATCGTTACTTTCAGTGGACTTCATCCACTGCAAGTGCTTCCACTCGCTGAATGTACAGCAAGTATGCAACCACCAGAAACACATCCTGCAGGTATGCGCACGGTTTCCAGGAAGTGTGCACGATGCCTCCATCCTCAGTCATCACAGATCCCTGAAGTCTTCTGGGGTCTAGAGAGGCTGCAGGGTTGGCTCCTTGGGGACAAGGGCTACCCACAGAGGCCGTGGCTGATGACACCCGTGCAGCAGCCTCAGACTGCAGCAGAGCGACACTATAATGAGGCTCATACTGCAGCTCACAACTTGGTGGAGCAGACCATCGGGATATTGAAGATGTGGTTCTGTTGCCTGGACCGGTCTGCTGGAGCCCTGCAATATGCAGAGGGTGTCAAGCATTGTCATCGTCTCCTGCACCCTTTACAACCTGGCGATGATGTGACAGTGTGAGGAGATGGAAGAGCTGCACATCTCCTCCGATGGGGATGAGGGTGAGGGGGTCGTCGGTGGTGACGACGATGGGGATGAGGCTCTCGCACTGGCTAGACGAGGCAGATGCATTTGGGAGACCCTCGTAGTTGTCAGATTTGTGAAGGATGATGATGGCAATTAGTGAGGTGACACCATAGATCCTCACAATGCAGTTTTGAATGTTTGACTCCAGCCTGGCAGCATCAGTACCCTCTGTGAGAATACTCATGTCATGGAGATGCAGTGGAGGCCATAATAGTTGCTCGAACACAGGAGGATGATGACAACATGCAGTAAGGACACTCCATAGATCTTCACAGAGCCTCTGAGAATGTCTGACTCCTGTCTGGCTGAGGGCAGCTCACTTGCGATCCATGATCAGGGCCATCTCAGAGACACAGCCACAAAACTTTAGATGCATCTGATGCTGTGTCCGCCTTCAGGACCTCAGCCTTTCTGATGCTGGTGTGATGGGGGCCAGCCCCACCTTAAAGGTGCTGAGAGCACACAGAGAAAATGAGAGAACTAAGTGGCACCTGCCCACTACATTCTAGCAGCAATGACCAGCACCACTCAGGTGCAGGCATCAGTAAAGTATCCAGGGAGTGTGAGGCTGGACCATCACTTTGGTCTGAAGGATGCACAGAGAACAGGGGAGGAGGCCCTGGACTGAGACACCCACCTTTAACTTGTGCAGAAAGGTTTCATATCATAGTGACAAGAACACTGCTCATCAGAACAAGGAGCCACAGGCAGGGAGACATTCTTAGGAGTTTATTGACAATAGTGAACATTATGTACAAGTGATCAACACCCGTGGCCAGGCTGTGCAATTACTTTTACCTAACTTTCCTAACCCTGCCACTATGTCTTGGTGCTACCCGGACATCCACAGCAGAGGTGGGGGCAGCCTGCTGACTGTGATGAATTTGGCGGGCATCGTCTTGAGGGCCGAGACTTGGAGGGCCCTGGCCTGCTTTCAGGGTCCTGCTGTGTGGCAGTGGCACCCTCCTCGGCCTGTGAAGCTGGATCTTCGGAGGTCACAGGAAGATGGGAGTCAGATGGGCCGGTCACTCCCAGAGTCACCTGGGTGGATGGCCCTGGAGTGTGCACCTGCTGATCCTCCTCCCTATGGGTGCCTGAGGGCCTCTGGCTGACTCTGTGAGTGGAAGGGGTAGCTGGACTGAGATCAAGCTGCCCAGCACCCCTCTTGTATACTCACTGTTGGAGGCCAACTATAGCATCAGCGATGGAGTTGAGCCCGCGCAGCAGTGCAGGAGTGACATCCTGGACCAAGGTCTCCATGGCGGTCGCCATTCAACCAGTGTTGACCTCAGTGCGTTGGCATGCCGGTGCTATCACTGACTTCTCCATCATGCCTTGCAATCTGAGGAGTGCAGTGGACATCCCTTCCTGATGTTCCTGAGCTTGTTCTTGCAGCTCCAGTGACTATGACATGACCGAGTCCAGAGGCTCATCATCTGACACGGACATTCTGGACTCCAGCAGCTCTCCGGGTGCCGGGGACCTAGGAGGTCCCTGCCTCAGATCAGAAAGTGCGATGCGTTCACTAGATTGTGATCCCAAAGCTACTCTAAAGCTAGGTCCCACTGAGGTGTGTGTCTCTGCATTGGTGGAGGGTGTGGGTGAGTGCTGTGACAGGACTTCTGGGATGGTGCCTCTAGATTCCTCTTCAGAGGTTTCTTTGGGTATTGATTGGAGGCCATGGGTCATGGACTCCATCCCCTGATAAGCCTGCGGAAGCAAGGGGAGATAATTAGTACATGGCAGTGGCCTGTGAAACAGGACACATCACTCACAGCATGGTTGTCTGATGGATGTTGCACTGCTGGATCCTCACTTGGTAGAGCAACACTGACCTCACCGTCAGCACAGGAATGGTCCAGATCCTCGCCGGCCAGCTGGATGGCTCTGTTTTCAAATTCTGTAAGAACTTTGATTTCCGGTTCCTCCACCTCGTCTGTTATCTTTCCCTCCTGTTGTGAGCCAGTTTGTTCTGCATGGATAGAGATGGGGAGAGTGTGTCAGGACACCTGCCGGACCAAATGATAAATATGCCTGGCCTGTGTGTGTGGTAAATGGTCCCATGAATGGGATGAGGATAATGATGGTGTGTGTGAAAGAGTGAATGGTGATGCCCCTTGCACTGGCAGTGAGTGAGGGCCCTGTGGATGTGTGATGGGTTTGTGAGTGTGTGAGTTGGGAGTGACGAAAAGAGTGGCTTACCCTGGCGGAATGGAAGAGATCATTCAAACTTTTGCGGCACTGGGTGGCTGTCCTCCTCTGCAGGGCATTCGCACTGACCACTGCCTCCCAGGTACCGGGTTAGATACAGAGTAAAGCTTCCTCTAAACTTCCTCATGATCAGCAACAGTCTTAGAAGAGCCATTTTATTTTGTACCAAATTGGGCAGAGTTTTTTGCAGTCTTGCTGACTAAAGCCGTACTTCTGTTACAGTTTCCACTTTAAATAGGGTTTTGAGAGCATTTCTACTCCATTTAAAAGATATTTAGTTGCTGAGTTTTCCTCTTTAAAAGGTGTTTTAATGGCACACCCTCCTCTTTAAAAGGTGCTCTGATCTTCAAAGTCACGGTAGCGTAATGTTCCTTTTAAATGGAATCCCCAATGGTGATGATCTCTGCTTAGAAACAGCGTTAATGAAATTTATTTATCTTTAAAAGTTGTATGTTGTAAGGGCCAGTTAATAGAGAGCTTGATTTTTTCAAGCACTGTGGGCCTTGTTCAAGAGTCCATTCTGTCATATCTTTTGGGATAAGTTGCACTAACTTTCCTGGAGACGGGTAAACAGATTTGTGGATTGGTCTGTGTCTGTTAAACCTCACATTATTTTCACAAAGTATAGAATCACACTGCACAGAAGGAGGCCATTCGTCCCATCCACTGTAAACTTTCAGGTATAATACTCCCGAGCTTCATATCCTCATTTTGGACTTTTATTGACGCAGGATCAGGCACTTACAAAACTGCTTTAAGAATGGTAATGGATCATCTGGTATATTTATTGCCCAACGTAAGAGATCCTATGTTCAGTCCCTGGGCTCTGCTGAGCTAAATGACCTCAGCTGGGAGTGGTAGAGTTGCTTTAATGGCCTCAGCATATTCCTGAGAAAAAGTCCTGGGGGTCTTGCTTCTGATTCTGATTTTAATCGCTCAACCGCTGGAGGCTGTGGTTTCAGCCTTCAGCTGCCTGAGTCCTAAACTCTGGAATTCCCTCCCTAAACCCCTCCACTTCTCTACTTCTCCCTCCTAAAACCTACCTCTTTGATCAAACGTTTAGTCACTTGTCCTAATATCTTCTGATGAAGCTCAATGTCAGACTTTGTAATGCCCCTGGGATGTTTCACTAAGTTAGCGTTTCTGTGTAGATTCAAGTTATTTGTTTGTTGTTGATGGTGGAAGTTGGGTAGGAACAATTCCGAAGAACACTCCATGTTGGATCCGGAACGTTGGCCGGGATTTTCCAGCCCTGTTGAGGGCTGGACCTGCCGTGAGCGAGTCGGTGCCCCAGCCAGAAGTCCATTGACTTGCTGCGGAACCGGAAAATCCCGGCTGTGGGCGGGTGTGGAAAATCCTGCCCGTTAAACTCTGTTCCTCTCTGCACAGATGCTGTCAGACCAGCTGAGTTTTTCCAGCACTTGTCCTTTTTATTTCAGATGAGGACACTAACTAGTCTGGCCTCGGTACCACCACCTGAGTCAACTCATTAAAACAGGAGAAATAGGAGCAGGAGTAGATCACACACCTCCTCAAGCCTGTTCCGACATTAACTAAGATCATGGCTGATCTTTTTCTCAACTTCACCATCCTGCACTATCCCCATATCCCTTAAAGTCCAAAAACCTATCAATCTCAGCCTTGAATTTATTCAACAGTTGAGCATCAAAAGCTCTCTGGGGTAGAGAATTCCAAAGGGTCCCAACCTTCTGTCAACACTTGACGAAACAGGTTGTCCAGTCTCACCCGTAACTGCATGAGGTACCCAAGGGCGTCAGGACCCTGCTGAAATGGAATCCAAAGTAAATTGGCACCTTTGGAAGAGGCAAGGAAAAATATCCAGCCAAGAAAAAGATGGCGTTTCCGATTGGTTGGATTTCTTGCCAGCTCAGGATGTAGTGGCAACTCTTCAAAGTAGATTGACAAAGTAGGGGCAATATTGACAATCCTCAGCCGTATCCTGTTTACATTGTTATTCTGCCTGGAAGAAACTATTTGCCAAAAATATTAATGAGGAGTTTTTTTTCTAAGGCGGCTAATTTTCCCAGCTTGAAAAATATTCCAATACACCGCTCACAAATCCCATTGCTTATTTAAACAACGAGATACTTTAAAACAGGTAAAACACGAGTTCAGTGCCCAGAAAAAAGATTATTGAGTTCAGATCCAACAGGATAGAGGCTTGGCAGACTTTGAGAAACCTTTTTCGGTGAATGTTGATAAATGGCTAATTGTTCCCAGATTGTTTGGAACAGTAAACATGTAATAAACTTTGTTATTTCAAGGGGCTGAGGCTATTTCACTAATATTGCAAATTTACTGACTTGCAATAAGATATTTTTTTAATATATTAAAGTGAAGTTAAACCAGCATGGGTAGAACTGACCTGGTTCGGAGACACACAGTACTTGAGTGCCCCAGGTTCACTCTCTAGGCTGAGCAGTTGAGGGGCGTGACAGTCACATTCAGCAGCCCTGATCCTATTTGGTTAGAATGTTAAGGGAGGACTAGATTGGGCTCATCGTTGAATTATAACACTCACTGTGAAGGCTGTGTGTGTGAAGAATGTCCACTGGTGCAGAGTGGCCTGTGGAGCCCATAATGAAGAGAGAAGAAAAAAAGAAGATGCATTTATACAGCGCCTTTCAGAGCCTCGGGACATCTGAAAGATTGTCGCTGCCAATAAACTATGTTTTGAACTGTAGTCGCTGTAGTAATGTAGAAAATGTAGCAGCCAATTTGCACACAGCAAGCTCCCACAAACAACAATAAGATAATGAGCTAATTTTTAATGATAAAAGCAAAAAACTGCAGATGCTGGAAATCGAAAACAAAAACAAAAATATCTGGAAAAACTCAACAGGTCTGGCAGCATCTGTGGAAGGGAACACAGTTAACGTTTCGAGTCTGTGTGACTCTTCAACAGACCTAAGGAAAAATAGAAATGGGGTGAAATATAAGCTGGTTTTGGCGTGAGGGTTGGGACAAGACAGCTGGATAGAGGGCAGGTGATAGGTGGAGATAACCAAAAGATGTCACAGACAAAAGGACAAAGAGGTGTTGAAGGTGGTGATATTATCTAAAGGAATGTGCTAATTAAGGGTAGAAAGCAGGACAAGCAAGGTACAGATAGCCCCAGTGGGGGTGGGGTGGGGTGAAGGAATCAAAAAAGGCTAAAAGGTAGTGATAAAACAATGGATACGTTGAAAAATAATGGAAATAGATGGGAGAGGAAAAAAATTTATATAAATTATTGGAAAAAACAAAAATGAGGAGGAAAAATCAGAAAGGGGGTGGGGATGGAGGAGAGAGTTCATGATCTAAAATTGTTGAACTCAATATTCAGTCCGGAAGGCTATAAAGTGCCTAGTCGGAAGATGAGGTGCTGTTCCTCCAGTTTGCGTTGAGCTTCACTGGAACAATGCAGCAGGCCAAGGACAGACATGTGTGTAAGAGAGCAGGGTGGTGTGTTGAAATGGCAAGCGACAGGGAGGTCTGGGTAATGCTTGTGGACAGAACGAAGGTGTTCTGTAAAGTGGTCACCCAGTCTGCGTTTGGTCTCTCCAATGTAGAGGACACCACATTGGGAGCAACGAATGCAGTAGACTAAGTTGAGGGAAGTACAGGTGAAATGCTGCTTCACTTGAAATGAGTGTTTGGGCCGTTGGATGGTAAGGAGAGGAGAAGTAAAGGGGCAGGTGTTGCATCTTCTGCGGTTGCATGGGAAGGTGCAGTGGGAGGGGGTTGGGGTGTAGGGGGTGATGGAGGAGTGGACCAGGGTGTCACGGAGGGAACGATCTCTACGGAATGCCGCCGGGGGGGGGTGAAGGGAAGATGTGTTTGGTGGTGGCATCATGCTGGGGTTGGCGGAAATGGCGGAGGATGATCCTTTGAATGCGGAGGCTGGTGGGGTGACAAGTGAGGACAAGGGGGACCCTATCATGTTTCTGGGAGTAAGAAGAAGGTGTGAGGGTGGATGCACGGGAGATGGGCCGCACACGGTTGAGGGCCCTGTCAACGACCGTGGGTGGAAAACCTCGGTTAAGGAAGAAGGAGGACATGTCAGAGGAACTGTTTTTAAAGGTAGCATCATCAGAACAGATGCGACGGAGGCGAAAGAACTGAGAGAAGGGGAGAGAAGGAGTCCTTACAGGAAGCGGGGTGTGAGGAGCTGTAGTCGAGGTAGCTGTGGGAGTCGGTAGGCTTGTAATGGATATTGGTGGACAGTCTATCACCAGAAATTGAGACAGAGAGGTCAAGGAAGGGAAGGAAGTGTCAGAGATAGTCCATGTGAAAATGATGGAGGGGTAGAAATTGGAAGCAAAATTAATAAATTTTTCCAGGTCCCGACGAGAGCATGAAGCAGCACCGAAGTAATCATCGATGTACCGGAGAAAGAGTTGTGGGAGGGGGCTGGAGTAGGACTGGAACAAGGAATGTTCCACATACCCCATAAAGAGACAGGCATAGCTGGGGCCCATGCGGGTACCCATAGCCACACCTTTTATTTGAAGGAAGTGAGAGGAGTTTAAGGAGAAATTGTTCAGTGTGAGAACAAATTCAGCCAGACGGAGAAGAGTAATGGTTGATGGGGATTGTTCAGGCCTCTGTTCGAGGAAGAAGCGGAGAGCCATCAGACCATCCTGGTGCGGGATGGAGGTGTAGAGGGATTCGATGTCCATGGTGAAAATGAAGCGGTTGGGGCCAGGGAACTGCAAATTGTTGAGATGATGTAGGGTGTCAGAGGAATCATGGATGTAGGTGGGAAGGGACTGGACAAGGGGAGAGAGAATGGAGTCAAGATAGCAAGAAATGAGTTCCATGGGGCAGGAACAGGCTGACACGATTGGTCTACCGGGACAGTCCTGATTGTGGATTTTGGGTAGGAGGTAGAAGCGGGCCGCCTGAGGTTGGGAGACCAACAGGTTGGAAGCTGTGGAGGGAAGATCTCCAGAGGAGATGAGGTCAGTGACAGTCCTGGAAACAATGGCTTGATGTTCAGTGGTGGGGTCATGGTCCAGGGAGAGGTAGGAGGAAGTGTCTGCGAGTTGACGCTCAGCCTCTGTGATGTAGAGGTCAGTGCGCTAATTTCCATTATTTTTAAATGTATTTCCATCCATTGTTTTATCTCTACCTTTTAGCCTTTTTTGATTCCTTCACCCCAACCCATTCCACCCCTACTAGGGCTATCTGTACCTTGCTTGTCCTGCTTTCTATCCTTAATTAGCACATTCCTTTAGATAATATCACCACCTTCAACACCTTTTTGTCCTTTTGTCTGTGACATCTTTTGGTTATCTCCACCTATCACTGGCCCTCTATCCAGCTGTCTTGTCCCAACCCACCGCCCCCCCTTAAACCAGCTTATATTTCACCCCTTTTCTATTTTTCCTTAGTTCTGTTGAAGAGTCATGCGGACTCGAAACGTTAACCGTGCTCCCTTCCACAGATGCTGCCAGACCTGCTGAGTTTTTCCAGGTATTTTTGTTTTAACTTTTAATGATGTTGATTGAGGAATAAATATTGGCCTGGCTGCTGAGGGGAACCCCCCTGTCCTTCTTCAGAATAGTGCCATGGGATCTTTTACATCCACCTGACAGGGCAGACAGGGCTCCAAAAGACTTCCACTCTGACTGTGCAGCATTCCCTCAGTACTGTAGTGAAGTGCCAGCCTGGATTATATGCTCAAGTCTCCGGAGTAAGAATCTAGAATCTTCTGACTCAAAGGTTTGTGAGTGTTTCTTACTGTGTCATGGTAACTCAGGGAGAATTGGTGTCTTCAGGAAAGGAGGGAGAAAAGATGAGGGCACAGAAAATGCTGACATGTGATTGAATAATTTTGATGAAGATTTTTTTTTTCATTGGATCAGAGAGGTTAAGGGGAGATTTAATAAAGGATTTTAAAATTATGGAGGGTTTTGATCGAGTGAACAGGGAAAGCTGGTTTCCTCTGGTTGGGGCATTAGTGACAAGCGGTCATCAATTTAAAATTGTCACAGGAAGTGGGGTTCAGAGAAATTGCTGAAAAAAGACATTTTTTGTCAAAACTTTTCATCTTGCACTCATCAGGCCAATTCAGAAGAAAATACCAATGTCAGGTGAAACAAAACATTTATACAGTATGAGAAGAGAACGCTGATTGGTTGGCAAGTGGTCTCTGGTTGGTAGAGGCATTGCCATCAAAAATGCACCAGTTGATTGTGACTGACAGTTAACTGCCAAGCATCGTTTGAAAGTTAAACCAGGCAACATGACCCTGATTGGTTAAGACATTGCCCTAGGGAATGAACCAGCAAATGATTGTCACTTATTCTGTTTAGCTGAAACAGGCACAACGTGTGTACATGTTCTTTCTGTCTGCAAAAAACAGGGCCCTGTGCATTAATATAAGTAGCTTCCAATACATGCAAATGTGTCACACTGCAAGCTCGACTGACAATCCTAAATTGATTGTCAGCGTAATTCTTAGTACAGTGAGGGTTATTTAGCAAATGTTATCCAATTGTGGAACCACATCTGATGCTGGACACTGTGTTTTGAATTTTGCAAGCACAGGCTAGTTGGGTATCTTGCCCATTGCCAACAGCGAAAGGGACATGCTGTTTGATATGATCCGCTAGCCTTTGGAACACACAGCCTACATACCTAGCATCATAGTGGCAAATACCACTCATGTTGCTACTGCATTGTAGCAGTGTGGAACAGCTAGCTTCATCTGTTGCTCAAATTTTTGAGGTACCTTCTCCTTCCAGCTCTTTTCAGGGCTGAAAGTGATGGTCTTAAATCTGTTCATGAGATTGCACAGTATATAGCATGAAATGATCTGATCAGGGTAGCCATTATCCCACAGGACATCGCTCAGCATCAAGTTTGCATGGTGAGCAAATGGCTTGGGCCCTATTAATGAAGTTGCTGATAAGGCCAATCTTATAGCGTGTGGAACTGTAAGAATCCCAACATGTATATTGACCACTGAAGGTAGGGTTGCGGTAGACTGTGGTAGAGAACCCCCGGCAGATTTCAAAACTAGTACGTCAAGGAAAGAGAGTTCATCTGATTGCTCCATTTCAAAGGTGAATTTGAGTGCAGGATGGAGTCCATTAAAACACATAAGGAAATTGTTACATGCAACTGCGGATTTAAATATAGCAAACATATCATCCACATATCGGAAATATGCCAGGGGTATGATGTTGGGTGTCATTCTATCGAAGATACGTTTTTCATGGAACCCAACAGAGATGTTTCGAGAACTGAGTCTGGGGGGGGATCCCATGGCAACAGCATCTATTTGGGCATACATGGTGTCATTAAAACTGAACTCAACTGCGCGAGTTGCCAAGTTCATAAGCTCAATTAACACAGATTCACACAAAAATGCCCAGTCTACCTCAGATTACTCTGGAAGGGCAAGATATCTCAAAAATTTGAGCAACAGGTGAAGTAAGCTGTTTCACGCTGCTACTATGCAGTAACAACACGAGTGGTATTCACCACTAACAGGATGCTGCTATCTAGCTAAAAAGACGTCCTGCATATCACGCAAATAAGTAACGTGGTGTATGAATTTCAGTGCCAGTGTGATCCTAGGTATATAGACTGTACATCCCAAAGACTGGTGGATCGTATCAAACAGCATGTCCCAGCTGCTGTTCGCAATGGGCAGGGTACAGACTGTATATCTAACCAGCCCGTGGTTGCAAAACTCAAAACACAGTATCTAACATTAGATGTGATTCTGCGATTGGACAACATTTGCTACATAATCCTCAGTGTGCTAAGAATTATGTTGGCAGCAAATTTAAGATTGCCAGTCGGGATCTCAGTGTGTACTGGAAACGTAGAAACATAGAAAATAGAAGGAGTAGGCCATTTGGCCCTTTGAACCTGCTCTGCCATTCAATGTGGTCATGGCTGATCCTCTATCTCAATGCCATTACTCTTCCCATACCCCTTGACGCCCTTAAAGTCCAAAGATCTATCTAGTTCCTTCTTAAATATATTAATGACTTGGCCCCCACAGCCTTCTGTAGTAGAGAATTCCACAGGTTCATCACCCTCTGAGTGAAGAAGTTTCTCTTCATCTTAGTCCTAAATGGTGTACCCCGTACCCTGAGACTGTGACCCCTTGTTCTAGACCCCCCAGCCAGAGGAAGCATCATCTCTGCATCCAGTCTGTTCATCCCCATCAGAATTTTATACGTTTCAATGCGATCCCCTCATTCTTCTAAACTCCAGTGAATATAGGCATTTGGCATAGTCGGCCCAAACTCTCCTCATACGAAAACCCTGCCATCCCAGGAATCAGTTTGGTGAACCTTCACTGCACTCCCTCTATGGCAAGTATATCCTTTCTTAGATAAGGAGATCAAAACTGCACACAAGACTCCAGGTGCGGTCTCACCAAGGCCCTGTACAGCTGCAGTAAGACATCCTTGCTTCTGTACTCAAGTCCTCTTACAATGAAGGTCAGCATACCATTTGCCTTCCTAACTGCTTGCTGCACCTGCATGCTTGCTTTCAGTGATTGATGTGTAAGAACACCCAGGTCCCTTTGTATATCACATTTCCCAATCCATCACCATTTAAATTATACTCGTCCATTCAGTTTTTCAGACCAAAGTGGATAACTTCACACTTATCCACATTATTCTGCATCTGCCATGTATTTGCCCACTCACTTAACCTGTCTAAGTCTCCTTGAAGCCTCTTAATATCCTCCTCACCAATCACATTCCCACCTAGTTTCTACTGTCAGCAAACTTGGAAACATTGGCAAACTTGGGAGCTACATATATTAATACATAGGACACTGCTCTTTGCAGACAGAAAGTACATATACATACATTGAGCCTGTCTCAGCTAAACAAAATAAGTGACATACATTTGCTGTTACATTCCCCAGCCTTGACCAGAGTCAAGCTGCCTACTTTATATTTCAAACATGCTTGGCTGTTAACTGTCAGTCACAATAAACTGATGCTTTCCCCATGGCAATGCCTCTATCACTCAGAGTCCACTTGCCAACCAATCAGCACTCTCTTCTCCTACAGTATAAATTTTTGTTTCCCATGACATTGGCATTTTCTTGTGAATTGTCCTGACCAGTGCAAGACGAGAAGCTTCAATAAAAAGTTCTCTTTTTTCAGCAATAGTCAAGTTCCGTCAAGTTCCAAATGACGGTTCGGAGCAAATGTGGAACATGCATTGCTTTGTTACAGGGAATGATGGAATTACTTTTTTTTAGGAGAAATTGAATGAATACTTGAAGTAGACAAAGAGAGAGAGAGAGTGGGGCAGTGGGATAGTTTGGGGATTGATACCGGGTTATGGGGAGAGAGTGGGGTAGTGGGAATAGTGTTGGATTTCTCTGGCAGAGAGCTGACAGACATGATGGACCAAATGTCCTCTTTCTGCGCTATAAGATTCTATGATTCTAAGATAAGAAAATGCTGGAATACACGAGAGGTCAGTCAATGCCTGAAAGAGGAAAAAAGAGGGAGACTAATGCTTTGGGTGGCATCCTTGACCACAACTGTCACTTGGAATGTCCAGTTGACAGTTAATCTCAGTCTTTTTCTTTCAGCTTCTGACTGTCCTGCTGTGGGTTTTCAAGAATGTTAATTTAATTTTAGATTTGACATACTTGCCTTCACATGGTAACTTGCTTTTGGAACCGAGAGGTTAATCTTGGAAAGAAAACAGTTGGGGGGGGGACTGGGAAAATCTGAATGTAACAGAGACGCAGCTCCTTAATAATGATTACCTTTCCACCTTCCTTCCCCAAGGGAACCCAATCAACGGAAAAGTTAAACGTCGCTTGACACCTCTGAATGAAGATTGTGAGAGCGAAGGCTAATGAAGAGTGGCTGTCTCCTCAATTAAAACCTGTGCTAATTTCTCAAGAGTGGCTAGCCTTCCAACGTTCAAACTCAGCAAATTGGTTACAGTGCTGCTTATTCATTGAGGTGCCTCTCAGCAAGGATCAGCACGCATTGAGTAGTTTTTCTGCTCCATTTAGTCCCATACTTTTATACAGAGTTGTAATTTTGTGGATAATTGCTGTTTGAAACATCCAAGTTTGATGTATCTATTTTAAAAAATTTGTTATAGATTTTCACCCTCCTCCTGTTGGGGTACAGTGCTCTGGCTGTATTCTCATATTGGGATACAGTTCTCCACCTGTATTCTGATATTGGGGTACAGTTCTCTGCCTGTACTCTCATATTGGGGTACAGTCCTCTGCCTGTACTCTCATATTGGGGTACAGTTATCCACATGTATTCTGATGTTGGGGTACAGTTCTCTGGCTGTATTCTCAGACTGGGGTACTGGCCTCCATCAGTATTATCATACTGTGGTACAGTTCTCTGTCTGTATTCTGATATTGGGGTACAGTTCTCCAGCTGTTTTAGGGGTACACTTCTCTGTTGGTATTTTCCTGTTGAGGTATAGTTCTCTGGCTGTATTCTCATGGGGTATAGTTCTCAGCCTGTATTCTCATTCTAGGGTACAATTCTCCACCTGTATTCTGATATTGGGGTACAGTTCTCCATCTGTATTCTCATATCGGGGTATAGTTCTCCGCCTGTATTCTCATATTGGGGTATCATTCTCCAGCTATAATCTGAGATTGGGGTACAGATCTCTGCCTGTATTCATATATCTGGATACAGTTACCTGGCTGTATTCAGATATTGGGGCACAGTTTTCTACCTGTATTCTCATGTTGGGTTACAGTCCTCCGACTGTATCCTGATATTGGGGTACAGATCTCTGGCTGTATTCTGATATTGGGGTACAGTTCTCTACCTTCATTTTACTGTTGGGGTACAGTTCTCTGGCTGGATTCTCATACTGGTGTACAGTTGTCCACCTGTATTCCGATATCGAGGTACAGTTTTTCACCTGTATTCTGATGTTGGCGTATAGTTCTCTGGCTGTTTTCTCATATTGAGGCACAGTTCTCCGGTTGTATTCTCATATTGGGGTACAGTTCTCTGCCTACATTCTGATATTGGGGTACAGTTCTCCAGTTGTATTCTGATATTATGGTACAGTTCTCTGCCTGCTTCCTCATGTTGGGATACAATTCTCTGCCTGCATTCTGATATTGGGGTACAGTTTGCCGCCTGTATTCTGATATTGGTGTACAGTTCACCACCTGCATTCTGATATTGTGATACAGTTCTCTGCCTGCATTCTGATATTGGGGTACAGTTCTCTGGCTGTATTCCGATATTGAGGTACCATTTTCCAGCTGTAATCTAATATTGGGGTACAGTTCTCCACCTACATTCTGATATTGGGATACAGTTCTCCGCCTGTATCCTGATATTGGGATATTGTTCTCCAGCTGTAAAATGCTATTGGGGTACAGTTCTCCAGCTGTAATCTGATATTGGAGTATAGTTCTCAGGCTGTAATCCAATATTTGCGTGCAGTTCTCCAGCTGTGTTCTAATATTGGGGTACGGTTCTCTGTCTGTGTCCTTATATTGGGGCACAGTTCTCTGCTTACAAACTGATATTGGGATACAGCGCTCTGCCTGTATTCTGATATTGGGGTACAATACCTGTGTGTGCACAAGTGTACATGCACTTCTACAAAGAGTAGGTGTTGCCTTTTTGTTGTTTCCTACGTTACAACAGTAACTACACTTCAAAAATATTTCTGGTGGTGGTCAAAGGCCCTATATAAATGCAATTTTTATTTTAAAAAATTCCCTTTCCTCCCCTCCTCTCTCCTCTCCTTTCTCTTCCCCTCTCCTTCCCTTCTCTTCTCTGTGTGAAACTTACAGCAGGTGCATCTCCTAATACTTCTGGGAATGAAGGTCAATGTTTTAAAAGGGTGAAGAAGCTGGTGGTAAATATAGCTGTGGTGAGAGATTGGATCTCATCATGAAAATTTCTGAATAAACTTAGGATAATTCTTTTGAATGAAAGTCATGATTTCTCTTATTAAATGTGACCGTTTCATTGGAGGTACAGGACTAGGAATGTGTTAATGATCCTGATTCAGTTTAATCAAGGTTCAGGTGACGGTTGTTGTTCAAGATGTGCAACCAAGGTCTGAGATAAATTTGCATTACTGTTTTAAATTGCTAAGGGCTGTACCGATATAAATAGCAGAATTTTCTGTTTTGAGAGTGAACTTATGCTGTCCAGTATGTTTGGCTGCTGGCAGGTAAACAGGGTGGAGTTACAACAGCTAGCTGGATAATGTTTGGATTAGAACAAGCCCATCTTGCACATGTAGATATTCCAAATGTTCAAACATACGAAGTATGAAAGGCAGGAAAAGGCCAATCTTGCCATTGAGTCTACCCCATACAGCCATGTGACAGACCTGAACATCACGACTTACAACTCCCACCACTTATCAACAGCGTATTCACCCTGTAGCTTCAGCTTTGTGAGTTATTAGCAAGTTGTTTGGGTAATGGACTTCAAATGAACTCAGTGCTTAAAAACATGACATTTTTACAAAGTAGTGCACTTCTGACAATTTCTGGTTCTTTGAGCATGTTTGCTGTAAACTCTGTAGCTAAAGGCAGTGTTTTAACTTACTCTGTGTCTAAGAGAGACGTTTTAATTGGTGCTACACCAATACTGAATGTGATTAGAGAAAATATTGATAGTTGTTGGCCTTTGTCTTCTTCCTCAAGTTTATTTTCTCACCAGCCCATCTTACAAAAAGTATATAACTCATCTCAGAATTCTCCCTTTGCATGTTTCTTTCATAACGTACTATTTAATGTTTTATCAAAGGTTTTGCACATCACAGGGTCAATTTACTCAGGCTTTCAGGCACTTCTCCAGGAATGCAAATTTGGAAAATTTGACCTCATTTCAGTGGATGAGATGTTAAACCAAGGCTCTGTCCGCCCTCTCAGACAGAAGTAAAAGATCCTACATATTATTTGAAGAGGAATAAGGACATTTCACTGCATGGCAGCCAATATTTAACCCTCAAGCCAAATCGTTAAACTCTGGTCGTTGTCGCATTGCTATTGTGGGATCTTGCTGCGTGCAAATTGGCTGCCATGTTTCCTACTTTATAACAGTGACTTCACTTCAAGAGTACTGCATTGGCTGTAAAGCATTAATGGTTAGTCTTGAGGTCATGAAAGATGCTATAGAGATGCAAGTTCTCTTTCTTTCATTATGTAAATTTTTCTTATTCAGTCGTTATATTCAGCCATTCTGACACTGAAGGGCAAATGGCCTCCTTCTGTACTGTAAACGTTTACGTCTATGAGTCTACTCTCTAATGACAATGTTATTTTAGTCTGAGACTATGAGGTAGGTTTTGCAAACACCTGCTCTGGGTACAGAGCTCATATCAGGAATGGGAGATGGTTGTCAGCACAGCCCCCACACAACATTCAACCCCGTCAGTGTAACGGATGAGCTGCCAGTACTCGCACCTGGATCCCTGATAATGACTCTTGGTGGTTGAGAGTCTGTGCTGGGACCTGATTCTTACCATCCTCTTCCAGTGAGCAAATCACAGCAAGGAAAGACAAATGTTAGCGCTGTTGGTCACCGCTAATGGAGTTGAGATGGAGCTCAATCGTGATCTAATTGAATGGTGGAGCAGACCGGATGGGCTGAATGATCTCCTCCTGTTTCTAATATTCCACACGAAGCTCATGAGTCAAAGATCACAATCAGGGTGTTCAGGGGGCAGAAGCCCTAATGGGATAGACAAAAGAAAAAGAAAAACTTGCACTTATAAAGCACTTTTCATGATCATCGGACATATCAAAGCGCTTTTCAAGTGTAGTCACTGTTTTAATGTAGGAAAGAAACAGGTTTAAAGTGCATTGAAGATGGTGCGGAAGAAAAACGGACATCATGGAAATATTGGAAGTTGGCAGAAGGGTAGAACGAAGAAAGACATGGAAACAAATCCTCAGACTGTTCCCCTAGATATCAATGTACAATAACATGTATTTGAGGCTGATGTTTTATTACTGTCTCAGTGGCAGCCTGGTTAAATGGGTAGTACTCTCACCTCTGAGAAAGAGTGTTGTGGTCAAACTGAGGCTCTGTCTGCCTGTTCAGGTGGATGTTAAAGAAGGGAGTTTTTCCTAGAGTTCTGGGCCAATATTCCTCCTTCAGTCAAAAGCGAAAACAAAACCTGCTGATTGATCTAATTTCTGTTGATGGGATCTTTCTGTGTGCAAAACAGCTGCCGTGGTTAGGTGACTGCAACGGCACTGTCTATGAAGTACTTACAGGCTTTTTCGAAAGATGTGGCCAAGAGCTGATTTAATAAAATCAATTAATTAATTATAAATTGGAACTGACAATATTAAATGGGACACTGATTGTTTCTTTATCCACGTGGAGTAGACTGAAATATTGGCCTTACTCCCACAACAGGATAAATACTCGGTCGGATTTGGTCGCCTGGTTGAAAATAAGGGGAGGCTTGCTCAGCACAATTCAGAACAGGAGGAGACCATTTGGCTCCTTGAGCCTGTTCTGCCGTTCATTTAGATCATAATTGACCTGTATTTTAACTCCTTTTACCCGCCTGGTCTCCATATTCCCCGAAAACCTTACGCAACAAAAATCTATCAATCTTGGTCCTGAAAATTCCAATTGTCCCCCAACATCCTCAGCCTTTTTGGGGAAGAGAGTTCCAGATTTCCGCTGCCTTTTGTTGTGAAGACAACAAATTTCCTAATTTCACTCCAAAACGACTGGATATAATATTGGGAGTCTCTCTCACAGAAGTCACGGGAAGGCAGGGGTGGGAGGTCAAAGTGCCTTGCTTGGGCCACGGTGAGAAAGGAATGTTTTACTGGATATGATGGTGATGGTTTCTGGCGTGTAGCTCGCTCCTTGCTCCTGACTCCCAATGCTCAGGAGGATATTGTGTAGACAGCTATATTTTAACAGAACATCGATCACCTATAATAATTATAACAGGTGCTTGTGTTACTCAAGTCAATTCAATCCACAAAGGATTAAATCCAATATTTCCAGATTTCTGCCAGTGAGTTGGCATGCTGAGGGTTAAAGGTCAGAGGTCACACGATTCAAGGCCCTGATAATTGTGATGCAACTGTTTCTCTGCAGAAAGATTTGCTCCTCCTGTTTTTACCCTGGCAACAAGGACTTCATTCAGGTGATGGCGCAGGAGGACTGAGCTGGATAAACAAACTGAAACTCCAGCCCAAGAGCAAGCTGCCAGAGAATTTGTTAAATTAACTGCTTCTTAACCGTCTCACCCCATAAATCTGTAAATACTCCACAATCACTCTCTCCCCATATTCACCTGAAAATGTTGACTTGTCTCGAGGTTCAGAGTCTTTCACCTGTCTGTGACAACTTGACGTGAGTCAGCCTCTCTGCTGGCAGGGGCAGGCGTTGGGAAATGCAGGTGTAAACCGCACTCCTGGCAGTAGAGGGCACAACAGGCACAGGGATATGAACACAGGTGGTGGGTCAAGGTCCATAAAATAGGACAGGGCAGCAGACGGGGTAACGGAAGGTCTAGTGATGATGTGACCCTAAGTTTTGATTTTAAAATCTTGGGAATTGTAGGAAGGGAAAGCTAAAGGTTAGGGTTAGGATTAGGATTGATTTTAGGGTTAGGGTTGGGATTAGTGTTAGAGTTCAGGTTCGGAGGTTCAGGAAGGATAGATCTTGTGTTCAGATTATGGTGAGGTTAGGGTCAAGGTTATCATTAAGGTTAAAGTTAGGATCAGGATTTAGCTTAGTGTCATTGAAGACTCAAGGAAGTTGGGGCTAGGGTTATGGTTAGGTGTACAATAGGGTTAGGGTTATGTTGGGGTGTTGGACAGTTGTGTTTACATTGTCTTTTCTCATGTTTTTTAGTTTCACTGGTACCTGCCACTTTAAGTCACACTTACGATTGCTTTTGCCCTGTTTTACCATTATCCTTTATAAGTAGCTTTTCTTATCCTTGGCTGGAGTTAGAGCAATGGGGTTGATTTTGCCTCTCTCTAGACTGTAACTTCCTTAAGGATGTTTGCTCTGCGGGTGTAGTTTATTTGAATATTGTAAGCTGGTTTTAGTATTAAAAGTTGGAGCTTGAGACATCTGATGGATTCTTTAAAGACGATATATTTTGTTTATGTTATGATCAGGATAAGGATCGTAGTTGAGGCTATTTTAGGGTGAGGGTTTTGGATCAGGGTCTCAGATAGTCAGGGTTAGAGATGAGGATATGATTTGGGGTTGTTAGGATATGGGTTGTGGGTGGGGTCCCTTGTAGTTGAATTAAAGTTAAGATTGAGGTCTAGTGGTTAAGGTTGGTGGTTAGGGCTAGGATTTCAGGTTAAGGTCTGGGTTAGGGGTAGGAGTACAGGTCAGGACCTGGATAATCAGGATTAGGGTGGGTTGGGTTAGGGTTAGAGTTAGGGTTAGGGCTAGGGTTTGCCAAGACTCAAGGATGTCTGCAGGTTTACCGTTTTGAGGTACTGGGAATGAAAGTCTTTGAGTTGGATTCTGACACAGTGGAGTACAGAGAGGAGGAATGTATGGGATTCCAGGATGATAAATTGTCAAAACAGATTACAGTTTCAGCAAGTAACATTTTGACTGAGTTAATCACAGAAGGATGCAGGTGTGCCCCACTGGCATTCCTATAAAAACAAGAATTAAAGCCCATTCTGTGACTTGATTCTCTATTTAGTCAAGGACTCTGCTGAATTGAAGAATGTTCCTCGCTTCTGTACCTTTGTTCAATGTGTTTTAAATCTGCAGTGTTATAAATAGACAGATGTTTACTTAAACAGAAACTTCGTTCGAGAGCCTATTCATATTCAAAAGTTTCAAGGAATATAAAAACCTGCTTATAATCACTGCATAAAACCACAAATAAACTACAGCAAACATCAACATTAAATAGAAAACAGTGAGGTAGTGAGTTACAGGCTGGAAGCTAATTGAGGAATTCGGGTGGCTTAGATATAGAATAACAGATACTTGGGAGTGAGTTAGAGGCTGGAATCTATTCAAGGGGTTTGGGTGGTTTATATATAGAACAACAGATCCCTGAGTGTGAGCTCCAGGCTGGAATCTAGTCAGGTATTGTATGTAGCATCTGCTGATTTCACCCAGTTGAGGGGTAAGGGGTTACATTTGATATCAATATTTGGGTTACCAAGCAAGCATTGAAGATGATTTATGGTAGATCAGCCCTGTAGAACAGAAGCTCTTTACACTATTTCCATCTTCCCACTCTTTTTAAGAATCTTTTATATTCTTCCTTTACAAAGACTTATCATAAACTTCTGTGTTTGCCTCAGTGAATCCACTAATGGTAAAATGTTCCATGTTCAACAACATACTGTGCCTAAAATCTGCGTACTTTCAGTGATAACAATTGTTCCCGATTCAGTGACCAGTAGAAATGAACTTTCACTCCCTCTCGCAACCCCATAGGATCTTGAAAGCCTCGAAGAGATCCTTGCTCTATAGGTGGGATCAATCAGACTTCGGATTTCTGCTGCTCCATGTCCAGTGACCACCTGTGCCCAGGTGAGGACAGACTGTGCTGGCTCTGTGATTGGCACTTCCACCACTCAGGGACAGGGGAGCAGTAATGGGGAAAATTCTCCAATGACCATGGGCTCAGTGTTTTTCTCACTCTGCAGCTATTTTTTTGTTGTTTGAAAGCTTGTTTTTTTGCCATGGTCACGCCATTCACCTGTGTAACAGGTAACTTCTCATCAGAGAGGTTTCTTGTGTCTGAAAAATGTAAGGATGTTTCTAAGAGACATTGAGGTTTTTTTTATAAAAGTGCTTCTGTCATTCACTGTGATCAGCTTACAGTATCCAAAGGATGCCACAAGGAGGCAGCAGATGCACACTCCATACAAACCCTACTGCAGATGTCTCTCCGCCTCAGTTACAGTGGAGGTCCCAATAATGCAAACAGTGAGTGGTCACATCTGTTCACTGTCTAGGTGTTGGAGAAAGTCTCTCTGGCCAGGAGTCAATTCTCAGCTGTCACTGGTTGACCAGTAAGCTCTGAAGAGCTCCAGAAGTTTATTTTCTGAAGCATAGTGCAGTAATGTAACTAATGGAAAGTTCCATTTGCTGAAGGTGTAAATTATCTACAGGTAGCAGCTAATTATTCCATGAAACTTGTGATTTTGAAGGTGTGAATCTTTGTGGTGTTTCTCTCTATCTCCTGTCAAGGGTCGAGGTGGATACTCTCTGACCATGCAATATTCTGAGTTCGCAGGACCATCCAAAGCTAGGAGGATTCATGAATTTTAACCTTATTCCTCCTTTTTATCAATATGCAAAGGCAATAACATCTTTCCCCTTGCTGGGTTCATCAGAAACCAGAAGACCCGGTGTTGACTCACACGCAGTCCTGCCAGTTACAGACTTTCATAAACGCATGCACACATTCACTCACATACAGGCGTACGCACACACACACATACACACACACATACACATACAATCACACACACACACAAGCACATACAATCACACACACATACATACACACACATACACATACACACACACACATACACACACATACACACACACACACACATGCTTACCAATATAAAAGCACATAAAATGGTTCTGGTTGTTGGAATTCTATCATTTATCGCTGCATATTCATTGTCACTGGGGCCAATATCCTGGAATTGCCCTAACGCAAAGTCAAGAATTTTGAAAAGCGGATGAGTAAAAACGAGAAGGTCATAGTTCATGTTCAATGAACGGTGGGAAGGAAACATTTTAAGTTGTGATGGGTTTTGGGGGAAAGGATGCTTCTACTTGTGCTGAACTCATGGTAATAAAAAAACTGAAAATAAATCTTTTTTTGAGTAAGCCTTTAGGAATAATGAGTACAGCCATTAAATGTTCAGCATTGTTTATTCTTTCATGGGACGTGGGTGTCACTGGCAAGGTCAGCATTTGTTCCCCATCCCTAATTGCCCTTGAACTGAGTAGCTTTGCTAGGCCATTTCAGAGGGTGGTTAAGAGCCAACAACATTGCTCTGGGTTTGGAGTCACACGTAGGCTGGTAAGGACCTTCCCTGAAGAACATTAGTGAACCAGATGGCGACAATTGATGATAGTATCATGGTTACCTTTACTGAGACTAGCTTTATATTCCAGACTTTAGGAATGGAATTTAAACTCCACCAGCTACAGTGCTGGGATTTGAACCCATGTCCCCAGAGCATTAGCCTTGGCATCTGGATTACTAGTCCAGTGGTGTCACCACCACCCCACCATCTCCCCCGGAAATATAACAGGGAGCAATGTTCATGGCACAAACTGTCCACCTATATCTGAATGTTGTGTTCAAGCTCCTACAATTGATTTAGGAGCTGAATTGAAAGAAAAACTTGCATTTACCTGGAGGTGGGGGGAGAATTTTCTGCCCGTTGGGGTGGGGGGGTGGGGGGGGGGGGGGGGGGGGGGGGGGGGGGGGGGGTGGGGTGGGGAAGGGGGTTGGGCACCAGCAGGAGCAGGAGGGCCCGCAGCCGATTGCCGCCCGTGATTGGCTGCACACAGCCATTTTATGTGGGGTTGCCAATTAAGGTCCGCCCAGTGTGACGCGCACCCGGAAACGCTGAGCGTCCCCTGTGTGGGTGGGTGGGAGGGTGGCGGGGTGGGGGTTGGGGGTGGGGGGAGGCTAAGTCGGGGCCTGTGCGCTGTTTCTCACATGCGTGTGAAGGAGCGCAGAAATCTCCCTGAGGCAGATTACTTTGATTTTTTAAAAATTTATTAAAGGGGGAAAAAAAATTTGAAGACATGTCCCCTCATGTGACAGTCTCACATGAGCTGAGACATGTCTATGAATTTTATTAAAAATTTTTATTCATCTCTTAAAACCTTCATGAAACCTCATCCCACCCGTGGATGAGTTTCCATAGATAAATGCGAAGGCCGCCTGGGCTCTTCACCTGCACCCCCCCCACCCTGCCAGCCTTAAGGTTGGACGGGCAGCTCAGTTAATTATTTCAATTGGAATTTAAAT
This sequence comes from Carcharodon carcharias, assembly GCF_017639515.1. Lineage (NCBI taxonomy): Eukaryota > Metazoa > Chordata > Chondrichthyes > Lamniformes > Lamnidae > Carcharodon > Carcharodon carcharias. The sequence goes on from NC_054475.1 coordinate 17,282,106, forward strand.
GGCCTTTAATAGGCCTTCGACAGTTCAATGGGCTTGCAGCTGACTCCGGTGCGAGCCTGCCGAACTGAATACCTGAATGACGTGAGGTGATGTCGGGACACACGCCCAAAGTCACCAAGCCTCATTTTATGCGTCGGCGAGTGGGCCCTGTCCCCGCTCGCCGACCCAAAGGTTCTGCGCAAGATATTTCATGACCTCAGGATGTTCCCTCTCTTCCCAGCCAATAAAATACCTTTGAAGCGCTGTGACTGTTGCCAAGTTGTAAACACAGAAGCCAATCTGCACACGAGCTCCCATAAGCAGCAATGTGATAATGACCTTTAAGAACCCAAGAAATAGGAGCAGGAGTAGGCCATTCGGCCCCTCAAGCCTGTCCCGCCATTCAATAAGATCATGGCTGATCTGCCCCAGGCCTCAACTCCTCTTTCGTGCCAGCTCCTCATAGCCCTCAACTCCCTGATATTTCAGAAATCTATCTACCTCTTCTTTAAACACTTTCATTGATCTAGCCTCCACAACTCTCTGGGTTAGAGAATTCCAGACATTCAATACCCTGTAGGAGCAGAAATTCCTTTGCATCTCAGTTTTAAATGAGTGTACCCTTATTCTGTATACATGTCCCCTAGTTCGAGATTCCCCCGCTAGTGGAAACATCTTCTCAACAGTTAGCCTGTCAAGCCCCCTCAGAATCTTGTACGTTTCAATAAGATTTCAATATAAATGGCACTTACAATGCCACGGCATACAAGGCTATGGGCCTAGTGCTGGAAAATGGGATTAGAATAGTTAGGTGCTTGTTTGACTGGCGCAGACTCGATGGGCTGAAGGGCCTTTTCCTGTGCTGTAGAACTCTATGACTCTAAGATCACCCCTCATTCTTCTAAACTCTAATGAATAAAGGCCTAACCTGTTTAGTCGTTCTTGCTAAGTCAACCCCTTCATCCCAGGAATCAATCTAATGAATCTCTTTTGAACTGCCTGCAATGCCAATATATTCTTTCTTAAATACCGGGACCAAAACTGTACACAGTACTCCAGGTGTGGTCTCACCAACACCCTGTACAGTTGTAATAAGACTTCCCTATTTTTAAACTCCAACCCCCTAGCAACACAGGCCAAAATTCCATTTGCCTTCTTAATTACTTGCTGCACCTGCATGCTAACTTTTTATGTTTCATGCACAATAACATCCAGATCCCTCCGTGCTGCACTTTTTTTGGAGTCTCTCTCCACTTAAATAATAGTCTGCCTTTTGATTCTTCCTACCAAAGTGCATGGCCTCACACTTTTCTACATTAAACTCCATCTGCCAAATTTTTGCCCACTCACTCAACATATATCTATTTGGTCTTGCAGATTCCTGGACCAGGATTTCCTGGTTGGCGAGTGGGGAGGGGCGGGGCCTGTAAAATGATGCGTGGTGATGTTGGGTGGAACTCCCCATGTCACCATGCCCCATTTAAATGGTGGGGGCTCGGCCAGATCAGCCTCAGGGAGATGATGTGCTCTTTCGTGCACATGTGCAAAAATGCACACTTTCAGCTCAGGGAATCCCACACCCACCCCCTCCTCCCCCGCCCGCACTGGGAGCGCACAGCACTTTCTTGCGGACGTCATGCTGAGCGGGCATTAATTGGCTCGCCTGCTTAAAATGGCGGCGCACCCCGGATTGGGGGCGCCGATTGTAGGTGTGCCTCAGCTTGCCCACTCCAGTTCCCCCACGATGGGGGGAAAATTCTGCCCCTTATGTCCTCTTCGCAACATGCCCCTCTATCTATTTTTGTATCATGAGCAAATTTGGATACATTACACTCTGCCCCCTCCTCCAAGTCATTAATATAGACAGTAAATAACTGCGGCCCTAGGACTGATTCTTGTGGTATTCCACTAGTTACGTCTTTCCAACCTGAAAAAGACCCATTAATCCCGACTATCTGTCTTCTGTGTGTTAACCAATCCTCAATCCATGCTAACGCATTACCCCCAATACTGTGAACTCCTTTCTTGCGCAATAACCTTTTATGTGGCACCTTATCAAATGCCTTCTGGAAAGCCAAATACACTACATCTACCAATTCCCCTTTATCAACTCTACTTGTTATATCCTCAAAGAACTCCAGCAAATTTGTCAAACATGATTTCCCTTTCAGAAAACCATGTTGGCTCTGTTTGATTGTGTTAAGCTTTTCTAAATGTCCTGCTATTTCTTCCTTAATAATAGACTCTAGCAATTTCCCAATGACAGAGATTAGGCTGACTTGCCTATTGTTTTCTTAATAAGCAATGTTTTGTGACGTTGGTTGAGGGATAAATGTTGCCCAGAATACTGGGGACAACTCCCCTGCTCTTCTTCAAAATAGCGTCATGGGATCTTTTACATCCACCTGTGTGTGTGGACAGGATCTCAGTACTGCACAGTGAATGACAGCCTGGATTATGTGCTAAAGCCTCTGGAGTGAGACTTGAACACGCGATTTTCAGTCTCAGAGGGGAAGTGCTATCATCTGACAGCAGGGAGCCTAAAAACCTGTTCTAGGTGAGCACTCAGAGCGGTTAACAATTGCCCGAGTCAGCGTGGCATCTGCTGCATTTCCAGTCCTGATTCAGAGCAACTGATTACAACCAAAACCAGAAGGCTACACATGTGAAATGGTGTAAGATAAATTTACCCTCCAGCATCCTTCTAATTGCAGCTTTTAAATATTTTTGCACACTATTATATTCACCTCAGAGAACCCTTTATTTCTTGTAAGATTTCGCCAAGGAGTCTTTGCTTTTTTATTAGCACCATGCATGCCTTGTTTGAACTTGTTGGTCTGGGTGTGTTTATTCTGCACACTCACTTCAGGGCTTCTGTAAACCCTCTGTTCAGCCGATTGGGAGAACCACCTGGATCTTCAGTTACTTAAAAAAAATTTCATGCGGTGAGGGCATTTGTAGCTAGGCCAGCATTGATTGCCCTTCCCTAATTGCCCTTCATAGAGGGTGGTGAGCCACCATCTTGAACCACTCCAGTCCTATTTATTGTATGTTTATGTTCAGTAGGTCTCAAGAAGACGCTCTGAAGCTTGTATGGTTAAGCATTAAGTGTTTAATGACAACACATAACTGTAATGGCACCATGTCTGGTAAATGCTGAGCTGTTCAAATCCCAAAATGAAACTTGAAACAACTGCCACAACTATTTAATGATTTGTATTCATGTTGAGATGCGTGCCTTGAATTCAGTAGGAATAAGACCACCGAGTCTTATAGGTTTCATACAAAACTAAATTAAAGATTTATTAATAGAAGAAATGATTTTAAGTACGTACATAGAACTACAAATTCCTACTACAACAACTCCTAGCTCCCCTAATTAATCTAACTCCCAGTTACACCTCCGTTAAGGCAACAGTAAAACACATAGATTTTAAAAGACCCAGGCAAAGGAACAATACCCTGAACAGTCAAATTCAAAGAGAGTTTTCTTCGCTTCAGTTCATGTGGACAACAGGCTTAGAGGCTGGAGGCTTTTCACACTTGTTAGCTTTTAAGAATGCCTTCCATCCATACACACAACCTCATCCCCTTTATACATGTTTATCTCTTTTTAATGAAAATCTCATTGCCCCAATATGTCTTTTCAACTCTACTTTTCTAATAATAAAAATCTTTCAAAGTACCAATTTTATCAGTGAGCTTTGGCAAAAATAAACACACTGTTTGACTTCTTTTGCTAAGTGTAACATTTCACCACTTCTTCTGAAATTCAAATTACTCTGGTTTAATTAAAAATGCAAACTTTCCCTTTTGCATCTCACGTTCTAAATCTTCAGCCAGGTTTACCTATTTAACATTTCAAACCTAGCTTCTCTTCTGACACATCAAAGCCTTCAGACCACCTGTCTTTAATTCAATTTAAGTCCCACACACACAAACACACACTATTCCTGCTTTACAATAAATTCCAATTACATTATGAAAATATTTTCCTGACAATAACTATGTACATATCTACAGGATATAGTCCAAGCTATGAGCTAACTCAATGCTTGCTTCTACATAGGTCTCTGTCCAGTCCACAAGTGACCCTAATCTCAGGTCATGTGTCTTTTTGCATTACACTGTGGCAGTACTATTTCCCAGTACCACATTAAACCTTGCTCTGCCAGATACCCTTATAATACACCTCCCCCCAAGTCTTTACCCAACACTTACATTACAATCGTGCTGCCCCTTCTCCCCCACTTAAGTCTCAGACTTTATAAATTCAGGCAGTCTGGAGGTTTGACAATTCTCCCAGATCTCATTCTGGTCACATTCAGAGAAGGCTCTGTTGATTTGGACAACCATTGTTGATTTGGAGTTTGAGTTGTAGCCTGTGTTTCTGGCACTCGGTTGTCTTCTTCTGAAAGGCTATTTCCACTCCTTGGAGTTGAACTTCTCTTTGTCAACTCCCCATCTGCTCTGCTCAGGAACCACTCTTTCCGGAAAGAGTATTCACTCCGTTCATTCGTGGACCAGCCCGGTTTGTTTTTCCCGGGTGAGCTGCTATGATCTTTGTGGGGGTTGAAATCGTTGCCCCCTTTCGCTTGGATGTTCTTCATCAATTAGCTCACTTTGCAGTTTGTTTTTATTGTGTTCTTCCATGTATCTCCGTGCCTCACTGAGCTGTGCTCTGATGAGTTGCTGGTCACTAGCTCCTTGCTCCAGCATCGTCTTGCAGCTTTGCACGTTGGCTGGAGGTTGCAGTGTCTGATTCGTCATGTTTACAGGTAGGGTGACAGCCTGTCCACCAACTACAATGCACAAGTCAGGAGTGTGATGGAATACTCCCCACTTGCCTGGATGAGTGCAGCTCCCACAATACTCAAGCAGCTTGAAACCATCTAGGACAAAGCAGCCAGCTTGATTGACACCACATCCACAAACGTTCACTCCCTCCACCACCGATACACAGAAGCAGCAGCTTGTACCATCTACAAGATGCACTGCAGGAATTCACCAAGGCTCCTTCGACAGCACCTTCCAAATCCATGACTACTACCATCTAGAAGGACAAGGGCATCAGGTAGATGGGAACACCACCAGCTGGAAGTTCCTCTCCAAGTCACTCACTATCCTGACTTAGAAATATATTGCCATTCCTTCATTGTTGCTGGGTTAAAATTCTGGACGTCCCTTCCTAACAGCACTGTGGGTGTACTACACTACATAGACAGCAGACAGTTCAAGAAAGCAGCTCACCACCACCTTCTCAAGGGCAACTAGCTATGGGCAATAAATGCTGGCCCAGCCAGCAAAGCCCACATCCCGTGAATGAATGAGAAAACACACCGTTGGAGCCTGGGGTTGGAGCCATCCTTCTGTTGCAGGTCATTTTCCTCTGTGCCTCCCACTCGAGGTACAGTGGGAATTACCTGGAGGTTTGGCTGGTCTGACCAAGAAGGAGCTTCTGCCGCCTGCAGAGAAATTGGACAAATCGGCTCTGTGAAGAGTGAAGTCCCTATCGAGAGTCCCTTTGATGGTGCGTCTCTTGGGAACTTTGGAGTTCCGTGTAGTTGATGACAGAGGTTGTCTTGACTTCTTCTGCATCTCTGCTCGAGAGGTAAAGATTGGTTTCGGATGATTTTAATTGCTTTGAATATCTGCTTGTCACCATACCTTAGTAGTTCGAGGGTCGTGCCTATGGCTGGAGGTTGGATTCTTCCAGACCTGTAGAGCGGTGTGTCTGTCGTTCATTTCCATAGGTCTCTCAGCCATGGTTCCTTGTCTGAGAGGACTGTAGCACTGGATCTTGTATCCAATTTGAAGTTGGTGAGATGACCATTTACTGAGATGTCCGCTTCCAAAAAGATAATCCTTGACCTCACCCAAGAAGCACGTTTGGGCCTCTTCCTGGTGTGGTACCTCAATCTCATGGATTGTCTTGGGATCCTCTGGCTGTCTGGGTGTCTTGGCTTTGCATAGCTTTCCGAAGAGTCCCAGGTAGTTGAGGGTGAAACACTGCACTGAGGTTGCTGGATATTTGCTCTCATGAGGTCATTTGGCTCCACAGTGCTGACATAATCTCCCACCCTCTTGTGGTCAGTTTGGGTATTGACTTCGTTGGTCTGGAATTTCTCTGCCCCTTTGTTGCCTTACCAATTTGACATTTGGGGTTGCTCTGTACCATGGCTTACTTTCACCATGTAAAATGGATCGGTGCTGTTGGTGGATTTCAGACTGTCTGCCTATTTGGATGGCCTTTTCTAGAGCCAGATCTTCCTTGGCCTATAGAATGTTTGAAAAGGCATCGTCAGCCACTCTGACAACAATTCTGTCCCTTATGAGTTCTGGCTTAAGGTTATCGGACTTACAACCCTCAGTTAATCTGTATAAGTTGTTTATAAAAGAGTCTTAGATTAAAACGTGTATCGAATGATTTTAAAGTTCATCAAATTTACACGAGGATTTGTTTATTCCTTGCCTCACAATAATATCATCGGCTATCAGACCTACTGAATAAAGTAGCTTATTCATTTGTTCAGCTTCTGTCTTTTTTTATCTAATCCTGAAGCAATCAAATATCTCAAGAGTATCTTCTGTCAAAGTTGCCAATTTTGTGTTTGGCCTGGCCCTTGGATCAATCCAAGTTGGTCTGGTAATGTTGATTTGTTGTCCATGATTGCTTTAAAGTTCTGGGGAGAACAGCTTTAAAAGCTGTGCTGGTTTTAAAGGTGGTGCTGCAGTAACCATTTCTTCAAAGAGTCTTTCCACGCATGTCACATTCTGGTGGACTCCCAGGGCGATGGCGGTCCTGACCTCTTTGTCTTTAGTTTTTTGCAGCAATATGCCAAATCAACAATTTGGGGTCTCCCCTGCGATTTTGGATGATTTTAGGTCATTTTGCAATCAGTTCTCAACCTTGGGTGAGAATTTTAATCCTTCCACTGTTTTTTTCTTACAACAAGCTTGCCCACCACATGGTATGGCACCGATCTGAACCCGGGCTGGCCGCGATGCTTTCTGTTAAGGGCTGTTCTGACTTTTTTTTAATATAGTACTGAAGCTTTTTAAATTAGTCCTGGTTTAGAACTGAATTTTTCACTCACTCCTGCTAGGCCCGTTGACTCTGCGCTCTGTGGGCATTCATAATTGACCTCCATGTGATCTTGTGGAGCCCTCAGCTGCACAGTGGAGTTTTTTTCTTCTGCCTTTCTGCTTCCGATTCTGCAAAAGACCTTCTTTCAGGCGATCCCCCTCTGTGCCTGCGCTTCAGGTGTTTTCAGTCAGGTCAGAACACTGTCCCTTTAGTTTACGAGCTTTTGAATTTCTGCCCCAGCTTCCAGGTTTTTCCATTCGCTGCCACCATATTACATGTTGTATGTTCAGTAAGTCTCACAAAGAGGTTCTGAGTCTTGTATGGTTGAACATTAAGTGTTTATCGATAACATAAATGCAGGGTATAGCCCAAGCTAAGAGCTAACTCCATGCTTGCTTCTACACAGGTCTCTGTCCAGTCCACAAGTGACCCTAGGTTCAGGTCAGGTGCCTCTTTACATCACGTTGTGGGTAGTGCCCTTTCTCAGTCCCACATTAACCGTTGCTATACCATATACCCTTATACTACACTACTCTGCTTAGACATATTCCTGGAGATTTCATCACATGATCTCCTACCTGTGACTCCCTTCCTCCACAGGCCCACCAGTGGCTATCTGACCCATCCACCCTCACGATGCCCTGCCTTCCCAAGGCCAATCAGAAAGCAAACAGACTACTCATTGCCTGATTGAATGGTTGTTAATCAAACTGTCTTTTTATGCCTCTCCAGTATTTTTACAACTAATAAACAAAAGTTTTCAAAGAAATTTTATTGAAAAGAGTTTTTTATTCTCCCTATGATTCTTCTCCTAGGTGTTGTCCACAGCATTGTCCAAGTTTTTGGCCTCCTGTCCTAATATCTTACTGTCAAATTTTGTTTGAGAATCGCTGCTATGTGCTACTAGATTAAAGGCACTATATAAATGCAAATTGATTTTATTGCTCTGTCTAATGTGACACTGTAATATCTGTTGCATAGGCAACCTTCAATCTAAATTAAATGAAATTTAACACACAGAAGTGATGCTTTTTAATACTTAGGACTAAGTGATACAGGGGAACTTGGGGATTTCCGCAGATAAATCAGTGAAGGTGGCAGGAGAAGTTGAGAAAGCTGTTAGAAAGCACACTGGATCCTTGGCTTTATATAAAAAAAAGATATAGAATACAAAAGCAAGCAAGATAGGCAAAATCAGCTGTTAGGCCTCAGCTGGAGTATCGTGTCCAATTTTGGTCATTGCAATTTAGGAGGATGTCAAGATCTTGGAGAGGGTGTAGAAGAGATTGCCAGAATGGTATCAGGGATGAGAGGACTTCAGTTATGTGGAGAGACTGGAGAAGCTGGGATTGTTCATCTTAGTGCGGAGGAGGTTGAGGGAAGGTTTGATAGGTGAGATCAAAATAATAAGGGTTTTGATAGAGTAAATTAGGAGAAACAGTTTCCAATGAAAGGAGAGTTTACAACCGGGGGGTGGGGGTGGGGGGAGGTGCGGGGGGCGTGAATTAAGTGATTAACAAAAGAATTAAGGGAGAGATGAGGAGTTTTTTTTAAATGCAGTGAGCTGTTGTGATCTGGAAGGCGCTATCCGAAAAGGTGCTGGAAGCAGGTTCAATAGTGACTTTGAAAGTAAGTTATTGAATGGGAAAAACTTGCAGGGCTGGGGAGTGAGACTAATTGAATAATTCTACCAAAGAGCTGGCACAGGAATACTGGGCTGAATGGTCACCTTCCATTCCTTGCTTGTATGATGCAGTCTGTCAGCCAACACGTGCAACAATCCGTTTTTAAAAAAATGAGTGACCTATTAATCAGTGGTTATTTACTGATAAATATTAAAACCTGATAAATCTCTCATACACAAGTGGTTACCTTTTGCCTAAGAGATAGCATGAGATATTGTTAAGAGGTGGTGTGAAATTAATAATGTTCATACAAAGTGTTGGATCTGACTCGCAGCCTGCTTAAATTGCCTCCCGCTGTCATTAAAATTATACATACCTTCCTTGTGAAGTGTATCTTTAGCTGAGTTAATGAAATTCTCTGCTATTTTCCTGTTATAATGAGGAGAGAGCATCTCTCAATTCCCTGCAGCATGCCTACTGTGGAGTGAGGCAGTGGGGAATCTATTTCTGGGTCTTAATTTACTTTTTGATTCCTTGATAATGATTGTCCTGTAGGTGATATATTGAAATTAACCTTCATTTCACTCCTCTACCCATAAATGACAGTTGTAGCACTTTCCACCAACACAAAGTGCACTTCTTTCACACAAAAAAATATTGAAAAATGACGAACAGGGTTTATGCAAAAACTGCCATTGTTTGGATTGACTCTCATTTTGAATTATCTAATTCTCTATTTAAAACGATATGCAGGCTTCAGGCTGCTCCATCCCCTACCTTAGCCCCGGGGTAGCATGGGGACTGAGAGAATAGGTGCTCACACCTCAGGTAGTCAGAGCCTGGAATGAACCAAGAATTAATTTCCCGAACACCCCAGCTTCAGACTCCTGTAGTAAAGCTCATTAACCAAATGGTTGAGTGTAACCCTACTGTGCAGTTGTGTTTGAAGATCTCTCCTTGATAACAGGATTGTGCTTAGATGACTCAAAAGAGTGATCTCAACTTGTGAGCCACTAAATGGGTCCCCCATGTCTTGAGACCCTCAACTCCCTCTTCTCGGCACACAGCCAGTCTGTCTCGCTTGTGTCGCCAGGCTTGTTATGGAATGCTAGGCACTGTATGGTGACAGAAAAGGGTTTATCAAAACCAGGTCAAGGTCAATGCAGCACGACGAGCCTACTTTCTAAAGCGGCAGGTGAGAGTTTACTTCAGTAGCACCTCCTTCCCCTGTGACCTTTGCCGCTGAACAAAACAAACCAATGTCCTGGGAACACTGTCATCTCCAAATTCTTCTTGGAGTCACACACCCTCCTGTTTTGAGCATACATCAGCCAATGCTTCATCGTCACTGGGTCAGAACTCCATACCTTACAGCATTGTAGGAGCACCTTCATCACATGGACTGTAAGAGTTCAAGGAGAACCACCTCCTCAAGGGGCAGTTAAGGATGGGCAATAAATGCCAGTCTTACCAGCAATACCATCTAAAGAAGAAACAAATGAAAAATACTCAGTACATTATTCTTATTTCAACAATATTGCAGACAAGCATCCATAGCCAACAATGCGGAGGTGATGGTGTAGTGGTATTGTCACTAGAGTAATGATCCGTAGAGCCAGGATAATCTTCTGGGGACCTGGGTCTGAATCCCACCATGGCAGATGGTGGAATTTGAATTCAATAAAAATCTGGAATGAGAGGCTTAATAATGACCATAAAACTTTTGTCATTGAAAACCTATCTGGTTCACTAATGTCCTTTAGGGAAGGAAATCTGCCATCCTTACCTGGTCTGGCCTACACATGACTCCAGGTCCATAGCAATGTGGTCGACTCTTAAATGCCCTCTAAACGAGGGCAATTAGTGATGGGCAATAAATGCTGGCCACATCCCAAGAATGAATTAAAAAAATAGAGTTAGAGCAGTAACAATATTACCATGCAGTAACTTCCTTACCCTGATTACAGTTAGAGGACTAGGAAATTATGTGTCTGATTAATATGTTTTGTTTTAACACATATTATTTAATATATTTTATTCATGAAATAATTGATACAGCCTGTATATGCAGTCCTTATTACCACAATAGCAAAAGCAACTCACATGCAATAGACCCATCAGTCGCGTAAATGTCTCATCATGAATGCACAGGCTAGTCTAAACAACAGTGTGTTGTATAGGGGTAATACTCGTATAGGGGTAATACACTAATAGGGGTAATGTAATTACATCCTACCTACATGTAATATCCTGAACACAGAAATCAATGTACACACAACAAGCTCTGGCAAACAGCAATGTGATAATGACCAGATAATTTATTTTTGTGATGTTGGTTGAGGGATAAATATTGGCCAGGACACTGGGGAGAACTCCTCTGCTCTTCTTCAAAATAGTGCCATGGGATCTTTTATGTCATCTCAAGTAGACAGACGGGGTAAAAGCAAAATAAAATCAAAATACTGTGGATGCTGGAAATCTGAAATAAAAACAGAAAATGTTGGGAAAACTCAGCAGGGATGGCAGCATCTGTGGAGAGAGAAAGAGTTAACGTTTCGAGTCCGTATGACTCTTCATCTGAGACAGATGGGGTCTCATTTTAATGTCTCATCCTGACTACATCAAATTAATAGGTAAGTGCATTACCTAACATGTCACCATACCAGGTCATCTGCCTATCTCTCCTCAGTTGTCCTGCGCAACACCATCAATTTCTGTTCATTGTTCATTCTCTGAGTGTCATGCATGGCCTTCACTCTCCTATTTAGTCTTTGTTATGTCTCATAGTTAGCTCTATTCTCTGTACTCCTCTCCTGTAGTCAGAAATTAATGTTGTTTTTCATTACTTCCCGCAAACTGCTACAATATTTTGCCATTGACCTTGTCCTGTTTAACCCTTACAACAGCTACAGAGTTAGTATAATTAATATTCATGCTTATATAGCTATTCCATCTACAGTACCTACTTTTACATTCCCCACCTTAAGGCTTAAAAAGAAGCTCAATCTAGAACCAACATTGCCATTGTATTCTTCCTATCAAATCAGTCTGAAACGCCTTCATTGGCTGTTCAAAAAAGAAAGCAGTGATATCAGCAGTACTAGCCCTTAAATAATGTCACTCTGCTTGCGAATCTTCCTGCCATAATCCACTCATACAAATCTTCACATTTTGGTGATGGTGCATTACAGTTCACTGAGGGAGTCCAAGCTGCTGTGGCAACAGACACTTTTACCTGCATAAAAGCAAAATACTGCAGATGCTGGAAATCTGAAACAAAAACAAAAATAGCTGGAAAAACTCAGCAGGTCTGACAGCAACTGCGGAGAGGAATACAGTCAACATTTCGAGTCCATATGACTCTTCATCAGAACTTTTACCCTTCATGTTGTGGTCTGGAGCTATGATAGTGATGGTAGAGGCTCTAATTTCTTTACATCACAATGACTGATCAGGAATCTCTCCAACTCTTACCGCCTGTCATTGGCGTGTGTTGGAAGGATTTACAGGCTGCTTGGCTGTATAATGAACACAACTACCTGCTGCACCATAAGGCCTCCACTTTACACCTTACATCAGGCCATATTCCCATCTGATTTCCAAATTTGCATTTGTTCATCCAATTGAAAATTTGGATCAGATTACTTTCTACATCATTCAATTCCTTTTGAACCTGATTGAGCACAGGCCCTCCATGTATCCTGCAGGTAGTTTAGTTATTCCTTAAAGTGATTTGGCCAATTGCATCATTACCATTATCCTCGACCTTGTCTAATTCTTCTGCTAACTGCTTTATTGAAACTAATGACTCTTCTTCCTCTGATGAAACGTTCCCGTCTGTTCAGTCCCCAAATGAGCCCCTTCAACTGTTATGCATTTTTTCATTATGCCCCACACTGTTTCTACATCAATATTTTTTCCCTGGCATTGTAGCCTCATCTGTTCCAAAAGTTATCCATTCTCTTAATCCTCCCTTAACTCCTGAACCCACAATTTCTTCCAGATCAAAGTTTCTATTTAAACTGGGGTTAGTAAAATCTTGAACCATTTTTTGAACGTTGTATGATGGAAATTTCCAGAGAGTGGTCAGAATGTGGAACCAGAAACTGAACTGGACCAACCATATAAATGCTGTAGCTACAACAGCAGGTCAGGGGCTAGGAATCCTGCGACGAGTAACTCAGCTTCCTACTCCCCAAAGCCTGCCCACCATCTACAAGGCACAAGTCAGGGGTATGATGGAATACTTCCCACTTGTCTGGATGAATGCAGCTCCAAAAACACTCAAGAAGCTCGACACCATCCAGGGCAAAGCAGCCGCTTGATTGGCACCCCTTCCACAAACATTCACTCCCTCCGCCACCGACTCACAGTGGGAGCACTGTGTACCATCTACAAGATGCGCTGCAGCAATTCACCAAGGCTCCTTAGGCAGCACCTTCCAAATCTACAACCATGACCATCTAGAAGGATAAGGGCAGCAGGTACATGGGAACACCACAATTGGGAAGTTCTCCTCCAAAATACCCATCATCCTGACTTGGAAATATATCACTGTTCCTTCACTGTCACTGGGTCAAATCCTGGACTCCATCCCTAACAGCACTGTGGGTGTACCTACACCACATGGACTGCAGTGATTCAAGAAGGCAGCTCACCACCACATTCTCAAGGGCAATTAGGGATGGGCAATAAATGCTGGCTTGTTTTAGCTGTCCTCCTGTGGGCCAGCAGCTTCCTCTAGCGTGACAGAAGAAGAGGTTGAGGGAGTCACAAGCAAAGGGGACGTTCTGTGAGGGAATAAAAAAATACAATGGTTAAGGTGAATAGCATAAATACAGTGAATGGGAAGCTGGTTAAACATGTCGTTGGTGGGGAAAAGGATTAGAATGACATACTGATATGGTGAAATGAAGAAGGGTGGGAAGAGCATATGTGGAGCATAAACACCAGTATGGGCCAGTTGGGCTGAATGGCCTGTTTCTGTGCTGTATACTCTTATGTGTTTGTCTGTAAAAAATCTTCCTAGATTCGGTGAAGTAATATAGACCCTTTAAGATAGCGACGGCCCTAAACATGCTGCTTTGGCGATATCTCTCACTCCACAGTCTGAGCTATTAGACTAATGCCACATTCTTGTCATGGTAACTCTAAGAGTATGGTAAAAATACTGAGATTTACCTTCATGACACAAAAAAATGGAAGTTGAGAGTTTGTACACAGTTCTGGGTCTCAAAGTTGATCTCATACATTGGTGCATCAAAGGCTTGTCAATCCACCTTTGATTCTGACTTCCCTTTTGACCCATCCCAGATCATGCAGGCCTATCAATAATTCTCACCAGCAGTTACATACAAGGATCAGAAAATTACCAGGTCCCACATTAAATCAGTGGCCACCCAATCTTTTCCTCTTAAACCCAATGGGATTGCCAACTTTGGTTGAATGTTTTCTTGAAGGTTTCATCATGTGATCTCCTCCCTTCAACTGCCCCACCCCACACTCTGTGCCATTGGTTACCTGATAAGTCAATTCTCATGGTGTCCCATCTTCCCACAGCTAATTGAAAAGGGAACAAGCTCTTCGTTACCTGATTGGACAATTCTTGACTGTCAGTCTGCTGGTAGAGGTTCCATCTGTCTCCACCTCCAGAGTCTGCTGTATTTCTCTCCAAGTGCCCCTAACCATCTATCAGAAGGGCCCTTATTTATATGCCCTGAGGCAGTTCTCTCAACATGGAAAACTATTGGCCCTATCAGTAGGAGTTTGAATCTGTTCTCATTGAACATTAGTAGAAGCAATGTTTACTTTGGCTAGTAACAATAACAAAAAGCAAACAAAAATCATCCAAAATGGCTCCCACCTGCCAAACTAACATAATTTGCCCTTTAAAATCAGACTGCTGAATCTCAGTCATCAATGCTGCCTGATAAAAAAGACTTCCATTTATATAGCACCTTTCACGATCTCAGGACCTCCTAAAAAGGGCTTTGCTGCCAATGAAGTACACAAGAACAAAAGAAATAGGAACAGGAGTAGACCATACGGCCCCTCAAGTCTGCTCTGCCATTCAATAAGATCATGGTTGATCTTGGGCTTCAACTCCAATTCCCTCCTATTCCTCATATCTCTTGATTCCTACTTTTTGAAGTATAGTCACTGTTGTCAAAGAGGACATGAAGTAGCCAATTTACACAGCAAGGTCCCACAGAGCAGTAATGTGATGAGTGACTACATTATCTGTTGGATGAGGGATAAATATTGGCCAGAACATCAAGGAAAGCTGCCCTGCTCTGTGATTAGTGCCATGAATATTTTACGCCTGCCTGACAGGGCCTTGGTTTAACAATTTATCCAAAAGAAGTCACCTCTAACAGTGCAGCGCTGCCTTAATACTGCACTGGGGAGTGTCAGCAGAGATAGTGAACTCAAGTCTCCTGAGTGGGCCTTTAATCTACAGAAGAGAGTGTGTTACTCATTGTACCATGGCATTGCTTAGCTCAGTTGGCTAGCTGACTAATGCAAAATGAAGCTAATAGTGTGGGTTCAATCCCCATGCCAGCTGTCGTGGTGTGTGGATTTTTGCCTATTGCTCCATTCTTGTGGACTGGTGCCCCTCAAGCTATATATAACCAATTTTCTCTCTCTAACTTTTTTTAATACATTCACGGGATGTGGGCTTCACTGGCTGAGCCAGTATTAATTGCCCATCCCTAGCTGCCCTTGAGAAGGTGGTAGTGAGCTGCCTTCTGGAACTGCTGCAGTCCATGTGTTGTAGGTACACCCACAGTGCTGTTTGGGAGGGAGTTCCAGGATTTTGACCCAGCAACAGTGAAGGAACAGCAATATATTTCCAAATCAGGATTGTGAGTGACTTGGAGGGGAACTTCCAGGTGGTGGAGTTCCCATCTATCTGCTGCCCTTGTCCTTCTAGATGGTATTGGTCATACGTTTTGAAGGTGCTGACGAAGGACCTAGGTGATTTTCTGCAGTGCATCTTGTAGATGGTACACACTGCTGCTACTGTGAGTCAGTGGTGGAGGGAGTGAATGTTTGTGCATGTGGTGCCAATCAAGCGGGCTGTTTTGTCCTGGATGATGCCAAGCTTTTTGAGTATGGTGGGAGCTGCACTCATCTAGGCAAGTGGGGAGTATTCCATCACACTCTTGACTTGTGCCTTGTAGATGGTGGACAGGCTTTAGGGAACCAAGAGGTGAGTTACTCATTGCAGGATTCCTAGCCTCTGACCTGCTCTTGTAGACACTGTATTTATATGGCTAGTCCAGTTCAGTTTCTGGTCAATGGTAACCCCCGGGATGTTGATAGTGGGGGATTCAGTGATGGTAATGCCACTGATCATCAAGGGGCAACGGTTGGATTCTATCTTGTTGGAGATGGTCATTGCCTGACACGTGTGTGGTGTGAATGTTACTTGTCACTTGTCAACCCAAGCCTGGATATTATCCAGGCCTTGCTGCATTTGGACATGGACTGCTTCAGTATCTAAGGAGTCACGAATGATGCTGAACATTGTACAATCGTCAGCGAACATCCCCACTTCTGACCTTACGATGGGAGGAAGGTCATTGATGAAGCAGCTGAAGATGGTTGGGCCGAGGACACTACCCCAAGGAACTCCTGCAGTGATGTACTGGAACTGAGATGACTGAGATAGAGTGAGCTATAGTCCTTTGGGGACTATGGCTAATTATCTTACCAACTGAGCCACAACTGACCTATTTAATGCAAATAGAAACATAGGAACATACATAGAAACTAGGAGCAGGAGTAGGCCATTTGGCCCTTCGAGCCTGCTCCGCCATTCAATATGATCATGGCTGAACCTCTATCTCAATGCCATATTCCCACTTTCTCTCCATACCTCTTGGTGTCCCTAATATCCAAAAAATTATCAATTTTTTTCTTGAATGTACTCAGTGACCTGGCCTCCACAGCCTTCTGTGATAGAGAATTCCACAGGCTGACTACCCTCTAGGTGAAGAAATGTTTCCTCATCTCAGATTTAAGTGGCCTGCTCTGTACCTTGAGAATATGGCCCCTTTTTAGACTCCCCAGCCAGGCGAAACATCCTCCCGGCATCAAATAAACCAAATCCTTTCATAATAAACGTGAGACTTGTATTACAGGCCCATATAGTCCAACCTGGTCACTGCTTATTATCTGTTGTCCAAATCTAACACCACCTTCTCAACAAAGTCAGAAAGTAATTACCTTGCCTACCTGATTGATCACACCTTATTTAGTGTGCACTAGCCCCGTCCTGTTTTTCGGGGATATTTAATGTCCTGTTAGGAATTTTGTTACCCAGGGGTCCTCAAAGTTTTTTCAACCCCTCTATTAATTCATTAAGTCCTTTACCAGGGAAAGGATTCCCGAAGTTTCAAAAAGCGCAATGGCCATGGTCCAACTGTTGTTTAAAATTGCAGAGGTGTTCCATGAGAGTAAAGCTAAGTGGCACAGTCAGTAATGTTGATGGAAGCAGAAAGCTGCAAAGAGACATTGACAGATTAAGTGAGTGGATGTAGCTGTGGTAGATGGAGTTCCATGCT
Organism: Carcharodon carcharias; assembly: GCF_017639515.1. NCBI lineage: Eukaryota > Metazoa > Chordata > Chondrichthyes > Lamniformes > Lamnidae > Carcharodon > Carcharodon carcharias. Next base: position 17,299,367 of record NC_054475.1, read on the forward strand.
GAACTTTGGACCTAAGAAAGATAGATCAAACTGTTGGGATGGTGTTGGCTACAGAATGGTATCCATTAAAGAAGCCTTTGTGGTCTTCTGTATGTCAACAGCAAGTCTTTCTAAATGACTTGTAACTATATACATATATACAGTAAAGTGCACGGACACTTTTTTCCATTTCCATGTCTAGGTCTTAACACGTCTGTGCTCAACACCACACAGACCCTAGATCTGGATCACGTGCCTTCTTATATGCTGTTTGGTGGTACTGTACTCTGTCCCCCATTAACACTCTATGTGCCAGATTCTTGTACCACACAAAGTTTTCTCGAAATAGTAAGAAACTAAGAACTATGGGTGAGCAGAGAGATTTAGAGCTCCATATAAGGAATTACTAAAGGTTTGAGCACAATTACAAAAGTAGTTTAAATTGTTAATAGTTAAAGGTTGCCCTCATCGCAAGGGGACCAAGATTAAAAAGGTAATGCCAAAGTTGTGGCATACTGGCTAGATTGCATCTGGAGTACTGTGTTCTGTTCTGAGCTCTGTACCTCAAGAAAGACATATTGGCTTTGGCTGGGATTCAGCACAGGTTCTTCTGGGTACCAGATCTTGAGTTCTGAGGACAGGTTGCACAGTCTAGGCTTGTTTTCCCTTGAGTTGAGAAGATGAAAGTGTGATCTAACTGAGGAGTTTAAGGTGACGGAAGGGTTGATAGGGCAGATGGAAATGAACTGTTTCCTCTCGTGGGGAAATCCAGAACAAGTGGGCTTACTCAAAATTAGAGCCAATATGTTCAGGGACAAAGTCAGGAAGCACTTCTTCACACAAAGGGGAGTGGAAATCTGGAACGCTCTCCCCAAAAGCTGTTGAGGCTGGGGGCCAATTGAAAATTTTAAAACTGAGATTGAGAGACATTTGTTGGGTAAAGTTTTGTAGGGATAGAGAACTGAGGCAGGTAGATGGAGTTAAGATAAAGATCAGCAATGATCATATTGAATGGTGGAACAGGCCCAAGGGGCTGAATGGCCTCTTTCTGCTCTGATATTTTCTTGTCACCAATACCTGAACTTTTTTTCCCCCTTTATTCTTTCGTGGGATGTAGGAATTTCTGGAAAAGCCTACATTTGTTGAACTGAACATTTCAGAGGGCAGTTAAGCATCAACCACATTGCTGTGGGTCTGGAGTCACATGTAGGCCAACAGATTTCCTTCCTTAAAGGACATCAGAGAACCAGGTGGGCATTTACAAGAAATGGTAGTTGTCATGGTCACCATTACTGGGACTAGCTTTATCTTTCAGATTTATTAGTTAAATTTAAATTCCACCAACCGCTATTGCAGGATTTGAACCCATGTCCCCAGCCTGGGCCACTTGATTACAAGTCTGGCAACACTACCACTATACTACCACCTCCCATATCTGTTATTTGCACCTGAGATGGGAATTGCGCTTTGAACAAACATCTCTCCATTACAAAAATTTTCTTCACATTTTAATTATTAACTTTTAACTTACTGTTTCTGATATTGGCCTCACCATGTTCATAAAAACCCACTGGCCTTTGGCTTACCAAAGGCTTCATGAGGATTGCATTAAATGTTTGTCTCTATTCCTGTTGCCCGGTACACCATTCCTCAGTTAATAGGAACAACAGACCCCAAATCACCATTACAGTCTGTACCCCAGCACAGGAAGAACTGTCTCCAATCTGCACCTCCTTGAAATGACCAAAGAAATGGTTAATGTTTCTGGCATGTCTCTATGGTCTCTATTTTCTCACTATTAGAGTTGGGAGAGGTTACAGAAACAGAACATAAGAACATAAGAAATAGGAGCAGGAGTAGTCCATTTGGCCAATCGAGCCTGTTCTGCCATTCAATATGATCATGACTGATCTTGGGCTTCAACTCCATTTTCCTGGTCATTCCCCGTTTCGCTTGATTTCCTGAGAGACCAAAAACCTGTCTATCAGAGGTCAGGAAGAGATAATATTATGAAGGATTTTAATCACAACGAGTGTTTTAAGTTCGAGGTGTTTGAGAATGGGAGGTAATGCAGGGCTGTGAAGACTGGGGGGGGGTGGAGGGGCTGTGTGGGGGAACATTCAGGATGAGCAGGATTGTTGCATGCTGGGATATGGGCAGCAGAGTTTTGTTAAGCTGAATTTTATAAAGGTTAGAGGATGGGAGGCTGGTCCAGAGAGCATTGGAGTAGTCAGTCTGGAGGCAGCAAAGACATGGATGAGGGTTTGAGTCGGAATCAGGCTGAGGCAGGGATAAGAGAGAAGGTGATGTTACAGAGATAGAATGAGCTAGTCCCTTGTGATGGAGGATTTGGGGCCCAAAGCTTGGCTCGACGACAAATAGGACCAAACGGACTGGTCTAGTTTGAGAGAGTGAAAATGGAATGGAATTGATGTGAAGGTACAGAGCTTGTGGTGGGGAGGTGGGATAATGGCTTTGATTTTCCTGATGTTTAACTGGAGGAAATTACAGTGGTTCTCCAAATCTCTCTCAATTACACCTGAGCATAATCTTGGTTGGCCAGTTCAGCGAGACTGGCAGCTTTAGTTGTAATCTTGTCAATCTAATGACAACCAGAGGAATCTTCAGCAATATCTTTTTCACCACCATACTGATACTTGCAGTGACCCTATGGAGCTGTTATTTCCAGCTCCTCTTGCTTGACTACATGATGCCTCTTGGTGCCATCATCTGCAGCCATGGGATCCGATTCCACATGCAAACTAACAACATCCAGCTCCAACTGTTCACCAATGTCCCTGTACGCTGCAGGCATGTACTCCCACACAGCAACCCAGAAGGTGCTGCTTAGGCCGCTCTCAAGCTGTTCCCATGTGTCTGCAGCCGCGCAAAAAAATTTAAAGGTACAGTGCACAACCAAAACAATTTGGAGGGGTCATTGCTCTCCATCAGCTTTCCTGACCCCTCTCATGGCTCATGTTATCACACCTCGTGGCCAAACATTCAGTCTTGGATAAGCCCTCAGCAACCTCCAACAATGGACCCATCACAATAGCTAAAACCAGATAGCTCGGCACAAAATGGGAATTGGAATTGGGAACCCTCCATGCTCTAACTGCCACCCAGCTCTAAGCTGTGACCATAAGATCTCACTGCTTCCCTCCCTCCTTGGTCTCACAGCAGGATGCCTTTAAGAGATCAGTGCAGTAATTTACTTTTCAGTTTTGTTCACTAGTCCCTTCGATTAGCCTTCAGACTTGCTGCCTCCTGGAGGGAACAATGATGGAAAATAGGTTCTGTTATGACATAAAGCAGGCAGGGCCATTGCCGTATCAATAGGAGATGGGTTTGGGTGTTTTTTTATCCACTTTTTATGATAATGGCTGTATTGTATCACAAAGCTGTATGATAATCAGCAGCCTCGACTGTATAATCACCTCTGTCACTTCCCAGCCAGAGGTGTCATGCTATCCTGGCACCCTGCTGAGCTTTTCATCTTAATGCTAAGAGTCGAGACTTAAAACAACAAAAAAAATACAATGAACGCATCTTGGATTTAAAAAAGCATTTACTTACTCCGCTTCGAGTCTCTTTCTAATTCCTCAGGATTTGTCTCAGATGCATGGCAGTCACTGGATGAAGCAGTGAGATTCCATCCTTTCTGGGATTTTACTCCTAAAAGCTCTACATTGGGATGGGCATTTTCCATTAAATGTCAGTATCAAATATTCCAAGGGCAGGCATAGCATGGGATTAGATACAGAGTAAAGCTTCCTCTACACTGCCCCTATCAAACACTCCCAGGGCAGGTACAGCACGGGGATAGATACAGAGTAAAGCTCCTCCTACACTGTCCCCATCAAACACTCCCAGGGCAGGTACAGCACAGGGTTAGATACAGAGTAAAGCTCCCTCTACACTGTCCCCATCAAACATTCCCAGGACAGGTACAGCACAGGGTTAGATACAGAGTAAAGTTCCCTCTACACTGTCCCCATCAAACACTCCCAGGACAGGTACTGCACAGGGTTAGATACAGAGTAAAGCTCCCTGTACACTGTCCCTGGCAAACACTCCCAGGACAGGTACAGCACGGGGTTAGATACAGAGTAAAGCTCCCTCTACACTGTCCCCATCAAACACCCCCAGGGCAGGTACAGCATGGGATTAGATATAGAGTAATGCTCCCTATACACTGCCCCTATCAAACACTCCCAGGACAGGTACAGCACAGGGTTAGATATAGAGTAACACTCCCTCTACACTGTCCCCATCAAACACTCCCAGGACAGGTACAGCACAGGGTTAGATACAGAGTAAAGCTCCCTCTACACTGCCCCTATCAAACACTCCCAGGACAGGTACAGCACAGAGTTACAGAGTAAATTGCCCCATACGCTGTGCCCATCAAACACTCCTAGGACAGGTACAGCACGGGGTTAGATACAGAGTGAATCTCCCTCTACACTGTTCCCATCAAACACTCCCAGGACAGGTACAGCACGGGGTTAGATACAGAGTGAAGCTCCCTCTACACTGTCCCCATCAAACACTCCCAGGACAGGTACAGCACGGGGTTAGATACAGAGTAAAGCTCCCTCTGCACTGTCCCCATCAAACACTCCCAGGACAGGTACAGCACAGGGTTAAATACAGAGTAACACTTCCTCTACACTGTCCCCATCAAACACTCCCAGGACAGGTACAGCACAGGGATAGATACAGAGTAAAGCCCCCTCTACATTGTCTCTATTTCCCAACCCTTGCTTTTTAAGGTACTGTGTGATGGACATAATAACTCACAAATGGAGCACATTTTGTGTTCTCTTTAGAGTGAAATTTTCTGTATACTTGTTTTTAAAAGAGCACTGCAGAAGCTCACCTAAGGAAGGCAGCACCTTCCAAACCCATGACCACTACCATCTAGAAGGACAAGGGCAGCAGATAGATGGGAACACCACCACCTGCAATTTCCCCTCCAAGTCACTCACCATCCTGACTTGGAAATATATCACCGTTCCTTCACTGTCACTGTGTCAAAATCCTGGAACTCCTCCCTAATAGCACTGTGGGTGTACCTACACCATATGGACAGCAGCAGTTCAAGAAGGCAGCTCACCACCACCTTCTCAAGGGCAACTAGGTGTGGGCAATAAATGCTGGCCCAGCCAGTGAAGCCCACATCCCGTGAATGAATTAAAAAAAAATACAGAAATTGAGAATGAAAACCTTTGCCATCAGGCAAAGTCAGGATCAGGTGGAACCAACTGAGACACCTGGTAAAATTCTCACATCACTCATTATAGGATCCCCACCTTTACCTTGTTCCGTTATTCACTTTTGCATTTGCCATACTAATTTATAACATAGACAGAGCCCACTCAGCTGTAATGGCTTCTTGCTAGGGAAATCCACAGCTATCCCACTGCCCTACTCTCTCCCCATGGCCCTATAATTTCCACTTGGTCTTTCGCCACCTCTCCCAGTGGCAAAACACTCCATGGTACAAGTAATTCATGTAAAGACATTTGTCCAAATGCCTCTGTAAATTGTTGGCTCCCACTTGTATATCCCACCTCATAGACTGTGGAAGCTGCATGATGTGATGAAGGGATTGGGAAGGAACCATGGAAAATAAATAATAAGTCACACGGTAAAGTAGTCCATAACCTGGAAGATCAAAGCTTTTGGAATGCTGAAAGGGAACCAAGAATAGTCACTGTCAAGATGGACATATTAACTCGTAAATGAGCTCATGAACATTTAACAAACCATTAAGTTTGCATCAATGTTTTACAAATAGGATCATTTTCAGAACTGAAATATTTAACAAAATTAATTTTAAAATAGTGGTGATTTTCAATGTATCATGATGTCTGTATTTAATTAGGTTGTGATTACTTTGTATATGATATTGCAATTTTCATATTCAGTCTGCCGAATGATTGACGATGATATCGATTAACTGGTATTTATAAAGGTTTATGATTCAGTAAATGCATGCTGATTAGCTCACAATTGTAATCTTTATCAACTTTCCAGTGTATAAGCCATGAAGCTCCCTTAGCCACACCATCCAGAGGCCCCAGTTTGGTCCTTCACCCATGCAGTATACATAAGTTTCAGCTGGGTTTTTCCAATTATCTGCATAGCTCTTGGATTAGAGGGAGAGGGGAAATCAGCCTGAAATCCTGCTCCTGATCACTGTCCAGTGATCCCTGAGTTAGAGAGAGGGAAATCAGCTTGAGTCCCTGTTCAGGAGAATTTTCTACATTAGTATGTGCACAATCCAATAAGAAAAGATGCATTGTTGGACCTGGTTCTTGGAAATGAGATGGGCCAAGTAGATCAAGTGTTGGGGGTTACATTTAGGAGTCAGTGATCATTGTATTGTACATTTTAGGATGATAATAGAAAAGGACGATAGGCAATCCAGGGTAAGAATAATTAACTGGATGAGAGCTGGCTTCGATGGGGCAAGAAGAGAGCTGGGCCAGATAGACTAGAACAAAAGATTGGCAGGAAAAACTGTAGCTGAACAATGGGCTACCTTCAAAAAAGAATTGGTTTGGGCACAGTCAAGGTATATTCCATGGAAAAGGAAAGGTAGGACAAACAAATCCAGAGCTCCCTGGATGAAAAACGAGATTGAAATTATGATAAAGAAGAAAAAGTGTGCTTGTGACAGAGGTCAGGTAGAAAATACGATTGAGAACCAAGGGGAATATAGAAGGTTTGGAGAGGAGGTGAAAAAGCACATTAGAGAAGTAAAGAGGGATTATGATAAAAGATTGGCAGCCAACATAAAGGGGAATCCCAAAGTCTTCTATAGACATATAAATAGTAAGAGGGTGGTCAAAGGAAGAGTAGGGCTGATTGGGAACCTAAAAGGAAATTTACACATTGACAAAGGGGCCATGGCTGAGGTATTAAATGAATACTTTGCGTCTGCTTTTACCAAGGAGGTAGATGCTGCCCAGGCCATGTGACAGATGAGGATGTCACCAGAAGGGTTCTAAATTGATAAGGAGGAAGTGTTGAATAGACTGTCGGTACTTAAAGTTGACAAGGCACCAAGTCTGGACGAGATGCGTCCAAGGATATTGAAGGAAGTGAGATTAGAAATTGCAGGAGCACTGGCCATAATCTTTCAGTCTTCCCTAGAGTCAGGGGTGGCGCCAGAGGACTGGAGAATTGCAAACATTACGCCCTTGTTCAAAAAAGGTTGTAAGGATAAGCCCAGCAATTACAGACCAGTCAGTTTAACTTCAGTGGTGGGCAAGATTCTAGAAACAATTATTCAGGATAGAATTAGTAGTCACATGGAAAAATATGGATTGATAAGGAAGAGCCAGCAATGATTTCTAAAGGAGAAATCGTATTTAGCTAACTTGCTGGAGCTTTTGAAGAGGTAACGTAAAAGGTCGATGAGGGTAATGCTGTTGATGTGGTGTACATGAGGGAGAATCTTCGGCTTGGCGAGCGGGGGCGGGGCCTGCTTGCCGAGGCATAAAATGACGTAGGGTGATGTTGGGCATGTGTCCCGATGTCACCGCACGTGATTTAGATTTTCAGTTCGGTAGGCACGACCCAGAGAACCCCCACTCCCCAGCCCGCACAGGGAGCACACAGCACTTCCGGGTGTGCATCACACTGGTCGGGCCTTAATTGGCCCACCCATGTAAAATGGTGGCGTGGACCTAATCGGGGGCACCAATCGGGTCCATGCCCGCCCGCACCTACCCCCACACAACCCCCCCAATGGGGGGATAATTGTACCCATGGACTTTGAAAAGGCATTTGACACTGTGCCGCACAACTGACTTGTGAGAAAAGTTATTGCTCTTGGAATAAAAGGGACAGTAGCAACATGGATACAAAATTGGCTGAAAAATAGGAAGCTGAGCATAATGGTCAATGGATATTTTTTGGGCTGGAGGAATGTATGTAGTAGAGTTCCCCAGGGGTCGATATTGGAACCCTTGCTTTTCCTGATATACATTAATGTTCCAGATTTTGGTGTGCAGGGGACAGTTTCAAAATTTGCAGATGATACAAAGATTGGGAGTGTTGTGAACTGTGAGGAGGATGGTATGAAACTTCCAGAAGACATAGACAAGTTGGTGGAGTGGTCAGATGGGTGACAGATGAAGTTCAATATGGAGAAGTGTGAGGTGATGCATTTTGGTAGGAAGGACATGGACAGACAATATCAAATAAGGGGGGAATTTTGAAGGGGGGTTGCAGGAGCAGAAAGACTTGGGTGTATATGTGCATAGATCAGTGAAGGTGGCAGGACAGGTGGAGAGAGCAGTTAATAAAGCATATAGTATCCTAGGCTTTATTTATAGAGGAATAGAGTACAAGTGCAGGGCGGTTATGCTGAATTTATATAAGACACTCGTTAGACCTCATATTGTGTACAGTTCTGGGCATAAGGGATGTGAACACATAGGAGAGAGTGCAGAAGCGGTTTACAAAAATGGTTCCAGGGATGAGAAACTTCAGCTATGAGGATAGATTGGAGAGGCTGGAACTGTTCTCCTTAGAGAGAAGAAGGCTAAGAGGAGATTTGAGAGAGATGTTCAAAATCATGAGGGAGCTGGACAGTGTAGATAGGGAGACGCTGTTCCTGCTCATAAAAGGATCAAGAACTAGAGAGGGGCAAAGATTTAAAGTGATTTGCAAAAGAAGCAAATGTGACATGAGGAAAAACTTTTTCAAACAACGAGTGGTTTGGGTCTGGAATGCACTGCCTGGAAGTGTGTTGGAGGCAGGTTCAATTGAGGCATTCGAGAGGGCATTAGATGATCATTTGAATAGAAACAATGTGCAGGGATATGGGGAAAAGGCAGGACAATGGCACTAGGTCATAATGCTCATTTGGAGAGACGGTGCAGACATGATGGACCGAATGGCCTCCTTCTGTGCCGTTAAAATTCTGTGATTCTGTGAAAAGGATTAAATCATGAGGATAGGTTACGTAGATTAGGTATGTATTCCTTTGATTATAGGAGATTTAAGGTTGGTTTAATAGTGCTGTTTAGGATACTTGTAGGATTTAATAGGAAAGATAGACAGAAACATTTCATCTGGGGTGGGGGTGGTGGTGGGGTGGGGGGGGGAGTCCTGAACAAGAGGTCAGAATTTAAAATGAGTAGATGTTCAATGTAAAGTCAGGAAGCACTTCTTCGCATTAACTGGGGCGGGGTGCGGTGGGGGGGTGGGGGGGGCGGGGGGAGGTGGGGGTGGGTGGAAATATAGAACTGGCCCTCCCAAAAAGCTGAGGCTGGGGGGTCAATTAAAACTTTCAAAACTGAGATTGATACATTTTTGTTCAAGGATGTTAGAGAATATGGAAGCAGGTGGATAAATGAAGTGTCAGACCAGGGCCTGAATTTTTAGCTTGGTGGGCGGCCAATTAGTGGCCAGACAGTGTGAAGCGTTGGCTGAAAAGCCCAGCACTCCCAGGGTGGGGGTAGGAGGAGGGCAGGCAATGGGTAAGCGCTGAGAGAAAGCTCCCTGAAGGCAGAGAGCTGCCTCAGGGAGCCAGCAGACCCGAAAATGTTCCAATAAAGTATAAAGCAGAAACAAACGCGTAAACATCACAGTCAGGCACCTGAAAAGATAGATGATAAAAATGGATTTTTAGTTTTATTTTATAGCATAACGGAAACCTCATCCCGCCCTTGGATGAGCTTTCATGAAAAATGTAAAGGCCGCCTGGCCGATTCACCCGTCCGCCAACTGTGAAGTTAGACGGGTGATGAAAAATAGCAGACAATTGCATTGTTATTGGGCTCAATTGCCCTCCTAATTGTCAGCTGGTATGCCCGCTGAGCGAAATATTGCACAAGTGCGCACTCATGCGCCCGATCAGGTTGGGTGTGCGCCTGCCCAACCAACGTAAAATTCAGCCCTAGGTTTGAGCGGCTGAACTGACTTATTCTGTTCTTCTTCTCTTAATCTTGAAAACTTCTCTAACAATTTAAGTCATGGATCTTGTGCTATGGGTCATAGGAACAGCCCCAATAGCTTTTTTGGGGGATGAGTTCCAGGTTTCCACTACCCTTTGCGTGATGAGATTTATACCTAGATGTTATGAGATGAAGGAATCATATTACTGTGAGAGTGTGGCCACTGGGTTATGACCTCCTGAGCACCGATACCACTGCTACAAAGAGACCACAAGTGAGATATGAAGATAGTGGACATTAGCACTGACAACTGGGAGATAATCGCCGACGTTCCTGACCTCTAGAGGCTGACTGTTTGGAAGGGCATCAGAAGAGGCAAGCAGAAATGAAAGGCACAACTGACCAAGAAGAGGGCCCAGAGAAAACAGAGGGCAGTGATGGAACTCCTGAGACACATCTGGCGATGCTTAACACAGAGTTGACCACCATGTCCATGTCGGAAACCATCATCTCACAAGACAAAAGGCTGTCAAAACAGCCACCGGGGTGTGACTGTTGCTGTGTGATACCTTTGATTGATTGAAATCCAGGCAACAAGTCTTGCGTACAGTGCGGGGCATGAGTAAGATCAGGTAGTGCAGGGTGATCAAAGATAAGTTAATCAGGAAGTAGTGACTAGTTGGCACCAAGCCTGGCTTGTAGGGCTAAGGAAAGAGCTGAGAAATATTGAGAAAGAATGAGCTTTAATAGGGGAGACTGAAGAAGAGTCATACGGACTGGAAACTTTAACTCTCCACAGATACTGCCAGACCTGCCGAGTTTTTCCAGCATTTTCTGTTTTTATTATAGGGGAGACAAGGATGAGTTTTAATTTCAGTAGAATTGGGAAACAGAGAATGAGTAGGAAGGGTTTGAAGAAGAAAAAGAGGGATGTTTCAAGGAACAATGGTCATAGTCAATAGTGGCACATTTATTATTGCCAAACCATTAACGGGTTAACTAGATTTAGTTAGGCAAACTGCAATTATGTCCTTAAGGCAGTTATATTAGCATACTCAAAACTTCTATTATCTGACAAATTGTCTCATCAGCTCTATTTCCTCTCCTCGCTGCCTGCTTTCCACCCGCGTGTCCATTCTTCATTATCAGGAGAAAGCTGCAGGCTTGCTTGATTGGCATAGTGCATATGCAGTTTCACTGCAGCCTCTGTGGGGAGAGACAAGCACAAGATGTTACCTTTTCCTTCCATCCCTTTCCCAGATTATCATCAATTTTACATGCCATGTTCCCCAGCACCAGGCTTGCCTGTCTATCAACCGTAACAAAATATGACACATGTCGACGAGTGACATCAATCAATTAATGACAGAGTGGGTTTAAAGACTTCGTTCCTGTTGACCTGTCACTCAAACTCCAAGCTGATGTGTGATGTGCCATGTTAACCCTTTCATGGGCTCAGTCTGTCCGTCCTGGTGCAAAACTTAGTAGTTTTTAACTCGGAACAGGTTTGTATGTTATTCTTTTACATTAAACCTTTAACTCAGATCCAACTGTTTATGGTAGGGTTCAAAGAGTATAAGGTGGCACTGCTCAAACTGTTTTTCCCTTCTTTTCCTCCAGCTGTTGTTCCACAGATGCTAGAATCAGCTGGTATCCAACGCAAGAGGCCTTTCTTTAACTGTGAACTGAGATGGTGACCATCTGTAAGCTGATTGCTCGATCCTTACTTCCCTTGACACCTTCCAGCAAGGGACACTGGATGGTGATCAGAAGCACTGCCCCCGAGATCAGCTGAACCTGCACAAACCTGACAACCTGACTCCAGTTCATTTAACCATGAGGTTAACTAAAGGGTTGGCCGTTTAGAACTGAGGTGAGGAGAAATTTCTTCACTCACAGGGTGGTGAATCTTTGGAATTCTCTACCCCAGAGGGCTGCGGAAGCTCAGTCATTGAGCATGCTCGACACAAAGATCGCTAGATAGTTTGGACTCTAAGCGAATCAAGGGCCGGGATTTTGCCCTTGTTGGGCGGGCTCAGTGGGGATGAGCGGGAGTGGTCAGGAAGCCGACTGCCGCCCACGATTGTGGATGGACTGCGATTTCACGCTGGCGGGCCAGTTAAGGCCTGCCCAACGTGAAACGAGCGCTGCAGCGCTATCTGTGTGGTGGGGGTGGGGGGAGGAGGGCGAGTGGGGAACTTAGCGCATGCGCGCAACTGCGCGCAGGAAAAGCTCCCTGAGGCAGACGCTGCCTCAGGGAGATGAAGATTTTAAGAAATAAAAGCAAAGATTTAACAAATGTTACAAAACATGTCCCCTCTGTCACATGAGCAGGGACATCTTTTGAATGAAAAGTTAACAATTTTATTTTATTTTTATTTGCTGTTGGAAACCTCATCCCGCCCGTGGATGAGGTTCCCTAAAAAGCGCAAAGGCCACTTGGTCTTTTCGCCTGCCCACCACCCACAAGGTAGGTTGGACGGGCAGTGAAAAATTACATTTAATTGGGACTTTAGTGGCCTTGATAGGCTTGGTTAATTGTTGGCGGGTGTGCTGCCAACACCCATACGCACCCACCGACTGAAATATCGCGCAAGTGTGCGATGATGTGGGGACATCTGGCCCGACATCATCGCGTGTCATTTTACGCTCGTTCAGGTTGGGCGCGCACCCGCCCGACAAGGTAAAGATTCTGGCCAAGGGACACGGAGATCAAGTGGGGAAGGTTAAGTTGAATTAGAAAATCAGCCATGATCTTATTGAATGGCAGAGTCGGTTTCAGCCTACTCCTGCTCCTGTTTTGTACGTTCGTAAACTGTAACAATACATGTGCAGATAAAAAAGATGCAATAATTCATTGGTCAGTCATAAATTAAGCTGCTTAATCTTGTTAGTGAGTAACCCACGGGGCAATGATACAGGATGTAACCAATCCTCACCCAAGAATCAAAGATTAATTAGGAGCAGCATCATGGATTTATAAAAAGAATGTCAAGTCTGTGAAATGCCAGAGTGTTCTGAGAGGAAGTAACAGAATATTAATAAAGGAAATACAATGCATGTTGAATGAATGAATTCTCAAAACGCATTTGATAAGGTGCTTTATGAGAGGCTTGTTAGTAAAAGTGTGTCACATGGTATTAAATGGACTGTAACAGCTAGATAGGGAGTTGGTTAATTGATTGAAAACACAGAATAATAGTGGATGTTTTCAGATTAGAATGATGTCCAAGGGTTCAGGGTTAGGACCAGTGCTCTTCCATTTCCAAAAATAATCTGGTCTTGGGTAGGGGGTACAATGTCAAATTTTGCAGATGATGTAAAAACAGGAAGCGTGGTTAACTGTGAAGGAGATCCATCAAGGACTTCATGAGAACACAGGCAGGTGAGTCGAATAGGCAGAAAGATGTCATATAAAAGTCAGAATGTAAATTGTACATTTCAGGAACACAAGTAAGGTGGAGGAATAAATGGTAAAATTCTAAAAGAGGTCAAGGAGCAGGCTTATGGGTTCAGTTAAACAAATCTTAAATGGAATAGCTATTTGATAAAGCCGTAGAAACCAAGTTGGTCAAGGAGCAGGCTTATGGGTTCAGTTAAACAAATCTTAAATGGAATAGCTATTTGATAAAGCCGTAGAAACCAAGTTGGTCAAGAAGGTGTGCAATATATTTCCCTTTATTAGCTGAAGCATAGAGTATAAAAACAATGAGGTAATGCCAGGACTGTATTAAGCACTAATTTGCTCACAGCTAGAGTACTGCATACAGTTTTCACTGCTTTACAGGAAAGATGTGATTACACTAGAGATGGCACAGAGAAGATTTCCAAGGATGTTGTCAAGACTGGAGGAAAGATTGGATAGGCTGATATTGTTTTCTTTGGAACAGAGGAGGCTGAGGGGAGATTTAATTGAGTTGTGTAAAAATTATGAGGGGCCTAGACAGAATAGGCAGGAGGGACCTATTTCGCTGAGCAGAGAGGTCAATAACCAGGGCACATAGATTTAAAGTCATCGGTAGAAGGATTAGAGAGGAGTTGAGGAGAAATAGAACTCATTGCCTGGAAGGCTGGTAGAGGCAGAAAGCCTTATCACACTTTAAAAAAATACTTGGATATGCACTTAAAATGCTCTGTAACCTACAGGGCTATGGAGTGAGAGCTGGAAAGTTTGATTAGGTTGTATATCTCCATATTGGCTATCGCAGACAAGATGGACGAAATGACCAAAATAAAAACAAAAACAAAAAAACTGTGGATGCTGGAAATCCAACACAAAAACATAATTACCTGGAAAAACTCAGCAGGTCTGGCAGCATCGGCGGAGAAGAAAAGAGTTGACATTTCGAGTCCTCATGACCCTTCGACAGAACTTGAGTTCGAGTCCAAGAAAGGACTCTTTTCTTGGACTCGAACTCAAGTTCTGTCAAAGGGTTATGAGGACTCGAAACGTCAACTCTTTTCTTCTCCGCCGATGCTGCCAGACCTGCTGAGTTTTTCCAAGTAATTCTGTTTTTGTTTTGGACCAAATGACCTCCTTATGTGCAGTAAAGTTTCCATTTTCCTGTGTTTCAAATGGAAGCTTAGGTTTATAAAGAGGGGAATAATGTATAAAGGCAAAGACAGAGGGATGTGGTAGCATCGTGGTTATGTTCATGGTCCTAGTTATCCAGTGACAGGAGTTCAAATCCATCATCGGTGCCTCAGGGAAATTTAAATTCTGTTAATTAATTCATATAACAATATCAGACTGTAGTACAGTACTGGTGGATACAGGTCTGTCACTGTATAACACAGGGATACAGAACTGGTGGATACAGTCTGTCACTGTATAACACTGGAGTATGGTACTGGTGGGCACAGGCCTGTCACTGTATAACACCCGGATACAGTACTGGTGGGGATGGGTCTGTCACTGTATAACACTGGGGTATGGTACTGGTGGGCACAGGTCTGTCACTGTATAACACTTGGGTACAGTACTGGTAGGTACAGGTCTGTCACTGTATAACACCCGGATACAGTACTGGTGGGGACAGGCCTGTCACTGTATAACACTTGGGTACAGTACTGGTAGGTACAGGTCTGTCACTGTATAACACTGGGATACAGTACTGGTGGGGACAGGCCTGTCACTGTATAACACTGGGGTACAGTACTGGTAGGTACAGGTCTGTCACTGTATAACACCCGGATACAGTACTGGTGGGGACAGGCCTGTCACTGTATAACACTGGGGTATAGTACTGGTGGGGACAGGTCTGTCACTGTATAACACCCGGATACAGTACTGGTGGGGACAGGCCTGTCACTGTATAACACTGGGGTATAGTACTGGTGGGGACAGGTCTATCACTGTATAACACTGGGGTACAGTACTGCTGGGTACAGGTCTGTCACTGTATAACACTGGGATACAGTACTGGTGGGGACAGGCCTGTCACTGTATAACACTGGGGTATAGTACTGGTGGGGACAGGTCTGTCACTGTATAACACCCGGATACAGTACTGGTGGGGACAGGCCTGTCACTGTATAACACTGGGGTATAGTACTGGTGGGTACAGGTCTGTCACTGTATAACACTGGGGTACAGTACTGCTGGGTACAGGTCTGTCACTGTATAACACTGGGGTATAGTACTGGTGGGTACAGGTCTGTCACTGTATAACACTGGGGTACAGTACTGCTGGGTACAGGTCTGTCACTGTATAACACTGGGGTATAGTACTGGTGGGTACAGGTCTGTCACTGTATAACACTGGGGTACAGTACTGGTGGGTACAGGTCTGTCACTGTATAACACTGGGGTACAGTACTGCTGGGTACAGGTCTGTCACTGTATAACACTGGGGTATAGTACTGGTGGGTACAGGTCTGTCACTGTATAACACTGGGGTACAGTACTGGTGGGTACGGGTCTGTCACTGTATAACACTGGGGTACAGTACTGGTGGGTACGGGTCTGTCACTGTATAACACTGGGGTACAGTACTGGTGGGTACAGGTCTGTCACTGTATAACACTGGGGTACAGTACTGCTGGGTACAGGTCTGTCACTGTATAACACTAGGGTACAGTACTGCTGGGTACAGGTCTGTCACTGTATAACACTGGGGTACAGTACTGGTGGGTACAGGTCTGTCACTGTATAACACTGGGGTACAGTACTGCTGGGTACAGGTCTGTCACTGTATAACACTGGGGTATAGTACTGGTGGGTACAGGTCTGTCAGTGTATAACACTGGGGTACAGTACTGGTGGGTACAGGTCTGTCACTGTATAACACTGGGGTACAGTACTGCTGGGTACAGGTCTGTCACTGTATAACACTGGGGTATAGTACTGGTGGGTACAGGTCTGTCACTGTATAACACTGGGGTACAGTACTGGTGGGTACGGGTCTGTCACTGTATAACACTGGGGTACAGTACTGGTGGGTACGGGTCTGTCACTGTATAACACTGGGGTACAGTACTGGTGGGTACAGGTCTGTCACTGTATAACACTGGGGTACAGTACTGGTGGGTACAGGTCTGTCACTGTATAACACTGGGGTACAGTACTGCTGGGTACAGGTCTGTCACTGTATAACACTGGGGTACAGTACTGGTGGGTACAGGTCTGTCACTGTATAACACTGGGGTACAGTACTGCTGGGTACAGGTCTGTCACTGTATAACACTGGGGTATAGTACTGGTGGGTACAGGTCTGTCACTGTATAACACTGGGGTACAGTACTGCTGGGTACAGGTCTGTCACTGTATAACACTGGGGTATAGTACTGGTGGGTACAGGTCTGTCACTGTATAACACTGGGGTACAGTACTGCTGGGTACAGGTCTGTCACTGTATAACACTGGGGTACAGTACTGGTGGGGACAGGTCTGTCACTGTATAACACTCAGGTATAGTACTGGTGGGGACAGGTCTGTCACTGTATAACACTGGGGTACAGTACTGGTGGGGACAGGTCTGTCACTGTATAACACTGGGATACAGTACTGGTGGGTACAGGTCTGTCACTGTATAACACTGGGGTACAGTACTGGTGGGGACAGGCCTGTCACTGTATAACACTGGGATACAGTTCTGGTGGGGACAGGCCTGTCACTGTATAACACTCGGGTATAGTACTGGTGGGGACAGGTCTGTCACTGTATAACACTGGGGTACAGTACTGGTGGGGACAGGTCTGTCACTGTATAACACTGGGGTACAGTACTGGTGGGGACAGGCCTGTCACTGTATAACACTGGGGTATAGTACTGGTAGGTACAGGTCTGTCACTGTATAACACTGGGGTATAGTACTGGTGGGGACAGGTCTGTCACTGTATAACACCCGGATACAGTACTGGTGGGGACAGGTCTGTCACTGTATAACACTGGGGTATAGTACTGGTAGGTACAGGTCTGTCACTGTATAACACTGGGGTATAGTACTGGTAGGTACAGGTCTGTCACTGTATAACACTGGGGTACAGTACTGGTAGGTACAGGTCTGTCACTGTATAACACCCGGATACATTACTGGTGGGGACAGGTCTGTCACTGTATAACACCCGGATACAGTACTGGTGGGGACAGGTCTGTCACTGTATAACACTGGGGTACAGTACTGGTGGGGACAGGCCTGTCACTGTATAACACTGGGGTATAGTACTGGTAGGTACAGGTCTGTCACTGTATAACACTGGGGTATAGTACTGGTGGGGACAGGTCTGTCACTGTATAACACCCGGATACAGTACTGGTGGGGACAGGTCTGTCACTGTATAACACTGGGGTATAGTACTGGTAGGTACAGGTCTGTCACTGTATAACACTGGGGTATAGTACTGGTAGGTACAGGTCTGTCACTGTATAACACTGGGGTACAGTACTGGTAGGTACAGGTCTGTCACTGTATAACACCCGGATACATTACTGGTGGGGACAGGTCTGTCACTGTATAACACTGGGGTATAGTACTGGTAGGTACAGGTCTGTCACTGTAGAACATTGGGGTACAGTACTGGTAGGTACAGGTCTGTCACTGTATAACACTGGGGTATAGTACTGGTAGGTACAGGTCTGTCACTGTATAACACTGGGGTACAGTACTGGTAGGTACAGGTCTGTCACTGTATAACACCCGGATACATTACTGGTGGGGACAGGTCTGTCACTGTATAACACTGGGGTATAGTACTGGTAGGTACAGGTCTGTCACTGTATAACACTGGGGTACAGTACTGGTAGGTACAGGTCTGTCACTGTATAACACCCGGATACATTACTGGTGGGGACAGGTCTGTCACTGTGTAACACTGGGGTACAGTACTGGTGGGGACGGGTCTGTCACTGTATAACACTGGGGTACAGTACTGGTGGGGGCAGGTCTGTCACTGTGTAACACTGGGGTACAGTACTGGTGGGGACAGGTCTGTCACTGTATAACACTGGGGTACAGTACTGGTGGGGGCAGGTCTGTCACTGTATAACACTGGGGTACAGTACTGGTGGGGACAGGCCTGTCACTGTATAACACTGGGGTATAGTACTGGTAGGTACAGGTCTGTCACTGTATAACACTGGGGTATAGTACTGGTGGGGACAGGTCTGTCACTGTATAACACCCGGATACAGTACTGGTGGGGACAGGTCTGTCACTGTATAACACTGGGGTATAGTACTGGTAGGTACAGGTCTGTCACTGTATAACACTGGGGTATAGTACTGGTAGGTACAGGTCTGTCACTGTATAACACTGGGGTACAGTACTGGTAGGTACAGGTCTGTCACTGTATAACACCCGGATACATTACTGGTGGGGACAGGTCTGTCACTGTATAACACCCGGATACAGTACTGGTGGGGACAGGTCTGTCACTGTATAACACTGGGGTACAGTACTGGTGGGGACAGGCCTGTCACTGTATAACACTGGGGTATAGTACTGGTAGGTACAGGTCTGTCACTGTATAACACTGGGGTATAGTACTGGTGGGGACAGGTCTGTCACTGTATAACACCCGGATACAGTACTGGTGGGGACAGGTCTGTCACTGTATAACACTGGGGTATAGTACTGGTAGGTACAGGTCTGTCACTGTATAACACTGGGGTATAGTACTGGTAGGTACAGGTCTGTCACTGTATAACACTGGGGTACAGTACTGGTAGGTACAGGTCTGTCACTGTATAACACCCGGATACATTACTGGTGGGGACAGGTCTGTCACTGTATAACACTGGGGTATAGTACTGGTAGGTACAGGTCTGTCACTGTATAACATTGGGGTACAGTACTGGTAGGTACAGGTCTGTCACTGTATAACACTGGGGTATAGTACTGGTAGGTACAGGTCTGTCACTGTATAACACTGGGGTACAGTACTGGTAGGTACAGGTCTGTCACTGTATAACACCCGGATACATTACTGGTGGGGACAGGTCTGTCACTGTATAACACTGGGGTATAGTACTGGTAGGTACAGGTCTGTCACTGTATAACACTGGGGTACAGTATTGGTAGGTACAGGTCTGTCACTGTATAACACCCGGATACATTACTGGTGGGGACAGGTCTGTCACTGTGTAACACTGGGGTACAGTACTGGTGGGGACGGGTCTGTCACTGTATAACACTGGGGTACAGTACTGGTGGGGGCAGGTCTGTCACTGTGTAACACTGGGGTACAGTACTGGTGGGGACAGGTCTGTCACTGTATAACACTGGGGTACAGTACTGGTGGGGGCAGGTCTGTCACTGTATAACACTGGGATACAGTACTGGTGGGTACAGGTCTGTCACTGTATAACATTGGGGTACAGTACTGGTGGGGACAGGTCTGTCACTGTATAACACTGGGGTACAGTACTGGTGGGGACAGGTCTGTCACTGTATAACACTGGGCTACAGTACTGGTGGGGACAGGTCTGTCACTGTATAACACTGGGATACAGTACTGGTGGGGGCAGGTCTGTCACTGTATAACATTGGGGTACAGTACTGGTGGGGACAGGTCTGTCACTGTATAACACTGGGGTACAGTACTGGTGGGTACAGGTCTGTCACTGTATAACACTGGGGTACAGTACTGGTGGGTACAGGTCTGTCACTGTATAACACTGGGGTACAGTACTGGTGGGTACAGGTCTGTCACTGCATAACACTGGGGTACAGTACTGGTGGGGACAGGTCTGTCACTGTATAACACTGGTGTACAGTACTGGTGGGGACAGGTCTGTCACTGTATAACACTGGGGTACAGTACTGGTGGGGACAGGTCTGTCACTGTATAACACTGGGGTACAGTACTGGTAGGTACAGGTCTGTCAGTGTATAACACTGGGGTACAGTATTGGTGGTGACAGGTCTGTCACTGTATAACACTGGGGTACAGTACTGGTGGGGACAGGCCTGTCACTGTATAACACTGGGATACAGTACTGGTGGGGACGGGTCTGTCACTGTATAACACTGGGGTACAGTACTGGTGGGGGCAGGTCTGTCAGTGTATAACACTGGGGTACAGTACTGGTGGGGGCAGGTCTGTCACTGTATAACACTGGGGTACAGTACTGGTGGGTACAGGTCTGTCACTGTATAACACTGGGGTACAGTACTGGTGGGTACAGGTCTGTCACTGTATAACACTGGGGTACAGTACTGGTGGGGACGGGTCTGTCACTGTATAACACTGGGGTACAGTACTGGTGGGGACGGGTCTGTCACTGTATAACACTGGGGTACAGTACTGGTGGGGACAGGACTGTCACTGTATAACACTGGGGTACAGTACTGGTGGGGGCAGGTCTGTCACTGTATAACACTGGGGTACAGTACTGGTGGGGACGGGTCTGTCACTGTATAACACTGGGGTACAGTACTGGTGGGGACAGGTCTGTCACTGTATAACACTGGGATACAGTACTGGTGGGTACAGGTCTGTCACTGTATAACACTGGGGTACAGTACTGGTGGGGACAGGCCTGTCACTGTATAACACTGGGATACAGTTCTGGTGGGGACAGGCCTGTCACTGTATAACACTGGGGTACAGTACTGGTGGGGACAGGTCTGTCACTGTATAACACTCGGGTATAGTACTGGTGGGGACAGGTCTGTCACTGTATAACACTGGGGTACAGTACTGGTGGGGGCAGGTCTGTCACTGTATAACACTGGGGTACAGTACTGGTGGGGACAGGTCTGTCACTGTATAACACCCGGATACAGTACTGGTGGGTACAGGTCTGTCACTGTATAACACCCGGATACAGTACTGGTGGGTACAGGTCTGTCACTGTATAACACTGGGGTACAGTACTGGTGGGGGCAGGTCTGTCACTGTATAACACTGGGGTACAGTACTGGTGGGGACAGGTCTGTCACTGTATAACACTGGGGTACAGTACTGGTGGGTACAGGTCTGTCACTGTATAACACTGGGGTACAGTACTGGTGGGGACAGGTCTGTCACTGTATAACACTGGGGTACAGTACTGCTGGGTACAGGTCTGTCACTGTATAACACTGGGGTACAGTACTGGTGGGGACAGGTCTGTCACTGTATAACACTGGGGTACAGTACTGGTGGGGACAGGTCTGTCACTGTATAACACTGGGGTACAGTACTGGTGGGGACGGGTCTGTCACTGTATAACACTGGGGTACAGTACTGGTGGGTACAGGTCTGTCACTGTATAACACTGGGGTACAGTACTGGTGGGGGCAGGTCTGTCACTGTATAACACTCGGGTATAGTACTGGTGGGGACGGGTCTGTCACTGTATAACACTGGGGTACAGTACTGGTGGGGACGGGTCTGTCACTGTATAACACTGGGGTACAGTACTGGTGGGGACGGGTCTGTCACTGTATAACACTGGGGTACAGTACTGGTGGGTACAGGTCTGTCACTGTATAACACTGGGATACAGTACTGGTGGGGACAGGCCTGTCACTGTATAACACTGGGGTACAGTACTGGTGGGGACAGGTCTGTCACTGTATAACACTGGGGTACAGTACTGGTGGGGACAGGTCTGTCACTGTATAACACTGGGATACAGTACTGGTGGGGGCAGGTCTGTCACTGTATAACACTGGGATACAGTACTGGTGGGGGCAGCTCTGTCACTGTATAATACTGGGGTACAGTACTGGTGGGGACAGGTCTGTCACTGTATAATACTGGGGTACAGTACTGGTGGGGACAGGTCTGTCACTATAACACTGGGGTACAGTACTGGTGGGGACAGGTCTGTCACTGTATAACACTGGGGTACAGTACTGGTGGGTACAGGTCTGTCACTGTATAACACTGGGGTACAGTACTGGTGGGGGCAGGTCTGTCACTGTATAACACTGGGATACAGTACTGGTGGGTACAGGTCAGCCACTGTATAACACTGGGGTACAGTACTGGTGGGTACAGGTCTGTCACTGTATAACACTCGGGTACAGTACTGGTGGGTACAGGTCAGCCACTGTATAATACTGGGGTACAGTACTGGTGGGGACAGGTCTGTCACTGTATAACACTGGGGTACAGTACTGGTGGGGACAGGTCTGTCACTGTATAACACTGGGGTACAGTACTGGTGGGGACAGGTCTGTCACTGTGTAACACTGGGCTACAGTACTGGTGGGGACAGGTCTGTCACTGTATAACACTGGGGTACAGTACTGGTGGGGACAGGTCTGTCACTGTATAACACTGGGGTACAGTACTGGTGGGTACAGGTCTGTCACTGTATAACACTGGGGTACAGTACTGGTGGGGACAGGTCTGTCACTGTATAACACTGGGATACAGTACTGGTGGGGGCAGGTCTGTCACTGTATAACACTGGGATACAGTACTGGTGGGGGCAGCTCTGTCACTGTATAATACTGGGGTACAGTACTGGTGGGGACAGGTCTGTCACTGTATAATACTGGGGTACAGTACTGGTGGGGACAGGTCTGTCACTGTATAACACTGGGGTACAGTACTGGTGGGGACAGGTCTGTCACTGTATAACACTGGGGTACAGTACTGGTGGGGACAGGTCTGTCACTGTATAACACTGGGGTACAGTACTGGTGGGGACAGGTCTGTCACTGTATAACACTGGGGTACAGTACTGGTGGGGGCAGGTCTGTCACTGTATAACACTGGGGTACAGTACTGGTGGGGACAGGTCTGTCACTGTATAACACTGGGGTACAGTACTGGTGGGGACAGGTCTGTCACTGTATAACACGGGTACAGTACTGGTGGGGACAGGTCTGTCACTGTATAACACTGGGGTACAGTACTGGTGGGGACAGGTCTGTCACTGTATAACACTGGGGTACAGTACTGGTGGGGACAGGTCTGTCACTGTATAACACTGGGGTACAGTACTGGTGGGGACAGGTCTGTCACTGTATAACACTGGGGTACAGTACTGGTGGGGGCAGGTCTGTCACTGTATAACACTGGGGTACAGTACTGGTGGGGACAGGTCTGTCACTGTATAACACTGGGGTACAGTACTGGTGGGGACAGGTCTGTCACTGTATAACACGGGTACAGTACTGGTGGGGACAGGTCTGTCACTGTATAACACTGGGGTACAGTACTGGTGGGTACAGGTCTGTCACTGTATAACACTGGGATACAATACTGGTGGGGACAGGTCTATCACTGTATAACACTGGGATACAGTACTGGTGGGGACAGGTCTATCACTGTATAACACTGGGATACAATACTGGTGGGGACAGGTCTATCACTGTATAACACTGGGATACAGTACTGGTGGGGACTGGTCTGTCACTGTATAACACTGGGATACAATACTGGTGGGGACAGGTCTATCACTGTATAACACTGGGGTACAGTACTGGTGGGGACAGGTCTGTCACTGTATAACACTGGGGTACAGTACTGGTGGGGACAGGTCGATCACTGTATAACACTGGGGTACAGCACTGGTGGGGACAGGTCTGTCACTGTATAACACTGGGGTACAGTACTGGTGGGGACAGGTCTGTCACTGTGTAACACTGGGGTACAGTACTGGTGGGGACAGGTCTGTCACTGTATAACACTGGGGTACAGTACTGGTGGGGGCAGGTCTGTCACTGTGTAACACTGGGGTACAGTACTGGTGGGGACAGGTCTGTCACTGTATAACACTGGGGTACAGTACTGGTGGGGGCAGGTCTGTCACTGTGTAACACTGGGGTACAGTACTGGTGGGGACAGGGTCTGTCACTGTATAACACTGGGGTACAGTACTGGTGGGGACAGGTTTTCATTAATACTGAGACTGATGATTTAAGGGGAGATGGTTTAACGTGACATATGAGACGTTTATTTCAAAGCATCTATATGATAAGTAAAGCTGGTTTCAGCGGCGCAGTCTCAAGTGAAACATAATGTGTAGCTATCTCTGGCTGATTATAACAGGCCTGTTTTAATTTTGGGGCTCCAATTTTCAGGGTGGAGTTTGGGGACATCATTATTTTTCACATCACTGTCATCACAAAAATCTTCTCCCACATTCTCAGAAAATGATTGCCAATTACTTTGTTAATAAGAAGACAGCCTCTCTGTGAGAAAACTGGAAAACCTGAAGAATGAGAAGCAAAGTTGGTGGAATAAAGTTGAAACTTATCAGGAAGCCAATGGCAAATAATTGGAGTTTGACTTTCTTAATCAGTTTAACTGGGGAACTGGAGATCAAGGCATTACAAGGAGCTCATAAAAGGTCTCGTAGTGTAATCGTGAATGAAATTATTCAAACGATTTCAAATTAAGCAGAATTATTGGTTTCAGTTTCCCATTTGCCAAACCTTCAGATCTTTACCTGCACCACAGATGAGCACCCGCCTCGATCCCTGTCATTCTATTCACAGATCTGTTCTGTAGAAACTCATTACCATCTTCTCCCAGCTGTGTGAATGAGCCTTGCTTTATTATGCAGGAATATTAATCCTGAGTTGTCTTATCACCTCCCAAATCACACAGCTGTCGAAGCAGGAGACATTAGACCCAGAGGCTGAAGATATTCACTTTCTCAGAAAAATTTGTTTTCAGCCCCATTTGAAGATTTGGGAAGTGTTTTGTTTCATACTAATATTACTCTGTGTATCTCTACCTTCAAGTTTTAGGGATCACTTGTCAAGCTTGACTTTCAGGAACTGTTTTTATTCAGAGGACAGAGGTAGATGATCTCCATTCTTATTTCCTTTCCACTCTTCTCTCCTTCCTCTCTGGATGGTGCTGATCCTTCCTCTCTGGATGGTGCTGACTCTTTTCTGCAGTAGATTCCTGACACCAGATGTTCAATCTCCCCTGCTCACTCTGCTCCTCAGTTCCTGTTTTCTACTGACCCCTTGGCCTGAATTTTGCTCTCGTCAGGTGCAGGCGATCAGCGGTCTCAGAAGCAGACGTGAAATGTGCTTCTGCCTGCGATCAGCCCCCACCCCCACCACCCCCCCCCACCGCCGACTGCGATCTTACACTGTCTGGCCAAGTAACGACCAGCCAACATGAAATGCACCCAGAGAAAGGATCAGCACTGCCGTTGGGAGCGGGAAGAGGGCAGGCGGGGACATCACTGCGGGTGCTGGTGAGCACTTCCACTGATCTCCCTGAAGGCAGACTGCAGCCTCAGGGAGCTACAGACCTCCATAAATAAAAGAAAACACAAAAATGTTACAAAAAATGTCCATGCAGCACAATCGAGCACCTGAAAGCAGACTTCATAAAAAAAAACCAGTCCCCAGATATTTCTCTTTATTTTAAATCCTAATGGAGATTTCATCCAGCTATTGGATGAAGTTTCATCGAAAAAGTAAAGCCTGCCTGGTCGATTGGCCCATCTGCCAACTGTAAGGTTGGATGGGCCATGAAAAATCACTGACAATTGGCCCGTTAATGGGCTTAATTGCCCTCTTAATTGTTGGCGGGAGCTCTTCCGACTTTTACACATGCCCACTGACCGAAGTATCACTCAAGCGCGCGATGACTTTGGGACGCTCGGCCAACATCATAGTGTACCGTTCGGGTCAAGCACACGCCCGCTCGCCCGCAGGACATAAAATTCTGGCCCTCACTCCCCTGCAAATGCATCCACATCAAAATCCCCATCCTTGTCTTTAAATCCACCAAGGTCTCCTCCTTTTCCTGCCTCTAACCCTAAACCTTCTTCTGCTTTATGTCCCGCACTCTTTTAACTCTGGTCTTTATTTAGATCCACATTTGGGATCTGGGAGAGGCTGGCAAAGCCAGTATTTATTGTCCATCCCTAATTGTCCTTGAGAGGGAGGTGGTGGGTCATCTCCTTGCAGTCTGTGTAGGAGTTTCAGGATTTAATCCAATGACAATGAAGGAATAACAATTATATGTTCAAATCAGGATAGTGTATCACTTGGTGGAGAATGCGAATGTGTCGGTGTTCCCTTGGAAAGGCTGCCCTTGTCCTTCTATGAGGTGTTCCCATATATTCCCCTCCACCTGATCTACCATTGTTGGTTCAGCCTTTGTCAATTTTGTCTCTAAGTTTTGCTTGGAAATTGGGAGAACACCAGCAGAATTTCTTAAACCCTTTTGCTTGACTACCACTATCCCTACCTTCAATAGCCTTCTTAAAATGTGCCTCTTTGAGTGCACCTTTAAACATCACTGCTAATTTCCCTCCAATTCCTGTTTGGTTCATTTGCTGCTACCCCCTCAACTATACCCTACCCAACATGACAGGCTTAACTAGTTTTTCAAGTTGATATTACAAAGCACATTATGTTAAATCAAGTCTAAAGGATAGCCACAGACCATTCAACCCAACTGGTCAATTCTGATGATTATTCTCCATATGAGCCTCTTTCACCATTCTTCAGCTCACTCTCTCAGTTTATCCATCTATCCCCTTCTCCCTCATGCTTACCTAGCTTTCAGTTAAAAATATGAGACCATAAAATATAAGATGTAGGTGCAGAATTAGGCCATTTGGCCTATCGAGTCTGCTCCACCATTCAATAAGATCATGGCTGATCTGATAATCCTTAACTCCACTTTCCTGCCTTTTCCCCATAACCTTGAATATACTTAATGACCCAGCCTTGAATATATTTAACGACTCAGCCTCTACAGTCCTCTGTGATAAAGAAATCCACAGATCAACTACCCTCTGAGAGAAGAAATTCCTCCTCATCTCTGTTTTAAATTAAATTACTTTGAGATTATGCGCTCTGGTCCTAAACTCTCCAATAAGGGGAAACAATCGCTTGGCATCTACCCTGTGAAGCCCCCTAAGAATCTTATATGTTTCAATAAGGTCGCCTCTCATACTTTTAAACTCCAATAAATACAGGCCCAACCTACTCAACCTCTCCTCATAGGAAAATCTCTCCAACCCTGGATCAAACTAGTGAACCTTCTCTGGACTGCCTCCAATGCCAGTATATCTTTCCTTAGATAAGGGGACCAAAACTGTTCACAGTATTCTAGGTGTGGTCCAACTAGTGCCTTGTATAGTTTCAGCAAGGCTTCCCTCTTTTTATACTCCATTCCCTTTGAAATAAAGCCCACATTCCATTTGCCTTTCCTATTACCTGTTGAACTTGTATGTTAGCTTTTTGGGATTCATCTACGAGGACCCCCAAATCCCTCTGTGCTGCAGCTTTCTGCAGTCTTTCTCCATTTAAATAATATTCAGCTCCTCTATTCTTCCTGTCAAAGTGCATAACCTCACACTTTCCCACATTATATTCCATCTGTCACATTTTGGCCTATTCACTTAACCTGTCTATATCCCTCTGTCGACTCTTTGTGTCATCCACACCACTTGTCTTCCCACCTATTTTTGTGTCATCCGCAAACTTGGCCATAGTACATTCATTTCCCTCATCCAAGTCATTAATATATATTATAAATAATTGTGGCCCAGCACTGATCCTTGTGGCACTCCACTAGTTACAGGTTGCCATCCTGAAAATGTCCCCTGTATTCCAACTCTCTGTCGTCTATTAGTTAGCTAGTCCCCTATCCATGCTAATATACTACCCCCAATAGCATGGGCTCTTAACTTATTAAGTAGCCATATGTGTGCTACCTTATCAAACACCTTTTGGAAATCAAAATATATTACATCTACTGGTTCCCCTTTATCTTTATATTTCTTTGTAATTGCCCTTATTTAAGTTTTGCACAGATGTTTCTGAACTAAATTTCTCACTCTCATACTGAATGCTAAATTCTACCATATTATGGTCACTGTTTCCTAGGGAATATTTTACTCTGAGATCATTTATTAAACCTGCCTCATTACCAGATCCAAAATAGCCTGATCCCTGGTTGGATCCACAACATATTGTTCCAGGAAATTGTCCTGAATACACCCTATGAATTCTTGCTCATGGCTACCTCTGCCAATTTGATTTTCCAAATCTACATAGAGATTAAAGTCACCCATGATTAATATACTGCCTATTTTGCATGCCATCATTATTTCCTGACTTACTCTCCCCCCGGCAGCATAGCTACTGTTGGGAAGCCTATAGACTACTCCCACCAGTGTCTCCTTCCCCCTGTTATCTCTTACCTCCACCCATATATATGGATTCCACATCTTCCGATCCAAGATCATTCCTTGCTATCATACTTATTCCATCTCATACTAGAAAAGCTATCCATCACTCTTTCCTTCCTGCCTGTCCTTTCAAAAAGCCACATACCCCTCTGCAATATAGAGATAGAACAAGGTCGAGATGAAATTGTCAGAATGGAACTTGTCCAGTGTTTGACATTTCTAGTGATATTGACATTTTTGTAGTTTGTTTCCTTGATCCACGTTTTTGAAACGACTTCTCTACTGGTTTTCTTTGTTGTTTTCATGCCTCGTGCAGTATTAGAGATTTAACAATGTATTTTTCGTATAACGCAAAATGGTTTCCTGGTGGGCCAAGAACTGACAGGAGGAAAGTTAGGTTGTGGACAGGCAATGACCAGAAGAGAAAGAATATGTCCAGATATGTAGGCAGAAATGTGTCAAACGGCATCTACACACATGCAGAACCATGGAACAAAGGACCAGCCCAGCGTGATACGAATGTTGCAATCAGGATGTGGGCAATTGTGATGAACCTGAGGACCCATCATCTCATTGTGGGGGGTGGGGGGGTAACTTGAGGCTGAAAGCACTGTACCAGTGAAAAAGTGACATCGCTACAAATGTAGTATGCAGGCCCGACAGAAAGATATAAGAACTAGATGTGCACGAGAAGATAGCCTGGTCAGCTATCAACCTGAGTTACAGGGCAGGGCAAGCAGACCACTCGGCCTTGTCTGTCTCTCAAGAAACCAAGCAACCAGATTGTGAGTATACATTAGCAGATACTTGAATTAGTATTTTTACATTGAAATCAGTTTATATGCTAAGGGATTTGGGCTAATAAAAGTGTTGCTTGTAATGCCAGTAAAGTGCACAATGAGTCATTGATATCCAGAGTGGACCTCTGAACCACAAGGCTTAAGTAGCTGATCCAGAGAAGGGGATAGCCCACTGTTACCTCTCAGTCTTCTCTTTTCTAGAGAAGATATAGGGAAGACAGAGGTGAAGGGAAATTTTTTTCTCTCAGAGGGTCATGAGTCTTTGGAACTCTCTTACTCAAAAAGTGGTGGTCTACATTTTAAGGCGGAAGTAGGTAGATTCTTGATAAGTGAGGGGTTGAAAGGTTACCCGTGGTTAGCGGGAATGTGGAGTTGAGATTAAAATCAGATCAGCCATGATCTTATTGGATGGTGGATCAGGCTTGAGGGCTGAGTGGCCTACTGCTGTTCCTCACTCATATATTCTTAATTAGTCCCACCCTGTTAAATCTTTCCTGATCAGTAAAATCTCTCAGTTCTGGTATCATTCTAGTAAATCTTTGTTTCAACTTTCTATAACCGTACAGTCATACAGCACAGAAAGAGGCCATTCAGTCCATCATGCCTGTGCCAGTTCTTTAAAAGAGCTGTCCAATTCATCCCACTCCCCCTGCTCATTCTCCAGAACCCTGCAGATTTTCTCCCCCTCAAATATTTATCCAATTCCCATTTGAAAGTTATGATTGAAACTCCTTCCACCACTGTTTCAGGCAGTGATTCTAGAAAATCATAAGGTCACAGCAGCATGATTGAAAAGGGGTAACATAGAAGCTTCCTGAATAACCAGAGATCATATTTTCAACATTTCTACTGCTTTAAATTAAATACATACTTTGAAATAATTTAAGGAAACTTGAAAATGAAAATTGAGCTCCTGTCTTTTTCTGTTAAATCCAATAACTGTGAGGTTTGAAGTAACCTTTAATTTTTTAAAAGGGAGTGCAAAAGATTCAATTAATATTTATGTCGGTGACTCATTTGTGAACAGTTACTATCATGTAACAGTCCAAGTGATAACCAACAAATTAAGGAATATGTAAAGAAATAGATCGGAAGGCTTTGGTATTTTGTTATTACGTTGCCATGGAGAACCATCAAAGCCTCATTGCGATCAATATTCACCAGAGAAACAATGAAGTTATTCTTGAAGGGAATCTCAGGAGTGAAGGCCATGAGGAAGGTTGCTAAAGCTCAACCACACCATGAAGCCATTATTGAGTGCTGAATAAAAATCCATTGATGTTTTCAATGGCTTTCCTTCCCCCGCAAGCAATCGCCTTGCTCCGCAGTGAGACTGACATTGAAGCTGTGATTTCATTAGTGCTAACGTCACTGGCTTAGGTTAAAAAGGAGATTTGCTCTGTCTCAGAAACCCCCACTGTCTCCCTCCTGCCCCCATCCCTGCCCCACCTGGGGCTTACTTCACCACCTCTGTTATTGCGCCAGCCTGAACCTGGTGAGCCGAATCATTCAACGCCCACTTTGCTCACTTGCTGTATTAACATGAGGACTGGGCTTCAAAATTATTCTGGTCTCTTGGCTGCCAGTCAGCCCCCCTCACAAGATAAATGGAACCACCCCCACCCTCCCAAACCCCCGCCCCGTGTCCGATTTTATCAAAGATGCAAAGAGCTCAGAGACAATTTCATTGAAAGAAAGCATTAGAAACACTTTGATCTAGCAGACAGCCCTTGATAGGATTCATAAAATACATGTCAGTGAAGTGACAGAATCTCTGATCAATGTTGTCTCTCTGGCATTGACAATATTAGTCTAAGAAAAACTTTCAGGCAATACATTTTTAGAAAGCTTAACCAGACTGTAGAATGTTGACTGGCTTGTCCATTTCAGTGATTGCACGTGCACTCTGTTATTGAGTCAGGTCTATGAATAAAGGTTCGCTGGGTGATCATTCTTTCGTCTCCAGCCTCCAACTTCTCTCCATTTCTCGTCTTACTCTTTTACTGATACTATTAATATTCATTGAACTTCTAAATTTTCCTGCCACCTTCCTTTTCACTTTCAAATAAACAGGCCAACATATTTATCCTCGTCCCTACTCTTTTGTGGTGCTGCTGCTCCTTGTTGTCTTTTACCCCATGGCTGCAGAAGTACAATAGTATGAGCTGGATATTCCTGCCACAGGATTTGTGATTCACCCATTTCCCTGCCATTCCCCACACCTTCCCACTGCTGACCATAATGCCTGTGTTCCTCTAAACCTTGAATTCTGCCATCATTAGAAGGGGAAATTTGTCACCTGACTTCCTGCTTCCAGTGCCCTCAAGACAGAGGACCCTCTTCAACTCCCTCTGATCATCCACTCAACTTCATTACTCAGGCGTGGTGTCACCTCTCTCTGCCTTTGTGATCTGTCACATTTTTTCTGCTGCAGACTGATGCACGACCCCGTGTTCCCTCGGCCCCTGACAATAAAACAAAAGAATTTGGTTTCCCAATTTATCCCTGATTTTCTTTTTTCACCATTGACTGGCATGCCCCAGTTCTGGAATTCCCTCCTTAAACCTCTCCACCTCTCCACCTCTCTCTCCTCCTTTAAGACACTCCTGAAAGCCTACCTCTTTGACCAAGCTTTTAGTCACCTGTCCATTTATCTGGCTTCATGTCGAATCTTGTTTGATAATCACTCATTTGAAGTGCCATGGGACATTATACTACCTTAAAGGTGCTGTAGAAATGTAAGTTATTGTAGTTGTTCCCCTGAGGAAATGTTTCAGGAATCTTAGTGCCATGGGTTAGTTTTCCCCTGGCAACCTCAGGCTAATGTGCTGATAGGTCAGGCACTCTGTGCTAAGGATGCTTTCCAATATCAAGCCCTATAGTGCAGACAGAGAGTTTATTGGGCAGGAGGGAGGAATGAGCACCTTAGGAAGAAAATTTTGAACATTAGAAACAGCAGAGAAGACAACTGGTCTCGGTGTCCTTGGCCTAGGACTCCTGCTCACAACTGGCTCTTTCTAAAATTCTAGTTGACATCAGCTAGCCTGGTGATGCCCATTTTGATTGAATAGCCTAAAACGCTTGCTGTTCAGGTGAAGAATGGTTCCTGCACTAGGTATCAGCTAGGGGTCAGTGCCCATAACCCAGTTCCCAGCAAACCTTCAGAGAAAATCATGAAAAGGCAAAGGGAGAAAAACTTGATTTTTTAAACATATTACAGAAAAATATTCCCCTGTCCTCTCGGGCAACCTCCCCTTATTCCTTAGTAAACTGTAACCTGTGTTGTGACAGAAAACTTTGGTCGTGTCTCACTGTGTCTGCACCATTTGGCAGTCAGTGCATGGGCCAGTGAGGGCACAGCATGACAAGAATCCGTCCATCCTGTTTGTCAAGTTTCAAAATGCATTGAGCTAGTCACTTGCCAATGTTTGATATCTGTTCCTCTGTCAGTGTTCAAGTGACAGTAGATTAAATCTCTCATCAATCAGTGTCAGATATGTTCAGGCAGACAGAGAGTACAGCTGATTTTTTTTTTCTCTTTGCATTGCACTGCAGAAACCCTAGAACAAAGATTTCCCCGGCAGGAGGGTTGTGGGGCAGTGGTGGGAGTTGGGGGTGGGGGGCGGGGGGGGGGGGGGGGGCGCGCGGGGGCGCGGTGGCGGTGGGGGGAGTAATTATTCAGTGAGAACTGTTCACAGCCTAAACATGAATTTTGAGCTCAATTTCATTCATAGTTTTTATTGTTAATTGGACATGTAAATACAACTTTTTCCTCTGTTTACTTTGAAGTATATTCTCTAAACTGGCAACTGGCACTTTATCACACGCAGAACTGGTCGCACATCCACACAGTAATTGCCACACATGGCAATTGTCACATCACAGAATCACAGAGCTTTGATGGCACAGAAGGAAGCCGTTTGGCCACAAGCTCATTCTCACATGGTAAATGTTGCACAGTAAATGTCATACACAATATCTATTGCTTCCTCTAGTCTCCCAAAGGCATCGATTACAGTTGGAACATAATTCCATTTCTTGCCAAAATTGTGTCTTTGCCTCATCCAACTGGCCACTAGTAATACTTGTATCTGGTAAGTGAGTGTGGCTATGGTTTAGGAGGTAGCAATCTTGTGATTCAAGAGGTTGTGGGGTCAAGTCACACTTGGGATATATGATCTAGGTTCAAACACCAATGCAGTTACTGAGGGACTGCTGAAATTCTGGATGAGACATTAAACTGAGGCCCCATTGCTCTCTCGGACAGGTGCAAAAGATAACATTGTGAAGAAGTTTTCCACAGTGTCCTGATCAATATTTATCCCTCAGTCATCATCACAAAAAAAGTGATTAACCGGCCATTAACATATTGCTTTTTTGCAGGATCTTGCTGTGGGTAAATTAGCCTCCGCATTTTCTACTGACTAAACCTCAAAAATACTTCAATGGCAATGTGGAAAATTGCCCAGGTATATCATGCCCGTATAAAGCAGGACAAATCCAAACTGGTCAATTACTGCTCCATTAGTCAACTTTTGATCATCTGCAAAGTGGTGGAAGGGGTATTCCACAGTGCTGTCAAGCAGCACTTAATCAGCAATAACCTGCTCAGTTTATCTCCCTGGGATGCACTAGGGCCACCTAGTTCCTGACATCACCACAACCTTGGTCCAACGTGGACAAAAGAGCTGAACTCCAGAGATGAGGTGAGAGTGACTGCCCTTAACATCAAGGCCACATTTGACTGAGTGTGGCCTCAAGGAGCCCTAGCAGAACTGGAGTCAATGGGAATCAGGGGGAAAACTCTCCACTGGTTGGGGGTCATACATAGCAAGATCTAGACAATATCCAGGCTTGGGCTGATAAGTGGTAAGTAACATTCGCAGCACACAAGTGCCAGGCAATGACCATCTCCAACAAGAAAGGATCTAACCATCTCCTTTTGACATTCAATGGCATTACCATCACTGAATTCCCCACAACCAACATCCTGGGCGTTACCATTCATGAGAAACTAAGCTGGACAGCCGCATTTAAGTACTGTGGCTACAAGAAAAGGTCAGAGACTGGGAATTCTATGGTGATTAATTCACCTCCTGACTCACCAAGGCCTGTCCACCATCTACAAGATGCAAGTCAGGAATGTGATGGAATATTCTCCACTTGCCCGGATGGGCGCAGCTCCAACACTCAAGAAGCTCGACATCAACTAGGACAAAGCGGCCTCCATAATTGGCACCCCATCCATCCCCTTAAACATTCACCCCCTTCACCACTGACGCACAGTAGCAGCAGTGTATGCCATTTACAAGATGCACTGCAGCAACTCACCAAGGCTACTTCGACAGCACCTTCTAAACCCATGACCTCTACCACCTCGAAGGACAAGAGCAGCAGATGCATGGGAACACCACCACCTGTAAATTCTACTCCAAGTCACTCACCGTCCTGACTTGGAAACATATTGTCATTCCTTCACTGTCACTGGGTCAAAATCCTGGAATTCCCTTCCTAACATCACTGGGTGTACCTACACCACAGGGACTGCAGCAGTTCAAAAAGGTGGCAATAAATGCTGGTGTAGCCAGTGATGCCCACATCCTGTGAACAAATAAAAAATGGCTGTAAAGCACTTTATTAGGTCATGAAATATGCTATAGGAATGCAAGTCTTTCTTTCTTTCTTATTTGGCTGAGGAAGGACACAAAAGCAAACCCAAATTCTGCCCTTACTCTGACAACTACAAACATGCTCTTTCTCCAGCCATCAGAGGAGGTCAACCAGGCTGAATGATGTCAAGTGGCTGATCCAAGCAAGTGAACTGTTAAGGTTTTCAATGAATTTTCATTAATGGCAAACGCCAATGGATCAAAATGCTGATTGGGTGAAGTTCATCAGAAGCTGGCATTTGGTTATTTTAAACGGATTATTGCTTTGTGTTAGATCCGGACTCATGTCACTGCACTACCCACATTGAGCTACTGGGCATGAGCTTTGACAAACTGAAATTCTAACTTTGGGACCTCAAACCTGATCCCAGCATCTTTGTACCTCTACCCGCCTGCCTTTAAGCTGATTTTTGGGTGTGATAAAGTTCATGGCTAATTGGCAAAGGCATTTCTTCAATGTCAGGGCATCCACCCTGCACCAGGGATAGATAGCACAGTCTCAGTAGATAACAACAACAGCCTGCATTTATATAGTGCCTTTAAGGTAGCAAAACATCTTATGATGCTTTATCGATTATCAAGTAAAATGTGACACCAAGTCGCATCGGGAGATACTATGATAGGTGATCAAATGTTTTACATAGGATTACATAGGACACACAGCACAGAAACAGGCCATTTGGCCTAAGCAGTCCATGCTGGTGTTTACGCTCTACTCGAACCTCCGCCTATCTTTTCTCACTTCTGCCATCATAATCCTCTATTCCCTTCTCCCTCAGATGCTTGTTTCGATTCCCCTTAAATGCATCTACACTATTCACCTCAACCACTCTCTGTAGTAGCGAGTTCCACGTTCTCACCACTCTCTGGACAATTTTTTCGGAATACCCCATTTAATTTCTTGGTGAGTATCTTATATTGATGACCTCTAGTTCTGCTTTTCCCCACAAGAGGAAACCTTCTCTCTGTATCCACTCGATCAAAACCTTTCATCATTTTAAAGACCTCTATTAGGTCATCTACTCAGCCTTTTTTCTTCAAGAGAAAAGAGATCAAAGAGGTAGGGTTTTATTAGGAGAAAAGAGAGGTGGAGAGATGCACAGATTCAAGGAGGGAATTCTAGAGCCTATTGCCCTGCAACTGAATGCATGGCTGTGAAAGAGGCCAGAACTTGAGGGGTGAAGAAACCTCAGAAGTTCGTAGAGTTGGAGTAGGTTACCTCCAGGATCTGGGGGGCAGGTATAGGTTGGCGAACCAGAGGTGATGGGTGAACAGGACTTGGTGTGAGTCAGGGTATGGGTGGCAGAGTTTTGGATGAACTGAATTTTACAGTGGGCGCAAGTTGGAAGAGTCCCGTGAGGAGAACATTGGAATGGATAGACAAGTAACGGGGACACGGATGAGAGCTTCAGCAGTAAATGAGCTGAGGCTGTGGTAGGGACAGATGACATTATGAAGGTAGAATTAGATGAGCTTGATGATGGAGAGAACATGGGTTAGGAAGCTCAGTTCAGTGTCAAATAGAACGCCAAGGCTGCAAAAGGTCCTTATTACAGGCCCACCATATCACAGCACTACAACAGTCTTGAGTCGCAATTACATTGAGAGGACGTAAAACCAAACACACACACAGATTGGCACCAGGGTAGTCATTTAACTGGATTAGCAATCCATTTACTGGATTAATGATCCGGGGACATGGGCCAGATATTCCTGAATGTTCAGGAAAGCTTGACCTGCGCAATGCCCTGCCTTCCAAAATGCACGCCCCAGCCAAGTGTGACTTTGGCCAGGATTTTTGTCTTTTCACACACAGGGGTTGGATTGACATTGCATTTTTCAAGCCTCAAAGGAGTGTGTGAGGAGTATGGATGTAGAGGCGGGCCAGTTAGGAGGCCCATCTCAGTTCTCCAACACAGAAGCCCAGCTCTCAACATCATTTGAAGGCCCCCTAAACCTCACCTCTCACCCCTCTCACCTATCAACCACTCCTCATGCTGCTCCATGCCCCCTCAGATCAACATTCCACCTCCTTGCCACTTACATGGCCCCCATGTACCCTCCATAACTACTCACCTAGTGTGCACTATGTACAGTCCATAGGAGCCATGCAATAGTAACAGGAATTATTTAAAATCATTGGAAAAAATTAAACTTTTAAAAATCCAATAAAACCTTGAATTCAAACCCATTATTATTGATATGGGAAAGAAAAAGATCTACTCCAATTTTAAAAAAATGAAATCCTTTCAGCGACTTTTAGGTTTGTAAACAAATAAGGAGCCACATGAAAGGCATTTTCTGCCATTCAAGCTTCTTAAAAGTGTCAATCATTCTTGGATCAATAGGCTACCTGCTGAGCTGAAGCCAAATTAGATTCTGAAACCCAGCCAAGCATTCATAATGAGCACGGCTGCAACAAAAGCTTCCAGTTACATTGTCTGAAACTGAAAGGACAGAATGACGTCCAATTCCACTTCAAAGCAGAATGCATGTCAATCAATAGAGTGGGGCAAGTACAGAGATATTTTTCAACTTTCAAAAGCTGTTTTTTTTTAAACAGCCAGAGCTGTCAGTTAATTTAAAGCACAGTAGAAAACATGACAGCAGAGGCTGACTGGATTTTTTAAAAAAAAGCATTACGATACTTTCTTCAATGGAAAATTACTGTAATGCATGTCAACACTTTCACAATGGTGATCAATCTAAGGGTCCACTTATCTTTGCAGGACAGAGCCCTATGGTGAATCACTGCGTTAAAAACACATCTACTTTACAATAGAGCATCTAATAGTAACATTTAAATGTGTCAAAACATTTTACCATTCAGAGTGCTTCTAACTCCTCAGCAGTAGCTGAATAATGGGCTTCTTTCAAAAAAGATTGGTTTGGGCACAGTCAAGGTATATTCCATCGAAAGGGAAAGGTAGGGCAAATAAACCCAGAGCTTCCTGGATGGAAAAGGGTATAGAAGTTAAGATAAAGAAGAAAAAGTGTGCTTATGACAGGAGTCAGGTAGAAAATACAATTGAGAACTAAGGGGAATACAAAAGGTCCAGAGGGGAGGTGAAAAAGCAAATTAGAGAAGCAAAGAGGGATTATCAGAAAAGACTGGCAGCCAACATAAAGGGGAATCCCAAAGTCTTCTATAGGCACATAAATAGTAAAAGGGTGGTCAAAGGAGGAGTAGGGCCGATTAGGGACCTAAAAATGAATTTACACATGGATGAAGAGGCCGTGGCTGAGGTATTAATTGAATACTTTACATCCATCTTTACCAAGGAGGTAGATGTTACCTAGGCCATAGTGACAGACAAGGAAACTCTGTCACTAGAAGGGTTCAAAATTGATAAGGAAGAAGTGTTGAATAGACTGTTGGTAATTAAAGTTGACAAGGCACCAGGACTGGACGAGATGCATCCAAAGATATTGAAGGAAGTGAGAGTAGAAATTGCAGGGGCACTGGCAATAATCTTTCAGTCTTCCCTAGACTCAGGGGTGGTGCCAGAGGACTGGAGAATTGCAAACATTACGCCCTTGTTCAAAAAAGGTTGTAAGGGTAAGCCCAGCAATTACAGACCAGTCAGTTTAACTTCACTGGTGGGCAAGATTCTAGAAACAATTATTCTAGATGGAATTAGTAGTCACGTGGAAAAATATGGATTGATAAGGAAGAGCCAGCATGGATTTTAAAGGGGAAACGATGTTTAACTAATGCTGGGGTTTTTTGAAGAGGTAACAGAAAAGGTTGATGAGGGTAATGCTTTTGATGTGGTGTACATGGACTTTCAAAAGGCATTTGATACAGTGCCATACAACAGGCTTGCGGGAAAAGTTATTCCTCATGGAATAAAAGGGAATAAAAGTAGCAATGTGGATACAAAATTGGCTGAAAAATAGGAAGCAGAGAGTAATGTTCAACGGATATTTTTCGGGCTGGAGGAAGGTTTGAAGTGGAGTTCCCCAGGGGTTGGTATTGAGATCCTTGCTTTTCCCAGTTTGCGGATGATGTGATGCTTGGGAGCATAGTAAACTGTGAGGAGGGCAGTGTGGAACTTCCAGAGGACACAGGCAAGTTGATGGATTGGGCAGATAGGTGACAGATAAAGTTCATTGTGGAGAAGTGTGAGGTTGTTCATTTTGGTAGGAAGAACATGGACAGACAATATAAAATAAGGGATGAAATTTTGAAGGGAGTGCAGGAGCAGAAAGATCATTGAAGGTGGCAGGACAGGTGGAGAGAGCAGTTAATAAATCATATAGATCCTGGGCTTTATTAATAGGGGCATTGAGTACAAGAGCAAGGTGGTTATGCTGAAATTACATAAGACACTCATTAGCTGGAGTATTCAATTTTGGGACCACATTATAGGAAGGATGTGAACACATTGGAGGGAGTGCAGAAGATGTTTTTAATAATGGTTCCAGGGATGAGGAACTTCAACTATGAGGATAGATTGGAGAGGTTGGGACTGTTCTCCTTGGAGAGAAGAAGGCTAAGAGGAGATTTGATAGAGATGTTCAAAATCATTAGGGGGCTGGACAGAGTAGATAGGGAGAAGCTGTTCCCGCTCATAAAAGGATCAAGAATGAGAGAAGGGCACAGATTTAAAGTGACTTGCAAAAGAAGCAAGTCTGACGTGAGAAAAAACTTTTTCACACAACAAGTGGTTCGGGTCTGGAATGCACTGCCTGGAAGTGTGGTGGAGGCAGGATCAATTGAGGCATTCAAGAGGACATTAGATGATCATTTGAATAGAAACAAGGTTCGGGGTATTGGGAAGAGACAGGGCAATAGCACTAG
This sequence comes from Carcharodon carcharias, assembly GCF_017639515.1. Classification (NCBI taxonomy): domain Eukaryota; kingdom Metazoa; phylum Chordata; class Chondrichthyes; order Lamniformes; family Lamnidae; genus Carcharodon; species Carcharodon carcharias. Next base: position 17,339,092 of record NC_054475.1, read on the forward strand.
GTCATAATGCTTATTTGGAGAGCCGGTACAGACACAATGGGCTGAATGGCCTCCGTCTGTGATGTTAAAATTCTGTGATTCTGTGATTCTATGAGGTTTCTTCCAGTGGTCACAAACACTCTTACGAGGTGTATTCATTTGAAGGCTTCCAAAACCCACACCAGTTCATGAAAATTGTGTATGGGAGGAAATGTAATTTTGCTGTGGTCCTCACACTGGGGACACCAACTTCAGAAAGACCTCCCTGATCTGCAAAAAGGCCACAGGGACATGGTGTAGGGCCGGCACAGCAGGGAAAACTGCTTTTCCAGCAAAAAATAAGTTCAGCTTTTAACGACCCTATTGACAGTTCCATTGGGAAACAAATTGGGAGGAAAATCTGCCGGCCTTACCTGGTCTGGCCCATGTGTGACTCCAGACCCACAGCAACGTGTTGACATGTAAATTCCCTCTGAACAAGGGCAATTAGGGATGGACAATAAATTCTGGCCTAGCCATGAATGAATTAAAAAAATTCCAGCACTTGATTTCAAATCCTACCACACAGCTGGGACTTTAAATTCAATGCATCAAATAAATTTGGAATTGAAAAGCCGGTATCAATGCTGATGATCATTAGACTATCTGATTGTTGTAAAAAAAAACATTTGGTTCACTAATGTCCTTTAAGGAAGGAAATCTGCCATCCTTATCCGGTCTGGCCTACACATGACTCCAGGCGCACAACATTTGGTTGACTCTGAACTGCCCTCTGAAATGGCCTCACAAACAACACATTTAAGGGCAATTGGGGAAGAGTTATAAATACTGAACTTGCAAGCGATACACACATCCTCTGAATGAATAAAAAAAAAATGTTACCCAGAATCTTTAATGAGACATTAGTCACAGAGCCATTGAGGGGAGGTTGACAGGTAAACACTGCAGAACTGGGGAATGAGAAGAGCTCTAAATCCCAGAGCAATCTCTGTTTTAGTTCTGCGACAAGCTAATTAACACTCCTTGAATATGGAGCAGGACCATGAGGCCATGCCACCTCACAAGGTTGCGAGAGATGTGAATTTAACTCAGTTGTGCTGGAGACAGGATTCCAATCAAAGACACTTTATTCTGGACACATCCTAAAGGTAGCCCCGGGACATTGCAAAACCTTTCTTCAGCTTCTTTTATTGGCTTGATTCTGTGTTGAGTTTTTACTCTGTATCTAAACCTGTGCTGTACCTGTCCTGGGAGTGTTTGATGGGGACAGTGTAGAGGGAGCTTTACTCTGTATCTAATCTCATGTTGTACCTACCCTGGGAGTGTTTGATGGGGACAGTGTAGAGGGAGCTTCACTCTGTATCTAACCTCATGTTGTACCTGCCCTGGGAGTGTTTGATGAGGACAGTGTAGAGGGAGCTTTACTCTGTATCTAATCCCATGCTGTACCTGTCCTGGGAGTGTTTGATGGGGACAGTGTAGAGGGAGCTTTACTCTGTATCTAATCCCATGCTGTAGCTGTCCTGGGAGTGTTTGATGGGGACACTGCATGGGGAGCTTTACTCTGTATCTAACCCTGTGCTGTACCTGTCCTGGGAATGTTTGATGAGGACAGTGTAGAGGGAACTTTAATCTGTATTTAACCCCGTGCTGTATCTGACCTGCAAAAGTTAAAAACTTTGTGATGAAAATGAAATTTAATCACCAAGTGAAAGTTCAGGAAATGCTGGTAATGAATGGCCTCAGGTGGATCAGTGCTGGCCAATGCAGGGTTAATTAGATAAAAGCTGAGGCACAGAGCCATGTAGATTTGAGACTTCCTGCTGATTTGTAATATCTGATCATGACTTGAAGTGTGCAGGTGTTGTGATGAATTGGGATCCACTTTGATTTTTGGTTAATTAGCTCATTTATCTTTTTCTATTACTTTATATAGCTCTGAATTTATTGAGCCATTAGGACACTGATGACTGTGATAATGATTATGGAAGAAGAAATGGGAAAAGAAGCAATATTACAATTGCAACGGCTCCCCCATGACATTGTTCCTAGCTTGTCTTGCAGCTTGGATCATGTTGAGAAGATCATAATATCGACATAGATAGTTCTCTATCCATTGAGCACATCTTAACTCATCCAATCAAAATAATCTCCCATACAAACATAACACTGCATGCTCTATTCTCAGCTGGGAGATTGTGTCTAGCATTCCCACTCCAGAGACTTGAATTCATAATCAAGGCTGACACTCCCAGTGTCAGTACCGAGGGAGTGCTGCACTGTTGGGGGTGCTAAATTTCAGATGAGATATTAAGCCCTCGCAGGTGGACATTAGACATCCCTGGCACTTGTTTAAAGAAGGGCAGAGGAGATTTTACAGGTTTCCTAGGTTAACACTGCTCTTTCAACCAATGCTATCAAAACATAGGTTCACTCATCATACATCTCATTGCTGGCTGAGAGCTCATAGTTTGAAGAAATTGACTGTTACATATGTCTATATAACAATGGCAATTTCACTTCAAAAAAAGGTCACTCATTGACTGTGACAAGCGAAGAATATGAAAGGCTCTATGTATATAGTTCCCTCTTCATGGTATCTAGCTGCCTCTTAAACAATTCTGGAATTCCAACCTTTATTTCAATGTCCAGAAATGCAGGCCACTTGCTGAACACTTGATCAGGATCCTTCTAAGATCAGCCATGAATTGACTTTTCCTAGTTCGAACAAGATTTTCTTTTATTCATTCACAGGGCGTGAGCTTTGCTGCCTGGGCCAGCATTTATTGCCTATCTCTAATTGCCCTTGAGAAGGTGGTGGTGAGCTGCTGCTTAAACTTCAGAGGGCAGTAAAGAGCTCACCACATTGCTTTGGGGCTGAACCTAGACAGGGTACGAATAGCAGGTTTCTTCCCTTATAGAAGATTAATGAATTAGATGGGTTTTTGCAGCAATCCAATGGTTTCATGATCTCCATCACTGACACTAGTTTTTTTTTAAATTCCAGATTTATTTAACCATTTGAATTTAAACGCCCCAGTTGCCAAGGTGGGATTCAATTCATGTCTCTGGATTATTAATCCAGACCTCTGGTTTACTAATCCAGTAAGATTATTATTATTCTGTTGTATCGCTACATCTAGTCTGAAGTAATCTTCCAGAATTAGCATTTCCACATGTGGCCCTATCTAATGGGCTGCAGTACGTTCACTTCTCAGTCACCTGCATGAAAGACTGAAATCTTTCTTCACACTTCCATCTTCTGGCATTGGGAACCAGCCTCATGGCTCTTCCTATCCCGATCTTCTCCTGTTAAACTCATTATATAGGGAATTCTGGGGAATTGTACCTACATGTAAACTGTTGAAATCCACTGAGGGCAGTATAACTCATTACAAATTTCTGGCTGCATGCAAATGTTTGATTTACTTCCTCTATTTTTCTTAAGAGGGAGTTACATTTATGAGAAAGCATGACATCTGTTGTGTAAATTCTGGTCCATATGAGATCGTACAATTTTATAATGTACCAGTCAATCTCCTGTGCCATTGCTCATGGTTAGTCAGATGACACATACAGGGACAGGAGTTTGTCTATGCACAATGTGGTCTTCTAATAGCCTAGGGTTGTGTTCCTTTAGGAGCAGAAAGTTAACTTGGGCTCGGATGAACGGATTGGGAAATTTTACATCTTGGAATGTGTAGCAATGTTTATGTTACAGATTAGAAACTGCCAACATTTTAAGATTGTTTCTCATTTGTGAATGTTTAATGTCTGGAACGCACTTGATGTCACATTTTTTATATTATGGTTGATCTCTTGTGGCACTGCTGATGGTAGAGGTGTAACAATCTAACCATCTCCCCTTGACATTCAATGGCATTACCATTGCTGAATCCCCCAACTATCAACATCCTGGGGGACACCATTCACCAGAAACTGAACTGGACCAGCCATATAAATACTGTGGCTACTAGAGCAGGTCAGAGGCTGGGAATTCTGTGGTGAGTAACTCGCCACAAAGCCTGTCTACTATCTACAAGGCACAAGTCAGGAATGTGATGGAACACTTGCCTGGGTGAGTGCAGCTCCAGCAACACTCAAGAAGCTCAACACCATCGAGGACAAAGCAGCCCGCTTGATTGGCACCCCATCCACCACCTTAAGCATTCACTCCCTTCACCACCGATGTACAGTAGCAGCAGTGTGTACCATCTACAAGATGCACTACAGAAGCTCACCAAGGCTCCTTAGGCAGCACCTTCCAAACCCACGACCATTACCATCTAGAAGGACAAGGGCAGCAGATACATGGGAACACCACCACCTGGAAGTTCCCCTCCAAGTCACTCACCATCCTGACTTGGAAATTTTTTGCTGTTCCTTCACCGTCACTGAGTCAAAATCCTGGAACTCCCTCCCTAACAGCACTGTGGCAGTTCAAGAAGATAGTTCACCACCACCTTCTCAGGGGCAATAAATGCTGGCCAAGCCAGCGATGCCCACATTTTAAAAAAAACCCTTTCAATGGTACTCTCCATGAGGATGACTTCCCCCTTTAAGCACTAATGTGTCTCTGAGCTGGTCTTAAGATGAGTCTTCAGCTGAAATTTTGTCCACATTTAATGCAAGATGCCATCCTGTTAATGGATTGGAAGTATGTGCAAGGAGCAGCTGCATGGAAAATATTTAAGGGGCTGATTGGCAATTACATTGCCACTAGGCTGCATGGCTTTTGGTGGCTGGTGGTTGACCTAGTGCCTGCAAACAGCAACCAGTTGAATGAGACTAAACGAGTCATTACAGGCATGTTTTAACATCATGCATATCAGCTTTCACTGCTTCCTTGCTGTTGGGTCCATGAAGAGGAGTTTTGAAACACACCGGGAGAATTTCGGAGACAGTTTGTCAAGACCTCACCAACACCCAGTCAACAGTTATTCCAGAAATACTCTGAGAACTTCACCTAAACGTGTGAGAACTGTTAGGAGCCACTAGGGGAAGGGGAGTACTTGGCCAAGGGCATCTTGCTAAGGATTCTCCTTTCTCTGCTGGGGCAATGGGAAGAGATGAGGCCAGGCAGGACAGCAGCAGGGCTTGAGGAGAGATGGACAGGAAGGCAAGGTGGACTCCTTCTGCCCTGTGGGTACAGGACATCCCTCCTCCTATCGTCCTCCAGTGTCGTGCCCAAGAACCTGTGTGCGCTCTTCCTAGGTCCCTGAGCCATCCTGGAACGTATTGCCATGTGTCAGCCTGAGCACGCCACTTCAGTGGGAGTGGATGTGGGTGCTAGGAACCCACATATGTTGCTCCATGAAAATTGTGTCTAGTTAATCAGAAACTATGTGCTAAACCTGCAGGTTTCTGGTTTAGTGTGTTTAATTTATGATAATCATCAACTTGTCTCAAAATTGCATGCTAAAATCTGGCTACCAAATAGGCATGTTAACACTGCTCCACTTAATGCTTGTTTTCACCCTTCCTTAAATTAATCCCCTGTCTACCTCTCTCCTATTTGTTTGTCTGCATTGTTCTCTTGTTTTTCGGTTAAACTGTTTAACTTATTGTCACCTATGTTGCTCACTGTGTAACTCCATCTTATCTGGGTAATGCTCTTTCCTATTTCTGTCACACACTCTGTAACTCACTTCTGTCTGTGTAACTGTTGTATCCTCGTGTTAGTCTCCATATAAATCCTTACACACACATTAACTTGTATACCTATGCTACCAGCGAGTATTGCTATAACAAATGAGAAGCTTTCTACAACTGGATTCATTTGTCCCAATCAAAATGAAATATTCCAGCAATGTGCAGCCGATCTCATTATGCCGATGTGTGGAGCGGCCTATACCAAGCATTGCCACTAATTAATCCTTCAACACAATTAGACATTGTTGGAATCACAGCTGTGCACCATTAGTGTCGGCAAGTTTACATACAGCCAGCCAATAACAGCCATTACGTACATAATTGGATGTTGAGATTTTTAACCTGGGGCGTCTGGAGTTGGCCTTCCCTAATTAGGCTTCAAATGTTTGCAAATGGATTAATCATCAATTCTGTCTGTGTAACTGAGCAGCTTTTTCTCTAGTTAAATTGACTGTTGCAGGTTTTGAGGTCAAGATACGGGACCGAGACCCTGAAACACATCTCTGTGTCTCTCAGTGAAACTCAAATCAGACACACGGGACACTGATTCACCATCAAACAAATTTTATTGCAAAATACTTTCATTTAGAAATGTGTTTGCACTAGTTAAATATTAATTTTTTTGTGATGGGCAGATGGTCTCGGCATTTTATGCCATTTCTGAGTGGGACTAATTGAGCTGTACTTGGAGAGAGCTGACATGGCATGATGGAGTGAATGGCCTCCTTCTGTGATGTGACCACCCTGTGATTTTACCTCATTGCCTCCACTTTTTTCCCCTCCTGACCTGAAGGCCTCTCAATTTTATTGACACGGTTCTACCTGTACTCTTGCCCTGTCCAATGGCCTTGTGTGCGAGTCTGCACAGAGAGTGTTGGCAAGCTAATCCACCATGAAGGCCACATAGCCTATGCTGACCCTAACCTTGACTTGCGCCTTCCAGCAGGAATTATTGGGCAGCCATCAGGTACTGGAGCCCTGGCTGGTTTTTCCTGCCTCTGCTCAAAGGGAGATTTGTATTGCTTTTCTCAGTTTGTTCATTCAGGCAGTTCTCAGCCATGAAAAGTGGTGCAAGTTGCTGCTGTCTTTGAGGAAGACAGTGCAAACTACTGTATAAATTCTCATCTTTGTTTCCAAATTCCTCCATGCCCTCAACACTCTCTATCTCCTTAATCTCCTCCAGCCTTATAACCCTCTGAAGAATCTGATTTCCTATAATTCTAGCCTCTTGGGCATCCCCGATTTTAAGTGCTCCAACATTGACCACTGTGCCTTAATGCCTAGGCCCTCAGCTCTGGAATACCCCTCCTACATCTCTCTACCTCATTTTCCTCCTAAAAGACACCCCTTAAAACCTGCCTCTTTGACCAAGCTTTTGGATACCTGCCCTTATCTCTCCTTATATGACTCACATCAAACCATGTCTGATAACTCTCCTGTGGAGCATCTCGGGACATTTCATGACATTAAAGATGCTTTATAAATGCCATTGACAGTAATGATGCTCCATTTCCATAACAGCGCAGCCTCAGTTGAGTTGTATCTCTGCATTGCTGACACGTCTTCTGTATCATGAACCCTTATTATTCATAACTGAAACTATTATTTTAGGCAACTTTGTTAATCCTTATTTAAAATTAAAATATAGGTTACCACAGCATCTGCCTAATGCTTGCTGGGAAGTCTAGACTCTTGACAATCTGATTGAAATTGGCGCCAGAGTGAGAGATAAAGAGAAAGAAAAGCTCACTAAAACCTCCCTCTTTTACAGAACCATCCAAAAAAAATGCTAAGTTTTAAACACAGATTGTTGAAGGAGGGTCGGCATGTCAATTTGTTAAAGTTGAAATGATCTTAATTCTGGTGTAGAGCTTGTTCAGCCGCTCCCTTGCACATTGTGCTGATTCACCAGCACAATGGCTGGGAAATTACTATCAGAGTGTGGCCATTGTTCCCCAGTCACCGGGCTGTCCAAACAATGCATTAATTCTGTAGACGCATCTTTTGAAAAGTGGTTGGAGGATGAGAATAAATAGTATGTTTTCGGCAGGAGTGAATAGGGGCAGATTTAGGCTCTAACAGACCCTCATTTCTCAGCTGTATTCCCCACTTCCCATCAAGTGTAGAAATGGGAGTATTCCATGGTGATGTTTACTCCCACCTCCCTCTGTAGTTTTGTCTTAACTTTGTTGGTGCTTTATTAGTTGGTTGCAGTCTCATATGATGTAAGCAGGAACACATGAAAGCGGAGGAGGCTATTCAGCCCCTTGAGCCTGCTTGTCCATTCAATGAGATCAAACCTGATCTTTATCTCAACTCCACTTAGCCGCCTTGGTTCTGTAATCCTCAATACCCTTAATGAACACAGATCTTGGTCTTGCAAATTTCACTTGGCCCTCAGCCTCAACAGCTTTTTGCAAGACAGAATTCCAGTTTTCCACTAGCCTTTTGTGAAGAAGTGCTCCAGCTCAATTATCTGTCAATGAAGAGTAAACACAAAATTTCACCAGGAAGTGATTTTTATCTCAAGAATTGGCTGTCATGTTCCCATAGTATTTTGCACTTTCATCTAAATCAAGCTTTAGAAATTATATTAAAACAAAACTGTAATGAAGAATTTTTACCACTGCCCAGGAATCCAGAAATTAATTTCCTTTGGCATTGAGTAGATGGCCCAGACTATTGCTTCAAGGTCATAAAAAAGGTTTTTTATTTCACATTCGACTTGTGTGGGGTTGGTGCATGCTTGAAATAATCTGGCTTTGCCAACAGGGCTCAGTCACCTCGGCCCAATCTCCAGCTGTGCCTGCAGTTCAAGACTGTTCTTCCCACACCCACATCTTACTGGCAATTTTAACCCCGTGAGGGCCGAGGGTGGATTGTAACTTTTTAAAAATCTATGCACATGATCCATTTCCACTTGTGAACATTGCGAAGTAACATTAGAGCCACGTCGCCTCATTACTTTAAAGTATTTTTCATGGTTTAATGTGTAAATGCACTCATGCTGGACCATTCAGATATTGATGAGACAGTACTTAATTTCCAGTCTGACTTGAGTTAGCTGTTCTTGGCTAGGACAGTAAGAGGGGTGTAAAGTCGTCAGACAGAGAAGTGACCTTAACCCAGGGTCCTTCCTTAGATATGAAAATGTGGATTCGATGACAATCTGGTGCCGGCCTGGGATTGTACCTCAGACTGGAGCAGGAGTCAGAATCTGTTGTGAAGACAAAATGTTAAATTTTCCTTTGTGAGGCCGAGAGTACTACTCCAAACACTACAAGAAAGAAGAAAGTTAGACTTGCAATTCTATAGCGCCTCATCCACAACCTCAGGACATCCTAAAGTGCTTTACAGCCAATGAAGTATTTTTGAAGCTTGGCTGCAGTTGTAATATGGGAAAAGAGGCAGCCAATTTGTGCACAGCAAGCTCCCAGAAACAGCAAAGTGATAATAGCCAGATCATCTCTTTTAGCAATGTTGATTAGGTAAGGGAGGAACATTGAAAAAATTTGGTGTAACTCAAAACGGTAAAGGCCCCAGGCCTTGATGTTTATAGAAAGACCGTGAGAGAAGAACAAAGACTGTTAACACATCCTTCAAACCATCAAACAAAAAGGAGGAAATGGATCGATCAGGTAACTATAGACCAGTTAGCCTAACGTTGGTCGTGGAACACCTCCTGGGGACCATAAAATGAGATACAATTGATTCTCAGCCAGGAAGGCAAAGGCTTAATTAAACACAACCATCATGGATTATTATAAAAGGCAAGTTATGTTTGAGAAATTAAATAGAGTTCTTTGAGGAAATAACTCAGTATATTGATGAAGGAAATGCATTGGGTGTTGTCTATATGTAATTTCAAAAGACACTTGATAAGGAGTTGCATAGGAGACGTTCTGAAAAAATTAAGCCACATGGCTTTAAAAAGAGTGTAACAGCATAGGTAGGGAGTTGGTTAAATGACTGGAAACAGTGAGAGTAATGGTTAATGAATGGTTCACAGTGGTGTCCCCATAGGGATCAGTGTTTGGACCAGCACTCTCAGTCTATCAAAGTGATCTGCGCTAGGATAGAAGGGGCACAATGTCCAACTTCACAGATGCACAAAAATAAGGAGTGCAGTTAACTGTGATGAGGTGTATAAGTGACTTCAGGAGAGTACAGACAGGTTAGTGGATTGGGCAGAAAGATGTGAGATGAAACTTATTGTAGAAAATGTGAAGTTATATAAGTTTGGGAGAGAAATGAAGGAGGCGTAATACACACTGAATGGTGAAACTTTAAAACAAATAAGGGTGTCTATATTTCTTTAATGATAAGCTTTTTTTCCAGAAAATTAGCAGAAGCATTGAGTATTGGGATTGTTGTGAAAACCCATCAGTTCACTAATGTCCTTTAGGGAAGGAAATCTGCTGTCCTTACCTGGTCTGGCCTACATGTGACTCCAGACCCACAGCAATGTGGTTGACTCTTAACTGGTCTATGAAATGGCCGAGCAAATCACTTGGTTAGAAGACACACCACCATCAGCTTCTCAAGGACAAGTAAGGATTGGCAACAAATGCTGGCCTTGTCAGCAATAACCACATCTAACAAAAGAAAAAAAAAAGCAAAGCAATAATGCTAACTAAGCACAATTCATTCATCAGGCCACAGTTATAATGGTAAGACCCAAGCTTGACATCATTCTGAAGACCTTCTGTCATCTATGACGTTGGGATTGCTTTGGTCAATTTCCTGTCAGTCTTGAAATGGGAACAAAATTAAATAAATGTTCTTCTAATAAAAATATATTAACTTATTTTAATGTGCCTGCACCAGGTATAACCACAGTGCAGACTTTAATTAATAGGTTTACATGATCTCAACTTTAAATAGTACTGAATTTGAATGAGGCCCCTTCCAATATGTGTCACAGTCTTTTGTTAACTTCATTGTTGAGTGCCAAATAAACCTAAGGGTTTGTTACCCAGAGGGCATGTTCACAGGGAGTGTAATGTCATGTACATCTGCAAGGCCTCAGGCTTTTGATGTCAGCATTGGCCCGGTGCACAGCACTCTTGCTTCTGGGTATAGGAGGTTATGTTTGAAACCTCCTCCAGAGACTTGAACACAAAGTCTAGGCTGATACCTCCAGTACAGTCATGAGGAAGTGCTGCACTATTGGAGGTGCTGTCTACCAGGTGAAGCATTAAACTGAAGCCCACCTGACCTCTTCAGTGCATGTAAAAGAATGCACTGCACTAGTTCAAAAAAGAACAGGAGAGTTTTCCCTATCCTGGCCAATATTTATCCCTCAATTAACAGTACAAAAACCAGAGAGTGTAGTCATTGTCAAATTACTGTTTGTGGGAGCTCGCTGTGTGCAAATTGGCTGCTGCATTTCCTACATTACATCAGTGACTGCACTTCATTGGTTGTAAAGCATTTAGGGATGTCATGAAAGGTGCCATATAAGTGCAAGTATTTTTTTTTTTAAACTATATTTAAGGATCAGAAGTGTTTTCCCCTCTCCCCCTCATTTCCGTTTGACTCCACTATGCTTTGTGTTGTTTCAAGTTCTTGGTGAGTTCACAACTCAACCCCACAACTGTAAAAAAAAAGTTTCAGTAAACATTGTCTCCTCTCATTTTTCACTTCAGTGACTGAGCCAAGCAAACCTTGCTGAGTCGAAAAGGAAATCAGTATTTAGTTTACGAGGTGCCTCTTCCTGTTCTCTCTCTCTCATGATACTGCTGAGTGAATGCCCCTACTTTCTACCGTCTCTCCGCAATTACTTTAACTCTTAAATTACACATTTTAAGAAGAATTTACTCCTGCAGCTTTCAAAACACACCCATGATTTTTCACTTTGCCGTGGCCACAGAAATCTGGTTAGTTTTCTGAATAGCTAAAGTCCGAATCAGTACAGGAAATGAAAAGCTTGGAATGAGAACTGATCAGTCACCTCGAGTGAAGCTGACCTATTTCCAATTCTTCCCTACAACAGAGGCCTGGAATAATAACCCAGGGAGCCTGAGTTCAAAACCCACCAGGGCAGATTGCAAGTTCAAATTCAGTTCTTAAAACCTGGAAGTAGAAATTAAACTAGTCGCAGTAAAAGTGACCTTGAAGCTATTGGATCGTTGTAAAAGCCCAACTGATTCATGTCCTTTAGGGAAGGAAACCTGATGCCCTTACATGGTCTGGGCCTGCATGAAACTCCAGTCCCACCCCAATGTGGTTAACTCTTAACTGCCCTCTGAAGTGGCCTAGGAAGACATTCAGTTGTATCAAACCTGGGCGAGAAGGGATGGGCAGTAAATGCTGGCCTTGTCGGTGACACCCATATCCCAAGAATAAATTTAACTAAAGTGAAATCAGCCTTTTTAAAACTGAAGCTTGACATCATTCATCAAAGAAACCTGATAATCTCTTCCCTTTGCAACTTGGAGCTGTCCCTCCATTACGGTCCTTAGCTCCTCATTTGGGCTTTAAAAATTAGAAAGAAAATATTTGTCTCGTTCAAGTGTGCCAGATATTGGATGGCACAGGGTCAGAGTTGGTACCTGTGTTGAAGACCAGCTACACGGAGCATAGACCAAGAGCAGCAAGAATTTGTACTTAGCTAGTTCCTTAAACAGAGCAAAACAACCCAAGTCATTTCAGAGCATGACAGAAGCTTTTGAATTCAAGATGGCTAAATGTTTTCAATCCCTTTTTAAAAAATTCCCTTCGTCTGAGGCTTTGAACTATGTGATTCAGGTATATGCTGAAAAGTCAGTGCAAACATTTAGTGTGTATTAATGGGACCTATGGAACAGTACGGGACTGTGTGAGAGGTAAACTGCGCCATTTCAAAATAAGCAGGTCTCTTCTTCAGAATTGGGTGAAAGTTTACCTCCGAAAGGACTATTTTGTTAAATTTGTTATTGGGGTCTGTCTGTCCCACTGATGGAGGGCTGGAAAGTGGACGTTTGCCTGTGCACATTCCAGGGCTCACTTTCCAATTTCATGCAGCTCACCTCACCCACTGAGAGTTCCAAACAGAGGCTCCACCTCATGTTTCATTTCCTGATCCAGGATTTTGCCAGTCGAGGCTTGCTAGCAGGAGCTTGAAGTCATGCAAAAAACCCCTGTGTATCATTTGTAAAAGACATTACAGTACAACGTTATATTTACACTGTCAGTCATGCTGAGGGATGCTGAATTGAATTTACAAATGTATTTAAGTCTGGTTGGGTTCTGTTTGTCATGAAAAGGCTCGAGTTTTGATCTTTACATGCTTAAAGTGCTAAGTAAAATCATAGGCCAATTTACTGTGAGTGCATGGACCACATGAACTGCACCGGTTCAAGAAAGTGGTTCAGCATCAACTTCGCAAAGAGGGGTGCTGAGAGGAGGCTGTGGCATGGTGGTATTGTCACTGGGCTAGTAATCCAGAAACCCAGGGATGTGAACCTTGGCTCTGAGGACCTGTGTTCACATCCCACCACAGCTGATGGTGAAATCTGAACTCAATAAAAATGTGGAATTAGAAGTCTGATGATGATGACTACCAAACCATTGCCGATTGTGATAAAAAACCCAACGGTTTCCTAATGTCCCTTTAGGGAAGGAAATCTGTCTTCCTTACCCGGTCTGACCTACATGTGACTCCAGGTCCACAGCAATGTGATTGACTCTTAAGAATGGCAATTAGGAATGGGCAATAAATGCTGACCTAACCAGTGTCATCCACGTTGCATGAATGAATAAGTAATAATAAAAAAAATGATCTTACTTCCATTCAGCCTGATGATGGTTTCATTGCATCACCCTTGAGAGAAGCAAAGAAAAAGGGAGATAGAAGAGGAGGAGGGAGAAATGAGAAGGATGAGGAAGAAGTGGTGGAGACGATGGTGGGGGGGGGGGGTAAAGATGGGGAGTGAGGGAGGAGAAAAGGAGCACCAATTCTCATTGTAATTTCAAGGGCATAAACAGTCAAGCAGGATCAAATATGTAGCCCAGAAATTATTGTCAGTTCTCTCAGTTCACTAGAGTTTAACGTGCTTCTGAAACATTCCCCATCCAGCATTGAAACCCGTTTAAAATAAACCGGCTAACATCTGCGCTGGAGAGAGACATTTTGTATAAATGTGTTAAGTACTTCTTCACTATTATCAGCAACTGTCGTTTCTCAGATCTTGTTAAATTCCCTGCTCGCTGATGTCACAGGACCATCCTATAGAATTCGCATTTAGAACATCTCGTGTAGTTCCGTAAATTGTTGTATGTGAAATAACAACTTGCATTTATATAGCATCTTTAATGTAGTAAAATGTCTCAAGCCATTTCACAGGGATGGAAATCTGACAAAGTTTGATGCTGAATCATTTAAGGAGGTATTAATGCAGAGGAACAAAACCTTGGTCAAAGAGGTAGGTTTTAGGGAGCGTCTTAAAGAAGAAAAGTGAGGTTGACAGGGAGGGAGTTTTAGGGATGGAATTCCAGGGTTTAGGTCCCAGGCATCTGAAGGCACGGACTCTAATGATAGGCCAATCAAAATTGGGTATGCTCAAGAAGGCTTGGAAGAGGGGAGTTGTGGGGTGGGTGCAAAGCTGTGGAGGGATTTAAAAACAAGGATGAGAATTTTAAAATCAAAATGTTGCTGGGGAGGAGCCAAGGTAGGTGAATGAGCACAGGGATGATAGGTGATCAGGACTTGGTGTGAGTTAGGATATAGGTCTAAGAGTTTTGGATGAGCTCAAGTTTATTTAGGCTATGCATATGTGATTGACCGGGAGAGCATTGAAATAGTCGAATGTAGAGGCATGCATGAGAGTTTCCGCGGGAGATAGATTGAGGCAGGCAAAGACGGCGATGTTATGGAGCTGAAGCTGGATAGTGTCATGGGTTACTTGAATTACAGAAGATGTACTTGACTGGGGCCAAGGCACTCCCAGTACCGGCCGTGAGAATGTCTTTGTCTACGAACTATTATATACTATACTGTTATATTATATTATATAGAGGATCCAGAGTGACTAATTTTCCCTCAAACCAATTTCTCACCAACACCAACACCACCATGCCCCCACATCCCACTACCACTAACCACCCCCACCCCCCACCCTCCACCACTCACCTCCTGGGCAGAACCTTGTGCCCTCACTGTTGGCGAGCTAGGAGGTGGGAAGAGCATTTAGGCAGGATGGTGTCTTATCAGAACCCCGCCACCTTTCCGTCTCGGCCAGAACTGAGTTCTTGGTGGGAACACCCATGGTCAACCTTCCCAACAAACGCCAATTGAGGCCCCTAAAGTGGCCAATTAATGATCACGTAAGGGCTTCATCCCACCACCACTGGGATTAACTCAGCTGCAGGTGGGCCTGTCACCATACGACATGCGCAACAGGTGAACCTGTGCTTGTCACCTTGTGGGGTGCCCCTAGATCAAGGGCAGTCTGTGCCTGATCAAGGGACTGGACATCAGGCATCGGGAATGAGGGGGGGCAGTTGAGAGCCACCCTCCTGCTCTTGCTTCTGACTGCCTGTCCACACTCTCCCCATGATCTCCGCCACAAATCACTTACCCGTGGCCTGGGTCACTCGGCGATCCTGGGACTTTAGTGCTTGTCCTTCTGGCAGCAGCCCCAGCTTTCCCAATAATGCAGCTCTTGATAGGCAGGACTTCCACTCCTGGGATCTTTATTCCAGAGGAAGGCACACTGCTAATCGCGGCACCCTCTGATAGGCATTCTGTTCAGCAAGCCTTCCCGAAAAGAGGCAGTGCTGGTCTCTCACCGTCACGCCAGCAGACAGGCAAGACCCCTGATGCCACAGCCAAGATTCTGCCCCCATCGGCCCCTAAAGGCACTAACTCCAGAGCTTCCACAATGCTCAAGTGACCAGGTCTCACCTGAGAGTGCAGTCAATGAATGCCCACCGGGTCTTTGACATTAGGTGGCATTGGCTGCACAGGCTCAATCACAGCTGAGGTTTCTGTCCAGTCACTGGACAGTGAACAATTGAGGGAGTCCTGCCCGATTCCTCACTCCCTTCCCCAGCCACCGTAACTCTCATTGACTGATGACGCTAGCGTCTTCATTGCTGTGCCAGCTGATATGCAGAGAGTGTAGTTAAGGTGTTGGCTTGGGAACTTTTATATCACGAATTGAAATCCCAATATGGCACGTTGTGAAACTGAATTTAATGAATCTGCGGCTAAGACCAAAATAACAACAGTGTAACCTGCCAGCTTATTATAAAAATCACCTGGTTCACCTACCAATAATGGTGCCAACTGTGTCTCAGTTGGGAACATGCTTGCACCTGGTCAGAGACCAAAACACAAACTCCAGGCTGATGTGTCCCATGCAGTATTGAGGGAGAGCTGCAGTGTCAGACATGCCAGTTTTAGGATGTGAAGTTAAACCAAGGTCCTGTTTACCTTCTCAACTGGACATAAAACTTCCTGTGGCACAACTCTGAAGGACAGGGGCGTTCACCCCCAGAGGCTTCAGCAATATTAATTCCTCAAACAACATCACTAAAAACAGATTATCTGGTCATTAGCACATTGCACATTGTTTGTGGGAACTTGCTGTGCACAAATTGGCTGCCATGTTTCCAATACTATAACAGTGACTACACTTCAAAAAAACGCTTCATTGGCTGTAGAGTGCTTTGGGATGTCCTCAGCTTATGAAAGGAGCGAGAGAGATGAAAGTTCTTCCTTCATATATTCCCCACAATCCTCCAGAAATGGCTCTTTGGCACCTTTGGGAGTGCTGCAGTCCTGGCCAAAGGGTAACAGATGGAAAACGCACCTGTGGATTTTTTTCCTTGCTCCTTCACATGAGTGGCTGCCGGGGTGATTAATCTTTAATTCGAGAAGATTCCAGGACAATCCAGGGAAAGTTGGCATCCCTGTGTCATGGTGTGACCTACACTTGACACCAGTTCTACACAAAATGGTCGATGCTTACAGCCCCTGGAGCAACCAGGGCTGAGCGATAAATCCCAACCTTGCAAGTGTCGCCAACAATCTATGAATAAATAACATGAAGATGAGGCACGGTCAGGCTTGTGTGGTTTAGCACCAGAGGGCTGGTGAATCTGCCAGATCAACTACTAAGGAAAATGCTATTTTTGTAAATGGATTGGGGGCTTTTAAATGTAGGTGCATTAAAGAGGAGATGAGTGATTGCCTTTTTACCCAGCTATGACTGGAACTACCTGCTGCACAGCTAGAGGCAACATTAACTGCTGACGCTGCTGAAATGGAATCAGCATGTGCTGCTCCCATCTGTTCCTCTTCATGTCTGTGCTTACAGGCGGAGAATTGCTCTGCAGGGACAAGCGCAGACAGGGTCACTTGCTGCACCTTTCCCTCTTGCTGCTGATTTTATTTATATATATATATATATATTGGGCTGATCTGCAGAGAGAGAGAGGCTAAGCATCGCATTTGGTGCTTGCGGAAAAAACTGAAAGACGTGCATTTAGATAGCATCTTTCACAACCTCAGGGCATCCAAAAACTCTTCCCGACCAATGAAGTAATTTTTGAAGCGTAGTCACTGTTATAATGTAGGAAATACAGCAGCCAATTTACACGCAGCCAGCTCCCCCCAAACAGCAATATGATAATGACCAGGTCATCTATTTTTGCGATATTAGTTGAGGGATAAATATTGACCTGAAAATTGGGGAGAACTCCCCTGATCTTCAAAATAGTGTCATGGGATCTTTTACATCACCTGAGAGGGCAAGTGGGGCCTCAGCTTTACACCATATCTAAAAGATGGCATCTCCGACAGTTCTGTACTCTCTCAGTACTGCACTGGTGTATCAGTCTCGTCACAGCGCTCAAGTTGTGGAGCGGAAATTGAACCCACAACTTTCTTGATTCAGAGCTAATGGGTTGGATTTACATCAAGTCACAGAGACACTGCAAGCCTTTAAAAGTGGTGGAAAGGAAGGGCGTGGCATGAACTTAGCAGGGCCATTTGAACTCAGTGCTGTGTTCAAACAGACCCCATTTTCCTGCAGCAGGGATCTCACCCCACAGTGAGAGAGTCATGAATATATGGGGGAGATGTAAAGGCTCATGAAGGACAGAGAAGGTCTGTAGAACTGTCCAGCCATGAAGTTATTTAAATTCTCAGCCCTGTAAAAATTTGAAAAAAAAAGCCAGCCAGAACACTGAGAGTTCTAACAGTTACAATACTGTTTGAAGACTTTTTCCCAAAGGGTTATCATTATGTCATTATTAATGGTTAGCTGCTTTCCACAACCTACAATTATCTCACCAGGGGGTTAAAGTTCACAGCTTGATTGACAGCTCAAAGAGGTTATTAAAAGATTAGCTATTTTTGATGTGGGGTTATGAATACAAGTCTGTTTGTTTTGATAAGGGATTGAGTACTTGAGGAGCTTCTAAAGTTTTGAATGAGCTTTCATGGATGGAAATCTTTTATTGTGAAAGTTTTCATTGATAATTAGACCTTTATTTATTTCATCTCAACATGGCTCCTCAGGTCTGGCTGTGATGGATATTTGGTAAGTTGGCATGGAGAATGTAAGGGCAAGGAGTGGTGGGTGGGGAGGCATGAGTTGGCATTAAGTTGGCATGGAGGGTATGAGGGGCCATGGGGGCATGAGTTGGCATGGATGGAACATGGGGAGTGGGCGGGGGAGCGATGGGGTATAAGGGGTAAGGGCTGGAGGGCCTAATATTTAACAAAACAACTGGGATAAGGTCACAGAGAATCAAGGCAGGCTGTTTAAACAGCCTGCTTTGGCACTCGGTAGACCCTGTGGCCACCTCTGAGCTGTACCAGGGCAATAGCACACCTGCCCCTCTGGATCAAAAATCGGGTCTGACGAGGCATTTTTCCTGAGGTAGGCACTGCAAACCAGGAAATTTTTCAATTTGAGCTACGCAGCTACCCAACTCAGGAGTGAAAATCTGACCCAATATATTTTAAAAGTGCCTCATTGGCAGCAAAGCTCTTTGGGACATACCAAGGTCATTAGAAACACTGAGCTGAATTTTGCTCTCAGATGGCATGCGAGTCAGTGGGCCAAAACGGGGCCCACCACAATTTTGAGTGGGCAGGCCAATTAAGGCCCGTCCAGCGGCCTTCCCAACAGGAAGTGCTATGCGCTCCCTGTGCCGGGGAGGGAGGGATTCCCCATCTGTCAAAGTGTGCTCTCTCGCGCATGCGCACAAAAGAGCACACTGCTCCCTGAGGCAAAGTCCTGTCTCAGGGAGATTAGTGACAGGTAAGTAAAGTGTAAAAATAGGTAAATATTGAAATTATTAACATTTCCCCCTCACGTGACAATGTCACACGAGATGGGACATGTTAATAATAAACACATAAAATTAATTAAATGTTTAAAAAATAGACATGAAACTTTATCCCGCCAGTGGATGAAGTTTCATGAATAATCTGGAGCCCGCTGGGGCTCCTGGCCTGCCCGCCAGCTTTAAGCTTCGATGGGCAGGTCTTTAATTACTTTAAATAGCCTGTCCATGGCCATTGACAGGTTGGCGGGCAGACCGCTGATTTCGCTGTCCACCCGCCTTCCTAAAAATTTAAAGGGACCAGCATGACGTCGGGGATTCCTCCCAATGTCATCCCACGTCATTTTCCCCTTGGCGAGCGGGCCCCGCCCCCAAATCACTGAGGGAAAAATCCTGGACACTGTATAAATGGAAAATGCCTTTCTTTTTACTTTTACGTGTTTGAAATCCAACCCCAAGGAGCCTTCTGTCTGATCCCCTGCACTAGTACCTGATTCTACAGGAGTGGACACAACAATTAACAATATTCAGACATCTATCTGGTCAGGAGTGGCTTCCCCTGACTTTGAAGAAGACCTTTACATAGAGAGAGTAGATGCATTGGCTATAATATTCCAAAATTCCCTGGATTCTGGAAATGTTTCAGTGGATTGGAAAAATGCTAATATAACGCCCTGTGGAGTGGAGTGGGGAAGCAGAAAGTAGGAAACTGTAAACCAGTTAGTTTAATGTCTGTAATTAGGAAATTGTTGGAATCCTTTATTAAGCAAGTAGTAATGGGGCATTTGGAAAGTCAAAATGCAATCCATCAAGTCAGCATGGTTTTATGAAGAGTAAATCGTGTTTGACTAATTTGCTAGAGTTCTTTGAGAATGTGACAAGCAAAGTGGATGAGGGGGTCCTGTAGATGTAGTATATCTGGACTTCCAAAAGGCCTTTGATAATGTGCCACACAAAAGATTAATACACAAGATAAAATCACACAGAGTTAGGGGTAATATATTAGCTTGGATAGAGGATTGGCTAACCAACAGAAAGCAGAGAGTAGGGGTAAATGGGTCTTTTTCTGGATGGCAAGCTGTGACTAGTGGAGTGCCACAGGGTTCGGTCCTTCGGCCCCAAC
Organism: Carcharodon carcharias; assembly: GCF_017639515.1. Lineage (NCBI taxonomy): Eukaryota > Metazoa > Chordata > Chondrichthyes > Lamniformes > Lamnidae > Carcharodon > Carcharodon carcharias. Next base: position 17,359,127 of record NC_054475.1, read on the forward strand.
TATTTACAATCTATATTAATGACTTGGATTCAGGGATAGAAGGTACTATAGCTAAATTTGCAGATGACACCAAAATAGGTGGGAAAGTAAGTTACAATGAAGAAATAAGAAATTTACAAATGGATATGGACAGGTTAGGTGAATGGGCCAAAATTTGGCAAATGGAGTTTAACATGGATAAGTGTGAGGTTATCCATTTTGGTCGGAAGAATAAAAAGGCGGCTTATTATTTAAATGGAGAGAAACTTCAGAATGTTTCAGTGCAGAGGGATCTGGGTGTCCTTGTGCATGAATCGCTGAAAGCTAGTATACAGGATGAAAGGAGATCTAATTGAGGGATATAAGATGCTAAAGAGGATAGACAAAGTAGATGTGGAACAGATGTTTCCCCTTCTGGGGCATTCTTGAATGAGAGGTCATAGTTTTAGGCTAAGGGGTGGTAGATTTAAATTAGAGATGAGGAGGAATTACTTTTCTCAAAGGGTCGTGAACCTGTGGAATTCACTACCTCAGAGTTCAGTGGATGCCGGTGCGCTGAATAAATTTAAGGAGGAGATAGACAGACTTTTAATTAGTAATGGGTTGAAAGGTTATGGGGAGAGGGTGGGAAATTGGAGTTGAGGCTGAAATGAGATCAACCATGATCATATTGAATGGCGGGGCAGGCTCGAGGGGTTGAATTGCCTACTCCCGCTCCTAGTTATGTTCTTATGTTTACATAAAGCAAAGGATATTTCAGCTCGCCAGACAAACAGCCAAAGTGCTCACTCACTCTCTGGAGCATCTCAACTCTTTCATTCTTCGGTGTCTCTTACAATCTTAAGGCTTCTGAACCCCAGGTTTGGTCCCATCAAATCTCTGCTTTCTCTTTCACCTGACCTTCTGTGTCACCCTTTCAGCCTTGTACATGGTCTCCCTTTGGGATTTGGTCTTGACTTCTTCTGACACAGATGCCTGGTTGTGACCTGCAGAAGTCCAAGGGAAAGGGTGACTATTGCTGTCCCTGAACTAAGATCTCACTCTGAAGCTATTGCTGGCTATGACTAAAAAAAAAGGAACTTCCTGGCATTAAGAACAGCTGCCACCTCATTATCGCTGAAGAGATGCTCATGACCTCTGTGACTGCAAGGATCAAATACATGGGAATTGTACAAAGGCCATTTACATTTCTAAGGTCAAGGTCTGGCCAATGGAAACAACCAGCCTGATAGGATAAGGACCCCAAAGCCATATTTTAAATTATTTAAGATTGAAACCTTAACCATCTCGAGAATCCAGGCAAAGCAATATACATCATTTGATCCAAACAAAGTGTAGAAGTGGAAGTCATATCATATCACTAACTGAGAGAGCCAGTTACTCTGCTTTGTGGAGCTGCAAAACAAACTACCACCTTCCAGCAGCCAAGCAGCAGCTCACAACAAGGTCTCGGTCCAGGTGAATATCTGGCCCCCATCTACACTGTTTCTACTGGAATCTCGGTACCACCATCTATAAAACTAATTCATCTCTGCGTGTCTATCTCATCGTGGAAGTTATCTCTGCCAAAGGAGTGAATTATCTAGCATCAGTCTTTCACCTGCGGTTTCTCTGGAAGAAGACACCATTGCACTTTGGTTCTGGACTCTAGACTCACATGAAACAATAATTCTTATCTTCTCTGTGGTCTTTGCCCTGTACCTCTTCCTTTTCCTTATCCCCCTTTTATTGTAGGAATGGAAAAAGGGGAGGGGGGGGTGGTGCTGTGAACCCTCTTCCTCCATTTTGAGTGAATGTAAAATAAATTAACCTCTGATTTTATCCTATTTCGAGTTTGCTGTGGAGTCACTAATAAAAATTGGAGCATACCAAAACTGAGGAGTTGGGGAAAATACAGCGCTATTAATAAAGGGGAAAATAAAAAAATCAATTATGGACAGGTGGTGAGAGGAGAAATTAGGGCTGTTTAAATTAAAAACCCTCCTGCCTGTAAAAATGGCCATTATAAAATTCTTATGCTGACCGACTGTTTGCCCTGCCTGAAGAGTCTAGGACACAGGGTCACAGTCTCAGGATAAGGGGTCAGCCACTTAGGACTGGGATGAGGGGAATTTTTTTCAGAGGGTTGTGAACCTTTGGAATTCTCTTTCCCAGAGAGCTATGGGTGCCCAGCTGTTGAAGACAGAGATTGAAAGATGTTCTGAATCTAAGAGGATCAAGCGATGTGGCAGAAGTACAGGAAAGTGGAGTTCAGCTAGAAGATCAACCATGACCATTTTGAGTGGCAGAACAGGCTCTAAGGGCCCAATGCTTTACTCATTTTCCTCATATTCTGAAATCTTTTGAATTCCATTCTTGAGGAATCACTCTCAAATGTACCAGGTATCCAAGTTTATGTGGTGTCAGATAAATATTCCACATCAAAGTTCCTTTTAAAAAACCCTGCCTAGCCCATGAGCAGTTATTTTGTCACATTCTTGAGAGACCATAGGGGGCCATTTTGCAATGTCCATAAAGGAAACAATGACCATTTTGAAACATTCCAAAGAGAACATTTTGCAACTTGCCAGGGAGGACATGCTTCAGAATGCGGCAATGTGTCGACTTCAATACATTGAGATTGTTCCATTATTCTGATCTGCTCTGCAAAGTCCTACATCACTAGTTTCACTGTGTGTCTAATTGATAGCTCCATTTAATTACATTGAGTATGAAATTGCTGCTCTGGGGCTGAGTGTGTTCAGTCATTTATCAGAACGTCAGTTTTCTGTTTCATTTCCGCTGTTGGTGTCTGTGGTGGAGCATTGTAGGTAACACTAGTGAGGGGTGAGATTCAAGAACGGAGACTTCTTGGATTGGGGAATTAAACAATGGCACGATTAAAGTCAAGACTGAGAACCTGAGTGGCTGCACAGTTTTTAAGATGTTGTTGGCACCCTTTAAATGGTATTATGGGTTGGTGCAGGCTTTCAGTCACCAGTCTTACTCTGAAGCTTTAAATTTCAGAGGCTGCTGTTTTCCATCATCATAAATCTAGACTCACATCCAAAGATAACTTGAACCAATCTTTAATTTTGTTTGCGGGACAGATTCATAGCAGATGAATATTTCAATAAGTGTTCCAGAACTCTGCTTTTTCTATCTCACTGGAGAGCTCTCATCTTACACAGGGAAATGTTTCCCATCCTTTCACTGATTGGCACTTTACCCACCCACTAGCTGGCTCGAATACCACAATGCCTCAATAAAAGCTGCTGTTAAACTTGAACAGCTCACTTCCCATGCTGGGTGTGGTTCAGAGACATTGGCAGCTCTCCAATGTTTCAACCAGGAGATTATTCTTCAATTGTGTGTTAACAGACTATTCTTGTCAAAGAGATGAAAAGGTGAGCCATCACGGCAAACTCTGATCTCAATCTTGCCCTGAACTGCTATTCAAACATGTTCTGGCAGAAGTCTCTGCACAGTGATTAGGAAAAAGAATAGTGGCTGCTTTTTGTCCACACTTGCTGACTCTGAGGTTATGGTTGTAGCTGTTCCTCCCCTGCCCTTGTGCTGACACTAACTGCCTCAGGATAGATGAAGAATGGAGTCTGAGACTCAGGTCAGAGTGCACGATAACAAACTGGGAGGCGCTTTACACACTGAACCACTGTGGTATCTGGTAGGCTAGTCTGGTGGGGAAAGATCCACATTGCAAGCCTGACTGATAATGTTAAATTGGTTGTTAGTAGCCACTTACGCTTGTTAGAAGTTACTTGTATTCATAAGCAGGAGCCTGTCCTCTGCAGGCAAGAGGAACATGTCCAGGCATTGCACCTTTTTTGAATGAATCAAGTGTGGGGGACAATTGGTCTCTGGTACATTCCCCATGGCAACACCTCAACTAATCAGAGTAAACTTGCCAACCAATCAGCGCCCTTTGCTGATGCAGTATAAGTTGTTGCCCCCTTTGAAATTTGGCATTCTTGCATCTGTCCTGCTGAGTGCAAGGTGAAAAGCTTCAACAGCATGTCTCTTTTTTCAACAATACTCAGGTTCTCTACTACCAAGCAACTATATTATAAAAGATTTATTCTTGTGCCTAATTATTGTTTGACAGTATGATGCGTTACTGCAGCACTAAAACACAGGGAAGGTCACAGCTAAGGAGCCATTAAACCATTCATTCTGTGCAAGATAGCAACAGAGAGATAAAAATTTGGTGCAATGACAAAACATGCCCATACTTTACATAGAAAGAGAAATAAACTCAAATCAGTTGCACATTATTCTTTTAAATACTTAACACACCATGACTATAGGTTGCAAAAATGTTGTGATGGACAATCTCTTTCTCATTCACAACCTCCAACTTCTGCTCGTTACAACCTTCTCTGCCTTTACTTTATTGAAAGTATTGCAGCTAAGGTCTATGATTTTTCATTCCTGGTGCAGTGGGTTGTGTTGTGAGAACGGATAGTGAGAGTATGGTCAGCGTTCCCAATTCATGGCCAACAAGGGGTTCCATCATTCCTGATATGCACTTCCATCATGCAAAGCTCTATACTGGAAGCATAGTTCAGACTCAGCTGGAGTACCGTGTCTCCTTCTGGGTGCTGCACTTTAGGAAGGATGTGAAGTCATTGGCGAGAGTGCAGAAAAAAACCACGAGAATGGTTCCAGGCATGAGGAAATGCAGTTACAAAGATAGACTGGAGAAATAACAACTGTTTTCCTTAGAGAAAAGAAGGCTGAGAGGGGATTTGATAGAGCTATTCAAAATCATGAGAGGTGTGGTAAGAGCAGATAGGGAGAAACTGTTCCCACTTGCCTCCTTCTGCGCTGTAACAATTCTATGAATTGTAAAGCTAACCTTATTGTTTTTCCCCCTGTTCCAAATCCTCTAACTGTCCACATCTTCAGTGTAATCAAATGGCAGGGTATCACACTGTCTCCCAATAACCTATTCATTCTTGCTAAAAGTGATTAGCAATGATGGAACTCACCTTCTCCAGTCTTCCTTTCCTCTCACAATCTATAAAACCAAACCTTGGCATTACCCAACCATTACATCCTGACTTAGAAAAGAGCGGGAGAGAGGAGGACCCAGAGACAGATAGCAACACCTATAAAAGCGGGAGAGTAGAGGACCCGGAGACAGACAGCAGCATCTAAAAGAGCAGGAGAGAGGAGGATCCAGAGACGGATAGCAACACCTATAAGAGCGGGAGAGAGGAGGACCCAGAAACAGATAGCAACACCTAAAAGGGTGGGAGAGTAGAGGACCCGGAGACAGACAGTAGCATCGAAAAGAGCGGGAGAGTAGAGGACCTGGAGACAGCTATCTAATTCGCGGGAGGTTCCAGTTGTGGTCCGTGTGGGTACCGATGACATAGGTAGGACAAGGAAAGAGGTTCTGCTGAGGGAGTATGAGCAGCTAGGGGCTAAATTAAATGGCAGAGCCTTAAAGGTAACAGGATTATTACTTGAGCCAAAGGCAAACTGGAGTAGGGTAAATAGATTAGAGAGTTAAATATGTGGCTCGAAGATTGGTATGGGAGAAATGGGTTTCAATTCATGGGCCACTGGAAAGTGGGAGCTGTATTGTTGGGATGAACCATGCTGGGTGAGTGTTCTGGTGAGTCACATAACTAGGGCAGTAGAGAAGGCTTTAAACTAAATCATGGAAGTGAGGGATCAAGTTAGGGAAGATGTGATCAATTAAATCACGAGGACAAGGCAAAAGAGCAAGGTAGTAATAAAAGAATTGATAATCCGATTGCAGGAAGGGACAGAGTGTACAAACTTAAGAGTGTGCCTTCAGATCAGGCTAGAGGTTGTGAAAATAATAAAAATACAGAATTAAAAGCACTCTATCTGAATGCACACACCATTCACAACAAGGTAGATGAATTGACGGCACAAATGGAAGTAAACGGATATGATCTAATTGTTATTACAGAGACGTGGCCACAAGGTGACCGAGGCTGGGAACTGGATGTTCAATATTTAGGAAGGATAAGCAAATAGAGAAAGGAGGTGTGGTCATGTTGTTAATAAAGGATGAGATCAGTACGTTAGTGAGAGAGATCTTAGATCGCAAGATCAAGATGTAGAATCAGTTTGGGTGGAGCTACGAAACAACAAGGGGCAGCAAACATTGGAAGAAGTTGTTTATAGGCCACCAGACAGTAGTGGTAATGTGGGGCACAGTATAAGTCAGGAAATTAAAGGTGCATGTAACAAGGGTAAATACAGTAATCATGGGAGACTTCAATCCTCATATAGACTGGGTAAACCTAATTAGCACTAATGCTGTGGAGGATGAATTTCTGAGTGATGTAGTCCAATCCAAAACTAGGGTCTCAAATCTAAACAAAGGAAACTACAGAGGCAGCTGGGACAAATTGGCTGTGGTAGATTGCGAAACTACATTAAAGGGTATAAAAGTAGGCAAGCAATGAGTAGCATTTAAAGAATGAACACATGGTTTACAACAAATATACATTCCTTTGAGGCACAAAAGCCCAGCAGGAAAGGTGATCCAACCATGGCTAACAAGAGAAGTTATTTAAGATTATAGTAGATCAAAGGAAGAGGCTTTTAAAGTTGCCAAAAAAACGTAGCAAGCTCAAGAATTGGGAGCATTTTAGAATTCCGCAGAGGAGGACTAAAAAACTGATAAAGAAAGGGAAAATAGAATATGAAAATAAACTAGCGAGAAACATAAAAATGGGCTGTACAAGCTTCTATTGGTATGTAAAAAGGAAAAGGTTAGCAAAGACAAATGTGGGCCCATTACAGGCAGAGACAAGAGAATTTATAATGGGGAATAAGGAGATGGCAGAGAAATGAAACAATTACATTGTGTCTGTCTTCATGGAGGGTGATACAAAACAACTCCCAGAAACACTAGAGAACCAAGGGACTAGCGGCACTGAGGAACTGAAAGAAATTAGTATTAGTAATAAAAAGTACTGGAGAAATTAATGGGGCTGAAAGTTAATAAGTCCCCTGGACCTGATGATCTACATCCCAGTGTTGAAAGAGGTGGCTGTAGGGCCAATGGATGCATTGGTGGTCTTCCAAAATTCTATAGATTCTGGAATGTTTCCTGCAGATTAGAGGGTTGCAAATATAACCCCACTATTTAAGAAAGGAGAGAGAGAGAGAGAATGGGAAACTATAGACCTGTTAGCCTAACATCAGTAACAGAGTGTAACAAATTGTAACAAATCAGTAACAAATTGCTAGAATCTATTATAAAGGGTGTGAAAACTGAACATGTAGAAAATAATGGTAGGATTGCTGAGGTCAACATGGATTTAAGAAAGGGAAATCATGTTTGACAAACCATTTTGATTTTTTGAGGATGGAAGCAACAGAATATAAAAGGGGGTATCAGTGGATGTGGTGTATTTGGATTTTCGGAAAGCTTTTGATAAAGTCCCACACAGGAGGTTAGTAATAAAAATTAGAGCACATGGGGTTGGGGGTAATATACTGGCATAGGTTGAGGATTGGTTAACGGACAGAAAACAGAGTAGGGATAAATGGATCATTCTTAGGTTGACAGGCTGTGACTAGTGGGTCACCACAAGGATCAGTGCTTGGGGCCCAGTTATTCACAATCCATTAAAATGATTTGGATGTGGGGATTAAATGTAATATTTCCAAATTTGCTATTGACACAAAACTAAGCGGTAATGTGAGTTGTGACGAAGATGCAAAGAGGACATTTATACAGGCTTGCTGAGTGGACAAAAACAAAGCAGATGGAATAGAATGTGAAAAACTGTGAAGTTATCCACTTTGGTAGCTGGAACTGAGGCGCAAAGTATCTCATAAATGGTGAGAAATTGGAAAATGTTGATGTCCAAAGGGACCTGGGTGTCCTCGTTCATAAGTCACTGAAAGCGAACATGCAGGTGCAACAAACAATTAACAAGGCAAATGGTACGTTAACCTTTATTACAAGGAGATTTGATTTCAATACAGGAGTAAGGTGTTTTGCTGCAATTGTATAGAGTCTTGGTGACACCGCACCTGGAGCATTGTGCACAATTTTAGTCTCCTTACCTAAGGAAGGATGTACTTACTATAAAGGCAGCGTAACAAAGGCTCACCAGGCTGATTCCTGAGATGGTGGGATTGTCCTATGAGGAGAGATTGGTGAGACTGGGCCTGTATTATCTGGAGTTTAGAAGAATAAGAGGTGCAGTCATTGATGCATCCAAAATTCTTACAGGGCTCAGCAGGCTAAATGCAGAATGGCTGGGGGTGGGGGTGGGGGTGGGGGTTGGTGGGGGGATGGAAAGAGCTTGGGAGTGTGGGAGGGCGGCTTTAGAATCAGAGGACACAGTCTCAGAATAAGGGGAATAAGGGGCAGGCCATTTAGGACTGAGTTGAGGGGGAATTTCTTCACTCAGAGGAGGGTGAATCTTTGGAATTCTCTAACCCAGAGGGCTTTAGGGGTTCAGTCATCAAGTACGTTCAAGACAGTGACAGATTTCTAGATGGTAAAGACATCAAGGGACATGGGGATAGTACGGGAAAAATAGCATTGAGGTAGAAGATCAACTATGATCTATCTAAGTGGCGGAGGATGTTCGAGAAGCTGAATGGCCAACTCCTGCTCCTATTTCCTATGCTTCTTTGTTGCCTTCTCTCCCCTTATATTCTTACCAACTTTGATGGGGTCTTGCTTTACAGGTGTCTCGGTGGAAGGCTGGCCTGAGGCTTGTAAATCCACATTCTCCTGAATGAGAAAAAAGAGACCTTGACAAATCTAGTAGAAGTGCACAAAACAGGGGGTTATTCAGCCTGCTGCGCTGGCTCTTTGCTAGAGCTAGCCTGCTGCCCTGCCCATTCCCCATCGCCCTTCATCTTCCTCTGCATCATTTCTTCACCCAGGTTTTTCGGAAAAGTTGCAAAGATCTCTGCCCCAAGAGTTCCTGTGGTTAAGCAATGTATGCTTCAACAACCATCTGTGTGAAGAAATTTGCCCTCACTCTCTCGCTCTGTCAGTGACAATTTTAATTGATGATCCATCATTGCTGACTCGCCAGTCAGAGGAAATCTTCATCTTTCCCTGTTCACTCACTCAAAGCCTTTCATAATTTTAAAAATCTCCCTTAAATCTTCTGGCAGCCATCTCTATCCCATGGAGCCTCCCATTCCCAGGGGGAGAATTTTCTCCCTGTTGGGCGGGCCAGTGGGGAGCGGGCGTGGAGCCGATCGCCACCCGCGATTGGCTGCACACCGCAATTTTATGTGGGTCGGCCAATTAAGGCCCACCCAGCATGACGCGTGCCCGGTAGTGCTTAGCGCTACCTGTGTGGGAATCGGGGGTGGTGGGGGGGGGGTGAGGAGAGAGGGTTGGGGCCTGCGCTCTTTCAGGCACATGCGCGTGAAAGAGCGCAGGAATCTCTCTCAGGCACGGGGCTGCCTCAGGGAGATTACGTTCAATGTGAAACATTGAAAAAAAGAAAAAAAGAAAATTATTCAGACATGCCCCCTCGTGTGACAGTGTCACATGAGCTGGGACGTGTTCATGAATTTTCATGAAAATTTTTATGGAATTAGTAAAACTTTAGTGAAACCTCATCCCGCCCTTGGACGAGGTTTCATGAAAAGTGCGAAGGCTGCCTGGGGTCTTCGTCTGCCCCCCCCCGCCAACCCTATGGTTGGACCAGCAACCCCGACAAATACTTTAATTAGTTTATTAATGGCCTTAACAGGCCTTTGACAGCTCAGCGGGTGTGCGGCCGACTCTGCTGTGCACCGGCCGAGCTAAAGGTTGGAATGAGGGGCGGTGACGTTGGGAAGCACGCCCGACATCACCGGACCTCATTGTATGCCCCGCACACCAAGTAAAAGCTTCTGCCCCTGGTGAATCTGCTCTAATGTCCTTCCTATAATATGACAATAGCCTCACTGTAGACTAACCAATGCTCCTGGTTGCAGTGAGTTTTATCTTAACTGGAATAACTAAATACATGCAGCTGGGCTCAAAAGAAATGCAGAAAAACATTTAGAAACCATCAGTAGAAGTAACCCCGAGTTGGCTGAAGATTTCTGTGGCTGAGATTTTCTCATCTCCTCTGAGTTTGACAGGGTCGATCACACCATCCCCTTTTCATTTTGCCCGCAGTGGGTGGGTGGATGGAGGCGTGGTTGATGTTTGGGGGTCTTGTTGGTGGGGCAGTGGGGGAGAGTTGGTGTTAGTTGCTCATTGTCAATTCCTCAACTATCAATCACCCACAGTGGCATCTCTCCCTGTAAGCGGTACTGTCAACCCTGGGTTTACCCCAGGATTTTATTCTTGGTGCTTTCCCTGGTACCACCCCCGCACTCCCTTCAAAACCCCAAAAACCACTCCTTATCTTCACTGTGCACTGTGGCAGGCTATCTCCTGTTTGGTCGCCAGGCTGACCCCAATTAGCTGCAGAATTCTGGGACACGCAAAGCCATTTTGGCGCGCAGGGAGCGAAATCTGCCATCTCATCGTCGACTTTGACCCTTTCCGGCAGCCAGTTCCCACCTCAAATGCTAATTAAAAGCATTGTAGATATTTCCAGGCTAACTGGGTAGGCAGTACTTGGGGTACTATACACATTTCTAGTCTTCAAATTAAACGAAAGGATATAGATTCATTGAAACAAGTTGAATAACAAGCCCAGAATGATGATACCAGGACTGAGAGCTTATAACTATCAGGAAAGATTGAAAAGGCTGGGACTCTTTTCCCTAGAAAAGAGAGGGCTGAGGGGCAACCTGATAGAGTTCCTTAAGAGCAGAATTTTGCCCTTGGTGTGTAGGATCAGCAGGGGTGGGCGGGAATCAAACTGCCGCCTGCGATCGGCAGCGCTCCGTAATTTTACGCTGGCGGGCCAATTATGGAGTGCGGGCAGGCCTAGTGGGAATTTCGTGCAAGCGCCCGAGAGAGCACAGAATAACCTCGCTGAGGCACGGAGCTGCATCAAGGAGATAAAGAAAATATTGAACGACTTCTTGAACACCAGAAACATTTAACAAAACGTGCTCCCTCATGTGACCCTGTCATAAGAGCTGGGGCGTGTTTTAATGAAAAAATAAAATTTTCATTTGATCTGTATTTGCTTTTGGAAACCTCATCCCGTCCGTGGATGAGGTTTCCAAAATAACGCAAAGGCCGCTTGGCCTTTTCGCCTGCCCGCCAGCCGTAAGGTTGATTGGGCAGTGAGAAATTAAACTCAGTTGATAACTAAATGGCCTAAACAGGCCTTTTATTTGTCGAGCTTGCCTTCCGAACTATCTCACGACTGCATATTGGTGTCACCATGTTCGGCCGACATCATCGCGCATCATTTCATGCTCGGTCAGGTCTAGCACAAGCCCACCTGCCGAGCTAAAAATTCTGGCCTAAAATTCTGACGGGATTTGATAGAGTGGGCGTAGAGAAGATGCTTTGATTTGCGGGGAGTCCAAAATTGGAGGCAATGGATAGAAGATAGTCACTAATAAATCCATAGGGAATTCGTTACCCAGAGAACGGTGAGAACCTGGAACTTGCTACCAGGGAATGGTTGAGGTGAATAACATCAATACATTTAAGGGAGAGCTGAGAAAACAGGTGATGGAGAAAGGAATGGAAAGTGAGCCGGTTAGAATGAAATGGGAGATTCAGGAGGAGGCCACGTGGACACCTGCATGGACCTTTTGGGCTGAATGGCCTGTTTCTGTGCTGCACTTTCTATGCAGACTTGCCAGCTGTGTTTGGAGCTGTTGGTTTCTTTTCCATGAATAGAATCAGTTTTGCGGAGGGTTGGTACACAGGGAACTTCATTGGGTTTAATCATTGACAAGGTGCCAGCCAGACTGCCTCAGCCATGCCAGTAGAAGGTTGGTTCCTTTGCCAGGAAGTAGTTACTCAGTAGATGGATCCGGTTTCACAGAACCATTGGCTGGACCGTGTGTGATTACTGGACTCGTCGATTCTGTCCTGACCGCTGGGACCCATGGGTTTGAGTTCAGACAAGGCACAGGGGCTTACACTTCATCGCCAAGGTTATAAAAAGGCCTTAAGTAAAATGGGTCGGAACGGTTTTTATGTAGAATTTCCATAGAATACACAGGTCCTTCCACCCGGCCAACCCATGATGACATTCATGCTCCACTCTGCTTATACAAGTGCCAGCCATTGGTTCGCACTGGTACCACAGCCATGCATCCCCCCTGTGATCATTATGGAATGACCCCTGCCTGTGTGAACATCAGGGGTGAGGAAAGGATCAGACTCCAGTTATCAAGTCAGCTGCAGTCGAACAGTCACCTCACACTCTGCTTAGATTCACCCAACAGAAACGGCTGACTGGGTCAGGCAGTGGAGGATGTTCGAGGACTGGGGAGGTGTACCCCAGTGGGAGTCAGCATCTTCAGAAGAGAAGAGGTGAAGTGTTGAATGAGGGTGGGTCAGAGGGGGGTGGGGTGGGAGAGACAAAACATGAAATTAAAGGCAGCTGTGTTGCAACATCAAAACAGAAGGAGGCCATTCAGCCCCGCAAGCCTGTTCTGCCATTCAATTAAATCACAGCTGATCTGTATCCTTCACTCCATCTACGTACCTTGCCTACGTACCCTTAGTCATAAAAAAATCTATCAGTCTCAGTTCTGAAGTTTTCAACTGATCCCCAGAATCAACAACTTTTTGGGGGAGAAAGCTCCAGACTAACCTTTGCTTTAAACTTACCTGGTTTACAGCAGCTAGTGCCATGAAAAGGGGGATGGGGTTTATTTACCTGCTACTCTACAGCGCTCAGTGCTAGGCCCCAGGGACATAAGAACATAAGAAATAGGAACCGGCGTAGACCATTCAGCCTCTCGAGCCTGCTCCGCCATTCAATAAGATCATGGCCGATCTCCTTGTGTTTCGATTTCCACATTCCCATCTAACCCCGAAAACCTTTGATTCCTTTGCCTAACAAGAATCTATCTACCTCTGCCTTAAAGATATTCGATGACCCCGGATCCACCACCCCTTGACTTCTCCTCATCTCTGTCGGTAAAAGGGTGACCCCTAGGGCAGAATTTTCTATTCGGTGTGTGGGGGCAGGCCTGATGATGCACGATGATGTTGGGCGTGTGTTCCCATGTCATCGTGCTGTCTTGCAATATTTCAAGTCTTGACGTCTGGTGCGTGTCCACCAATAATTGATAGGCCTATTAAGGCCATTAAACAGGTAATTTAACATGAATGCTACACTGTCCCTCCAACCTAACGGCCTTTTGTTTTTTTAAGGAAATCTCGCCCACAAGCAGGATGAGGTTTCCTAAAGCTAATGGTGAATATATAAAAACTTTTTCTGCAAAATAAAAATGTGTCCCATCTCATGCGCAAAGGAGTGCTAGTCCCGATTCTCCCTCCTCCCCCCACCCGCACAGGTAACTCTCACAACTCGCGTATTATGCTGGGCGGGGCTTAATTGGCCCGCCCGCGTGAAATGGCAGTGCGGAGCCGTTTGTGGGCGGTGGTCAGGTTCCCGATCACCTCCACCCAATCCTGCCAAGCCCGCCCGACCAATGAAAAACCCTGGCCCTAATTTTAAAACAGTGCCCCCTGGTTCTGGACTCACCCACAAGAGGAAACATCCTTTCAGTGTCCACCTTGTCAAGGCCGTTCAGGATCTTCAATAAAATCACCCCTCACTCTTCTAAACTCCAGTAGAAACAAGCCCAGCCTGTCCACTCTTTCCTCATAAGACAATCCACTCATTCCAGGTATCAATCTAGTAAACCTCCTTTGAATCCGCCTCCAATGCATTTACGTCCTTTCTTAAATAAGGAGACCAAAAGACCAAAAATGCACACGGTATTCGAGGTGCAGTCTCACCAATGCCCTGTCTAACTGAAGCATAACTTCCTTACTTTTATGTTCAATCCCTCTTGTAATAAAGGATAGCATTCCATTAGCCTTGCTGTAACTGCATACGAACTTTTTGTGACTCGTGTACTAGAGCATCTAGATCCTTCTGCACCTCAGAATTATGCAGCTGTTCTCCATTTAAGTAATACTCTGCTTTTTTGTTCTTCCTGCCAAAGTGAACAACTTCACATTTTCCCACGTTAAACTCCATTTGCCAGATCTTTGCCCACTCACTCAACCTACCTATATCCACCTGCAACCTCCTCATGTCCTCTTCACAACATACTTTCCTACCTATCTTTGTGTCATCTGCAAATGTCTTCACTCCCCTCATCTAAGTCATTGATGTAAACTGTAAAAAGTTGAGGCCCCAGTACAGACCCCTGTGGGGCTCTACTTGTCAGATCCTGCTAATCGGAAAAAGATCCATTTCTGCATAATCTCTGTTTTCTGTCAGCCATCCAATCTTCTATCCAGGTTAATACATTACCCCCTACACAATGAGCTTTTATTTTCCATAATAATCTTTGATGTGGCACCTTATCAAATGCCTTCTGGAAATCCAAGTACAGCATGTCAGGAGGCTCCCCTTTATCCGCTGCGCGTGTTACTCCTTCAAGAAACTCTAATAAATTGGTTAAACATGGTTTTCCTTTCACAAATCCATGCTGACTCTTCCCAACTGCCTTGAGCTCTTCTAAGTGCCCAGCTGTAACCTCCTTAATGACTGATTCTAACAACTTTCTCACCGCTGACGTCAAGTTAACTGACCTATTGTTTCCTGTTTTCTGCCTCCCTCCCTTCTTCAATAGAGGGGTTATATTTGCAACTTTCCAATCTGATGGAATGTTTCCAGAATTTATTGAATTTTGGAAAATTAACACCAGCACATTGACTACCTCATTAGCCAACTCTTTTAAGACTCCAGGGTGTAGTCCAATGGGACCCGAACACTTGTCAACCTGCAGCTCCATCAATTTACTCAGTACCGTTTCCCTCATGATTTCAACTTCACCAAGTTCCTTTCTCCCATTCGCCACCTGATTTGCAGCTATTACTGGAATGTTTTTTGTATCCTCTACAGTGAACATAGAAGCAAAATATTTGTTCATTTCTTCCGCCATCTCCTTTTACCTACTATTAACTCCCCACTGTCACTCTCTAGATGACCAACACTCACTTTACTTACCCCTTCCTTTTTAAGTACCTGTAGAAACTCTTGCTATCCATTTTTGCATTTATAGCTAGCTTCCTCACAAACTCTAATTTCTTTTTCCTGATTAGCTTTTTAGTCATTCTCTGCCATTCTTTATATTATGCCCAATCATCTGTCCTGCCACTCATCTTTGCAAAGTTGTATGCTTTTTCCTTAAGTTTGATGCTTTGCTTAACATCTCTAGTTAACCATGGATGGTGGGTTCTCCCCTTAGAATTTTTCTTTATAGTAGGAGTGTACTTATTCTGAATACTCTGAAATATCCCCTTAAATGTCTGCCACTGCTTCTCTATTGATCTATCCTCTAGCCTAGTCTCCCAGTTCATTTCAGCTAGCTCAGCTTTCATCCCCACAAAGTTGCCCTTATTTAAGTTTAAGATACTGGTCTTAGACCCACTCTTCTCCCTTTCAAACTGGATGTAAAATTCAATCATATTGTTGTTGGTGCTACCTAGGGGTGCCTTTACTCTGAGGTCTGAGGTCATTAATTAATCCTGCCATGTTACAAATACCAAATCTAATATAACCTGCTCTCTGGTTGGTTCCAGATCATGCTGCTCTAAGAAACTGTCTCAAAAGCATTCTAAGAGCTCCTCATCCAAACTACTACTGCCGATCTGATTTTTCCAGTTCATGTGTAGATTAAAATCATCCATGATTATTGCTGTCCCTTTATCACAAGCACACAATATTTTCTCTTGAATACTTTGTCCTGCACTGTAGCTACTGTTAAGAGGCCTGTAGACTACTCCCACTAATGACTTCTTCCCCCTACTATTCCTCATCTCCACCTAAACTGATTCTACATCCTGATCTCCTGAACTAAGGTCATCTCTAACTATTGCACCAATGCCCTCTTTGATTAACAGTGCTACCCCTCCACCTTTAATTAGTTTCCTTTTCTTCTTGAATGTCATGTAGCCTTCAATATTAAGGACCCGACCTTTGTTGTCCTCCGAAATTACTCTCAGATCATATTTATTTACTTCAATGTGGGCCATCAATTCATTTACTTTGTCATGAATGATATGTGCATTCAGATAGTGAGCCTTCAGTTTTGTCTTTTTGTTACCTTTGTATCATCTAGTCTTGCCTGTTGATGTATTCTTAGGTTTTTTCTCTCTGTCCCTTCCTGCCATTCTCTGACCCCCATTTCTCATGTTACTATTTTGCTCTCCTGTCTTGACTCTACCACTTGAACTGCTACCTCTACCCAATCTTGATTCCTCACTCCTCTTGTTTAGTTTAAAGCCCTGTCTACTTCCCTGGTTATGCGATTTGCGAGGACACTCGTCTCAGCACGGTTCAGGTTTAAACCGTCCCAACAGTACAACCCCTACTTTCCCCAATACCTGGTGCCAGTGTCCCATAAACTGGAACCCACTTCTCCCGCACCAGTCTTTGAGTCACGCATTCATCTCTCTAATCTTATTTGTCCTATGCCAATTTGTACGTGGCCTAAGGTAATAATCCAGAGATTATTACCTTTGAGGTTCTGCTTCTTAATTTGGTACCTAGCTCCTCATACTGACTTTGCAGAACCTCTTTTCTAGTTCTACTTATGTAGCTCTACATTGCACTGCCAAGATCTTGCCAGGCCTGAGTCAGAAGGTCAGGCGAGATAGGATCACCTGATTTCACGGTAAATACTTTCGAGCAGAGAGGCGATCCAGTTTAATTGCCACTTCATTGGAAGTTACGGTCTATATAAAATGGGCTAACACCTGCCTCAAATAGCAGGGAAACGTCACACAATCAGAGTAATTTTTAAACTACTGTTCTTTCATCTCACAAAATGGAGTTGTATCCTTTTTCTGGCTGAATGATTCCTCTCTGTAATAAATGTCGAGAGCTTCACAAGAACTAAATCCTCATCTCAATTGGTCTGTTGCCCCAGTAGGAATTTAGCAATCCCATTACATCGGTCTTTACTAATAACCCAGTCGGATTTGTAGTTTCCATTGGGACTATAAGTCAGTCTAAAATTCTAACTTATTCAAAAATAAATTTCCCAATAGTTGGTTAAATTTACTGAATAAAGTTTGTCATGCCTCAGTGCTAGTGTCCAGCAGCTGCAATTATTTCTTACTGCTTCAACATAACCCTTAACTGTCTAACAAATTCTTTCTTGAATCTCGGAACTGTGGACCTACTTCTTTCCACCACCTTCACCTTTCTCTGAAACCAGTTCCAGACACAGTGCAAAGTCACCCTCGTGTTTCTCAATTTATATAAATGTCTTGGATGAAGGGACCGAAGGAATGGTTGCTAAATTTGCTGACAACAAAAAGGTAGGTAGGAAATTAAATCATGAAGAGGACACAAGGAGACTACAAAGTGACTTGGATAGGTTAAGTGAGTGGGCATAGATCTGGCAAATAGAGTATAATGTGGGCAACTGTGAAATTGTTCATTTTGGCAGGAAGAATAAAAAAGAAGCTTATTCTCTAAATGATGAGAGTTTGCAGAGCGCTGAGATTCAGAGGGATCTGGGTGTCCTAGTACATGAATCACAAAAAGGTTAGTATACAGGTACAGCAGGTAATTAGGAAAGCTAATAGAAGGTTATCATTTATTTTAAGGGGAATTAAATACAAAAGTAGGTAGGTTATGCTTCAGTTGATACAGGGCATTGGTGAGGCCACATCTGGAGTATTGTGTACAGTACTGATCTCCTTATTTAAAGAAAGATGTAAATACGTTAGAGGCAGTTCAGAGAAGGTTTACTAGGCTAATACCAGGAATGGGTGGGTTGTCTATGAGGAAAGGCTGGACAGGCTAGGCTTGTATACATTGAAATTTAGAAGAGTAAGAGGTGATTTAATTGGAACCTTTAAGATCCAGAGGGGTCTTGACAGGGTGGATGTGGGGAGGATGTTTCCTCTTGTGGGGGAGTCTAGAACTGTTTAAAAATAAGAGGGTCTCTCATTCAAGACAGAGATGAGGAGAAATTTTTTCTCTCAGAGGGCTGTGAATCTTTGGAACTCTCTTCCTCAAAAGGCAGTGAAAGCAGAACTTTTGAATATTTTTAAGGCAGAGCCAGATGGATTCTTGATTAACAAAGGGGTGAAAGGTTATTGGTGGTAGGTAGGAATGTGGGGTTGAGGTTACATTCAGATCAGCCATGATCTTATTGAATGGCGGAGCAGGCTCGAGGGGCCGAGTTGCCTACTCCTGCTCCTATGTTCGTATGCAAGTCATTCTGAAGGCTCTTGATGATCATTTACATTGTGATCATTAATTTTTAACACCATCCTAATAGCCAATCTGACTTAGTATAATGTGGATCACTGTGTGATGATCTGAATCACCTAACTCAAGTTGCCATTCTAGTACTGTACCTTGGGAGTGCTATGTTGCTGGTGGTGCTGCATTGTTGGTGCTGCTGCGTTGTCAGTGGTGCTATATTGCTAGAGTTGCTCCAATGTGCTGGAACTGACTTTGCTATGAGACCTAACATGGAGGCTCTGTCTGCTCGTTCTGCTGGACATAAAACTTTCCAAGGCGCAAAGAGTAGGGGAGTTCTCCCCAGTGTCCTGGCCAACATTTTTCCCTCAAGCAACACCAAATCACATTACTGGCCATTCATCTAATCTGTTGTTTGTGGGATCTTGATGTACACATTTGGCTGCTGTGCTGCTCACATATCTGTGATTGCACCTCAGAAAGAATCCATTGATTTTAAAACACTCTGGATGCCAAAGAGTGACCACGTGTCATAAGCCTGCAGGTTCTTTCTTCAAATATCCTGCACTAGAATGATTTAGGCATAAGTCTCAGATTGTGTTAGATAAAAAAAAGGCATAGCATTGTAGTCCTCTGTACTTTATAACTTTCCTCTTTCATAGAACGTAAGGGTTTACAAAACTTAAGGTTGGTGTTACAAAGTCACAACTTCATGTTTTAACTTTTTATTTAAATCTAATCTTTGGGGCCCTTCACTTAATATTTCTTGAGTTATTCTTCAAATTGTGGAAGTGATAAAGATATCCTTCTTTACTAAAGTAATCTTGATAGGGTCTGTCTGCTGGCCCGAGTGTGATTTAGAGAGTATAGTTAGGCAATTTTGTAAAGCGAAACATACTGTACTAGAATATATATCCCACATGACTTGGGTCAACCTGCCAAGATGCCTGGTTCAGATTAGATCCCAAAATGAGTTACCACAGATTCTGGCAATTCTACACAAAGTTCAATCTCACTTTTTTTTTCTTTTTTTAAACAGCTATGCACAGTTTGATTTGTTTTCATGAACAGATACAATCTTGCTAAACTGTCAAAGTGAAATAAAAAAATAAAAGCAAAGCAATGCAGTGAGATACGTTCTTAATTCTCTTTAGAAATTGGAAACGGCACCTCAGAGAAGGCAGGTCAAGAATCTGAGAGTCCCAAAGCTCGGTTCAGATTCTAAATTGCAATTTGACTTGAATTCTTAATTAAAGAGAGGCCAGTGGGGGAGATGGTGGAGTAGTGGTTCTGTCACTGGACTAGTAATCCAGAGGCCTAGGCTAATACTCTGGGGAGGCTGGTTCAAATCCTACCATGACAGCTGGTGGAATTTAAATTCAACTAATAAATTTGGAATATAAAACTCATCTCAGCAACCATGACAGCTATCATCAATTGCCATAAAAACCCATCTGGTTCAGTAATGCCCTTTAAGGAGGGGAATCTGTCATCCTTACTTGGTCTGGCCTGTGTGTGACTCCAAATCCATAGTACTGTGGTTGACTCTTAACTGCCTAAATGGCCTAGCAAGCCACTCAGTTCAAGGGCAATTAGGGATGGGCAACAAATGCTGGCCTTGCCAGCAACACCCACATTGCATGAAAGAATAAAAGAAAATCTTCAAAGTGATTGTTCATAGATCAGATTATAATTGTACTCCTCTCTCACCTCCAGGAACATTGGAAATAGAAGGAACTCAATCAGCTTCCTTGAGCCCACATCACCATTCAATTCAATTAGGTAAGTCAAGTATCCAAACTCAAGCTTGTCATTGTTTTATAATAACTTGCATTTATAGAACACCTCTAACAGAATAAAATGTCCCAAGGCAATTTATGCAAGCAATCAGATTTTGCCTCTAAGCCACAGGAGTAGACATCAGGACAGATGATTGAAAACATGGCCAAAGGTGTAGGTTTTAAAGGGCATCTCAAAGCAGGAGAGAGGTAGAGAGACCGTTACTGTTAGTTCCTGCAAAATTCCCCTCTTGTTTCTCCTAAATTCCAATACCCTGCCCTGCACGTCCTTCCTCTTTCCATCATCCTCACTATGACGGAATCAAACTCATTTCATCAGCTTTTACTCGAACTCAAGTTTTCAGAAAAACTGAAAACTATGGATCTCCTCAACCCCCTTTCCCCTACAGCCTACAGGCTTTTAAAAACCAGTGCAATACAGCAGCTAATGGCTCACAGAGATTATCGTTCAAGTAGCTCTATCAAAACAAATGAGGGTAATTTTAATGATGGTTTCCTTCTCACTCGGTGTTGAGTCAGCTGATCACAACTAGGTGGGTGTTAGAATCAGACAGCATGGGACATGTTCCTAGCCAGGGAACACTTTCAACTGAAAAGTGGAGGTGAGGAAATTGGTGAGTTCAAATGGGGGAGAAGTCCATTAAGTAAACGGGGTGTTAGGAAACCAACTGGAAATGTCACCTTTGGCTTTTTTTCCTCCTCTCCTGTCCTTAAGATAGCAATCTTATTGAAGATCTAGACCCATGGGTGCTGAAACTCATCCAATTATTCACCCAACTCTTTGTTTTCCATCATTCTGAGTGCAGACAGCCTAATTCACCATGATAGTTGAGTTACATTTAATCCTTGCCCAACCTACACGCCAACTCATTTGTTTAGGAGGGTCATTGAACTGCAATGAGGATTAATGGTCCTGATTCCTGTCCTTGTAAGACCAGTTGTAATGCCTTTCCTGCTGTCCTGGTTGGGATCATCTCATATATTCTGAGAAATTGAGGCTTTAGTTGTACAGGGTCTTGATCAGATCCCAGCTGGAGCACTTAATTTTGGCACCACACCACAGAAAAAATATATTGGTCTTTGGAAGGAGTACAGTCCAGATTCAACTGAATAACATCAGAACCTAGAGTTATATTATGAAGCCAGGTTGCATAAACTTGGCTTGTATTCTCCTGAGTTCATAAGTTGCAGAGGTGATTTCATCTAGCTTAAAATGATGAAAGGATTCCATAAGGGTAGATACAGAGAAAAGGGAATCCAGGATAAGGGGCACAAGGATAAAATTACAATTAGCCAGTGGAATCAGTAAGAACTTTCTTACTCAAAGGGTAGTGGAAAATTAGAGCTTCTCCTTCAGAATATGGTTGAGGCTAGAGGTCAATTGAGGTTTTCAAGACTGAGATCAATAGATTTGCAGTGGGCAAGGGTTTCCAAGAGATATGGAGTTGAGATCAGCCATGATGTAACTGAATGGCAGAACAGGCTCGAGGGACTGAATGACCTCTTCTCGTTCCTATGCTTCAATATACCCCTCTGGAAGATGAGGCTCTCACCGAGTGGGAACATTCAGGAAGTTGTCCCTCTAGCTGCCGCCTACCAGGTGACCAGTCGGTGTGAAGTGAAACTTCTTGACATCAGTCCTAAACTTGTAGCATTTGTGTTGTGACTTGAATGATCACTTTTTCATGAAGGTTAATTTTAATTTGTAGTAACATTGACATTTGTCTGGTTAGGTCCATAGTAGCAGTTTTCAGCTTGGAAAAATGAGAAGCTAATTGGCTTTGGAAACACAAAATAATCCCAGGCCTGAAACAGCCTTCCAGAGAATTCACCTCCAACAACAAACCTCCGCACCATGGAATTTCTGAGGCAGCTTTACAATGAAATGGATCAATTTAATCTAAAATGTGTCACTTCACTGCGCAGACCTTTATTCTTTCTTCATATACTGTTAGTCAGGTACCCATCTTGCTGCGTCTTCCATGGCAATAATTCATGTTGAAAAATGCAGTTTTGGGTATTAAATTCCTGTAAATCAAATGTTTGTGATGTGAGTCATTCCGTGGGACATGGCAAACTTGCTGTTTCTGCAACTCCGCCCTTGAGAAACTATTAATAAAATTAGACAAGCTTTATTTATAACAGAGGGCGTCTATGCAAGTGGCTGATGGGACTATACACAGAGGAGAAGGATTGTGAGACCCTTATCCCAGTGTTTTATATAGGCACTGTTTTTTAATATGCAAATCACAAAAACCCTGTTGGAGGGATAATCCTATACTGAATGAAAAGGTTATTGGAAAAAATGAAATTGTGAGCTTTATATTATCGAGGCACCTTTATCAATCTCCTTAATTTACTACAATGTTGTTGCTTTGTTACATCGAGAGGAATAAGATTTCTCTGGGACAACGTGTAGAGTCACTGATGGCTCCTTGCATAATGAACTGGGTCTTATAAACCACAGTGACATCTGTGCCACAGTTAGCGAGAGGAAGTTCAGCCAGGATTCTTGCTTTGACCACACCTTCTGCTTGAAAGTGTGGAGTTCAGCTGAGGACAGGATCAGGCCTGCCTGTAAGATCTTCATTGGTTGGTGTGAGTCACCAGCTCGGCCAATTCAACAAGAACCAGTGTAATAGAAAGCTGCTGAAACTTGTGGAACTACAGCTGTGGCTCATTGAATATCAGTCTTGCTTCTAGGTCAGAGGTTCTGGGTTCAAGTTCTACTTGAGAAACTTGAGTGCAAAAAATCCAACGTGTACTGATAGAGTGCAGCACTGCCACAGGTGCTGTCCTTCAGATGAGACATTCATCCAAGCTTATCTGCCCTCTCAAGTGCAAGCTAAAGATACCCCCATGACATATTTTGAAGAAGAGTGGGGGAGTTCTCCTCTGTATACTTGCCAATGTGTATTCTCTTAACTAGCATCATTAAAATACATTATCTGCTCATTGCCGCATTGTTGTTTGTGGGATTGTGCTGTGCACAAATTGGCTATCACATTTCCTTCATTACAACAGTAACTACACTTCAAAAGTATTTCATTAGTTGTAAACTGCTTTTGGACATTCTGAGGTTGTGAAAGGCGCTATATAAATTTACGTCAGTATGAGAAGTGCTGGGAGAAAGAATAGTTTTCTCATTCATACTCTCAGTACACACTCTTGTTCCTGTAGAGATCTGCAGGAGAAGTTGACTTGAATATGAGAGCAACATGTCTTTAAAGACCTTTGTTTTCAGAAAAATCCAGGTAAAGTAGGAAGGGGCAGAGCATCAAAGTGAAACCACAGTCACGTCATTGATGGTCACCTCTGAACTCTGAAACACTCCAAAAAATCAGATTGAGGGGGAAACAATGGCAGTGCCTATCAGACACTCAAAAATTAAACCATCAAATGGGACCACAGACGGAGTGAGCAACATGGTCTCTCTAATTGTGCACTTAGAACCCTCACTTTGCCTTTTTCATCTTAACTGGATTCAAGCCCAGATTCCAGGGCTAAAACTTAATAGCCCAATGGATCACAGGAACACACGGATGAACACAATTCAAACTGAAAAGTTAATTCTAAAAGCTTTAATACACATTAAGAGCTTCAGAAACATATACATAACACTTTCATTAAACTTCACATCTCACCCACAATCTTCCAAATGAATCAACTAACAGGTTGAAACTGTGCGAAGATGGGCATGTCAGGGAAACATTAAATAAACAAACGGCTATCACCCAATACTGCAGAGTTACAGACTCAGATTTGCTGTCGATATGAATGGGCCAGGCTGACCTCTTTGCCCAAGTTCCTGATCTTAGTTTCAACAGATATTATCGACAGGAGAGAGCTTCAAAATAAAGCGTCATTCTAACTGTACAAAAAAAAACAACTAGCAATACAGATCCAAAACAGATAAAACACAAGAAAAATCAACATAATAAGTCCCTCATTTAAATCACATCAGGGGGCAGAGCTAATGTAAGTGGGCTTTTCAAATAATATGGGACTTGTCTGATTTTAGCAAGAGTAATAAATAAATTAACATCTCATTTGCATTCATTACTTTTTAAAAAAAATGTGACTGTCATTTGCTATCTTCCACAAACCCCCGGCTGGATAAGTCTGGGTGAGGAAGATCCTTTGTCCATTTGACCTCAGTCTTTTTGGCAAAAGCTCTTCTGTCAATATGGACCTGATGCCTTTAATTCTGGTGGCCACGGGACCAACCTTTGCTTTCTGGACTCCTGCAGGGTGGAAAGTTCTTTTCCAATTTCCTTCTTCTGAGTCCTTCCAGGAGAGGTGGCAACCTCTGAACTTTACTTTGGTGCACAATGCAGGTCAGATTAAAAACCAAGTGGAATGGGTATCAATCTCTACCTAGCTCATGTTGCAATAATCTCTCAGGTGAAGAAACATCATTGGAAATTCGCCTTCTCCAGAGTGAATCTGAGCATGGCTGTTCCATTCCTCTCCATTGGAAATTCCAACAGGCCAGGCCTGGAATCGAAGGCCAGGATAATTCCAGGTTATACGCCAGGCTGGCACTGCGTTAGCTGATTCCACCCAACATGGTGCTAGGGGCACCACACTTGGGTAGGGGGGGTTCGGGCTGGGGAATCAGTCTTCAGGAATTGCTGTCAAAGAGTGTAAATGTTTGAAAATTGAGTGTGGACAAGATTGGCTTGGGTCATAATTCCATCCCTGCAGTCCCAAAACTTTGATACCAAAGATTGTGAGGCTGGGGATAATCATTGGCTTTGGTTATTGAAGTAGAACGCACATCAAGTTTTAAGGCTAGGTTAGATAGCTGATTGAAAGGGACATGGGGCACATAGGATTTGGATTCTGCTCTTGCAAAGGGTGAGCAGCAAGAAGGACTGGCTGAGTGGCCTATTTCCATGTTGGTAATTCTTTATTAAAATAACTGCAAACAATCAGAACTCTGGATCACAGCTGGAGATTAGCCGATGGACTGAGACATCACAGAACAATCATTCTCCAATAACCAGATCCCAACAGTCAGGAGGAGAAAGGGGGAAGATGTGGGATAGATGGGAGAAAGCTTTTGATTGAAGGCAATCAATATGTTGACTTAAGCACCAGGATCCCCATCATCTCATTGTGGCTTTCACTGAATTTACAACAAGTTATCATACAAAATTTGATACTGAGCCACGTAAGGAGATTTTAGGACAAATGATCAACAAGCCCGGTTAAAGAGGTAGGTTTTAAGGAGCACCTTAAAAGAGGAGAGAGAGGTAGAGAGGTGGAGAGGTTTGGGAGCTTAGGAAGCTTAGTACCTCATGGTTGAGGGCACAATGTCGGAGCGCAGGAAGTGCTCGACCCTTTCACTGGATCTTCTCTACAGCATTCAACCTGGAGTGAGAGACGGGGGGTAATTTGACCAGTCTTCACTCCCTGTGAACAGCTACATCTTTGGCAGCACAAGCATGCAATGTTACCTCTTTCCCCTCCACCCCGCCAATATAAATCAACATTACAATAACATGGCAATACAATACTGCATTGCCAAATGAAAACACAATGATTCATTCAGTTTGACTTTAATGTTTCATGCTAGCAATAAATTATTAGCTTGTAGTTTTGGATGTTTACATTTAAAAAAGAACCAAAGATGGAGAGGAGGAAGTGGCATTATTGTGAGTTAACAGACCCATTCCTTTAGTGCTGTAGAAGCCTTTTGTTTGTAAGTACTTTTTATCTCACAAGAATATAACTGAACCTTTACATATAAACTAAACTCACCAGCAGGAAAAGTGTTATACCTCCAACAGTTTTATTATATCAGAGATGGTATTATATTAAGTGTTTCATTATGTCAGGAGTTTCATCATGTCAATGATGTTATTGAATTAGCATCTCACTGTATCAGGGTTGGTTGATAATTCGATACAGTAGAACAAACAGTAAATGGGAAATGGCTGCAACTGGAATGACTAAACCCTGAACATTGGTTTGTTGAGTGACTTTTACTCTCTGATCCTCACGAATGTCCTCTTACCTGGGGCTTCAGGTCCTGAGTTTGACCTGAAACAGGCAGTATGTGCTCTGCAAGGTGAACAATCTGAGCCTAGCTCGTGTCCTGCAGCTGAATGGAGATTAAAGGTTTTTTAGAAGCACTGTTAGGGAAAGTGAGTGAGTGTTCAGCCATTCAATCATATCATGGCTGACCTATGCCTCAACTCATTTTACCTGCTTTTGCTCCAGGTCCCATGATACCCTTAGCCAATAAAATGCTGTCCATCTGCCTTGTAATTTTTAACTGATCCCCAGCATCCATAGCCTTTTTGGGAGAGAGTTCCAGATTACCACTCCCATCTGTGGGAAGAAATGCTTCTTGGCATCACCCCTGGACAACTAGCTCTAATTTTAAGGTTGTGCTCCATAGATACCCCCCATTGGGGGTAATAGTTTCTCCCTGCCTACCCTATCAAATCTCTTTACCATTTAAACACCTCAATTAGAATATCTGTTGACTATTCAAATTGAAGGGAACTCGAGCCTAGCTTTTTGTGAAACTTGCCTTTCTAGGGTAGTGCTTTATAGGGGATCAGTCATCTACTTTCTGGTGATGTTGGTTGAGCAAGGCCTATTGGCCAGGGCAGGGCACAAGGAGATTTCTGTGCTCTTCATGTGGGAGGAAAAAACAGCCAAGGAAGGAAATTTAAGACCAGGAGGGAAAAAAGCAAAGAACCAAATCAAAAGAGGGGTGTAAGAGAAATATGAAGACTGAGGAGGCGGCAAGGCATGAGGTGTTGATGGAGAATCATACTGGGCAAGGGTAGAATAGCTGAAAGATCTGCCTCTGGTAGTGTAGAAGGACGAGTGGTGAATAAGCAGCAATACCAAGTGACAGGAGGGCACAGCCACAGATAGCTGGACCAGTGTCTCAAACACCTCACCAAAGCCCCAAAACAATACACCTGAGTACCACAGAAATTGGTTTTCCAGTTTTCAATAGCCAGCGGGAAAAATTGAATTGAGATGAAGAGAGATTGGGCCACACTTGCCCGGCACAAACAGCAACAAACTATTTGATCCATTTCAATGTTATTTAAGATTCAGAAAACTGTTTCGCCGCTGATTTTTCCAGTACAGGAAGAACACAGAATGGAGGCACCAGCCATGGCTCACTAGTCACTTACCTTGGAGTCAGAAGGCAAACTCCACCACAGAGATGTGCGCCCCATAACCTAGGCTAACACTCTTAGAGCAGTACTGATGGAGTGCTGCCCTGTTGGAGATGCTGTCTTTTGAATGAGGCATTAAATCAAAGTCTTGTCTCCCCTGTCAAGTGGATGTAAAAAATCCAAAGGCACTTTTTCAAGGAAGGGCAGGAGAGTTCTCCCTGGTGTCCTGGTCAATATTTCAACCAACATATGATGAACTGGACTGTGAGGTTTTGCAATGTGCCAATTGGCTGCAACGTTTCAACTGTGATCACACTTTAAATGTACTTGCAAAGCAAAATACTGCGGATGCTGGAGATCTGAAAAAAAAACCCCAGAAAGTGCTGGAAAAACTCAGCAGGTCTGGCAGCATCTGTGGAGACAGAAACACAGTTAACGTTTTGAATCCAGTATGACTCTTCCGACCTCCTGAGATTTTCTAGCACTTTCTATTTTTATTTACTTTGAAGGTGCTTCATTGACTGTGAAGTATGTTGGGATGTCCTGAGGTCATTAAAGGAGCTATATAGATGCAAGTCTTTTTAAGATGCTGGGGAAGCTGAATGCAAAAAAGAAAAAGATAGAGTAAATGGACAGGTATTAGTTAGACAATGGAAAGCATGGGTTTTAAGAGGCTGTGGATGAAGTGAAGACTGAAGGAGTTTGGGCATTTCACAATTTGAGGTGGTCAAGGTGGAAGAGTTAGAGAAAGAGATGGTACAATGAATCTTGATTTTAATGCTGCGAGATAGTAAGCAGGAGGCACGTCACAGTGAGATGAGGAAAGTCCCGAACAGCCTTGAATGCATGAAACAAGGAGTGTGAGAAAAGAAAAAAGGAGTTTCCTCCTCAAATAAAAACCCTGCAAAATATTAAAGCTGCAGACACCTTCAGTGGGATTTTCCATGCCCGCTGCAAGTTGATGGGCTTTTGGCTGGGGCACCGCCTCACCCACGATGGGGCCCGAAAATCCTGGCCCTTGTTACAAGCCTGATCAGAAGTGAGTCATTTTGCAAGTGTGAATGCTTAGATCATCACTCTGCACAGAGGCAGACAAAAATATTGTACCAAATATTTGTTTTAAAGAGAGCACAGAGAGTGACGAAAACTTCATTTTAAAAAGATCGGGGAGAACAGGGAGACTTGTGGTAAGTCAGAGGATTGGGAAAGTTTTTAAAAACCAACAAAAGTTGACCCAAAAAAATAATAAAGAGGGAGAAAATAAACTTTGAGGGTAAACTATAAGTAACATAAAAATGGACAGTAAGAGCTTCTTTAAATATATAAATAGGAAGAGAGAGACCGATGTGAACACTGGCTCCTTAGAGACTGAGGCTGAGGAAATAATAATGGGGAACCAGGAAATGGCAGAGCAGTTGAATAAATACTTTGCATCAGATTTCATGGTAGAGGGTACTAATAGCATTCCAAAAATACTAAATAATCAAGGGGCAAAAGGTGGGGAGGAGATAAATACAATAACTGTCACTAGAGAAAAAGTACTAGGGAAACTCATGGGACTAAAGGCCGATAAGTCCCCTGGACCTGATGGGTTGCATCCTTGGATATTAAAGGAAGTAGCTACACAAATAGTGGATGCACTGGTAGTAATCTTCCAAGAATCCTTAGATTCTGGAAAAGTCCCAGAGGACTGGAGAACTGCAAATGTAACACCCTTACTCAAAAAGGGAGGGTGACAAAAAACAGGTAACTATAGGCCAGTTAGCTTAACATTCCTCATTTGGAAAATGTTAGAGTCTATTATAAAGGATGTAATAACAGAGCATTTATAAATGCATAATATAATCAAGCAGGCTTCATGAAGGGGATATCATGCCTGACAAATTTATTTAAATTCTTTGAAGAAGTAACAAACAGGATAAAGGGGAACCAGTAGATGTAATATATTTGGAATTCCAAAAGGTGCTCGATAAGGTACCCCACATAAGGCTACTTAATAAGATAAGAGCCCATGGCATTGGGGTAGTATATTAGCATGGATAGAGGATTGGCTAACTAACAGGAGACAGACAGTTGGGATAAGGTTGGCATTTTCAGGATCTCAACCTGTAACTAGTGGAGTGCCATAGGAATCAGTGCTGGGGCCACAATTATTTACCATATAAATTAATGAATTGGATTGGGAAGTGAATGTACTATTGCTAAGTTTATGGATGACACAAAAATAGGTGGGAAGGCAAGTGGTGAGGGTGACATAAGGAGTCTACAGAGGGATATAAACAGGTTAAGTAAGTGGGAAAAAACTTGGCAGATGGAATATAATGTGGGAAAATATGAGGTTATACACCTTGGTGGGAAGAATAGAGGAGCTGAATATTATTTAAATGGAGAAAGACTGCAGAAAGCTGCAGCACAGAGGGATTTGGGGGTCCTCGTGTATGAATCACAAAAAGCTAGCATACAAGCTCAGCAGGTAATAGGGAAGGCAAATGGAATGTTGGCCTTTATTTCAAAGGGAATGGAGTATAAAAATAAGGAAGTCTTGCTAAAACTATACAAGGCACTAATTAGACCACACCTAGAATACTGTGAACAATTTTGGTCCCCTTATCTAAGGAAAGATATACTGACATTGGGGGAAGTCCAGAGAAGGTTTACTAGGTTGATTCTGGGTATGGAGGGATTTTCTTATGAGGAGAGGTTGAGTAGGTTGGGCCTGTACTCATTGGAGTTTAGAAGAATGAGAGGTGACCATATTGAAACATATACGATTCTTAGAGGGCTTGACAGGGTAGATGCTGAGAGGTTGTTTCCCCATTTGGGAGAGTCTAGGACTAGAGGGCATAATCTCAGAGTAAGGGGTCACCCATTTAGGACAGAGGAGGAATTTCTTCTCTCTGAGGGTAGTCAATCTGTGGAATTCTTTACCGCAGAGGGCTGTAGAGGCTGGGTCGTTAAGTATATTCAAGTTGGAGATAGAAAGATTTTTAATCAGTAAAGGAATCAAGGGTTATGGGGAAAAGGCAGGAAAGTGGAGTTGAGGATTATCAGATCAACCAAAATTTCATTGAATGGCGAAGAAGACTCAATGGGCTAAATGGCCTACTTCTGTACCTGCGTCTTATGGTCTTAATGACCTCTGGAATAAAGAGAATATAAAATCAGTTCCTCTTACTGTCTCAGCCTTGTGTTCAGTTAACTGTTATGATTAAAACAAGAGATTTATAGAAAGGGGAAAAATGTAGTTCCAGTCACCATATGGTAGGTTTCACAGAATCAGACAATAATACAATGCAGGAGTCTATTTGGCCCATTATGTCTGTGCCAGCTCTTTGATAGAGCCCACCAAATAACTCCACTGCTCTTTTCCCATTGGCCTGTAAATGTTTCCCTTCAAGTATTTATTCAATTTCCCTTTTGAAAGTTACTACTGAATATGTTCTCACGCATCCCCCCCCACCACCGATCCCCACCCCACACTATCAACCCCTCCGCCCACCACCACCCCCCACCCCCCGACCCCCCCACCCCACCCCACCCCCCACCCCCCACCCCTGACCCCTTTCAGGCAGCAGGTTCCAGGTCATTTCTTAAAAAATATTTTCCTCATCTCTCCTCTGGTTCTTTTGCCAAATACCTTGAATTCTCCTGGTATCACACTGCAATGTGATACAGTCTTATCATACTACTTGTTTATTCATTGCACATTAAAGTTCCTGTAAACTTGGAGTGTTCCAATGGAAACACCATCACTGAACAATTAAATAGAGCCACTTGCTCATATATGTCCCACCCTGCCATCAAAACATAGTCTGATGTGATTATAGCTAAGATAGCACTGATAGTTCAATGAGTTCATCCACTGAGCAGCTTATTCACAATATTTGCTACTGGGGCTTCAAGGATCCCTCAGTTTGATTCCTTTTGTGCTAGTCAATCTCACGCTGCGATTAGTCACAATGTCCCTGCGGTCGGCCCAAGGGACATCAGCCATGGATGCTGTTGCTGATGATTATCTGACAAACCTCTGCTGGCAATGTGTCTGGGAGGAGGAGGTTGTAGAACTGGAGGAGGTTACAGGGAGAGATGGGGAGGAGCAGCATTGAGTCTGGCTATGTCCAAAGCAGCTGCAACACTCACAGTCTAATCATACAGAATTCATTGAGCAAGCAATTGGAGGGCATCTAAAGTAACCCATTGAATGTCAGTATGTTCTGAAAATGAGACAAAAGCTTGAGAAATTATCACATCAAAATCTGGAAAGGTCTCAGATCCTGTCCCAATCGCACTGCGCCAACTGATTGCAGTAATAAGTGTCTGACTGAATAAGTCACCTTATTGCCCAAAGCTTTGGGGGGGAGGAGACGACTGGGGGGAGCAATCATGACTGTTCCCAGCTCCCTAGTTTTTTTTAAACTAACTTCCATGTTGGTGATATAACATCCACATCTCAAAAAACAGAAAAAACAGGCCTGAGGCCTCTCATTAGCATAAATAAGGTGCCTAACCCCAGTTTTAGGTGGCTGCTCCAAAGGCCTGAGAAGAAACCTGACACAATTTTAGGTTTGATGTTTTTCAGGTGGCCTTGAGGCACAGGTTGTTAGACCCTGAAATTGGTTCTTTGGCATCCACTTTATGCTTGTAAAATAGGCACAACAAGGACTAGTTTCTACCTCAAGAAATCTTAATGGGCTGAAAGAAGGAACTAGACAGGTTCTTGCAAAACATGTAATTCAGAGTTATTAAAAATACACATGAGGGAATTCTGTGAACATGTGCGATAGATGGGCTGAATGTCTCAACCTCTTATATCACCATTGTCAAGGGTAGTTGGGAAAATGCCTTGCTCTCAAGACTTTGCCACTGTCTCGCTGAAAATCATTGAGAGGAGTGAGGCGAGCAGCCTGAGGGCTGTAGGCAGCAGAAGCTTGGAACTGAAGGGGCAACCCTCCACTGCTCACAGGCAACCCAGCATCTCTCCCTTGACCTGCTTCCCACCCTTTTTGTGTGCCCCATTTCCTAAAGGATGCCATGGGATGGGATCGAGTCTCCAAGGACTGAAACTGAGATTCAACATTGGACACAATTGGGGGAACATTCTAACAGGCAAAAGGGGACAATATAAACTGCTCCACAAAAAAGCTTTGGAGTTTGAAGTGCCTGAAGAGCATAGTTTTAAACATAACTACTGAACAATGTTCAGCAAAACTCGCTGCTAAATCAAACTGAAGTGGATGCCAATAACACCATTATAACATATGTCTTTGTCTTCCAGTCTTGACAACTATCCATTTGAGTTGAAATCCTCGTAGACTGTTCATCATCTTGAGGTCACTCGTCCTCTAATAACTGGAGAGCTTGCAAGACTGACCATAACCAACAGTCCTGTTCCATTCTCATCAATGTCAGTCTGGATTCCCAGGATTCACAATTATGAGGAGAAGCAGAGGCCGCAGCACTCCATGCAGATCTCCAGACAGTCTGCTGATTCACAGCACGCATCTACAATCCCACAATCCAGGTCACACGGCAAATCACAGGGTGCACACTCTTCCGAGCCACAGCAGAAACAGCAGGAGCTGTCGGAGGTACAGGTGCCACAGGTTGCACAGTCTAGCACGAGATTGCACAGGGTGAGGAATTGACAGAACAGGCAGGCCAGGATACAGTGTACACAGCAGTCTGCACAGGAGAGAGGATGGAGAGAGAGAGAGAGAGAGAATGTTACAGCGAGGTGCTCTCAATTTGATTCTGACCAGTAAATTTGAAAAAAATACAAGCTCTGAATGTTCCTGTCTATGCGTGCTCATGTCTGATAGAAACATCAGAAACAAGCCTAATCCTGCCCTCAGTGAGCACCTAGCTGGGCAGTGATCAGGATCAGGAATCCTGTCTAATCCCTCCCTCTCTCTAATCTAGGGCTCACTAGGCAGTAATCAGGATCAGGAATATTTCAAATTCCCCCCTTTCTCTTACCCAAGGTTTACTAGGCAGTGATCAGGATCAGGAATCCTGTCTAATTCTCCCCTTTCTCTAACGCAGGGTTTACTGGGTAGTAATCAGGATCAAGACTACTGTCTAATTCACCCCTTTCTCTAACCTAGGGTTCACTGGGCAGTGATCAGGAGTAAGAACCCTGGTTGATTATTCATTGCCCTAGACTGCACTCTAAAGCCAATAGCAGGTGCCCTTCGTGACGTCAATGAACTGAGCAGAAATTTCAGATTGATCTGGCCCCCTCACAGACAGCCTGTTCTACAGCCATGAAGACAATGAGCAAAGACCCAGAGCTTCATTTTGCTGTAACCTTCACTGTTTTCTCAGCTGAACTATTCCTAAAACTGTATAGAATTGACCAATCTTAACCTACTGCTGATCAAACAACCAGATCTCACTGGTCAGAGCCATTTTAAACCCCCTTGTTAACCCAGGAGGCTGTGGCTAACAGTAACCATCCCTCCTGTTACACACCCAGGAGAGATTTATTCAGAGCTAGATTGAGCCCCGGATCACATGAGCAGTATTGCTCTGTACTGGAACACCGGGACTCTCAGTTGGCTACTTGAAGAAGAGATTTTTGGGGATTTCAGTTTGAAGCTATTTTCTTTCATCCAATTTAATTTCCTTATCTTTAGCACTTCAGTTCCTTACTTCACTCAAGTAGCCTTCAACTCAGTGTTGACCGGGTGATCCAACATGATGGGCATCACAGCAGCTCCTGATTCTGTCTGGACATCAGACCCATACACTGTCCCAAAGAGAGCAGCTGCTCTCTGGATAGTGATGAGGACGAGCATTTCTGATCAACTATTACTTTTTCCTTGACTTGCTTACCCTGGCCAACATAGAAGCCCTAGCTAGCATGAGCCCCAGGCCAGGGGCAGGGCCTTGGAGATAACATTTATTTAACAGACAATGAGAAAAGGCCATTCTGCCCATAAGTTGGCTTCATATCCCCTGTGCTATTATTTCTACAGATTAAGTCTTGCTCGATCAGAATCATCGATGTCAGTGATACAGGCCCTTAGATCAGTATGAGGAACCCACACCTACACTCACCTTCCTCTGCATCAGAAGGGATCTGAGATGCTGTTGACCTGGAGCTGGATTTACTCTTCTTGCTGTATTGGCTGTTGATGGATGGGTAGGAATGCAGCTTACCATGCTGGTTATCTGAGGTTAATGGCGTCAAGTGCTCCACGACACTGCCGCGGACTCGGTGACCAGCTGGAGCATGAGTGGCTGGGCTTTGTGATGTGGTTACAGCTTCAGTCTCTGTGCTGTTTGAGTGCGCTGTCTGTCTGATGCCGTTCTGTGATAAAACAGGACTCTCTTCAGCATCTTCTAGTGCCGAGCATCTTGCTGGAAGGGAGGTCTCAGGTTGAACTTAGGAAAAAGGTGACAAAAAAAAGCTTTAAACATCAAAGTTACTTTTACCTGTGACCCCCTGAGAGCACTGCCCTCCCTCAGTACTGACCCTCTGACAGTGTAGCACTTCTTCAGTACTGACCCTCCAACAGTGCAGTGCTCCCTCAGTACTGACTCTCCGACAGTGCAGCACTTTTTCAGTACTGACCCTCCAACAGTGCAGTGCTCCCTCAGTACTGACCCTCCGACAATGCAGCACTTCTTCAGTACTGACCCTCCGACAGTGCGGTGCTCCCTCAGCATTGACCCTTCGACAGTGCAGCATTCCCTCAGTACTGACCCTCTGACAATGCAGCACCACCTCAGTATTGGTGTATTTGATTTCCAAAAGACATTTGATAAGGTGCCACATCAAAGGTTACTAAACAAAATAAGAGCTCATGGTGTAGGTGGTAACATATTATCATGGATAGAGGATAGCTAACAGGTTTATTTTTAGGTTGGCAAGATGTAACCACTGGAATGCCACAGAGGTCAGTGTTGGGGCTCCAACTATTCACAATGTATATCATTGACTTGGCTGAAGGAGCCAAAGGTATGATGGCTAAATTTGCTGATGGCACAAAGATAGGTAGGAGAGTAAGTTGTGAAGAGGACATAAGGAGTCTGCAAAGGGATATACAGTCAACTCCTATCATTTACGACCCCCTCCCCCATCACACGTTTGTTTACCTGTGTGAATGTTTACATACACAAAATCAAGGTTCGCGGCCCCAAAACTTTCACCTGTCCACGGTTTAGAATGTTAAACTTTCACCTTTGCCACCTGGAAAGCGGGCACAGTGCATGTGCAAGTTCACTGTTCACGATTTCACCCTTCACAAGATGTCGCAGGAACAGAACACCCATGTATGACGTGAGTTGCCGGTAGACAGGTTCAGTGAGTGGGCAAAATACTGGCAGATGGAGTATAATGTGGGAAAGTGTGAACTTGTCCACTTTGGCAGGAAGAACAGTAAAGCAGCATATTGTTTAAATTGAGAGAGATTGCAGAACTCTGAGGTACAGAGGGATCTGGGTGACCTAGAACATAGAAACATAGAAACTAGGAGCAGGAGTAGGCCATTCGGCTCTTCGAGCCTGCTCCGCCATTCATTATGATCATGGCTGATCATCCAACTCAATAGACTGCTCCTGCTTTCTCCCCATACCCTTTGATCCCTTTTGCCCCAAGAGCTATATCTAACTCCTTCTTGAAAACATACAATGTTTTGGCCTCAACTACTTTCTGTGGTAACGAATTCCACAGGCTCACCACTCTCTGGGGGAAGAAATTTCTCTTCATCTCAGTCCTAAATGGTCTACCCCGTATCCTCAGACTGTGACCCTTGGTTCTGGACTCCCGTACCATCGGGAACATCCTTCCTGCATCTACCCTGTCTAGTACTGTTAAAATTTTATAGGTTTCTATGAGATCCCCCCTCATTCTTCTGAACTCCAGCGAATATAATCTTAACTGACTCAATCTCTCCTTATATGTCAGTCCCGCCATCCCAGGAATCAGTCTGATAAACCTCCGTTGCACTCCCTTTATAGCAAGTACATCCTTCCTCAGATAAGGAGACCAAAACTGCACACAATATTCCAAGTGTGGTCTCACCAAGGACCTGTATAATTACAGCAAGACATCCCTGTTCCTGTACTCGAATCCTCTCACTATGAAGGCCAACATACCATTTGCCTTCTTTACTGCCTGCTGTACCTGCATGCTTACCTTCAGCAACTGGTGTAGGAGGACACCCAGGTCTCGTTGCACATTTCCCTCTCTCAATTTATAGCTATTCAGATAACAATCTGTTTTTGCTACCAAAATGGATAACCTCACATTTATCCACATTATACTGCATCTGCCATGCATTTGCCCATTCACTCAGCTTGTCCAAATCACACTGAAGCATCTCTGCATCCTCCTCACAGCTCACCCTCCCACCCAGCTTTGTGTCATCTGCAAATTTGGAGATATTACATTTAGTTCCCTCATCTAAATCATTGATATATATTGTGAATAGCTGGGGTCCCAGCACTGATACCTGTGGTACCTTACTAGTCACTGCCTGCCATTCAGAAAAAGACCATTTATTCCAACTCTTTTGTTTCCTGTCTGCCAACTAGTTTTCTATCCATCTCAATACACTACCCCCAATCCCATGCGCTCTAATTTTTCATGCCATTCTCTTATGTGGGACTTTGTCAAAAGCCTTCTGGAAGTCCAAATAAATCACATCCACTGGCTCCCCCTCATCAACTCTACTAAGTTAGTGTACAGGTACAGCAAGTGATTAGGAAGGCAAATGGAATATTGGTGTGAATTGCAAGGAGAATGGAATATAAAAGTCAGGAGGTTTTACCACAGCTATACAGGGTGTTGGTGAGACCCATTAGAATTTGAATGAGAGGTGATCTCACTGAAACATATAAGATCCTGAGGGGGCTTGACAGGGTGGATGCTGGGAGGATGTTTGTTCTTGAGAGGAGACTAGACCAAGGACAGTTTAAAAATAAGAGATCTTCCTTTTAAGGCAGAAATGAGGAGAACTTTCTTCTCTTAGACGGTAGTTAGTCTGTGGAGTTCTCTTCCCAAGAAAGCAGTGGAAGCAGGGTCATTTCATTTATTTAAGGCTGAGTTGAAGAAATTTTTGATAGAGAAGGGAGCCAAGGGTTATGTGGGGGAGCGGGGGGTGGTTAGGGAGACAAGGAGAGTGCAGTTGAGACTACAACCAGATCAACTATGGTCTTATCGAATGGCAGAAAAGGCTCAGAGGGTCGTATTGCATACTTCTCCTCCTAAGTCCTATCTTCCTATGCTTCTATGTATTGACAGTCTGACAGTACAACACTCCATCAGCACTGACCCTCTGATAGTGCAGCACTCTCTCAGTACTGACCCTCCAATGGTGCAGCACTCCCTCAGTACTGACCCTCTGACGGCACAGCACTCCCTCAGTACTGACCCTCTGACAGTGCAGCAGTCCCTCAGTACTGACTCTCTGACAGCACAGCACTCCCTCAGAACTGACCCTCTGACAGCGCAGCACTCCCTCAGTACTGACCCTCTGACAGCGCAGCACTCCTTCAGTACTGACCCTCTGACAGCGCAGCACTCCCTCACTACTGCATCGGAATTGTTGACCTTCACGTTCTGGACTTCGGATTGAAACCACATAGTTTTGTTTCAGGCAACAGAGGATGACTCACAGAAGCAGGTCAGCGCTTGCAAGACAGGTGCCGCTGATGAGGTTTCAATTAATAAAAGCTGCACGTTTGCTCTGAGCTCATGGTGTCTGAATCCTGATTGAATTAATATGGCCCCGTTTTTATACAAATACACTGTATTATCTGCCCATGCTAATTAAAATCTGTGCATTGGAGAGAATATAAAGACCTTGGGAAACTGAAATCAATCATCTCACTTCACATCAAGTCACTGGAGCAATTTAATTTTAACTTTTTAATTTAAGAAACATTCTGTGGATGATTCCTGTCTGAATCAATTTGCTTTGGATTATTTTGAGATGTAATACAGCTCCCAATTTTAGCCTGGATTTGAAACTTTATTCTAAAGTTTGAATTCTTCTCTCATCCCCAATCTGTGGATTCCTATGCCTGTTTCGTTTCCCTGCCTGGGATCACAATGCGATAGTGCACAATCAATGCTCAAAAATTGAAGATCGCCTGTGACTGGTCAGGTTGTGATCAAAGACAAGAGTTATCAGTACAAGGATGTAAACCAGGCAACGAGGAATTTACACATCAGCAGGACGATTGCAGTCTGAAAGGAGGGACTGATGTTCCAGTCCGGCGCTCTGTTGGTAAAGAAAAGGCAATAATCAAACCAAACAGGGTGGAGAGTTTCCCCACGCGCTAGCCTCACTGCTGGCCTTTCAGAAGCTAAGACCCCAGCTGAGCTGCTTCTTGCATTTTCTGCCTTTGTTCTGGATTTCCAGCATTTGTTTATTTTGGCACGAACGTGAAGTTGGACGATTCAATGCTGTACCACAGCACGGTGTGACACAGAACACTGTTACTGGATCGTCAGCAAGTGGTAGATGTGTGTCAAATTTTCAAACTGACCCCATTAGAACTGGGCAAACACTCACTGCAAATTTCCCACTCTGTTCTTCCAAACTTGAGGCACATTTTGAGAGTCGGTTGCACAATGCTGGAATACATTCAGGGAAAAAGGGTTTTGGGGTTCAACACTGGTGTACAGTAATGGTGGATACAGGTCTGTCACTGCATAACACTGGGGTACAGTACTGGTGGGGACAGGTCTGTCACTGTATAACACTGGGGTACAGTACTGGTGGGGACGGGTCTGTCACTGTATAACACTAGGGTACAGTACTGGTGGGGACAGGTCTGTCACTGTATAACACTGGGGTACAGTACTGGTGGGGACGGGTCTGTCACTGTATAACACTGGGGTACAGTACTGGTGGGGACGGGTCTGTCACTGTATAACACTGGGGTACAGTACTGGTGGGGACGGGTCTGTCACTGTATAACACTGGGGTACAGTACTGGTAGGTACAGGTCTATCACTGTATAACACTGGGGTACAATACTGGTGGGGACAGGTCTGTCACTGTATTACACTGGGGTACAGTACTGCTGGGTACAGGTCTGTCACTGTATAACACTAGGATACAGTACTGGTGGGGACAGGTCTATCACTGTATAACACTGGGATACAGTACTGGTGGGGACAGGTCTATCACTGTATAACACTGGGGTACAGTACTGGTGGGGACAGGTCTATCACTGTATAACACTGGGATACAGTACTGGTGGGGACAGGTCTATCACTGTATAACACTGGGGTACAGTACTGGTGGGGACAGGTCTATCACTGTATAACACTGGGATACAGTACTGGTGGGGACAGGTCTGTCACTGTATAACACTGGGGTACAGTACTGCTGAGCACAGGTCTTTCACTGTATAACACTGGGGTACAGCACAGGTCGGTACAGGTCTGTCACTGTATAACACTGGGGTACAGTACTGGTGGGGACAGGTCTGTCACTGTATAACACTGGGGTACAGTACTGGTGGGGACGGGTCTGTCACTGTATAACACTGGGGTACAGTACTGGTGGGGAGGGGTCTGTCACTGTATAACACTGGGGTACAGTACTGGTGGGGACGGGTCTGTCACTGTATAACACTGGGGTACAGTACTGGTGGGGGCAGGTCTGTCACTGTATAACACTAGGGTACAGTACTGGTGGGGACAGGTCTGTCACTGTATAACACTAGGGTACAGTACTGGTGGGTACAGGTCTGTCACTGTGTAATACTGGGGTACAGTACTGGTGGGGACAGGTCTGTCACTGTGTAACACTGGGGTACAGTACTGGTGGGGACAGCTCTGTCACTGTGTAACACTGGGGTACAGTACTGGTGGGTACGGGTCTGTCACTGTATAACACTGGGGTACAGTACAGGTGGGTACAGGTCTGTCACTGTATAACACTGGGGTACAGTACTGGTGGGTACAGGTCTGTCACTGTATAACACTGGGGTACAGTACTGGTGGGTACAGGTCTGTCACTGTGTAACACTGGGCTACAGTACTGGTGGGTACGGGTCTGTCACTGTATAACACTGGGGTACAGTACTGGTGGGTACAGGTCTGTCACTGTATAACACTGGGGTACAGTACTGGTGGGTGCAGGTCTGTCACTGTATAACACTGGGATACAGTACTGGTGGGGACAGGTCTATCACTGTATAACACTGGGGTACAGTACTGGTGGGGACAGGTCTATCACTGTATAACACTGGGATACAGTACTGGTGGGGACAGGTCTGTCACTGTATAACACTGGGGTACAGTACTGGTGGGGACAGGTCTATCACTGTATAACACTGGGATACAGTACTGGTGGGGACAGGTCTGTCACTGTATAACACTGGGGTACTGTACTGCTGGGCACAGGTCTTTCACTGTATAACACTGGGGTACAGCACAGGTCGGTACAGGTCTGTCACTGTATAACACTGGGGTACAGTACTGGTGGGGACAGGTCTGTCACTGTATAACACTGGGGTACAGTACTGGTAGGTACAGGTCTATCACTGTATAACACTGGGATACAATACTGGTGGGGACAGGTCTGTCACTGTATTACACTGGGGTACAGTACTGCTGGGTACAGGTCTGTCACTGTATAACACTAGGATACAGTACTGGTGGGGACAGGTCTGTCACTGTATAACACTGGGGTACAGTACTGGTGGATACAGGTCTGTCACTGTATAACACTGGGGTACAGTACTTGTAGGTACAGGTCTATCACTGTATAACACTGGGGTACAGTACTGGTGGGGACAGGTCTGTCACTGTATAACACTAGGGTACAGTACTGGTGGGTACAGGTCTGTCACCATGTAACACTGGGGTACAGTACTGCTGGGTACAGGTCTGTCACTGTATAACACTGGGTACAGTAATGGTGGGGGCAGATCTGTCACTGTATAACACTGGGGTACAGCACAGGTGGGTACAGGTCTGTCACTGTATAACACTGGTGTACAGTACTGATGGGGACAGGTCTGTCAATGTATAACACTGAGGTACAGTACTGGTGGGTACAGGTCTGTCACTGTATAACACTAGGGTACAGTACTGGTGGATACAGGTCTGTCACTGTATAACACTGGGATACAGTACTGGTGGATACAGGTCTGTCACTGTATAACACTGGGATACAGTACTGGTGGATACAGGTCTGTCACTGTATAACACTGGGGTACAGTACTGGTAGGTACAGGTCTATCACTGTATAACACTGGGGTACAGTACTGGTGGGGACAGGTCTGTCACTGTATAACACTGGGGTACAGTACTGCTGGGTACAGGTCTGTCACTGTATAACACTGGGGTACAGCACAGGTGGGTATAGGTCTGTCACTGTATAACACTGGGGTACAGTACTGGTGGGGGCAGCTCTGTCACTGTATAACACTGGGGTACAGTACTGCTGGGTACAGGTCTGTCACTGTATAACACTGGGGTACAGCACAGGTGGGTATAGGTCTGTCACTGTATAACACTGGGGTACAGTACTGGTGGGGGCAGCTCTGTCACTGTATAACACTGAGGTCCATTGGGCCTGTGGTGTGCTGGTGGGGAGAAGTGTCAGATATAGGATAGGATTGGTAGGTACAATTTTATGCAATGAGCTGGACTGAGCATGATTTTACTCGCAATTTACAATCTGAACGTGCTAAATCAGAACACTCCAAGTCTCCTGTGGTGCTTCTCATGGCTAGTCTGCTGTCAGCTGTTGAGATGTGATGTTTAGTTGATGATATAGACCAATGATATAAGTGACCTTAAGGTCCTTCCTTAGATACACTGCTTTGAATAAACACACCTTGAGCTCAATTTATGATGACTGTTTCACAGATGTTTTCTGTAGATTGGTCTCCCTGCTTGTATACTTCCCTGATTTCCATCCTTAGGAAGACACAAGTTCTCAAGATTAGGAAACTGGTAATACTTGATTGCCTTTCTTAATTTTTTATGTTTCTGATGCCTGTTCCACCATGTGGTAACATTGCCTACATCATATCAGTGACTACAACTCAAAAGTACTTAATTGGCTCTAAAGCAATTTGGAACATACTGAAAGGGGCTGTATAAATGTAGGTTTTGTTTCTCTTTCATTATGCCTACATGCAGTTGGCAGAGTGATTGTAGCAATGGTGAAATTGAAGGCCAAATGTTGATTCTCTAAGGTTAATTAATCACACAGCAATTGACTGATATTAGGAAAGTCCCAACAAAGAAATCACTACATTTACAAAACCGTTCCACTCTGTAGCTATTACAACCATACCATTCTGACTTCTCTGGCACCAACCCACTGTCATACAATTGTGTTGTACACTATGAATTTGCAGCCTATCCACAGGTTCCATATGGTGTTACATTACATTTGTACTGAATAAATGTGCAAATAGTATTTTTTAAAGCTCTAGGGGCAGAATTTTGCCCTTGTCAGGAGGGCTCGGCGGGGGCAAGCGGAAGTGGGCAGGAAGCCAACCGCTGCCTGACCTCGATTTCACGCTGGCGGGCCAATGAAGCGGCCCAACGTGAAACGCATGCTACAGCCCTCAGCGCTGCGTGTGTGGTGGGGGGGTGGGGAGAGGAGGGCGAGCGTGGAAGTTTGTGCATGCGCGCAGGAAAAGCTCCCTGAGGCACAGAGATTTTGAACAGTGAAAATAGGAAGTTTGAAAATGTTTATAACATGTCCCCTCATGTGACTCTGTCACCTGAGCAGGGACATGTTAGAAATTAATTTGAATTTTTTTTTAAATCAGTGAACCAAACCTCATCCCACCCGCGGATGAGGTTTCGCAAAAAATCCAAAGGCCGCCTGGCCTTTTCGCCTGCCCGGCAACCGTATGAAAAGTTTAATTCAATTGGTGCTTCAAAGGCCTTAATAGGCCTGTTAATTGTTGGCGGACTCCTATGCACACCCGCTGACCGAATTATCGCGCCAGTGCGCGATGATGTCCAGACGCTCACCTGACATCATCGCACATCATTTTACCCTCAC
The DNA here is from genome assembly GCF_017639515.1 of Carcharodon carcharias. Lineage (NCBI taxonomy): Eukaryota > Metazoa > Chordata > Chondrichthyes > Lamniformes > Lamnidae > Carcharodon > Carcharodon carcharias. The sequence continues at coordinate 17,402,341 of NC_054475.1, forward strand.
TCGGTTTGGGGGCGCCTGCCCCCATTGAGCACAATGTTCTGGCCTAATTGTTGTTTGAGGTGCAAGGCAAGTAGCCAAATTAGGTGGAAAAATGTAATTAATAAATAAGAAACTCCAACAGCAAAAAAAAAGTGTGTCAGCAAAATCCCGAGAGAAATCATTTCTAGAAGCTCTTAATTCATCGGTTTGGGTTTCTAGAGGGATCCTTCATGTTAAAAGCCCTTTATGCTGTTTCTCTGGGATTTCAGTGGATTTTTTTTTTTGACCAGAGTTGTAGTGGATGATCGGGAATCCTCACCCCAGGAGAAATTTTAGTCCCACAGTGTGACCAACTTCTGCTAGGTTTTTAACAGGGTGGTGCAGGGTCCGGTGAAACTAAGTTGGGGTAGGAATTTGTAAAGCTTTTCTTTAAGTGCTTTTAGTGACAAATAGGGATTTCATTCCCAGACTTTGCAAGAGTAAGAAAATAGGCGATAGTGAGTCCACACCCTGTTTTGCATCACTCCCAGTTTTTATTTTCTTACATTTATTTTGATGAGGCTCAAGGTTCCCAAGCCTCTGGTGCATCAACATAGCTTGTCATCAGAATTGTGTCTACTTTAGGGCATAATGAAAAGTTAGACTGCTATTTACATGCTGGTTTAAATTCAGAAGAGAATTTTGAGAAGTGTTCAGTATTTAATTTTGTGGTACTAAACATTAAAACTGACCCCATCCCCCCACTCTCAACCCCGTGACCTACCCTGCATGAATAAAGGACAGCATATTGTGGAAATGTGTAGCTGTGTAATGCAACATTTATATGGGAAGTGACATGGGTGCTTGTGGATGTGGAAGACATAACTTTGCTGTAAAGTGAAATTTTGATTAATGTTAACGGACAAGTTACAAGAAGTGAAATAAAAGCAGAAAATGCTGGAAAACTCAGCAGGTTTCACAAAGAGTGAAGTTTTGTTGATAATTTCTTCACTTGGGGATCATTCAGTAAATTTGGTTCTTTTTGTTCATGGTTCATGGTGGGGATCATGACAATTGGCCAGGGAAAAAGCCCCCTCTTCATTCTAATTCTGACTGTGGAAACATTTACATTCACCTGAGTTGGTATATGGATTTGAACAAAAGTATTTTTGAATTCATGACACTATCTTATCTTTCTTTTATGTGAATTCTGCTACATCCTGGACAGAGAAAAAAGCTCCCTCTACACCGTCCCCGTCAGACACTCCCAGGACAGGTACAGCACGGGGTTAGATACAGAGTAAAGCTCCCTCTACCCTGTCCCCATCAAACACTCCCAGGACAGGTACAGCATGGGGTTAGATACAGAGTAAAGCTCCCTCTACACCGTCCCCATCAAACACTCCCAGGGCAGGTACAGCATGGGGTTAAATACAGAGTAAAGCTCCCTCTACACCGTCCCCATCAAACACTCCCAGGACAGGTACAGCACAGGGTTAGATACAGAGTAAAGCTCCCTCTACACTGTCCCCATCAGACACTCCCAGGGCAGATACAGCACAGGGTTAGATACAGAGTAAAGCTCCCTCTACACTGTCCCCATCAAACACTCCCAGGACAGGTACATTATGGGGTTCGATACAGATAAAGCCCTCCATTGTACTCTTAATGAATTTTCTTGTCCCAGCGACAGGAGGCTGAATTATTCGTAATGGTTGTTTATTACCCTTGCAGAGAGAGATCACATTCTGATAGCCATTGTGCACGGTTTGACCAACATCTGCAGTCCTGCTTACTAAATGATTGGAGTATTACTCCAGTATAATCCATACCCTAATAACTTCATGGTAAAGCTGTTGAAAATTGTGAAAGGTGACATGATTCCTTGAACAAGACTGAGCCCCAAAATAACGGCAGTCCTGAATTCTGTGGATGTACAGCCCCCAGGAACCAGGAAGACTATTCAACAATCATCATGTAGCAGTCAGGCAGCCAACAGTGAGAGAAGAACTCTGAATCAATCTGTTTCAGATCTGCTTGACACAGGTCCTAGAGGTAAAATGTCATCCTGTTAACCTCAGCCATGTGGTCGTTTTCATTTTGCAAATTTTGAACACAGGTTATACTAAAATATATTTTGGAGAGTTTCTGAGATTGAAGTTTACTGGAAGAAGTTTCCCTTTAGTGTGTCTAAGTAAATGAAAACTGTTTTTGTTTCACAGCGGCCTGGGGCGAATTTGTCCGCTGTGACATGATACATATTTGCTCATGTTTGCTTTCTGTAAAAAAAAACCGCTCAATGATTATTCTTCTCAAAAAGAAACAAAACTCAGATTTCAGGCAGAGATTATGTTGGAATCCTGCAAGAATTAAAATAATCCCATTTTTAACATTTCTGTCACTCTAATCAGTTAGCACTCGGGGAAGTGGTATGACTATGGGAGCTGTCACACTAGCTCTTCCATATCATACACAAGCGTGTATACACAAATGATGAGAGTTGGGGTGGTGGGGGGTGGGGGAGGGGGGGGGGGGGGGGGGGGTGGTGGTGGGGGGGGGCGGTGCGGAAACCGAAGAAAATGGCATTTGCGCTTAGACAGAACAGAACAGCAGAGATGGCTGAGGGAAATTCTCACTGTTAGGAGCAAATATTTTCCTCACACTTGTTAGTTGGAAAGTGATGGCGGAAGGGGAGACGGGAGAAGGGTTTAAGGAAATGCTTTCTTATGGAAAACGAGCTATCCCCCCCCCACCCCCCGCCCCTAGAATGATGAAGGCATGCTGGGTAGTCTTGGCAGAGGCAGGTAATGCCCAGAAGTGCTCAGTGTAGCCGAAGCAGATGTGGAGAAGGTGGTGAAAACAGCAGGCTGCCTCACAGCTGAGATCTGCCCCCACCTTGGGAGTTGAGGAGCAAAGATGGGGCCACACCAAGGGGGTTGACCACAGTGAGAGGAAAGCACTTCAGGACACTGATGGCACCATAGGAACCAAATTGTTGTTGTAAAGATTTTACTGGGCCAAGGGCTTTAAAAGCGAGACTGAGAGAGTATTTGTGCTGCAGGAGAGCGCTGCAAAAATTCTTCCTTCCATGCAACTGATGATTCGGGGGCTGGCTCCAGAAGCAAAGGCCATCAAGCTGTCAGATTATTATAAAAACCCAACTGGGTCACTGATGTCCACGTCCTGCTTGGTCTATTTGAAACTCCAGTCCTACACTAACATGGTTGACTCTTACCTACCCTTTGAAGTGGTCTAGTAAGCCATTCAGTTGTACAAGGCTGAGAAAATAAATCAAAATTTGACACCGTCACGAATGTATTAAAAAAAATTCTCTCACAGACACAAACTTGCCTACAAACACACAAGCATGTACATGTATACACGAATACAGACTCCCTTGCGCACAGGCATATGGCTCGATGACATTGGGTGGAATTTTCCCAAATTTGCACTAAGTACAGCAGTGGGCAGGTCCTTTTACCCACCAGCCGCAATGGCGGATTTTCACATCTTGTCATCCCAAACCCGCCACATTATTTATGCACCCCTGGGGGAGCACGCCGTTTCCATGGCGAGCAGGGTCTCATTCACACGCCCGCCATCTCCTCGCCGCTGCTTCACGTTGGGCGCCATGCTTAAAGCCCAGCCACATCTCAGCGCTTCCAGCTCACCACTGCTGCACGGAGGACATGGCCCTGAAACTGAAGAAGACGGCAGCTCCTAGGCTCAGCAATATGTCCTTCAAGCACCTTTTGGAATCCGTGGAGGCCCATGGGGATGCCCTCTACCCCCGCTCTGGCCACAGGATGGGCAGCAACAGCACTAACCTGGCTTGGGAGGTGGCGGTGGTCAGCGCCAATGCCCTTGAAAAGAGGCCAGCCACCCAGTGCCACAAGATGATGAATGGTCTCTTCCGTTCCACCAAGGTAAGTCTCTCTTCTCATCACGCTCAACTCACACACTCACAAACCCATCACACATCCACAGGGACCTCACTCACTGCTGGTTCAAGAGACATCACCATCCACTCTCTCACACACAACGTCATTGTCCTCATCCTGTCCATGGGACCACTCAACACCCAAACAGGCCAAGTATACTTATCATCTGGCCTGGCAGGATTCCTGCTTACACTTTCTCCATCTCTATTCATGCAGGACAAGCTGGCACACAACAAGAGAGAGAGGTCACAGACCGGTGGCAGAATGCCTGAAATTGAGGCCTTAATGAACTTTGAAAACAGAGCCATCTGGCTGGCCAGAGAGGATCCGGACCAGTTCTATGTTGGCGGCGAGGTCGGCCCTGCTCTACCAAGTGAGGATCCAGCAGTACATCATTAATCAGACAACCATGCTCCCCTTGCTCCCGCAGGGACATCCAAGAAACAGCCTATGGAGTCCAAGACCCAGGGCCTCCAATCAAGCCCTGAAGAAATCTCTGAAGAGGAATCTGAAGGCACCTTCATTGAAGATCGCGGTAAATGCAGGCTCACTCTTAAGTTTTAAGAATTAATTAGATAGATACATGGATGGGAGAGGTCTGGAGGGTTATGGACTGGGTGCAGGTCTATGGGACTAGCGGAATAATATTTTGGCACAGACTAGAAGGGCCGAAAGGCCTGTTTTCTGTGCTGTAGTGTTCTATGGTTCTAAGACCCATCACAGCGCTCACCCACACCCTCCACCAGCGCAGGGACACTTAACTCAGTGGGACCTAGTTCTGGAGTAGCCTTGGGATCACAACCTGGTGAGCACATTGCACTCTCTGATCCACAGCAGGCGGAGAGAGGGACTTCCCAGGTCCCTGGCACTCAGATGACTGCTGGAGGCCAGAAATTTGCTGAGTCCGAGTCCGATGAGGAGCCTCTGGACTTGGTCATGTCACAGTTGCTGGAGCTGCAAAGGCAAACTCAGGAACATCAGGAAGGGGTGTCCGCTGCACTCCTAAAATTGCAAGGCATGAGGGAGGACTCCGTCCGCCTTTAGGCTGAGGTGATAGCGCTGGCATGCCAACACATCAAGATCAACAATGACACAATGGCAGCCGCCATAGAGATCTTGGTCCAGGAGGTTGCTCCTGCACTGCTGCATGGGCTGAGCTCCATCACTGATGCCATTGTTGGCCTCCAACAGTGAGTATGCGAGAGGTGCCAGGCAGCTCGATCTCACTCCAGCTACCCCTGCTCCTCAAGGAGTCATCTGGGGCCCCTGGGCACCCATAGGGAGGAGGATCAGCAGGTGCACACTCTGGGCCCATCCATCCAGGTGACTCTGAGAGGGTCCTGCCCACCCGACTCCCCTCTCCCTGTGACCTCAGCAGCTCCAGCTCCACAGGCCGAGGAGGGTGCCACTGGCACACAGCAGGACCCTCAAAGCAGGCTGGGGTCCTCCAAGTCTCAGCCCTCCAGGGTCATCACAGACAGGGCGCCACAGTCAGCAGGCTGCCCCCACCTCTGCTGTGGATGTCCCTGGAGCACCAAGACGTAGCTGCAGGATTAGGAAATTTAAGGAGAATTAGTTGTACAGCCTGGGCACTGGTGTTAATCACTTGGACATACTGTTCACGGTCGTCAATAAACTCCCAAGAATGTCTCCCTGCCTATGGTTCCTTGTTCTGATGAGCAGTGTTCTTGTCACTCAGATGTGAAACCTTTCTGCATAAGATAAAGGCAGGTGTCTCAGTCCAGGGCCTCTTCCCTGTGCTCTGTGCAGCCTTCAGACCAAAATGATGGTCCAGCCTCACACTCACTGCAAACATAACTGATGCCTGCACCTCGGTGGTGCTGGTCATTGATGCCAGAATGTGGTGGGCAGGTGTCACAGAGTTCCTTCATTCTCTCCGTGTGCTCTCAGCACCTTTAATGTGGGGCTGGCCCCCATCTTTTTAGCACTCTCAGGAATTCAACAAGGCTCCTTCGACAGCACCTTCCAAACCCATGACCACTACCATCTAGAAGGACAAAGGCAGCAGATAGATGGGAACACCACCACCTGAAAGTTCCCCTCCAAGCTACTCACCATCCTGACTTCAAAATATATCACCGTTCCTTCACTGTCGCTGGCCTGATAATGATAATGCTGATGTATGACAACGAGGTTCCCAATGTCTGATGGTGGGAAACGCGGCCCGCCATGCAATCGCGAACTGGTTTCATGCCTTCATAAAACCGATCGCGCCATATTGTCCGCTCACACCACCGATCAGCCCGACGCCGGTGGGCACGGAAAATTCCACCCATAAACGCGTACATACAAATTTCTTACCTTCCACGAAACACTCTCATTCAAACCTTGAATCTTAAAAGCAGCCAAAGAATAAAACTAATTAATAAATACAAGCTTTCAATCTTACATTTTTGAATCCCAAGCCAGAATAAGTAATTAAAAAAATTACAAGAGGAGTGCCCTTATTAGCTAGCACCAGCCTTGACTGTTTTAACTCCTGACCGCCCAGGATACTGCATTAGAGCATGATTCCTCTACTTTGAGGTTGAGTAGGCAAGAACTGAGAGAACTCACTCTCTACTGACCAGTTTGATAAATTCTATGTAATTCACTGTAGCACAAGGATTGAGCCAGGAACTGGGATGGTTTGTATGCCTACGCAGTCACATTCTGCAATATTTCAGTGACTCTCTCTCAATGACAACTAAACGATATTCTGCAATACTTGTCCACACTCGCACAACTATTATTCAAACTCTGATTGGTTACGTTCCAAAGAAGGTCCACATAGCTCCAGTTGCATTTGGGAACTATGCCTTCACACATCTCATCAATTCCTTCAAACTCAATCCTCACCCAATATTTGTCTTCCTTTTCCTCGAAATAATCTCAGCAGTGATGCTGCTTGGAGCCAGGTTTCACATTTCCAGTTTGCTGACGAGAAATCATTTCCTCCAAACTCCAATCAAAATATGGAAGGAAAATAAGAGAGAGAGAGAGGGATAGAGAGAGAGAGAGACAGCAACTCCCCACAGAGTCTAACTTACAAAACCTGCTCACAACAGTCTGTGAGCTGCTTCCTCACTGCTATATTCAGTGACTTCTCCCCAGTTCCCTCAATGAAGTTGTCAGTGCTCCATGTTAAAAAGTCTGAATGATGTTGCATTTAATATGCGTGTCACATACATAAAATTGTCACACATACAAATCTGTGTCTTACTCCCATCTGATTAACTCAAGAATTTATGAAACAAATAACACCCCATATGTCAACCATCCAATGAATAAACAATAACTAAAAAATTGTGGGTGCATGAACAGAAAGATCTGGAGTGTACGGACGTAAATCTTTGAAGGAGCCAGAACAAGTTGAGAAGTCAGTTAGAAAATCATTTGGGACCCTTGGTTTCATTAATAGGGACATAATGCACAAAAGCACGGAAGCTTCGCTAAACCTTTATAGAACACTGGTTAGGCCTCAGCTGGAGGGTTGTGTCTAACTCTAGGCACTGCATTTTAGGGAGGATGATAAGGCCTTTGGAGAGGGTGTGGAGGAGATTTACTAGAATAGTTCCAGGGATGAGGGGACTTCAGTTATGTGGAGAGACTGGAGAAGCTGAGATTGTTCTCCTTAAAGCAGAGAAAGTGAAGGGGAGATTTAATAGAGGTGCTTAAAATTCTGAGAAGATTTTGATAGAGTAGTAAGGAGAAACTCTTTCTACTGGCATACAGAGTTGATAACCAGAGAGACAGAAATTTAAGATAATTGGCAAAAGAACCAGAGGGGGAGATGAAGAGAATTCCTTTTTACACAATGAGTTGTTGTAATCTGGAAGGCGCTTCCTGAAAGGGTGGTGGAAGCAGATTCACTAGGAACTTTCAAAAGGGGAATTGGATAAATACTAGAAGGAGAAAAATTTGCAGGGTTATTGGAAAAGAGCAGGGGATTGGGACTCATTAGATAGCTCTTTCACAGAACCCACACAAATTTGATGGGCCAAATGGTCTCCTGCTGTGCTATATGATTCTATGATTCTACAAGAATAAAAGAGGAAGAAAGCAATTAGCCTCCACTTGACCCCCAGGATGTTCTTGTTTTAAAACATCAGTTAGACTCTTATGGCCTTATAAGGGGAGGCTACAGTTGACACAGCTTCATCTTAGCAGCAGAATAATACCTTGTAATTTATTGGTTATAATGATCCATTCCTTATGAAAGAGCACATTGACTGACCGACTAGAAGCAATACCATGGGAGGTCTGTCAATGTATTAACGCACAGCAGGAAAAAAATCAGTATGGAAGTTAAAATTACTGAGCACTTAAAGGGCCCCAATGATGGAGCTTTAACCATTCATTTGATTTAAGCTCTGTTGCCATGATTACCCAAGGTTTGTTCCCATGGTTACTCAAGGTTTAGCAGCTCATAGCATATAGCCCGCTCACAGTCGAAAATGTTTGAAGTTTTCTGGGGCCATAGATTGGGTTTCATGTCGGACCTGTGCAAAATCCATACGGAATCCATAGCCTGAGGGGGGAGAAGTTACGTTAATGAATAAAACATTACAGTTTGTCCTAAAATGCTGTTTGAAGCTTTCATGCTGTGATTCCTGTAATGTGGTAGAGGGTTAGAAGCTGTTGAGAATTTCCTAATTTGGTTGCAGGTATTTGACTTGAGGATCGCAACCAAAAATAAAATAAATCAAACCCAATATTCACAGTAAAAGGGTTGGGAGAGGAGTGGTGGAAGATGAAGGAAAGGCTGAGGCACTAAATGAGTCCTTTGCTTCACTATTTACCCAAGGAACAGGGCTTTGCCGAAGCTATGGTAAATGAGGAGGTTGTTGGCATACTGGATGAGATAAAAATCGGTAAAGAGGGGCTCCTAGAACACTGCCAGTACTTAAAATGGAAAAGTCATCTGGTCTAGATAGGATGCTGAGTCACCGAATGGTACAGCGCAGGAGGAGTCATTTGGCCCATCATGTCTGCACTGGATCTCTGAATGAGCAATTCACCTAGCTCCATTCCCCCATCTTCACCCCATAACCCAGCACATTCTTCCTTTTTAAGAGATAATCTAATTCCTTTCTGAGTGCCTCAATTGAACCTGCCTCTACCACACTCTCAGGCAGTGCCTTCCAGACCCTAACCACTCGCTGGGTGAATAAGTTCTTTCTCATATCATTTTGCTTCTTCTACCAATTACTTTACATCTGTGCCCTCTCATCCTTGATCCTTTCATGAGTAGGAACAGTTTCTCCCTATCACTTAAGATTTTGAATACATCTATCAAATCTCCTCCCAGCCTTCTTTTCTCCAAGGAAAACAGCCCCAACTTCTCAAATATATCTTATTAACTGAAGTTCCTCATCCCTGGAACCATTCTCGTGAATCTTTTCTGCACTCTCTCCAATGCCTTCACCTCCTCCCTAAAGTATGATGCCCAGAACTAGACACAATACTCCAACCGAGGCTGAGCTAGTGTCTTATACAAGTTCAACATAACCTCCTTGCTCTTGTACTCTGTGCCCCTATTAATTAAGCCCAAGATGCTGTATGTTTTATTAACCACACTCTTAACCTGTCCTGACAATTTCAATGACTTATGCACATACATAGCCAGATCTCTCTGCTCCTGTACTCCAATTAGAACTGTACCCTTTATTTTATATGATCTCTCCATGTTCTTCCTACCAAAATGAATCACTTCACATCATTGAACTTTATCTGCCACTTGTCTGCCCACTCCACCAACTTGTCTATGTCTCTTTGAAATTCTACACTATCCTCCTCACAGTTCACAACGCTTCCAAGCTCTGTATCATCCTCAAACTTTGAAATTGTTCCCTGTACGCCAAGGTCTAGGTCATTAATGTATATCAGGAAGAGCAAGCGTCACAACACTGATCTCTGGGGAGCTCCACTGCAAACCTTCCTCCAGCCTGAAAAACATCCATTAACCATTACTCTGTTTCCCATCATTCAGCCAATTTCATATCCATGTTGCCACTTCTCTTTTATTCCATGAACTCTAATTTTGCTCACATAAGCCTGTTGTATGACACTGTATCAAATGTCTTCTGGAAGTCCATATACTACACATCAACAGTATTACCCTTATCAACCCTCTCTATTACCTCTTCAAAACTCTAGCAAGTTAGCTAAGCATGATTTTCCCTTAACAAATCTGGGCTGGCTTTCCTTAATTAACCCATATTTGTCCATGTGACTATTAATTTTGTCTTGAGTTATTGTTTCTAGAAGTTTCCCCACCAGCAAGGTTAAACTCACTGGTCTGTAGTTGCTGGGCTTACCTTTACACCCTTTTTTGAACAAGGGTGTAACGTTTGCATTCTCCAGTCCTTTACCACCACCCCTGAGTTTAAGGAAGATTGGAAAATTATGGCCAGTGCCTCCACAATTTACACTTCCACTTCCCTCAGAATCCTTGGATGCTTCTCATCTGGTTCTGGTGTCTGATCCATTTCAAGTACAGACAGCCTATCCAATACCTCCCCCTTATCAATTTTAAAATCTCCTAGTGTCTGAATTACTCTTTCACCATCACCAGAGTAGCATCTTCTTCCTTGGTAAAATATTCCTTGATGCAAAGTATTCATTTAATGCCTCAACTACTCTCCCTGTCTCCATGTGTAAACCCCTTTATGGTCCCTAAATGGCCCCGCTCTTCCTTTTACTGTTTATGTGCCTATAGAAGACTTTGGGATTCCCTTTTTATGTTAGCTGCCAGTCTCTTTTCATGCTCCCTGTTTAGTTCTTTTATTTGCTTTTTCACTTCCCCTCTGAACCTTCTGTATTCAGCTGGTTTTCAATTGGATTTTCTACCTGACACCTGTCGTAAGCACACGTTTGTTCCTTTATCTTAATCCTGATATATTTTGTAACTAGGGAGCTCTGGCTTTGTCTGGCTTACCTTTCCTTTTCGAGGGAATATGCCTTAGCTGTGCCCGAACTATCTCTTCTTTGAAGGATCTCATTGTTCAGCTACCATTTTTCCTGCCATCCAATTTATTTGACCCAGATCCATTCTTACCCCCTTTGAAGTTGGCTTTCCCCCAGTTAATTATTCTTACTCTGGATTATTCTTTATCCTTTTCCATAATCAGCCTAAACCTTATAATACAATGATCACTGTTCCCTAAATGTTCCTCAACTGATACTTGATGTATCATGGGTTGCTGAGGGAAGGAAGAGTAGAAATTGCCAAAGTGCTGGTCACAGATTTCCAATCCTCCTTTGATACAGGGTGATACAGGCAGGGGTGATACAGGCAGGGGTGATACAGGCAGGGACTGGCGGATTCACCCTTCTTCAAAAGGCTAAATTTGGAAATTACCATCCAGTCAGTTTAACATCAGCAGTGGGGAGCTTTTAGAAACAATGATCCAATATAAAATTAATGGCCACTTGGGAGAATCAGCACAAATCATGTTTGAATAACTTGATTAAGTTTTTTGTTGAATATTTAGGTGGATGAGGACAGTGTAATTCATGTTGCATACACAGACGTTCAAAACTCTGATGATAAAGTCTCACATATTAGGCTTGTTAGAAAAAATGAATTAGGGTCTGCGACAAGCTGAGTGAATGGGCAAATGCATGGCAGATGCAGTATAGCGTGGATAAATATGAGGTTATCCATTTTGGTAGCAAAAACAGGAAAGCAGATTATCATCTGATTGGCTATAAATTGAGAGAGAGGAATATGCAACGAGACTTGGGTGTCCTCATACACCAGTTGCTGAAGGTAAGCATGCAGGTCCAGCAGTCAGTAAAGAAGGCAAATGGTATGTTGGCCTTCATAGCCAGAGGATTCGAGTACAGGAGCAGGGATGTCTTGCTGCAATTATACAGGGCCTTGGAGAGACTACACCTGGAATATTGTGTGCAGTTTTGGTCTCTTTATCTGAGGAAGAATGTTCTTGCTATAAAGGGAGTTCAGTGAAGGTTTATCAGACTGATTTCTGGGATGGTGGGACTGACATATGAGGAGAGATTGAGTCAGTTAGGATTATATTCGCTGGAGTTCAGAAGAATGAGGGGGGATCTCATTGAAACCTATAAAATTCTAACAGGACTAGACAGGGTAGATGCAGGAAGGATGTTTCCGATGGTGGGGGAGTCCAGAACCAAGGGTCACAGTCTGAGGATATGGGGTAGACCATTTAGGACTGAGATGAGGAGAAATTTCTTCACCCAGAGAGTGGTGAGCCTGTGGAATTCATTACCACAGAAAGTAGCTGAGACCAAAACAGTGTATGTTTTCAAGAAGGAGTTAGATATAGCTCTTGGGGCGAAAGGGATCAAAGGGTATGGGGAGAAAGCGGGACCAGGCTATTGAGTTGGATGATCAGCCATGATCATAATGAATGGAGAAGCAGGCTCGAAGGGCCGAATGGCCTATTCCTGCTCCTAGTTTCTATGTTTCTATGTTTCTACTTCATTTTTTCTAACAAGCTGAATACGTGAGACTTTATCATCAGAGTTTTGAAAGCCTGTGTATGCAACATGAATTACACTGTCCTCATCCACCTAAAAATTCAACAACAAAAACTAAATGGAACCATTTTAAAGAGCGTGCAAGAAAAGAGAGACCTGGGAGTCTTTGTACATAAATCAGTGAAGGTGGAAGGACAAGCTAACAAAGCAGTTAATAAAGTATATTGAACCCGTGGCTTTATAATAGAGGAATTAAGTGCAAAAGCTAAGAAATTGTGCTAAACCCATATGAAACACCAATTTGTTCCAAGCTGGAGTAGAGTGTTCAATTCTTTAGGAAGAATATCAAGGTCTTGCAGTGGGTGCAAAGGACATTTACTAGAATGGTTTCTGGGATGAGAGATTACAGTTATGCACAGAGACTGGAAAAGCTGGGATTGTTCTCCATTGAGCAGAGAAAGATAATGGGCGATTTAATAGAGGTGTTTAAAATTATGTAGGGCTTTATCAAGTGAGACAGGACCTGAAATACACAAATTTAAGATAATTCACAAAACAACCAGAGGAGAGTTGAGGAAAATACTTTATTGATGCAATAATTTGCTGTGAGCTGGAATTCATTGCCTGAAAGAATGGTGATAGGGTGAGATCATGAGGGGTTGGAAGAGTTTCACCTTGATTTTCACTAACGTTTGTATGGACCAGTTGGCTGGATGTTGTGTTTACTGGACTCACATCCTGTGGATTATGAGTCCAACATCAGAACTGCGACAGACCAAACCATAACGTACCAAACCATACCATACCAAACCATACTGCACCAAACCACACTGTACAAAGCCATACCGTACCAAACCATACCATACCAAACCATACCGTACAAAGCCATAATGTACCAAACCATACCGTACTAAACCATACCGTACCAAACCATACCGTACCAAACCATAATGTACCAAACCATACCGTACCAAACCATACTGCACCAAACCACACCGTACAAAGCCATAACGTACCAAACCATATCTTACCAAACCATACCGCACCAAACCACACCATACAAAGCCATAACGTACCAAACTATAACGTACCAAACCATATCTTACCAAACCATACCGCACCAAACCACACCGTACAAAGCCATAATGTACCAAACCATGCTGTACCAAACCATACTGCACCAAACCATACCGTACAAAGCCATAACGTACCAATCCATACTGCACCAAACCACACCGTACCTAGCCATAACGTACCAAACCATACCGTACCAAACCATACTGCACCAAACCACACCGTACAAAGCCATAATGTACCAAACTATATCTTACCAAACCATACCGCACCAAACCACACCGTACAAAGCCATAACGTACCAAACCGTACCGTACCAAACCATACCGCACCAAACCACACCGTACAAAGCCATAATGTACCAAACCATACCGTACCAAACCATACCACACCAAACCACACCGTACAAAGCCATAACGTACCAAACTATACTGCACCAAACCACACCGTATAAAGCCATACCTTACCAAACCATACTGCACCATAAGAGCTTAAAACACTTTGGGCAGGATTTTTAACTCATCGGGTGGGCGCAGTGGGATAACCCGGGAGTGGCCATGAAACCAGCCACCACCCCCGATCTGGTCCCAATTGTGATTTCACAGTGGCTGGCCAATTAACGTCCAGCCAGTGTGAATCGCGCGTTGAAATGCTGAGCGCTGCCGGGGTGGTGGGGGGAAGGTGTGGGAGGAGGGTAAGGGTGGAAGTTCATGCATGCGCGAGGGTGCGTGCACTGAAAGTTCCCTGAAAGTACAAAACTTCCTCAGGGAGCTGAAGATTTACAACATCACAAATAAAGATTTAAAAAATAGGATAAACATGTCCCCTCATGTCACATGAGCAGGGACATGTTATAGATGAGAGTTAAAACATTTTTATTTTATTTTTTATTAACTCCGGAAACCTCATCCCACCCGTGGATGAGGTTTCCTCAAAAATCCAAAGGCCGCTTGAACGTTTGGATGGGCAGCAAAATATCTGGTTTAGTTAATTGATTAAGGGCTTTAATGGCCTCAGTTGTTGGTGGGCCGCTGCTGCCCATCGCATGTGCCTGCTGAGTGAAATATCGCGAGATGACGTTGGGACGCTCGCCCGACTTCATCACGCAATAATTTACTCTCTCTCGGGCTGGGCGCTTGCCCTCCCAATGAGGGAAATATTCTACCCATTGTGTATTAATTGCAGAAAAGCAGGGAGTGAAAAATCTTGGTATAGGGTACTTATTAGCCCTGGTATAAAGCACTTATTATTATGTCTGTGCAAACCACACCCTTACATTACATCAGTTTAGAATGTTTTTGAGAAAATATACAATTAGTGGCTGATGTTTAGAGGTTCTGAATATTTTGTGTGAATAATTCTTGGTCATCAATGTATATCAGGAAAAGCAAGGGTCCCAACACTGACCCCTGGCGAACTCCACTACAAACCTCCCTCCAGCCTGAAAAACATTAATTGAGCACTACTCTCTGTTTCCTGCCGCTTAGCCAATTTTGTATCCATGTTACTGCTGTCCCTTTTATTTCATGAGCTATAACTTTCCTCACAGGTCTGTTGTGTGGCTCTGTATCAGATGCCTTTGGAAGTCCATGTACACCACATCAACAGCATTACCCTCATTAACCGTCTCTGTTACCTCAACAAAAACTCCACCAAGTTAGTTAAACACAATTTTTCCATAACAAATCCATGCTGGCTTTCCTTAATTAACCCACATTTGTCCATTAGTCGTGTCCAAAGTTATTGTTTCTAGAGGTTTCCCCACCACCAAAGTCAAACTGATTGGCTTGTAGTTGCTGGGCTTGTCATTACATGTTTTATTGAACAAGGGAGTAATATTTGCAATTCTCCAGTCCTCTGGCCCTACTCCAAAGTCGAAGGAGGACTAAAAAATTATGGCCAGTGCCTCTGCAATTTTCACTCTCACTTCGCTCTCTGCGCTTGGATGCATCTCATCCAGTTCTGGTGCTTTAACAACATTAAGAATAGACAGCCTATCTAATATCTCCTCCTTATTAATGTGAAATGCACACAGTGTCGAGTTACCTCCCGTTTCACCATGGCCTGGGTAGCATCTTCTTCCTTGGTAAAGACAGGTGCTAAGTATTTATTTAATATCTCAACTATGCCCTGTACTTCCATGTGTAAATCCCCTTTTTGGTCCCTAATTAGCCCTATTAATCCCTTTTACTCTCTGCTACTTATGTGCTGACAGAATATCTTGGGATTCCCTTTTATGTTAACTACCAGTCTCGTTTCATACTCCCTCTTTGCTTTTTGTATTTGATTTTTCACTTTCCCTCTGAACTTTCTGTGTTCAGCCTGGTTCTCCATTTCATGACCCCGGTGACATCTGTAATTATCACACTTTTTCCTCTTCATCTTAATTTCTATCTCTTGTGTCATCCAGGAAGCTCTGGAAGCTTTTGTTCGCCCTACTTTTCTGTTCCGAGAGAATATATCTTGACCGCACCCAACTACCTCTTCTTTGAAGGTAGCTCAGCAATCATTTTTCCTGACAATCTTTGGCTCCGATTTATTTGGCACAGATTCATGCTTACCCCATTGAAGTTGGCATTTCTCCAGTTAATTACTCTTACTTTGGATTGTTCTTTGTCCTTTTCCATAGTCAGCCTAAACCTTATGATACAATGATCACTGTCCCCTAAATATTCCTTTACTGACACTTGATCCATCTCATTCCCACAAATCAGGTCCAGCAGTGCCTCCTATCTCATTGACTGGAAACATACTGCTGCAGAAAATTCTCCTGAACACACTCTAGGAACCCTTATCCCTCTCTGCCTTTTACACTGCCCAACTATCCTAGTCTATATGTGGATAATTGAAATCCCCCATTATAACTACTCAACTACTCTGTAATTCTCACAATTTTCTTGCAAATTTGTTCCTCTACATCCTTCCCACTAGTTAGTAATTGTTTCCATTGGTCGGTGAATCAGTAGCAACAGAAGAATGACGGGAATGAAGGGAAATACTTCACCACAAGTGGCTATTGAAGCAGAGATGAGACCATTAGATAAAAGGGAATTGCATAAATATTTGAAAATGAAGAGTGTAAAAGGAAACAGAGAAAGGAAAGGGAAATTGGACTGGAGTAGGCAACTCTAGTTAGAGATCTAGTACCAGCACAGACATAATGGGCTGAATGGCCTCCTGTTCTGTAATGGGTGTGATTTTATTTGCACTTATCAATGTAATTTGCACTTATCAGTGTCATGCATTTGTATAACATCTTTGAGTCAGAAGGTTGTAGGTTTGAGTCCCACTCCAGAGACATGAGCATATAATCCAAGCCTGCACTCCCGGTGCAGTTGAGTGCAGGTTGCACTGTCAGAGATGATGCCTTTTGGATGAGATGTTAAACCGCTTCCAGTCTGTCCTCTCAGGTGGATAAAAGATCCCATGGCATTATTCAAAGAAGGGAAAATAAGTTTTTTCAGTGTCCTGGTACAACATTTATTCCCTAAACCAACATCACTGGAAAAGATTATCTGGTCATTATTGCACTGCTGTTTCTGAGATCTTGCTGTGCATAAATTAGTTGCCAAGTTTCCTACATTACAACTGTGATTATACTTCAAAAATTACTTTATTGGCTGTCCTTTGGCATGTCCTGAGTTTGTGAAAAGGATACATAAATGTTTTATTATTCTACTTGCTACCACACGAAGACAGCCAGAGCGTAACATAACTAAGTGGCAGAATAAAGGGAGCTGAGCAAGAAGAGAAAGATTAAGAGTGAGATTGCAAGGCTGGCCAAAGAGATGGACTTTATGGAGATTTTTAAATGAGCTTAAACCTTCAGACCTGTCGGCAATGAAGCAGGTGACAGCCTAGACCTTAGGGTGATAGAATTGGCAGGAAAGATCTGTTCCCTAAAGATTAATTTTAAATCAGGACTTTGAAGAAATGTTTGATTTCACGTGGTGACTGGATTAGAGCAATAGGCTGTCTTGAGAAGTTTCAATTAACATTGCTCTGTCTATAAATGCAGTAAAAAAAATTTAAAGTATTGCCTTTGATGAAGGGAAAAATCTGTGTTTGGAGACCAACTACAGTTCATTGAGTGATATAGGTGACGGGGCCAGAAAGAGTGATTTGAAGCAATGGTTTGATGGCACCTGCCAGGATTGGTCGTTAGACTGATCAACTGATGTGTAAAATTATAATTTGATGCTTGAGAGGGGGAATACAGAAATCCACTGAAGAAATTGTTCAGGCAGATTATGGTTGTGTTTTTGCAACATAAAAGGGTGAGTCGACAGAATTGCTAATCATGACTGGGTCATTTGTGGTTGACTTTTAAATGCCCCTGAAACGGCCTAGCAAACCACTCACTTCTCAAGGGCAATTAGGACTGGGTAATTAATGCTGGCCCAGCGAGCGACGCCCACATCCCATGACAGAATGAAACAAAAACACTTTGGAAACCAGGCTAACATCAACTTAACACATGCCAAGTAAATCTCCAAAATAGACTCTTTGCTTCAGTTCCAGATGAAATAGAGGTCTCTGTGCTACCTTGCACTGAGGAAAAATACTGCTAACATCTGAAATGTTGACAATAACTGTCTCAAGGAAGAGGGAAGTGAGAGATCATCTGATGGAGATAGCCATGGACTGTGTTCTTCACTGTTCTTGAATCCTAAGTCCCCACTACTGTAGTGATAACTGTTACCTTTGAATCTCTCCCCAACTTTGGAAAAGGTGTCCATTCAGTGTGCCTTTTCTGCCATTTAATGGGAACATGATTGATCTGCACCTCAACTCCTTCTAACTGCCTTTACTCCATATCCTCTAAAACCCTTACTCAACAAAAATCTATCTCAGTCAAAAGCTCCAACTGTCATTGGCTGAACTACTAGAGTGCTGCCAAGCGCATGTGATACTGTAGCCTAGCAAGTGTTAGCACATTCAGGGAGAAGATGGGGGGAGCAAATTTGATGTGAATTTAGTGTAGGTACCAGCAGAGGCTGCTTGGGTCAATTGGTTTGTTTCTATGTTGTAATTTATCTGTGTTTCCCTGCCCTGTCTCTCCCACTTCCATCACAAATTCCATCACCCTAATCCTGTACTGTACTTTGATTAAATGAGGTCCAACTTCAGTTTTGTGCAGAGATTGGAAAATGTAGGTAAAAGCAAAATACTGCAGATGCTGGAAATCTGAAACAAAAACAAAAATTGCTGGAAAAACTCAACAGATCTAACAGCATCTGTGGAAAGGAAGACAGAGTTAACGTGTCGAGTCCGTATGACTCTTCAGCAGAACTGGATCTTCATCAGTTCATCAATTCCATGAAGAGTCATACGGACTGGACACGTTAACCCTGTCTTTCTTTCCACAGATGCTGTCAGACCTGCTGAGTTTTTCCAGCAATTTTTGTTTGTGTTGGAAAATATAGGACTGTTCCCCTTGGAACAGAGAGGGTTAAGAAGTGACCCAATAGAGGTTTCCAAGACGATAAGAGGTTTTGATAGAGCAGATAGAAAATAAACTATTCCTCTGATTGTAGTCATGGGTTTAAAATCATTGACAAAAGATCTTGAGTGGAGATGACGGGAACTTCTTTTCACTGAATTGTTGGGATTTGGAACACTTGACCTGAAAAGGTCATAGAAGCTGATTCCATAAGTAACTTCAGAAGGGAGTTGAACAGGTGCTAGAGGATAAGGAGCTCACAAGGCTGCAGTAAAAAAGCTGGGGTTGTGGGACAAAACATGACTTCTTTTTAACAGCACAACGATGCGAATGATCTCCTTTCTGTGCTGCTAGTTTCAATGATTCTCTGAACAGCTCACACAAACCCTGTATCAGGGTGTTTACAAATTAAAGGGTTTGCGATAGAGAAGAAGGACCAGGCACAGGTTAGAGGTGCTAAAAGGCCTCCTTCTCTACTGTATGATTCTACTGTAAAAAGTCACAAGCTGAAATATTTTAATGGCTGCTCATATAAAATCATTTAATAAGTTTTCATGCTCTATTGAAAATTGAAGTCCTATCTGCCCTCTCAGGTGGATGTAAAAGATCCCATGGCACTATTTCAAAGAAGAGCAGGAGAGTTCTCCTCAGTGTCCTGGCCAATATTTATGCCTCAACTATCATCACAAAAAGAGGTGATCTGGTCATTATCACATTGCTGTTTGTGGGAGCTTGCTGTCTACCACTTGGCTGCTACATGTTCTACATTAAAACAGTGACTAAACTTCAAAAGTACTTCATTAGCTGTAAAGCATTTTGGGACATCCTGAGATTTTGAAAGGCTTTATTGAAATTGTTATGACCTCAGCTGATGTTATTACTGGACAAGGCAGATCTCAGGTTGGAACCTGGCTTGAAAGATCCTAACATTTATTTTTTTGCTTAGATACATGGAGAGTGGCTACTGAACAGAGTCACAGGAATCAGCTGATGAACTATTAACAGAAGTATAAAACATTTATTAAACAAGAAAATATGAACTATATTACAATACTCCTCCATCCACAACTATACCTTTACAGAAACGTACAGGTTAATAAGGATAACACAAGTTACAAAAGCTATCTTATACTATAATGTTCCACAGTAAACACACAGTCCATGTAGACCAATAGGTGACCTGTGGTCATACACATCACACGCTGAAACCAAGTGACAGATGTCACCCCAAACAGATGCTATGGATCTCTCCTCAACTCTGCCCCCCCGACACTTGTCACACTACGTGCCAACCAGTCTCATTGAATTCCGCCTTTCACATGAGGGTTTTCAATCTCCACTCTCCAAGAGCTCACTTTGGAATCTTCTCCCAAAGTATGCTTCCTCTCTGACACCTTCCACAAGGGTCCACTTCCAGAGTTTCAAACTCTCATTCTGATGTTCCTATCACCTGGATCATCACGTGCATTCAAGCTTTCTTCCAGTCACTCTCTCTCTCTTACTGACTCAGCTGTGCCACAGTACACCACTGCTTCACATGCCCGTAGTAAAGAGATACAGACATTCAGCTGTCTCCTTGGACCTTCCGGCTTCTCACTCACCTACATTGTTTTAAATCTGTATGCTGCAGCTTTCACCTCTTTAAGCTTGAAGCTTGGTGCCTTCCACACTGATCCTTACTGTCACTTCCAAAGAACAGGAACTTTTCTGGACTCCTGTTCTTCCTTTGAATAGAAGTTCTTCTTGGGACCTTTACTGTTCCACTCCGCTGGATTTGGGGACTTTCTTCCTTAGTTCCTGGAACTTGTTTCTACAGTTTCCTCTCCTTTCTAGCTTCTTTAAGCAGCTGCCTTCAACTTTAATTCAGGACCTGCTATCTGTCCCTCTGCTAGACTGCTCCTTCTGGCAACTGCTTCCAACTGGACTCAAACTGCTTTTTCTAGTTTTTTCTATCTCTGTGAGTGTGTGTGTGTGTGTGGGTGGGTGCATCTCCCTCTCTGGGCCCCTGTTACTAGGCAACAGCAGTTTTTTCTAATCTTGTTTGTTTTTCCTCCTTCAAGAGTCGTAAACATCTCAACAGAAACGCAGGGACCTTTTAAAATGAAACTAAAACTCAAATTCTCCTGTTCTTAACACACAAGTACAGAAACACAAATCAACCTTAACTTAAAGATATACCTTATTCTTAACACACCTAAATACATATGAACATACAAACATAGGAGCAGGAGTAGTCCACTCAGCCCCTCTTGCCTGCTCTGCCATTTCATAAGATCACAGTTGATCTGATTTTAACCTCAACCCCACATTCCTGCCTACCCCTGATAACCTTTCATTCCCTTGTTAATCAAGAACTTACCTAGCTCTGTCTTAAAAATATTCAAAGATTCTGCTTCCACCACCTTTTGAAGAAGAGAGTTCCAAAGATTCACAACCCTCAGAGAAAAAAAAATCTCCTCAATACTGTCTAAAATGAGTAACCCCTTATTTTTAAACAGTGATCCCCAGCTCTAGATTCTCCCACAAGGAAACATCCTCTCCACATCCACCCTGTCAAGACCCCTCAGGATCTTAAAGGTTTCAATTAAGCTGCCTCTTACTCTTCTAACTTCCAGTGGATGCAAGCATAGCTTGTCCAGCCTTTCCTCATAAGAAAACCTGCCCTTTCCTGGTATTAGTCTAGTAAACCTTCTCTGAACTGCTTTGAGTGCATTTGTATCTTTCTTTAAAAAAGATCAGTACTGTTTACAGTACTCCAGATATGGTCTCACCAATCCCCTGTACAACTGAAGCATAACCTCCCTACTTTTGTATTCAATTCCCCTCACAGTAAACAATAACATTCTATTAGCTTTCCTAATTACCTGCAGTACCTGCATACTAACCTTTTGTGATTTATGCACGAGGACACCCAGATCCCTCTGAATCTCAGAGCTCTGCAATCTCTCACCATTTAGATAAGAAGCTTCTTTTTCATTCTTCCTGCCAAAATGAACAATTTCACATTTGCCCACATTGTATTCCATTTGCCAGAACTTTGCCCACTCACTTAGCCTATCTATGTCACTTAGTAGCCTCCTTATCTCCTCTTCACAATTTACTTTCCTATCTATCTTTGTGTCGTCACCAAATTTAGCCACCATTCCTTCAGTCCCTTCATCCAAATCATTTATATAAATTTAAAAAGTTGAGGCCCCAGCACAGATCCCAGTGGCACACCACTCATCACATCCTGCTGCCAGAAAAGACCCATTTATGCCAACTCTCTGCCTCCTGTTAGCTAGCCAATCTTCTAGCCATGCCAATATGTTATCCCGACACCATGAGCTTTTATTTTCTGCAATAACTTTTAACAAAGGCCTTCTGGAAATCTAAATACATTACATCCATCTGCTCCCCTTTGTCCATAGCAAATGTGACTCCTTCAAAAAAGTCCAATAAATTGGTAAAACATGATTTCCCTTTTAAACCATGTTGACTCTGCCTGATTGTCTTGAATTGTTCTAAGTGCCCTGCTATAACACCTTTAATAATAGCTTCTAACATTTTCCCTATGGCAGATGTTAGGCTAAATGGCCTATAGTTTCTTGCTTTCTGAATCCCTCCCTTTTTGAATAAAGGAGTTACATTAGTTATTTTCCAATCTAACGGTACCTTCCCTGAATCCAGGGAATTTTGGAAAATGAAAACCAGTGCATCAATTATCTCACTAGCCACTTCTTTCAAGACCTTAGGGTGAAGTCCATGTGGACCTGGAGATTTGTCAGCCCGCAGCCCCAACAATTTGCTCAGTACCACTTCCCTGGTGATTGTAATTTTCCCTGAGTTCCTCCCTCCCTTCCATTTCCTGATTTACAGCTATTTCCAGGATGTTACTGTGTCCTCTATCATGAAGACTGAAGCAAAATACCTGTTCAATTCAGCTGCCATCTCCCTACATTCCAGCCATTCCCCAGGTCCCTCTATGGGACCAACGCTCACTTGGTTAACTCTTTTCTTATTTAAATATCTATAGAAACTCTTACTGTCCATCTTTATATTACTAGTTAGCTTTCTTTCATTCTCTAATTTTTCCCTCCTTATTAATCTTTTTGTCATTCTTTGCTGATCATTATATTCTTTCCAATCTTCTGACCTGCCACCTGTCTTTGCATAATTATATTATTTTTCTTTAAGTCTGATACTGTTTTTAACTTTTTAGCTCACCACGGATGATGGGTCCTCCCCTTGGAATTTTTCTTTCTTGTTGAATGTATCTATTCTGTGTATTCTGAAATATCCCTTTAAATACCTGCCACTGCACCTCTATTGACCTATCCCTTAACCTCATTTGCCAATTGTTATGACTGATGCAGTTGATAAAGTGTAGTTATTTTAAAAATCCCAGAGGGAAACTTTAAACAGCTGTTTTAATGTATCGTTTTAAGTGTTATGTTTGAAATGTGACTAAATTCAGGAATCAGACCATCGCTTCTTAAAGTTTTACATTAAACTAGTTGAAACATTTTATTAATTTAGACAGGTTAAAGATATATATACACATGGCTACAAATTACTACTATCATAACTCTTAATAAATTCCCAAACTAATCTCTATTAAGGCAACAGCAACTCATAGACTTAACCAAACACCAGGCAAAGCATTTTCACCTTACAAGTTCAAAATAAGATAAAAACAAAAAACTGCGGATGCTGGAAATCGAAAACAAAAACAGAATTACCTGGAAAAACTCAGCAGGTCTGGCAGCATTGGCGGAGAAGAAAAGAGTTGACGTTTCGAGTCCTCATGACCTTCAACAAATCAATTCTGTTGAAGGGTCATGAGGACTCGAAACTTCAACTCTTTTCTTCTCTGCCGATGCTGCCAGATCTGCTGACTTTTTCCAGGTAATTCTGTTTTTGTTTTGGAAGTTAAAATGAGGTTCTTTTCACTGTGGAGCCAGTTGGAGGCTTACAGCTGCCTTTTGATCTTATATTGCCTCTACCCTGCACACCCGAAAACTACTGAAGTTATACCTGCCAGCACTGATTGAATTCAAATGCTCATTGTCTCAACAGTCTCTTTGAACTTTATCTTTTAACAATGAAATCCTATTCATTGCACCAATGTTATTAGTAATATAAACATATTGCTTGACAGCTGCTAGATAGGCGGGAAGTTTTCACCCCACTCTTGAATGCCCTATTCAAAAAATGCAAATACAGTCTACCTCTCTGTTTACATCTCAAACTAATACATTTCAAAGCAGCCAGACTAGCTGACTTTAATCTAATTAAGACATACCCACAGACTAAACCTCCATTTTAAAATAAAAATATTTTCCAGAATATTCTATACATTAATAGCTTCATGACTAGTTCACTTTAGCCAGCTCAATTTTCATGCCCTTATAATTGCCCTCATTTAGGTTTAAAATACTAGTCCTTGATGCACTCATTTCTCCGTCAAAATTAATGTAAAATTCAATCATACTATGATCCTGGTTTCCTGAACTTAGGTCATCCCTTTCTAATGTGCTAATATCATCATTAATTAACAAAGCCATATCTCTGCCTTTTCCTAACTTCATGGCCTTCCTAAATGTCACGTACCTTTCAATATTCAGGTCCCTATCTACGTCATCCTGGAGCCATGTCTCTGTAATGGCCATCAGATCATACTTATTTATTTCTATTTGCACTATCAGTTCATCTGTTATGTCTCAACTGCTACGTGCATTTAGATAGAGCCTTTAATTTTGTCCTTTATTATTTTTGTAGCTTCTAGCCTTATCTGTGGATTTACTCTTAGAATTGAAATCTTTATCCCTTCCTGTCACTGTCTGTTTATCATTTGCCATATTAATACTTTCTTGCTTGTCTTATCGCTCCTCTGGTTTACCACTTCTTCCCAAATTTGATCCTTTGCCTCACGATTCAGTTTAAAACCTTCTCTACTTCCCTTGTTATGTGGCTTGCGAGGACACCAGCCCCAGCACGATTCTTCCCCGCACTCCCCTCTCTCCAAGTCTTCACTCAGTTAGCTCAGCTGCACTCCATTTGCTAAGGCTGCATTAAAGAAAGCTGAACTGGGGCTACAGTAACCAGATTCAACCGGTTAGCTAATTAACTACTCAGATCCTACAGCTGAGAGTGGGTTTACCCTGTAACTTATTTAAACTATTTCTATTTCCTGACAAAATGCAATTTCTTTCTTTCGTTTACATACGGGTGGAACAAAAATTCTGATTCATTGTATAGCAACTTACAAACCTCTCACATATTGGCACCTTGGTATATTGCTATGCCAGTCTTTCTCAACAAAACAAACTCTGAAGAACAGAGAAATGTCATTGAAATGTGTTATAGAGAAATAGCAAGTGAAGCAGCTAAGGAGCTTGACAAGTGATAGGTTTGAAGAAGAGAAGGAAAGTTCTGAAACAAGTTTTCAAAAGGAAATTGGATGGGCGCTTGAGGGAAATGAACTTGCAGGGCTATGGGGATAGAGTGGGAGAATAGGACTGATTGGATTGCTCTACAGAAAACCAGCATGGACTTGATGGACCAAATGGCCTATTTTTGTGCCATAATGACTGTATAACTCCCTATGACTCTCTGAAAAGAAGGGATCTGTCCAAAGGTAAGAAAGAATGAGAGAGAGAACTGGAGAAAAATAAAGATAAAAACCAAGGATGAACTTGAAGATAAAGAGTGAAGAACTATCTGAAGACATTCTGCCTGGTCCTAGCTGCTTGAAGATGTGAATCCACTTGTAAACTCCGCACTCCGCATATAACTTCAATCATATTTGACTCAAAAGGTAACTCTGTTTCACTCCCCACAAATGCTGTCAGACCTGCTAAGTTTTTCCAGCACTTTCTGTTTCAATTTCAGATTTCCAGCATCCATGGTATTTTGCTTTTATTATATCTTCTAGAAGCAGCCTCAGTGAAACTTGCAGAATGTCAGTTCTACGCTTGAGGACGAACAGGAGAGTAAGGTTTCTTCTGTTTGCTGCGCAGATCAATATTGTCAGAGAATTCATAGGTTTTCTTCTGTATTTCTAGTGAAGTTTTCAATATGTTCAGCTCCTTGTTGTAAAAAAACAGATTGAAGAACTACTTCACCACATCGCTACACATACTGAGGAACTCACGTTTCGGTTAATGGTGGTATTTAAAAGTACATACATTGTGCCTCACACCTCCTCAACCCAAGGAGCTTGATGTTGTCATTCTAACAGTCTCTGTTAGTGAGACTCACTGCAGTGCAGGCAGGCATGTTCAATTTGTATGCATATGACGATAAGTTTGAGAAATGTGTATCTCAGAAGCATGGTTTCCCGACAAGATATTTTGAAATTGGCAAAAACCTTTGAGTTTCTAGCCAATGTTATCTGGGTTTATTCCCAATGAAAATATCTGGGTGTTCTATTGGGCAACAGGATTACGAACGAAGTCTACAATAATCCCATTGATGCAAAGGCCTATGATTTTATTAGTGCTATGCGCCCTGAGTCATCTCTTCCTGTTTCCCTTCTTCACTTCTAAGACAACCAAGGAAAGAATAGTGTTGGAATACACTAACGGCTAAACACATTTGATAATCAACCGAACATAGTCCTTACACCCTGGAGAAACCGAGGGGGAGGAGGTGCCGAGTAAGGGGAGGGGGGGAGGAGAGGAACTGCTTACCAATTTAGATACATAACTCTAACTGCTTTCAGGTAACGATGAAATTAATTTTAGCTATTAAAACAGCAAAAAGGCTGAATGCAGCAGGTTTAGTCCCATACTGAAAATTTTTTGCTAAATTCAAAGCTGGAGAGGGGACACAATAGAAGCAGAGAAACATGAGTGGGATCCTGGTGTGAGTTTTGTCGGGTTACTTTATAATGTGCACCGCTTTGTGGAGCCTCACTCATCAGTGGAATGGGAAATTTGAGTGCATGCTCCTCGCAGTTAATGATCAGAAAATCACGACTAGTGAGCGCCCAAATTTCTGACATTAGCTTGGGACAAGACTTTCCTTTGGCAAGATGGTCTGGTAAAAATGATCGATTGCAGTTGCGGCTTTGCTGCAGATGAAGATGATTTGAAGAACTTAATAACTAACAACCCTCCGTTATGAGACACAGGCGGAAATAAATGGGTGAATTCTTACAAATTTCCATTTTCAACGCCAACCTTCTCATGCTGAAGTTCAGGCTTGAAGGTTAGGAACGTCAAGGGGTTTTCTGTCCATCAGTTTTAATGGACAATAAGTCCTCTGTTTATTTTCACTTTGGAATTCCTGATATGTAAAAGAGTGCAAATCCTTCAAGAGTTTTGGCATCTGGTTTTCATTTAAGAAATGTGCAGATGAGCCACTCAAACACAGGTCAGTCTAACCCTAGATAACAAGAATTTCTTTCTTTACAGATGCTGGGGTAATTCTGACTTTGGTCAATACTATAAAACTGCAATAACTGCCTGTTGTACATTACTCCCAATTTTCATTTTCCGACTTTTGGCACCACACTTTAAAAGAATGTCGAGGCCCTAGAAAGATTGGAGAAATTGGGATTGTTCTCCTTAGAGCAGGGAAGGTAATGGGGAGATTTGATCAGAGTCTTCAAAATCGTGAGGGTCTGTAATTAAGAAACAACGATTTAAGATAATTCACAAAAAAGCCTGGGGAGCTGAGAAAATATTTAGTTTACACAGTGAATTGCTGTGATCTGGAATGCAGAGTCTAAAAGAACGGTGTCAGTAGATTCAATAATTTTTAAAAAGGAATTGGATAAACACTTGAAAAGGAAAAGAATTGCAGGGGTACAGGGAAAGAGCAGGAGACAGATACTAATTAGATACGACTTTCAAAGATCCGGCACAGACACAATGGACTGAATGGCCTCCTTTTGTGATTTATGATCTGATGGTTCTATGATGAGACTTCTGTACATTCAGACTACATGCAGCCTAAATTATAAGGTGTTACTTGTGTCAGGCATTGAAATGTATACAGAGACTCACTCCAGAAATGTAGGACTGTGTTGATGTAATTTTGGTCCCTTATCCCACTGTGTTAATCCATTCTGTGTTGTCTAGGTGCCTTGTTGAGGAGAGAAAACTATGCATAATTATTGAAACACAATTATCCAGACATTCATTTAAATGAAAGGAGATAAAGAACATTTTCTATAGCACCTTTCATGAGCTCTGGGCATCTCAAAGCACTTCACACAATGAAATACTTTGAAGTATGGTCACTGTTTTAATGCAGAAAACACAACAGTCAATTTTAGCACAGTAAGATCCCACAAATAGCAGTAAAATAAACAGTTAATCTGTTTCAGTGATGTTGGGTGAGGATTAAATATTGGACAGACACTAGGGAAATCACCCTGCCTTATACAAATTGTGCCATGAGATTGACCAGCGAAGGCAGATGGAACCTCAGTTTAACATTTCATCTGAAATACAGCACCTCTGAGTGCAGCTCCCTCAGCACTGCACTGGATTTTGTGCCCAAGTCTCTGGAGTGGGAGCTGAATCCACAACCTTCTGACTCAGAGGTGAGAGTGCCACCCGCTGAGTCATGTCTAAAACATAAATGGTGGGAACGCACGCCTGAATATCCAGTCTGTGCTGATGGTGATGAGACTCCCCCACTGCCCTAATACAGAAAGTTTGATTCCACAATGAACAAGATTGTCTTGAATGCAGTCACTACAAACCCACAGCTTTCTCAGCTTGGCTGCAAACTTCTTTAATGTGAGCAAAGCTGCCGAGAAGGGCCAACAGGTCGTGCAATCATAACCAGAGCCAAAGGTGAAAGGACTGACTCACCAATCCATTTTGGCAACAGGTACAGTTCACACATGGAATACAACAATAGCTTTGCATCTATATAGCATCTGTAACATAGTAAAATGTCCCAAAGCACAGGAGAGTTCTCAAAGAAGGGAGAACCATCGCCCCTTGACGTTCAATGGCATTACCATCACTGAATCCCCCACTATCAACACTCTGGGGGTTACCATTGACCAGAAACTGAACTAGACTAGCCATATAAATACCGTGTCTACAAAAGCAGGTCAGAGGCTAGGAATCCTGTGGCGAGTAACTCACTTCCTGACTCCCCAAAGGCTGTCCACCATCTATAAGGCATAAGTCAGGAGTGTGATGGAATACTCCCCACTTGCCCGGATGACTGCAGCTCCCACAACACTCAAGAACCTTGACACCGTCCAGGACAAAGCAACCCAATTGATTGGTACTACATCCACAAACATTCATTCCCTCCACCACTGACGCACAGTAGAAGCAGTGTGCACTATCTACAAGGTGCACTGCAAGAATTCACCAATTATCCTTAGATAGCACCTTCCAAACTCACAATCACTACCATCTAGAAGGACAAGGGCAGCAGATAGATGGGAACACCACCACCTGGAAGTTCCCCTCCAAGTCACTCACCATCCTGACTTGGAAATATATCGCCGTTCCTTCACTGTCGCTGGGTCAAAATCCTGGAACTCCCTCCCTAACAGCACTCTGGGTGTATCTACACCACATGGACTGTAACAGTTCAAGGAGGCAGCTCACCACCACCTTCTCAAGGGCAACTAGGGATGGGCAATAAATGCTTGTCCAGCCAGCAGTGCCCAAACCCCATAAGTGAATTTAAAAAAGCATTGCCACTGAGTCCGGAAGTCACACTGAGTTGGATAGAAACTGTTCATTTGCAATCACTGAACTTGCTGCTTTAACGCTGCTGGAAACACCTCCAAGTCCTGTTGGTGATGAAGTTCTTTTCCACAAAATAATTTAGCACTCGTCTGCTAATATCACACAATGCAATTCCAGGCTGCAAGGTTGGATTTTCTGAATACAATTTGCTGAGGAGGAACTTCCATCAGTGACTGAGTATATCAAAAAATAAAACTGCAGACAAGCTGCTCAAAATGAACCATCCATGTTCAGTTCGAAAGAATGAGGTGGCCTCAATAATGGAAAGTTTAATCCTCACAAGAGACATTTTGTAAGTTAAACAAACTTTTGTTTTGGCAAAATGAGTTTAGATTAAGGAGTTATGGATCTAAATGTTAGGATCACTGTGTGGCATTTCAGTCTGAGGTTACTAACAGCAGTCCCTCAATGCCAGGCTGTTTCAAAGCAATCTATACCAGGGACTGACTTACAACCTATCGGATCTTGTGTTTACATACAGTTCAGAGAGCCAGGATGTCAGTACCCCTCAGTCTGTCAGCTGTATGGCTCTTTTGAGAAAAGCAATTTCAGTTTTAGGCCCAAGCTCAAGCTATCCTTAATCCTGCATTAATTGGAAATGTCACCAACAAGGCGTGCCGTGTAAAATAGAAACATGTTTACTTGTTACAGTTGGGATTACCTTACAGTGTGAGGGCTTCAGGACATTATTATGGTCTTGTAGAATGGGCTTTACTTGAATATAAAATTCTCACCCGAGTGTTCAAATCCCTCCACTGCCTCATCCCTCCCTATCTCTGCGGCTTCCTATGGCCCTACAACTGCATTCCTACAATTTTGGTCTCTTGAACATCAATATCCTTCCCCCTTCACTGGTGACTGTACCTTCATCTGCCTAAGGTCTGGGCTCTGGAACTCCCATCTCTGCCTCTCTCTTCTCCTTAACAGCTACCTCTTTGACCAAATTACCTACCCTAATGTCACCTTATGTGATTCGGTGTCAAATTATATCTGATTACAATCGTGTGAAGAACCTTGAGCTGTTAAAATGCAAGGTTGATACAGGTTAAAAATGAGGAAAGTCAGGAGGGAGAAAGCTTACACCCAAAGAATGATAGAGATTGTGGGCATTACAAGGGACAAAAGGAGCCAGTATAAACGCAGAGGCGATGATACACATAGCTGGATACAGAAGAGAAATGGTGTTCATTTACTAAAAGAGACAGGCTTGTTAGAAATATTAGCTTTGTTCTCATTCTTAAAAATTCTGAAACTAATGTTTGCAGGAAAATATTTGCTGTCACAGGAGATTATCTCCCTGTTGCTGGAACATTTCTCTCCTTTCTCTGGAACTCAATCTGTTATTTATAAATAAGCTAAGGAAGATGTTTGATATTTTAGGTCTGTGGAAAATGTGCTGGCAATTTCTTGGTGGTGTATTCACATGCAACTAAATAGAAATCAAACAAATAACACATTCCTAGTTCTTTCACCAACTGGGCCCTTTCAGTCCATGTGCCTGGGGATTGAAAGCAGACAAAGCACAGGCTGCAGTATGTCTCAAACAAACTTGAACTTTACCAGCCGGAGTCAGCTCTCCCTAGAGAACATCCTTACCTAAACCAACCTCCACTGAGTTCAGAATGAAAAACAGAAATGCATCTGAAAGAGATCACTACATTAGACCTAAGCTGAATCATTAACTTATTTTATTCTCTTTCAGATACTGGTTATTAATTGCCTGTTCCTGTATTCGGTATAAGACTCTTATCTCAGGCAGAAGACTTTAGCCTCACTCTGGTACTAAAGCACATAGCTGACATTCCAGATGGTGCAGAGGGAGGGTGCTGCATTGTCAGAGGTGCCAAACGTCAGATGAGGCATTAAGCCAATGCCTTATCTGCATGAGCAAGTGGCTCAGATGATGTGAAAGGTCCCAAGGCACTATTCAGAGAACAGGGGGTTCTCATCAATGTCCTGATTAACATTCCATCTCTCCAACAAAACAGCAGCAAAAACAGTTTAACTGGCCATTCTCTCGCCCTGTTGCCTCTAGCCCAACCTTTGAGCGACATTTTGCCAAATTGCCCAATTTAGGAGAGGTTGAGTATATATAAGAGGATCAATTGGGAGTGCCCAAACTCAGTTCAACTAGGGCCCTTAAAGGTGGCAGCGAGAGGAACCTCTTGCCTTCGGTCTGAACTGGCTTTCAGGCTCAAGTTACTGAGGTGAAAAGACAGTCCTCCACATCATCCACTTAGAGATCCTGCAAGCTTTTATCCCCACTGAAGTCTGAAAGATTGAAAGGGCACCCATGATTGTTCATGTCTTTTCCCTCCAATAAATATCATGCAAGTTTCAGCTGGGAAAGCCAAAGAAGGGCATCCGATTCCTGCTGTGGGAGTAATGGATCTGATATGCTGAATAGAAATATAGAAACATAGAAACTAGGAGCAGGAAAAGGCCTTTCGGCCCTTTGAGCCTGCTCCACCATTCATTATGATCATGGCTGATCATCCAACTCAATAGCCTGCTCCTAATTTCTCCCCATATCCTTTGATCCCTTTCGCCCCAAGAGCTATATCTAACTCCTTCACGAAAACATACAATGTTTTGACCTCAACTACTTTCTGTGGTAACGAGTTCCACAGGCTCACCACACTCTGGGTGAAGAAATTTCTCCTCATCCCAGTCCTAAATGGTCTTCCTCGTATCCTCAGACTGTGACCCTTGGTTCTGGAATCCCCCACCATCGGGAACATCCTTTCTGCATCTACCCTGTATAGTACTGTTAAAATTTTATAGGTTTCTATGAGATCCCCCCTCATTCTTCTGAACTCCAGCGAATATAATCCTAACTGACTCAATCTCTCCTCATATGTCAGTCCCGCCATCCCAGGAATCAGTCTGATAAACCTTCGCTGCACACCCTCTATAGCAAGTACATCCTTCCTCAGATAAAGAGACCAAAACTGCACACAATATTCCAGGTGTGGTCTCACCAAGGCCCTGTACAATTGCAGCAAGACATCCCTGTTCCTGTACTCGAATCCTTTCGCTATGAAGGCCAACATACCATTTGCCTTCTTTACCGCCTGCTGCACCTGCGTGCTTACCTTCAGCGGCTGGTGTAGGAGGACACCCAGGTCTCGTTGCATATTCCCCTCTCTCAATTTATAGCCATTCAGATAATAATCTTCCTTTCTGTTTTGCTACCAAAGTGGATAACCTCACATTTATCCACATTATACTGCATCTGCCATGCATTTGCCCAGTCACTCAACTTGACCAAATCACACTGAAGCATCTCTGCATCCTCCTCACAGCTCACCCTCCCACCCAGCTTTGTGTCATCTACAAATTCTCCCTCCTCTGCTTAACTCTACATTACACATCCAAGAGTGCTTTTAAAGTGGGTGCAGGAAAGAGAGACCTGTACATTGTTCCATTTTCAACGCTAGGACCTGGTGTGTTGCTGACTTACCTTTTATTCTACAAAGCCATATTTCGGCCAAGTAAAAGTGATTGGAGATTGTAAGACTTTATCTCACAGATCACCCTAAACAATTATAGCAGAAATCAGGGGTGGCGATGACATAGTGGTATTGTCGCTGGACTAGTGATCTCAAGACCCAGGGTAATGGTCTGGGGACCCAGGTTTGAATCCTGCCAGGGCAGATGGTGGAATTTGAATTAAAAAAAAATCTAGAATTAAAAAGTCTAACGATGATCATGAAACCACTGTTGATTGTTGGTTCACTAATATTCTTAAGTGAAGGAAATCTGCTGTCCTTACCTGGTCTGGCCTACATGTGACTCCAGACCCACAGCAATGTGGTTGACTCTTAAATGCCCTCTGAACAAGGGCAATTAGGGAACGGCAATAAATGCTGGCCTAACCAGTGATGCCCACATCACATGAATGAATAAAAAACAAGTTTGCTTTGCTAAATTAAGATGCGTCATTCATATAGTACAGGTTCAACTGTTGACATGTTGCTGGCCCGTTTTACTGTAACATCGGCCAACTCTGATATAATCTGTATTAACCTGTCTAACCATTTATAAAATTTTAATTTCTTCCAGGATGGAATCAATGATCAGTCTCTCGATAGTTTGATGATTCTGGAGTGTGATGTGTGGCACTGGGTAGTGGAGCAACCACTGCTGGACCACCTGATGGGATGAAGGTGGAGGCATGTATGTCCAAAAATCAACTTTAACGACCACGAATACACTTCCCAGAGCTAACCCAAAATACCTGGATTCCCACAACCTGCCCAGGTCTTCTTTTGATAAGTTGGAAGAAACTTAACTTGCATTTCGTTAGATCTTTCATCCCATAATATCTGAAATTGCTTCAAGTGGTCAATTATTGTGTGTACCATGCATCATGAGCATCCCACAGGCATCAATCAAATGATTCTGAGGTTCCTCTGTTTTTAGATGGATGAGAGAGATTGGCTGGGATGAGCTACTCAGCAATTTCAGTATTCCTTTGTGCAACTACAGTCCCATGGGTTTTGAGAACCTCCAGGTAACCCAATCAAATGGCTTACATAAGAAATAGAAACAGGAGTAGGCCATTCAGCCCATCAAGCCTGCCCCGCCATTCAATAAGATTATGGCTGATCGGCCTCAGGCCTTAACTCCACTTTCGTGTCAGCTCCTCATAGCCCTCAACTCCCCGATATTTCAAAAATCTATCCACCTCCTCTTTAAATACTTTCAGTGATTTAGCCTCCAAAACTCCTTAGGGTAGAGAATTCCAGACATTTACTACCCTCCGAGAAGAAATTCCTTCACATCTCAGTTTTAAATGAGTGTCCCCTTATTCTGTAACTATGTTCCCTAGTTTGAGATTCCCCCACTAGTGGAAACATCTTCTCAACATCTACCCTGTCAAGCCCCCTCAGAATCTTGTCCAGTTCAATAAGATCACCCTTCATTCTTTTAAACTCTGATGAATAAAGGCCTAACCCGTTTAGCAGCTCTTGATAAGTCAACCCCTTCATCCCAGAAATCAGCCTAGTGAATCTCTTTTGAACTGCCTCCAATGCCAGTATATCCTTTCTTAAATACAAGGACCAAAACTGTACACAGTACTCCAGGTGTGGCCTCATCAACACCCTGTAAAGTTGTAACAAGACTTCCCTACTTTTAAACTCCAACCCCCTAGCAACACAGCCCAAAATTCCATTTGCCTTCTTAATTACTAGCTGCACTTGCATGCTAACTTTTTGTGTTTCATGCACAAGAACACCCAGATCCCTCTGTGCTGCACTTTTTTGGAGTCTCTCTCCATTTAAATAATAGTCTGCCTTTTGATTCTTCCTACCAAAGTGCATGACCTCGCACTTTCCTACATTACATCTGCCAAGTTTTTGCCCACTCACTCAACTTATATCCCATTGCAGATTCCTTATGTCCTCATTGCAACATGCCCTCCCACCTATTTTTGTATCATCTGAAAATGTGGATACATTACACTCTGTCCCCTCCTCCAGGTCGTTAATATAGATAGTAAATAATTGAAGGCTTGGACTGATCCTTGTGGCGCTCCAGTAGTTACGCCTTTCCAACCTGAAAAAGACCCATTAATCACAACCCTCTGTCTTCTGCGTGTTAATCAATCCTCAATCCATGCTAATACATTACCCTCAATACGGTGTGCTCCTATATTGCGCAATAACCCTTTATGTGGCACCTTATCAAATGCCTTCTGCAAATCCAAATACACTACATCTACCAGTTCCCCTTAATCAACTCTGCTTGTTATATCCTCAAAGAACTCTAGCAAATTTGTCAAACATGATTTCCCTTTCACAAAACCATGTTGACTCTGTCTGATTGTGTTAAGTTTTTCTAAATGTCTTGCTTTTTCTTCCTTAATAATGGACCCTACCATTTCCCCAACAACAAATTTCAGGCTGACTGGCCTATAGTTTCTTGCTTTTTGTCTCCCTCCCTTCCTGAACAGGGGTGTTACATTATTGGTTTTCCAATCCGCTGGGACCTTCCCAGAATCCAGTGAGTTCTGGAATATTTCGACCAATGCCTCCACTATTTCTCCAGCCAATTCCTTAAACCCTTGTGTGCAGGTCATCAGGTCCTGGCAATTTGTCTGCCTTTAGTCCCATTAATTTGTCAATTACTTTGTCCCTCGTGATAGAGACTGTTACAAGGTCTTTTCTCCCATTAGCACCTTGTTTATCTGATATCTTTGGGGTGTTTATAGTGTCCTCCACTGCGAAGCCTGATGCAAAATATTGATTTAAATTATCTGCCATTTCCTTGTTCCCCTTTATCAATTCTCCAGTCGCATCCTCCAAGGGTCCCATGCTCACTTTAGCCACTGTCTTTTTATATACCCTAGAAGCTCTTGCTGTTTGTTTTTATATTTTTTGCCAATTTATTTTCATAATCATTTTCTCCCTCTTTATTAGCTTTTTAGTCATCCACTGCTGGTTCCTAAAAAATTCTAAATCCTCTGGCCTACTGTTAGTTTTTGCCTCTTTGCATGCCTTAGCTTTTGATTGGACACTCTCCAAGACTGCCTTTGTTAACCACGAATGGTTCATCCTTCTCATTGAGTCCTTCTTTTAGACCGGGATAAATTTTTGCTGAGCATTATGAAATATCTACTTAAATGTCTGCCACTGCTCATCCACTGACCTTCCCCTTAGTCTATTTCCCCAGCCCGCTTCAGACAACTCTTTCTTCACACCTCAGTAATTACCCTTGTTTAAGTTGAGGACACTGGTTTGAGACCAGAGTTGCTCGCCCTCAAACTGAATTTGAAATTCTACCATGTTGAGATCACTACCCCCTAGAGAATCCTTAATTACGAGATCTCTTACTAATCCCACATCACTACACATTACTAGCTCTAAAATAGCCTGTTACTGGGTAGGTTCTGCAATGTATTGCTCTAAGAAAGAATACCTGATGCACTCTACAAATTCGTCTCCCATGTTACCCCTGCCAGTCAATATGCAAATTAAAATCACCCATGATAATTCTAGCACACCTCTATTATTTCCTGATTTGTATTTTGTCCTACGGTGAGGCAACTCTTCGGAGGCCTATAGACAACTCTTCCCCTTGCTATTCCTTAATTCCACCCAAACTGATTCCATATCATGCTCTATTGCATCTATATCACTACTCACCACCGCACTGATATCTTCCTTTATTAAAAAAGCTACCCCACCTTCTTTTCATTTTTGCCTATTTTTCCAGAACATCAAATACCCTTGAATATTGCGTTCCCAGCCTTGGTCACCTTGCAACCATGTCTCTCTAATAGCTATCAAATCATATTCATTTATTTCAATTTGTGCCGATAACTCTTCTATCTTGTTACAAATGCTGTGTGCATTCAGATAAAGAGCCTTAAGCTTTGACTTTTTACCATTGTTACTTCATCCTGGTTCTGATTTCTGCTGCACTCTTCTGCTTATATTTTCTGCACCTTCCTGCCATGCTTTGATCATCATTCTCCTCTTCACTACCCTGCACCTCTCCTCTCGTTGCTTTTTGATTTTTTTCAACTTCCCTTCAATTGAACCTTTTCTTCATCTGCACTGTCCCCCTCAACAAGATTTAAGTCAATTGCAGCAATACTGTAATTCCGTGCTGGCTGAAATGTATTAATTGAGCTCAGGCAGAGCATCAAACCCAATTCTACACTGGGTAGTGATTAGAATTATAGAATTGTACAGCAGCATAGAAAGAGGTCACTTAGCCCATCATTCATATGCTGGCTCTTTTAAAGAGCTGTCCAATTAATCTCACTCCTCTGCTCTTTCCCATAGCCCTGCAAATTTTTGCTTTTCAAGTATTTATCCAATTACATTAGGAAGTTCCTACTTTTTCTGCTCCCTCCACCCTTTCAGGCAGTGGAATCTAGATCATAACAACTTGCTGTGTGAAAATAATAACTTCTCCTCATTTAACCTCTGGTTCTCTTGCCAATTATCTTAGATCTGTCTCCTCTGGTTACCGATCCTCCTGCCAGTGGAAACAGTTTCCCCTTTGTTATAGAATGGCTGTGTCACCTATTTGTAATAGAGTTGATCTGCAGACAACTTTCTAAGTGGAAACATTAGGTTTATTTACAATACAGTCAGCAGCAACTACAAGTGTGCTTTCAACTCCATCTCTATCTCTACACTGACTGTGGAGGTAGCTCATGCTGCTAACACATTGGTTTACACAGATCATGTGATCTTATATCACAAGATTATTCTTAAAGGTACAGTCCAACATTTAACAAAACCATAATTACTACATCCCCCACCCCTTTAACTTTACTATACATATTGTATTTACAAGTATATTTATCTCATGACATTATAATATTTATACAGGTCATGAAATTTACAAGTTCAGTCTTTCAGGTGGTTTCCTGATTCGTGTGGAATGTCGCAGCTCCACAGCTTCAGATTCTTTTTCAGGAACCACATTCCCTGGAACTGCATGAACATCAGGAACATCAGGTACCTCAGTGGGCACTTGCAGTTCAGTGTCTTCCACTCTGATAGAGACATCAGATGTGTCAGTCCATGGCTGAGCACCTTCAACAGGAAACATTGGTTCAGTAACGGTTACAGGTGGAACCACATCTTGTTGTGGTATCTCTCCTTTTCCTAAATGGTCCACATGCTTACAGGTGATCCGACCTTCCTTTTCTACATGGTATGCTAGTGGTCTGGTCACTGAACATATTTTGTTCAGTAAGCACTTTGGTCCTCCACCGAAATT
Source organism: Carcharodon carcharias (assembly GCF_017639515.1). Lineage (NCBI taxonomy): Eukaryota > Metazoa > Chordata > Chondrichthyes > Lamniformes > Lamnidae > Carcharodon > Carcharodon carcharias. The sequence continues at coordinate 17,440,680 of NC_054475.1, forward strand.
CTTCACATATTCTGCTTCTCCAACAGTAAATTGTCTCTCACGACTATGCAAGTCATGTGCAGCTCTTTGGTTTCCTTGACTCTTCTGTGCCTTCCCCTCCAAATTTGGAAACGTTAGGCTTAATCTTGTCCTAAAACGATGTCTCATCAACAATTCTGCAGGTGTTGCTCCCGTCATCATGTAGGGAGTTGTTCTGTGGTGAAGAAGAAAGCATGCAAGCTTGACCTCCAACCAATCACCTGTTACTTTCTTTATATTTGTCTACAGCATCTAGAATTCTTCCCAGATAAGGCCTTGGAAGTAACTTGTACGTCTTTGATTTTATCTTCAGCATCATCATCCAGCAAACCAGTGTGAAGGACTGGAATAATATCAAAGCAAGCACAGGTCAATAATTCATTTGTTGCCTCCTTCAAGTATTTATAGGTGCTACCAGCCACCATTTTATTGTCTTATCGGAACCTTCTCCCTTTTTGTATTCTTCTTTCATCCTTCATTTTGATTTCACTGTCGGCCAGACTTCTCTCAGGTGAAATCTGAACTTGTCTTCGTTCAGTAGCTGAGTCTCCCAAACTCGCCTATCTGTTCGTTATCTGCTCGCCTCTTGGAAGGCTCTTCGATTTTTGTTCTCAAAGCCTCTTTGACTTCATTTAGCTGTTTTTCAGCTCTTCTGTCTCTTTTTTGTATTTGTTTGCTGCCTCCTGGAAAATTGAACATTGTTGTGTCATCTCTGCCAACTGGTTCTTCAGTTTGTTCACAGTGGTGCTGAGTTCTTTCTGTTTCTCTTTGTACTGTTCCAGAGGCACAAACTTTGACCTGAGGGAATCTTGTCATGTGTGAAAATCTTTTAACAGGTTCTCCTTTTCCCTGCGAAGGTTGCTCACTTTGTCTTGAACCCTGTCATTCAGCAGGGTCTCCTTGAGTTTCTTCTGCTGTTCTTCCATGTTTTTGTTTGAGATAGACTGCATTTCTTCAGGTTGTTGAGTCCTTACACACTCCTTTTTCATCCTGTTGCAGTCCTTGAACTCTCCAGACTCTTTCTGCCGTACTTTGCCTTGTTCCTTTTTCAAGACGTGAACTCTTCCAGCTTCCTTTTGAAACCTCACTGGCCAATCAAGGTTGATTTCCCTTAACCATTTTCACCCTAGAAGGCTTGGTCCCCTGCCCCTCACTACCAGCACTGGCAACTGTGCTGATTGCTATCTATAATGGACAGTTACTCTGCTGATACCTTTTACTTGGATTTCTTCACCTGTGTCCATTTTCAACTTGGCAGATGTTTGTTCCAAATTTAATTGATGTTCACCATTATTTAAATATCTGAAAGTGTGTTCTCCAGTTACAGTAGTGGAAGCTCCTGTTCTACTTCCATTTTTACTGGTTTACCATTCACTTGTACTGTGAAAAATATTGGCTCTGTCTTCCCAACTTTCATGTTAAACGATGAATAGATGTCAGAATTGGTTGTTTCAGGCTCTTCTACACTGTAGATTTCATTGGGCTTCTTCTGTTGTTTGCAAGCCAGCTTAAATCTCTCTTTGCACTGCCTCATTATATGTCCACTTCTGTGACAAAACTAATATTCTACTTTTTTAAACTGCCAATTGCTAAAAGACTGATTGTTTCCACATTGATTAAAGTTGTTCTTCGATTTAGCTGCTAAATTATTTTTCAGTTAGCGGGGGCTGTTTCCCGCTTCGCAGACGGGTCTCGCTTTTTCGCGCCACTTTCGGCTGACTGCTCCCGCCCGATTTGGAGTACGGTGCCATTTTTTACCCCTTGTATTGCTCGTGAATCTCTTACAGCGCTTTCCTATTTCTAACACCTTCTTAAAATCCAGATTCACTTCAGCCAGCCATCTTCTCTGAACAGTACCTTCTTTTACTCCACACATTAAATGACCTCTGAGCATGTTGTTCAGAGTCTCACCAAACTCACAATGTCCAGTTAGTTGCTTCAAATTTGCCACGTAGCTAGCAACTGTCCCACCCGGGGCTCTATTTTGCGACTTGAACCATAACCTCTGCTGAGGGTTTGAGTTGAAAACGTTCTTTCGCACGGTCCACCAATTCTCTGAAATTCTTCACATCTGGAGCACTGGGTGCTGTCAAACTTTGAATAAAACTGTAGGCTTTGCTCCCACAAGTACTCAAGAGGATTGCTTGTCTATTCCTTGTGACTCTGTTCTCTTGAAAGAAGAAAGAAGTTCTATATACTGAGACTAATCGTCTGTGGCTGGCTCAAAGGGATTGATTTTCCCAAATTGTGGCATTGTGGGTGAATATATCTTCCGTTATTTTAAACAGACATTGATACTCACTATCACTGGGCAAGTTACAATACCAATTCCGATTTATCTTGATTTATCCCGATTTGTCCTCATCGCCAGTTTGTTGTCATGTGGCCGAGTCACCTATTTGTAATAGAATTGATCTGCAGACAACTTTCTAACCGGAAACACTGGTCGGGATTTTCTGGTCCCGTCGCGGGCAAGGTGGTGCCCCAGCCAGAGGTCCATTGACTTGCAGCGGGACAGGAGGATTGTGGAGGTGGGCAGGTGTGGAAAATCCCGCCCAATTAGGTTTATTTACAATACAGCCAGCAGCAACTACACGAGTGCTTTCAACTCCATCTCTGTCTCTACACTGACTGTGGCGGTAACCCGCGCTGCTAACACATTGGTTTACACAGATCATGTGATCTTACATCGTGGGACAATTCTTAAAGGCACAGTCCATCATTTAACAAAACCATAGGCCAGGATTTTTACCTTGTCGGGCGGGTGCAGCAGGTGGGCCCGGGGGGGGGCGGTCCCAAAGCCGACTGCCACCCACGATCAGGCCCCGACGTCAATTTCACACTGGCTGGCCAATTAATGGCCAGCCATCGTAAAACACGCGCTGCAGCGCTCAGCACTGCCAGGGTGGGGGCGGGAGGAGGGCTAAGCGTGGAAGTTTGTGCATGCGCACGAGCGTGCACAATGAAAGGTCTCTGAGGCACAGAGCTGCCTCAGGGTGCTGAAGATTTAAAAACACAAAAATAAAAAAGTTACCACTGTTAAAAAACATGCCCCCTCATGTTATGGAGTGAAATTTAAACATTTTTATTTAACTTTTAATTGCTGTTTGAAACCACATCCCGCCCGTGGATGAGGTTTCCTAAAAAAATCCAAAGGCTGCTTGGCCTTTTCGCCTCCCCGCCAACTGTAAGGTTGGATGGGCAGCGAAAAATTTCATTCAATTGTGACTTTAATGGCCTTGATGGGTGTGATAATTGTTGGCCGACGTGCTGCCGACTCCCACGCACACCCGCTGACCGAAATATCACCTGAGCGCACGGTAATTTCGGGACATTCGCCTAACGTTATCGCATGTCATTTTATGCTCAAGCAGGTCGGGTACACACCCGCCCGCTCAGTACAAATTTCTGCACATAATTACTGCGCCCTTATTTACTCTTACTAAACCTCTTCATAATTTTGAACACGTCTATTAAATACCCTCTTAACATTCCTGCTGTAAGGAGAACAATCCCAGCTTCTCCCATCTCTTATGTAACTGAATTCCCTTATCTCTCGTAACATTCGAGTAAATCTCTCCTGTGCTCTCTCCAAGGCCTCGACATCCTTTCTAAGTAGGCGTCCAGAATTGGACAAAATACTGAAGCTGGGGCCCTATACACAAAATAAAATCACACAGAGTTTGGGGTAATATATTAGCTTGGATAGAGAATTGGCTAACCAACAGAAAGCAGAGAGTAGGGGTAAATGGGTCTTTTTCTGGATGGCAAGCTGTAATTAGTGGGGTGCCACAGGGTTCTGTCCTTGGCCCCAACTATTTACAATCTATATTAATGACTTGGATTCAGGGATAGAAGGTACTATAGCTAAATTTGCAGATGACACCAAAATAGGTGGGAAAGTAAGTTACAATGAAGAGATAAGAAATTTACAAATGGATATGGGCAGGTTAGGTGAATGGGCCGAAATTTGGCAGATGGAGTTTAACATGGATAAATGTGAGGTTATCCATTTTATTCCGGAAGAATAAAAAGGCGACTTATTATTTAAATGGAGAGAAACTTCAGAATACTTCAGTGCAGAGGGATCTGGGTGTCCTTGTGCATGAATCACTAAAAGCGAGTATGCAGGTACAGCAGGTAGTAAGCAAGGCAAATGGAATTTTGGCATTTATTGCTAAGGGATTAGAGTATTAAAACAGGGAAGTGTTGTTGCAACTGTACAAGGCATTGGTGAGACCGCACCTGGAGTACTGTTTTGGTCCCTTTACTTGAGGAAGGATGTAGTTGCATTGGAGGTGGTTCAGAGGAGGTTCATTAGATTAATTCCAGAGATGCGGGGCTTGTCTTATGAGGAGCGATTGAGCAGTTTAGGCCTATAATCGCTAGAGTTTAGAAGGTTGAGAGGAGATCTAATTGAGGTATATAAGATGCTAAAGGGGATAGAAAAAGTAGACGTGGAGTGGATGTTTCCCCTTGTGGGGCATTCTAGAATGAGAGGCCATAGTTTTAGGCTAAGGGGTGGTAGATTTAAATAATAAGTCGCCTTTTTCTTCTTCTGACCAAAATGGATAACCTCACACTTATCCACGTTAAACTCCATCTGCCAAATTTTGGCCCATTCACCTAACCTGTCCGTATCCATTTGTAAATTTCTTATTTCTTCATTGCAATTTACTTTCCCACTTATTTTGGTGTCATCTGCAAATTTAGCTTTCGTACCTTCTATCCCTGAATCCAAGTCATTAATATAGATTGTAAATAGTTGGGGCCCAAGGACAGAACCCTGTAGCACCCCACTAGTTACAGAGAGGAGGAATTACTTTTCTCAAAGGGTCGTGAATCAGTGGAATTCACTATCTCAGAGTGGACTGGATGCCGGGACGCTGAATAAATTTAAGGAGGAGATAGACAGATTTTTAATTAGTAACAGGTTGAAAGGTTGTGGAGAGAGGGTGGGAAATTGGAGTTGAGGCCAATCTGAGATCAGCCGTGATCGTATTGAATGGCAGGGCAGGCTCAAGGGGCTGAATTGCCTACTCCTGCTCCTAGTTCTTATGTTCATATGTTCTTATGTTCTAACACTTTTTATTCATTCATGGGTCATGGACATTGTTGGCAAAGCCAGGATTTCTTGCCCATTCATAACTGCCCTTGAGAAGGCAGAGGTGAGCTGCTTCCTTGAACCAAGAACACAAAAAATAGAAACAGGAGTAGAGCACATTAGCTGTTGAGCCTGCTCCACCATTCAATATGATTGTGGCTGATCTTAGACTTCAACTCCACTTCCCTGCCCGCTCCCCAAATCCCTTGATTCCCTGGGAGACCAAAAAATCTGTCTATCCCAAACTTAAATATATTCAATGATGGAGCGTCCACAATCCTCTGGTGTAGAGAATTCCAAAGATTCACAAACCTTTGAGTGAAGAAATTTCTCCTCATCCCAGTCCTGAATGATCGGCTCCTTATCCTGAGGATGTGCCCCCATGTTTTAGATCCTCTGACCAGCAGAAACAATCTCTCAATGTCCACTCTATCAAGCCCCTTCAGAATCTTGTAGTTTCAATGAGATTGCCTCTCATTCCTCTAAACTCCAGAGAATATGGGCCCAGTTTACTCAGCCTCCCATCATAGGACAGCCCTCTCATCCCAGGGACCAGTTCGGTGAACCTTTGCTGTAAAGTCTCCAATGCAAATATATCTTTTCTTAAATGTGGAGACCAAAAGTGCACACAGTGGACAGAATCTTTAGGTCAGCAGTCGGTGGGCCTGGGATCGGGCAGGGAATGGACCGCTAACTGCGATTGGCCCCTGACCGTGATTTTGGGGCTGGCTGGCCAATTAACGGCCAGCTAGTGTGAAGTGCGCACTGAGAAGCATTAAGTAAAGATTTTAAAACCAG